>NC_064637.1:23955661-24636661 GCF_023864275.1 Schistocerca cancellata | reverse complement strand
CAAGCGTCCATCCACTAAAAGTTTCCCTGCATTCCGCTGTAATTCTGTAGCGTTGCGACTTTGCGACACACGTCACTGACCATGAACTGAGTCACACGGCTTACGACGTTGTCCAGCAGTCCACCCGGGTATAACGTTTACAGTGTCCGTTTAACACTCTCTTTGGGTAGTAAGGAAGTTAGAGTTTCGTGGGACGATGAAGAATGCCAGAGGGTTAGTCAAAGTTGTTGTTTTGCACCTACTTTAAATAATATTGAAACCTCCCCGTAGAAAATTTTATGAATTAATGTGCTGGTAAACCCCTTAAGTTATTTGATTTTCAAACAGCTGAGCAGAACTGAACGTACAGAGACATTTCTCTCTTTACTTATTCTGATCAACACTAAACTGATGTACAATATTCTTTTAGCGCAACGCAATCTGACTTTCAAAAATCCCTAGAAAAGAATGGCCCTGACTAACAATAACCTATACATTTCATGAATCACTTACCTCACAAAAATCTTCGTTACTCGAACTACTGCAGTACAGCGTGCGCCAATACTGCCAGCTAAATAAAAGATTCTAACTACTGAAGGCACTAACTACTGATAGGCATAGTTAGCAAATGAAAGATTTTTTTAGAGAACGAACAAAGACACACGTCCAGATCGTCCGCTCTCAAAATTCTGCCCCTCTCTCCCCCACATCCACCACTGCTGGCGGCTCACCTCCAACTGCACAACGCTACGCGCTGTTCATATCCAACTGCCCAACACCACAATAGCAAATATTCCAACTATGCAAACCACCCACAGACTGCACACAGCACAGTTAGTAATTTTCAAAGAAAGCGCTACGTGGCGTTACGAACATAAAAACCTAAACAGCCTACTTACAATATGTATTTAAATAATGAAGTTAAAAGCTGCTTCGAAAAAATAAATGGTGTGACAATAGCGGAAAGAATGCAACACATACAGCACTGGTGTAATGTTCTCCAATATTTATTATTGTTACACGAACCGGTTTGCGTCACTTACGCAATCATCAGGTATCAAGTATGTGGTGGAGTGAAATTTTGCTGGATCAAAGGTTTTAAAATAGTGCATGTAGACAGTGTCTCCACTTCCTGAGACGAAAAATGTTAATGTTAGAATTAGGAATAAAAGAAAGGTATTATCTCAGTGTAAATGCGATGTAAGTTTATTTAATTAAGATAAAATATGTAAAACATTAACTCATCAATTATAGACAAATTACAACAGTAGTACAGAAAAGAACATAACTGAAAAATAAACTTTGGTGACGTATTCTAAAGATGTGGCTCAACAAAATAATCTTGCCTTTAACAGATCCTAAATTACAGACAAAATATAATAGTGTTTTTAAGCTGGTGATTATACAAAGTGAATTTTTTTTAACTCGACGAGAGAAATTATAGTAACTGAAATAAAAAAAATGGGGCAGGTAAGTGAGAGGGGTGATGTACAATATGGCCCGAGTCAGATTATGAGTGGAATCTGCAGTTAAAAGTAGTGAGTAAGAGAACTTTGTGCGGCCATTCAGTACTAAACTTGGGTTAATGGACATAAGTTTATTGATTGCCACTCTTTCGAGATAGTTCATCTTCTTTCCTTTATGGATGTTTCACCATGTAACTATGGCCTTCTGTAAGCAGGTGGTATGCAAAAGTAGACTGTCCTTTTCTAAGTTTTGAACTTCTGTGGTGTTCCTTAAAGCTGTTGCTTATTGCCCTGTCAGATTGACTGACACAGAATTTGCCACAATGAAAAGTAATTTTGTATATCCTATTCTTTTCCAAACCTGCAGCGCTGTCTTTACCATCGGGAAAAGTGTGTCCAACAGCACTGTGCGCATAATTTTATGTTTTTACGTTCCTTGATTTAAGCTTCCTAGTTACAGCCAGTGAGAATTTTCCTAAGTATCGAGTTGTGCCCCTTTTGTTGCATTCTTGAGGCGGTGGATTAAGTGCAGGATGAAGAAGAGGGTTTCTGCTTTTTGTGCTTTATGGAGTCCAGTAATGTAGGAGGGCAGCCATTGTTTGAAGCTATTTGTTTGTCTGCAATCACGATTTGGATAAATATTGTAGAATATTACACCAGTGTTGTGTGTGTTTCATTCATAATGTGTACAATATTCTATCAAGAATCGATGGAACAATCAATCAATGGAAAGGAGGATCTTGTGTGAAAGAGACCTTTATATCGTGGTATTACTGAGCAATAATGAAAAGGTAGTTAACAGTGTGTCAAAAGATGCAAACCAGTTTTTAGCAATATGGAATGAGGATAAATATGAAGAAGGCAACAATCATTACAAGACAAAAAAAAGAAGATCGAAGTAAATATTTGTGATGAGTTGGTGGGACAAGTCGATACTGTCAGGTGTGGATGTTGCAAAATATCCAGTCATTAAACTTGGAATGAAGAAAGGAAAACATGCATACCTATGGCGAAATTAAATGTTTGACAGGAGTGTTTTCTATGATTCACTATGTAAACTATGAAGGAGTAGATTAGAGAAGCAGTTTGGATGGAGTGTTGCCCTTAATAAAACCGAAATATCGGTGGAAAGAGGAGAAAGACTTAAAAGCTCTTCCCGCAATCTTCAATTTCTTTTTTTTTTTTTTTTTTGTCATCAGTCTACTGACTGTTTCGATGCGGCCCGCCACGAATTCCTTTCCTGTGCTAACCTCTTCATCTCAGAGTAGCACTTGCAACCTACGTCCTCAATTATTTGCTTGACGTATTCCAATCTCTGTCTTCCTCTACAATTTTTGCCCTCTAGTACCATGGAAGTCATTCCCTCATGTCTTAGCAGATGTCCTATCATCCTGTCCCTTCTCCTTATCAGTGTTTTCCACATATTCCTCATTCCTTACCTTATCAGTCCACCTAATTTTCGTCTATAGCACCACATCTCAAATGCTTCGATTCTCTTCTGTTCCGGTTTTCCCACAGTGCAAGTTTCACTACCATACAATGCTGTACTCCAGACGTACATCCTCAGAAATTTCTTCCTTAAATTAAGGCCGGTATTTGATATTAATAGACTTCTCTTGGCCAGAAATGCCTTTTTCGCTATAGCGAGTCTGCTTTTGATGTCCTCCTTGCTCCGTCCGTCATTGGTTATTTTACTGCCTAGGTAGCAGAATTCCTTAACTTCATTGACTTCGTGAGCATCAATCCTGACGTTAAGTTTCTCGCTGTTCTCATTTCTACTACTTCTCATTACCTCCGTCTTTCTCCGATTTACTCTCAAACCATACTGTGTACTCATTAGACTGTTCATTCCGTTCAGCAGATCATTTAATTCTTCTTCACTTTCACTCAGGATAGCAATGTCATCAGCGAATCGTATCATTGATATCCTTTCACCTTGTATTTTAATTCCACTCCTGAACCTTTCTTTTATTTCCATCATTGCTTCCTCGGTGTACAGATTGAAGAGTAGGGGCGAAAGGCTACAGCCTTGTCTTACACCCTTCTTAATACGAGCACTTCGTTCTCGATCGTCCACTCTTATTATTCCCTCTTGGTTGTTGTACATATTGTATATGACCCGTCTCTCCCTATAGCTTACCGCTACTTTTTTCAGAATCTCTAACAGCTTGCACCATTTTATATTGTCGAACGCTTTTTGCAGGTCGACAAATCCTATGAAAGTGTCTTGATTTTTCTTTAGCCTTGCTTCCATTATTAGCCGTAACGTCAGAATTGCCTGTTTCGTCCCTTTACTTTTCCTAAAGCCAAACTGATCGTCACCTAGCGCATTCTCAATTTTCTTTTCCTAAAAAGTATTAATGGTTATTTCACATCTTTGGAGTATTTTGTCTTACATCCCATAACAATTTCGCTACACTCGAGTGTCTAGTACGCCTAAGAAATATTTAACACGAGGGACTGTCGCACACTGACCACTGCTGAAGTTGTCAAGATAGTACCCGACTGTTAGAGACTTGCATGCGATGTGCCACTGGCAAGATGCACTGATGGCAAGACACAAAATGCAAATAAAAATTGGCATAGTGCCATTTGGTCGAAGTGTCCCTAGGGAGAAAAAAGAAGGAAATAGATACTTTCGGGTATTGTAGAAGCTGAAGGAAGCACGAATCCCAACACTCTTTTACAGTCATCACAGAAGAAGATCAGAGGCCAAACACGGATCAAGCAGACCGCAAGACGCTGTCAAGAGGAAGAAAAATTAAAGGAGAAGTCTACCCTGATCTCGAAATTACAAGAAGGAGAACACTTACAGCAGCAGGAAGGCAAAACGCATGTGCTGGTGAATTTTATTGGATATGTCTGTGTTGTATTAGAATTCACTTTTTCATAAAACTTTAAAATCCATTTTTCCGTAAACTTGTTTCTCTAATTTCAGTGCCAACTTTTATATGCTACATATTACCCAATCTCGATGATATTTTTGCAAGAAGTAGTCTTGAGCTATTTCCATGGTCCTATGGTTTGTTTATTTTATCATCAAGCTTATGTTCCAGTAAATCAAGAAAACTTAAGATTGACATTTGAAAAAGGTACAGAAAGAAAATTAATACAACTTCGCATAAAAAGAATGCGTAGAACTGTTCAATTACGTCTTGTGAATGTAACTAAAAGACGTGGAGAGCGGAAATGGAGGTTTAAGTACCGAAAGCTTGTTCTCAAAACTATCATTAAAATCAAATTCAAAATTCGAAACTCAAAAACCAATACAATTTTGGACTTCAAAGATCGGATATTGCTACATCTTTAGGTGATAGGTACGATTTTAAAATTCGGTTGAAATGGACAAAGTTAAATTTTTGGGTCGAGTTTCCCTTTAAATATCGACACGTTGGACTCAGTGTGCTAGAAGTATTGAACGCAGACACCAGCCGAACCATCTCAAACGTCTGCTTCCTCGCCAACTCTGTGCTTGGAGCGCGCAGAAAAACTCTGGCTGCTCAGATCTACATGGATACTCTTGCAAGTGCCTGGCAGAGGGTTCATCGAAACACCTTCACAATTTTCTAGTCTTCCAATCTCGTATAGCGCGCGGAAAGAATGAACACCTATATCTTTCCGTACGAGCTCTGATTTCCCTTATTTTATCGTGGTGATTGTTCCGCCCTATGTGGGTCGGTGTCAACAAAATATTTTCGCATTCGGAGGAGAAAGTTTGGAATTTTGTGAGAAGATTCCGTCGCATCGAAAAACGCCTTTCTTTTAATGATTTCTATCCCAAATCCTGTATCATTTTCTGTGACACTCTCTCCCATATTTCGCGATAATACAAAATGGGCTCTCTTTCCTTGAACTTTTTCGATGTACTCCGTGTCCTACCTGGTAAGGATCCCACACCGCGCAGCGGTATTCTAAAAAGAGGACAGACAAGCGTAGTGTAGGCAGTCTCCTTAGTAGGTCTGTCACATTTTCTAAGTGTCCTGCCAATAAAACGCAGCCTTTGGTTAGCCTACCCCACAACATTTTCTATGTGTTCTTTCCAATTTAAGTCGTTCGTAATTGTAATGCCTAAGTATTTTGTTGAATTTACGGCTTTTAGATCTTTGACTGTCGCACGTGTTTGTACCGACGGCCCAAGGCTGTTGCGTGGCAAGCGAACTGGGCGAGGAATTTGGATCGTTCGTCATGCGTGAAGTCCTGTGATGTGATGGACATCCGCGCGCCCTGTTGGACGTTCGCCACGTCACCAGACTGCCTCATGGCTCGCCGGACACCAGCTGCTCGCCATGAATCACCGTAGCGGCCGACCGACAGAAATTGGCGTTACACGTTCCGTGACTCAAGGGAAGCAATAACACGTCCATTGCCCAAGGGTCACGGGAACATACGGAGAACGTCCGTAAGTTGTTTTCTCGTTTCTGGGCGGGTCAGTGTGATGGTCTAACAGTGATTCTGGATTTTACATGTCAACCCCTCGTCTTCTGCAAGTTTTCGTTACTTTCATAGCTGACAAGGGGACATGCCCAGGTGCAAATAAAAGATCTTGATGGAATTTAGTGCGTATCTGTTGTTGTTGTTGTTGTTGTTGTTGTTGTTGTCTTCAGTCCTGAGACTGGTTTGATGCAGCTCTCCATGCTACTCTATCCTGTGCAAGCTTCTTCATCTCCCAGTACTTACTGCAACCTACGTCCTTCTGAATCTGTTTAGTGTATTCGTCTCTTGGTCTCCCTCTATGATTTTTACCCTCCACGCTGACCTCCAGCACTAAATTGGTGATCCCTTGATGCCTCAGAACATGTCCTACCAACCGATTGCTTCTTCTAGTCAAGTTGTGCCACATACTCCTCTTCTACCCATCTAATTTTCAGCGTTCTTCTGTAGCACCAGATTTCGAAAGCTTCTATTCTCTTCGTGTCCAAACTATTTATCATCCATGTTTCACTTCCATACGTGGCTACACTCCATACAAATACTTTCAGAAACGACTTCCTGACAGTTAAATCTATACTCGATGTTAAGAAATTTCTCTTCTTCAGAAACGCTTTCCTTGCCATTGCTAGTCTACATTTTATATCCTCTCTACTTCGACCTAGCAAAACTCGTGTACTACTTTAAGTGTCTCATTTCCTAATCTAATTCCCTCAGCATCACCCGACTTAATTCGACTACATTCCATTATGCTCGTTTTGCTTTTGTTGATGTTCATCTTATACCCTCCTTTCAAGACACTGTCCATTCCGTTCAACTGCTCTTCTGAGTCCTTTGCTGTCTCTGACAGAATTGCAATGTCATCGGCGAACCTCAAAGTTTCGATTTGTTCTCCATGGATCTTAATACCTAGAATGGCCACAACAATGCTATACATAGCTCGCCCGGTTAGCCGCTCGGTCTAACGCGCTGCTTCCCGAGCGGGAAGGAGCGCCTGGTCCCCGGCACGAATCCGCCCAGTGGATGAGTGTCGAGGTCCGGTGTGCCGGCCAGCCTGTGGGTGGTTTTTAGGCGGTTTTCCATCTGCAGCGGAGAATGCGGGCTGGTTCCCATTATTCCGCCTCTGTTACACTATGTCGGCGATTGCTGCGCTGACACCGTTCGAACGTGCGCGTAGGTGGGTGGTGGACTGCCGTGGCCTGTTGTGGGCTTGTGAACCACTGAGGGCTACGGCCGGACGAAGCCTCTCCGTCGTTTGTAGGTACCCGGCTTAATAAATACATACATACATACTATAGATGTTTTTCCTTTTTCGCTTTTACGTAGTACGACACACCCCGAAAGGTATTTGGCGTATTAGGATTAGATGGATAATCTTCAACCTTATGAAATTAAAAGAAAAATTTATTTAATATAAAAGTTGAAATGTAATTAACGTTCTTGAAAACTGTATAATCAACTTTTTTTAATAATATGAAATTTTGCAGAGTGCCTCACCACCGCTAATTAATGTTTTAAAAGAAGGGAAACTTTTGTTTTAACACGAATTACAGAATATTTCATGCCACAACAATCCACACGTGAAAAAAAAGCTGGTTTCTGAAATACCGTTTTTAGAAAATAACCTGTATATAATGTTGCAGTATTTTCAGTGTACCTAATTAAATTATCAAAATGTTCCATCATTATTCTAATTATTTATTCTCCTTGTTTTTGTTTTATATTTTAAATTCATGTTTTTTGTTTGGTTTTTAGTTTACCGTTTCACATACTTCGACAGAGTCAATTGGAATATATTGATGAACATCCTTAAGGAAATAGGAATCAACTGGAGAGATCGGAGACTTACAAAGAACTTGTACCTGGGACAAATGGTAAAGGTACGACTGAACTATGGAGAAACGAACACTGTGGAAATAGGAAGGGGAGTGAGACAAAGATGTTGTCTTTCGCCAAGTCTCTTCATCCTGTATGGACAAATGCTGGCGGGAGAAGCGCTGAAAGGATGCGGAAGCTTTGCAGTAGGAGGACGTCTCATCAACACCATCAAGTATGCAGACGACATGGTAGTATTCGCCAAAAATCAGAGACAGCTGCAACACATGATGAACAATTTGGTCGAAACGGGAAGAAAATACGGCATGGAAATCAACATCGAAAAATCAAAAGTGATGCGCATATCAAAACGTGAGAACCACTAGACGATAACTGTTGACAATCGGGAACTGGAAAATGTGAATCAGTTCAAGTACCTGGGAAGTTTTATCACAAAGGATGCCCACTGCACCAACGAAATCCGAACAAGAATCGCCATTGCCAAAGCTGCTTTCAACAACAAGAGGACTCTGCTGACCAGTAAGTTGAGTTTGGCATTGAGGAAAAAACTGATAAAGTGCTACATTTCGAGCATTGCACTGTATGGGGAAGACACATGGACCATGAGAAAGAAGGAGAAAAAATCCTTAGAGAGCTCTGGAATGTGGTGCTGGAGGAGAATGGAGAAGATCAAGCGGACAGATCGCATAAAAAATGACGATGTACTGCGAAGAGTAGGAGAGAAGTATTCTGCGTACAACTCTTCAGAGAAAGGCCAACTGGGTTGGACATGTACTTAGACACGAGGGACTCATACATGATGTCATCGAAGGGAAACTCAGAGGAAACGCAGGACGAGGAAGAAGAAGAATTCAATATTTGGACGACATGAAAGATGGAAGGAGATACAGCAGACTGAAGGAAGAAGCTGAAGACAGGGAACAGTGGAATCAGAAATTCTCCATACGAAGACATGGACCTACCACTAGGCAGAATACTACATAATAATAATAATAATAATAATAATAATAATAATAACAATAATACTTACAATTTTCAGTTCAGAAAATAGGTTTAACACATTATTATAATACAAAATCACTACAATAATAATAATGATGTAGAAAGAAATGCTTAAAATATAACGTTTTTTACACTATATAAATAAAATGAACGATATTTCCTCACATAAAACTCGTGTTGTACAAATCAATATGAAGCAAAAATTTAGCAGGCTTCGCAAAGCTGTGGGGGACGATCCTCTAAATATCCTGATTTATACAAGGCATATTTGGGTACATTCGGAAAGCCTGCCAGTGAGAACTGATTATGTACTAATGGCAGCAAATTGATTACATTGTTTCTCAAGTGAAGACTGACATCATAGCCATTCAGCAGAACTAGAGCTGAAAATGTCACAAACTTCTCCCAACATCAAATGCCATATCAATCCAACGGATAAGAAGGATCCTTTATTGTATGATTATATGGTAGCGGAACAAACACTGGTAGCAGTTACTTCTGTAAAATATCTGGGAGTAGGCGTACGGAACGATTTGAAGTGGAATGATCATATAAAATTAATTGTTGGTAAAGCGGGTACCAGGTTGAGATTCATTGGGAGAGTCCTTAGAAAATGTAGTCCATCAACAAAGGAGGTGGCTTACAAAACACTCGTTCGACCTATACTTGAGTATTGCTCATCAGTGTGGGATCCGTACCAGATTGGGTTGACGGAGGAGGTAGAGAAGATCCAAAGAAGAGCGGCGCGTTTCGTCACAGGGTTATTTGGTAACCGTGATAGCATTACGGAGATGTTTAGCAAACTCGAGTGGCAGACTCTGCAAGACAGGCGCTCTGCATCGCGGTGTAGCTTGCTGTCCAGGTTTCGAGAGGGTGCGTTTCTGGATGAGGTATCGAATATATTGCTTCCCCCTACTTGTACCTCACGAGGAGATCACGAATGTAAAATTAGAGAGATTAGAGCGCGCACGGAGGCTTTCAGAGAGTCGTTCTTCCCGCGAACCATACGCGACTGGAACAGGAAAGGGAGGTAATGACAGTGGCACGTAAAGTGCCCTCCGCCACACACCGTTGGGTGGCTTGCGGAGTATAAATGTAGATGTAGATAAATCACCAGATGAACTTCTCCTCCGGTACAACGCTCAGAACAGTTCTTTCACATTGACCTCCCCAAGAGTGTAACAGTGGTAGGGAAAACTTGTGTCAAATACCTTTTGGCGCGGTCCGACGTTAGTTTATCACATTTCGATGACGTCACAAGAACATCTGTGGCTTCAAAAAGACACTGTCGAATTGTAGGTCCTGAGTCTCCATCAGTTTATTTTGAAACTTTGAAATGAAGTGGCTCCCCAGACATAACTCCCATCTGATAATTAAATCTACACCCTAGCTGGAAGCAGGCGTTGATATACATCATTGGGGAGATGCTGAAAATGTGTGCCCCGACCGAAACTCGAACCCGGGACCTCCTGCTTACATGGCAGACGCTCTATCCATCTGAGCCACCGCGGGCACAGAGGATAGTGCGCCTGCAGGGACTTATCCCTTGCACGCTCCCCGTGAGACCCACATTCCCAACATGTCCACACCACTACACTCGTAGTGCGCCTAATCCTGCCATTAATGAGTTTGATGGGCAAGCATCTATTAGGCGCACTACGAATGTAGTGGTGTGGACATGTTGGGAATGTGGGTCTCACGGGGAGCGTGCAAGGGATAAGTCCCTGCAGGCGCACTATCACATTTTCAGCATGTCCCCGATGATGTATATCAACGCCCGTGATAACGTAGATTATCTGGCAAAAATGGCTTATTTGTTGGATGATTCTTCATATCGTACGCTACGGAGCGATCCTACAGATCGGATAAAGCGGAAGACCATCTCTCTTATTAAGAAGAGCTCATTGCCTGAGGATATCATTAAAACACTTCATCCAGGGGCGGCAGTACCACCCAGGTTGTATGGTCTACCCAAGGTACACAAACCTGGAGCACCTCTTCGTCCGATCGTTAGTAATCTGGGCGCCCCTACTTATAATCTGGCCAAATATCTTGCTTCTGTTCTGAGCCCACACGTTGGGAAGTGTGAACACCACATATCCAACTTGTCCCATTTTATTCAACGCCTGACGTCTCTACGCCCTGGAACGTCTGACCTTCTAGTGAGCTTTGATGTTGTTTCACTTTTTACTCAGGTACCTTTGGCGGAGTCTTTATTGCTAATTGGTCAGCTCTTGGATGACAAAACTAGTGAGCTGTGCCGCCATGTATTGACATCGACGTATTTTTTATTTAATTGTAAAGTGTCAGGCAAATGCAACACCTTCCATGAAAACCCTGACATGATAAGCAAATCCAGTAGTATGTCACATAGCTCCGAATAAATCGTGACATTAAATTAACCAAAGTAATACGAGTAACGAGTGAGCAAATTGAATACCACAGACTAACACAAGAGTGCCTAAATGCATGTCATACCTTCCCACCGCGAGACAGACGCAGTTCCGAGGGGAGAAACGAGAACAGAAGCCGAGAGCAGAACCGTGTTAAGCTAGGAGGCCCTACGATAAGGGACGGACGGGCACCCACGTCGCCAGATAACCACCAGGACACCCCCCAGCCCATGTTAAAAGCAAGAGCCCTCCAGAAGAACAGTACAGATCTTACGATAACGCTAAAAGAACCACACCAGCTGCAAGTTTTAGCGAGAGACTTTTTCGCGTCTCTGTTACGTTGCAAACGTTAAAAACATTGCCCCACCATGAAAAGTATAACGTTTCTCATTGGATGGACAGAATTTTTGTAGGCGGAGCTTAAGGTTAACATTGAGACCCTGATTGGTCAGATGAAAACACAGCCAGATACCTTTTTCTTAAACCAACTTCGGTAAATTGTAGTAAGGAGAAGTTAGGAGAGAGTTGCTTCCGAGACGGCGAGGTGAGCGGAGCTGTGCTGCCCGCCGCCCCCTGACGCTGCCTAAACACCGACAAGGTAATGAACGCACGCGATGCCGCATTTTTGAGCGCATAAGGCTTCACTCAGAACTGCAGAAGTCTCATCTGTTACATCCCCTTTTTGCGTAATACTAGTGTCGACCGTCAATGAAAGCTCATGGTGTTCACATTTGCTACTTGAATTAAAAATCTGAAACGCGATGATTTTTCTGTTATATAGTTATTGAGAAGCCACATCAGCCACTGTAATTTACGACAAGTTAGATAAGTAATTAAAGATAATTGAGGGTCAGTGTATACCATTTTGATAGTTTTCTCTTTTGTGAAACTTAATTTAAACCTAGATTATAGATGTGGTATGGCATAGGTCATCCTTCGATCCATTGTAGAACTCGAAAACCCATTCAGGGAATGTTCGTTCACATTTTTGTTGAACGCAGTTGGTTTTTATCACCCTGTATTAAAACATTTCCTTTTATCAATAGTGCAATTTATAAACAATGTTTTGTGAGTAGAATAAAATTTCCAATGGTAAACCTAACTGCTTTTCCGACGTTATTTTACCAGCTAACTAAAAATAGGAAAGCCTTGAACCCCTTCCACTAAATTTAGTTAGTATTAAGATTCTTTTACAGGGAGTGCAGTGGAGCTGACGCTGAAATCATTAAGTATTTGGTTATATCATCGGTAGTCTCACTGAACTCTTCTGAACTCTACATGTCATGTGTGGTGTGGCGTCTCCTTTCCAGCAACAGGTCCCAGGTTCAAACTAGTCAATTCCCTAAAAAACACGCTCAGAGCGTCGTTGCGCGAAAGTGGTAGGGAGACACGACTTAGAACAAACAGACACCACGCAGAATGTTAGATAATGAAGCAATTTTTGAACAAACTGACGATGTTTGTTGTCCCCTATTGTCGCCAATCTCTTTATGGAAGATTTTGAGCATATGCCACTTAGGACATCTTCTCTTAAACCAACATGTTTTCTGAGATACGTGGATGATATTTTCATCGTTTGGCCACGTGGAGTGGAATCTCTTCATCGATTTTTAGATCATTTTAACTGCCTTCGTCCACGAATCAAATTTACGATTGAAATTGAAAATGATGGCAAATTACCTTTTTTGGATGTCTTGGTACATAAGAAAGAAAATGGGATTTTGGGCCACAGTGTATACCGAAAACCTACGCATACGGACTGCTACCTCCATGCCACAAGTTGTCATCCACAACATCAACGCTTGGGAGTTTTGCGCATACTGGTCAAGAGGGCTTATGCTGTTTCGGATTCCGATAACTTGAAACAGGAGTTGGATCACCTTAAGGTTGTTTTCAGGCAGAATGGGTATTCTGATCACCAAATTACTCGTGCTTTTCAATTTAGACCCCCACGAGAACGAACGGTGAACACTTCCAAATCTGTTGCTTTTTTACCCTTTATGGGAAGTATTTCTTCGAAAATTTCAAGAATCCTCAGGAAATATGATATTAAAAGCGTCCTTATGCCTTTGGACAAAACTAGATCCCTTCTTGGATCGGTTAAAGATGATTTGGGACTGAGGAAGCCAGGGGTATACAAGGTCCCCTGTCACTGCGGCAAGGCCTACATTGGACAGGCTGTTCGTACAGTTCAAGATCGATGTGTGGAACACTAACGGCATACACGTCTGCTCCAGCCGGAAAAATCAGCCGTTGCGGAACACTGTCTTAATGAAGGGCACAATATGTCGTTCAAAGAGAGACAAATTATTGCCTCGGCTTCCCGTTACTGAGATTGTGTATTGAAAGAATCAATTGAAATATGTCTGTCTGATGATATTACTAACAGAGATAAAGGTTTTCTTTTAAGCAAGACGTGGAATCCTATTTTATCACAGAGAAAACAACAACGGTATGGTTTCCGACCGGCTGAATTGTAATTTTGCGATTCCTCGCTTTTGACAGTTTTCACCGCTGACGCCGCTGCAATTCTTCACCTCACAGACGGCAGCTCTTCCGTTGCTCGCGCACGCGCAACGGTCAGTACCCGCGGTATAAAGGAGCCGCCGAATCTGAGGTCTCTTCCTTTGTTATGCCCATCCGGCTTGGATCTCCGCCCCCCCTACCTTTTACAAATGCCTCCAAATCCTTGAACGCCATGCTCTCCGCCTAGCCTATCGCATCCGTTTCCCCTCCCCCGCGCGGGTCCACTACGATCTCATCCCCTTCCCCCACCTTCTCCTCTTCCTTGAAAGGATACGGATCCTGTACACCTCCCGTAAACTCGATCCTCCTCACCCGCTCGTCTCCCCGATCCTCTCCCTCCCCCGCCCGCTGCCGCGCCTGTATTCCCACGTCCCACCCGGTCTCCATCTCTCCACCCTCCTTACCCTCTCCCGAGGTGGCTTCCGCCAGCTCCCCCTCCCTGATGATGTCTTCCTCCCCTCCATCTACCCCTCCTATCAACTTTGATCCTCCCCCCCCCACTCTCTGTTTCCTTTCCTATAGGCACCCTCCCTCCCTTCTCTTTCCTTTTTACCCCGTCCCCCATCCTCCACCCCTCTTCCCCCGGGCTTCCCCTCCCCCCTCCCCCACTCTCCCCTGCCCATGGCATCTCTGCTCTCCCCTCTCCCTCTCCCACTCCCTCTCCTCCTCCTCCTCTCTTGGCAGGTCCCCGGACTCGCACACGCTCTGTGAACATCCGCGCGCCGGAGATCGTCGCCATCAGTGTCTCGTGTGTGCGCCTTCGTCTGTGTTTAGTGTTCTTTCATCGTCACGCCTTCTCTGTTCA
Organism: Schistocerca cancellata; assembly: GCF_023864275.1. Lineage (NCBI taxonomy): Eukaryota > Metazoa > Arthropoda > Insecta > Orthoptera > Acrididae > Schistocerca > Schistocerca cancellata. The sequence continues at coordinate 24,622,226 of NC_064637.1, read as the reverse complement.
CGTGTTCCGTCGCAGCCGTCCGTGTTTTGTACGCCGTGTCAACTAGTGTCAGTGATGTTTTTTTCGTCAGGCGTGAACGACTCTGTGTTTTTTTGTTTTTTGGTGTCTACATTGTTATGCCCACCATTTCTGACTGTCTTCTCTGTGTCCCCTCTATTTTATTGTAAATCTCAAGGCTGAAGAGCGGCGTACTCAGCTGCTGACAGCCCGCCTTGTGTAAGGTGTTAAAAATTACAATAAAGAAAAAAAACAAAAAAAATGAGGTCTCTTCAGCCCCCATGCGGATCCTCTATGATCTCATTCCTTTCCCCCATCTGCTCCTATTTCTGGAACATGTCCGCATCCTCTACACCTCCCGCCGCCTCGGTCCCCCTCACCCCCTGTTTCCTCCTCACCTCTCCTGTCCCTGCCTTCACTGTTGTGTCCCCCCTACCCTCCATCTCTACACCCTTCATCCCCTTTCCCAATGTGGCTTCCCTCAACTCCCCCTTCCAGATGATGCCCTCTCTCCGTCCATTTATCCCTCCTATCAACTCTGATCTTCACCCCCCTTCCTTTCCTCTGTCCTTTTGCCGGGCTCCCTCTTCCCCCCCCCTTCCATCCTCTTTTTTCCCCACCTCCCCTCTCTCTGCCCCCTTCTCTCACCCGAGTCCTTTTGCATTTCCTTCCTCTGCCTCTTCTCATTCGCTCTCGCATCTGCCCTGCCGCTCTCCCCCTTTATTAGTCCACTCCCTCCTTGGTTCCCCCCACCCTTTTCGTTTTTTCCTTCCTCCCTCCTTGTTCTTCCCCCTCCTCCAGGTCCCCCCCCCATCTGCCTTTGGCTTGGGAGTGTCATTTGTGCCGCCATTTTCGTGCAGTGTTTTACAGTGAGTGTTTTACAGTGAGTGTTTTACAGTGAGTGTTTTACAGTGAGTGTTCCGTGTTGTGTTTTTTGGGAAGTGTTGCGAACGCCCATCATACTGTCGCTGGATGTGCTTTTTATCTCTTGCAAACAGAAACCAGACTGTCGGCATGTTTTTGTAATTGTGTGTGTACTATGTTACTTGTCTGATTCCTGTGTCTTTTACTAACATTGCCAACCCCTTTTGCTTTCTGTTTTAACCTTCCGCATTTTTCCGCCATTTTACAATTTAAGTCACCGTTTTATCGCCTGTTTTTCTTGTTTCTTTTCTTCTTCCGTTTTTTTTAAAAAAAGTCTGTAGGCTGTAGAGCAGCGTACTAAGCTGCTGCCAGCCCGCCCCCTTCGGGGGGAATTGAAACTCAATAACGGAATAAAAAAAATGAGGTCTCTTCAGTTCCGGCGTGATTGTGCACTCAATCTCACCTGAAGATGGCGGCCAGATGGTCCGCCGAAATATCGCGTTAGCGTCAGGACGATGGAAACCGGCTGCAAACCCGTGAAAATCATCAATATCAACGCCTGCTTGCAGCTATGGTGTCGATTTAATCATCATTTCATTCTAGAGAAGCTGCACAGTCATCAATGGTATCTGTTCTTTCGGGAACAGATACTAACTTCATATACAACTCCCATCTGTCTGGCCGTACGGAGGGCGAGGGTCAGATTGGTATGCCATCACTGTCCAGAGCGGCACAGGACATTTCTCCGGCGTGGAGTCTCATTGACTGAAATGTAATTGTCTTCAGTGATGAGTCCAGCTTCGAACTGAGCCCGGGTGGTCAGCGAAGACGCGTACACAGGCGCTGCGGACAGTACTGGCGCCCACGAGACAGTCTGACAAGCAGGAGTGATGTTGTGGTGTGCCGCTTCTTTTTGGTTGTCATCTACGACATCCTTACGGGACAGCGGTACGTCGACGATATTCTACCCCACTCCAATGCCTCGGCTAGCAGGACAGAGCGGGTTAGGTTGTGGAAAGGGGCCAAAATAAGCTCCTGTCAATTTCATTCACCATACAAATTTTATTCATCAACACACAGTATTACAACACGGATACAAAACACTCAAAACCGTAATCGACCTCGTTTGATTAACCTTAGATTGGCTGAAGGCCACATTCAAAATCCAAGACACAAGGCCTAACCAAGAAATTGAAATACAATGTTCTTCTGGAGGTTTCACCGAAGAATATTTTCTAGATCTTCAATCTAAACAACCTGAAGGCCCCTAGCAATTTAATTGAACTTGGCTGGAGGCCGCATATTAAGCAATAAGAAGAGTTTCAATAAAAAGGCAGATGGCCTTATCTTAAAACAAAAGCATAACAATGTTATGCCTTAAGGGCAAGACAAGAATATTAATTTAAGAGACATAAAAACCCGGCTGAGGGCCGCACATCAACAAATAATTTAATGGCTAAAGCCCTAGAAAGAAGAGTTTCAATTTTAAATGCAGAAGGCCGTATGTTAAAACATTTCATATCAAATTCGGTTGAAGGCCCATATAAAGCATAAGATTGGTGCAAATGGCTCTGAGCACTATGGGACTTAACTTCTGAGGTCATCAGTCGACTAGAACTTAGAACTACTTAAACCTAACTAACCTAAGGGCATCACATACATCCATGCCCGAGGCAGGATTCGAACCTGCGACCGTAGCAGTCGCGCGGTTCCGGACTGAAGCGCCTAGAACCGCTCCGGCCGGCAAAGAATAAGAATCTCATGCATTAAGATAAGAGCTTTAAGAGATATTAATACTCGGCTGAAGGTCACATACCGAAAAAATATGTTTAACGGCTAAAGGCCTAGAAAAAGTGTTTCTCTTTAAAAGGCAGAAAGTAAAATTGGGCTACAGGCCCCATATAAAAGAATAACAAGCTCATGCAAGTGCAAGTGCAAGACAAGAACATTAATTTAAGGGATATTGGTACTCGGCTGAAGGCCACACATCAACCAAATAACTAAAACCCAAGCAGGGAAATTACTATGTAACGCACAAGGAAAGGCGCTCAGAAGTTTGCAAGGGTGGGCCCGGGATTGTAACACTAACGCCCATTTAGGTGAGACAGGCAGCCTGTGCAAGACTTTTTAATCTGGAGGCAACACAATCGACAGACACCGGACCAACCAATGAACAAGATCAGTTCCGTTCCACGCAACCAGAAAAACCACCACAAGATTTCAATACACGACACACAGAATATTGGCGCCCACAACGACCAACACCTCAGCTGTCGAACTACACGCCGCGCTGGACAGCAACAACACGACGAGGAAATACGCTGCCTAAAATTACGTCAACGACCAGGGCAGGTAACCGGAACGTCAATGGCCACAAGGTAGAAGAAACCGCTGGTCAACTTCAATAACAGGGAATGAATTAAGTTGAACTCCACAGGAAGATGGCTGGAATCTTAGCCGATTTGAAAATACACACGCTGTTGCTCGCGGGAATGTCCCAAAAGCGACAACCAGTATCAAACCAAGAAATGTAAACAGCTGAGGCTCGATAGTAGGTTAAGTGAGGACTCAACTTTGATGTGGGCGACGAACTTCGTAGCACTCGCAAGCAGCACCTCACACTCCAGCCGCGCGAGCACGCCGCCAGCGGCCCCGGCCAACACCGACTCAAAGGAAGGCCTCGGCGCTTGTTGGTGACGTCACGTCAGCTAGGCACGGCGAACGCCAGGTCTGTTGCACGTACAAACGCCTGGGCGTGATTATCACTATAAATCTCTTATTTTTGGACAAAATGTTTGGTATTGTTTTGGATTCTGCAGTTTTATTTAGCAGAAAGATTTTCTTACTATCGTAAAGCTACAAATGAAGATCATAGTTCTGTATTACTGAATCCTGTCGAAACAAACGTAGATCAATATGAGAAGATGCTTTGCCCCATTGCAAGCTTCGGAAATTTTACATTCAAGTAACTATATTTACTCGATCCATTTTGTTATCGAAACTTACCCCAACCCCCTTACAATGAACTTGCTTCTTTTATTTATTTATTTATTTACTTTCCTTTGACATCGTCACTGGAAATGTGAACTAATTTACATGTATAAACGTCCAACTGTCGCCAGTCATTAGATTACAGTTGTTTTCAACGAAAGGAATTCTAAACAGGAAACAAAATAGCTTCATACATCGAAAATACTGCTGACCTTAAACTTTTTTGAACGTGCACGTTAAAAAAGATAAATATTACCCTCTTGCAACTGAAAGGACAAACTTCATAAGATAAAAAAAATTTTATTTGATGAAACAAGTATCTCTCTTTTGCCTCTTCTTCTGTTCCCCACCCCCTCCCCCAACGTGTACAGTCGCAAGATATTTCATTAACATTCAGTGCTCCTCACCCCATAGTCAACCAAGATACCTAAAGAAGAGCACCAACACGTTCACACTTTCTTGTAAAAGCAACCCAGTACAAACGTAACTTCCTCAGATTTACAAATAAGGTAAAGAAGCACGAATTCTTTTGCTGCTGGACCATGAAGTTGTTTTTGTATGTCAGTCCTTAAAACACGTGGAAATTTAAGTTCGGGAGTACACTATCTGTTAAGAAGTGTAATGAACTGCACAATTAATTGATTGCAGAAATCACTCAGAACAATGTGAGTTGGTCAACTACCGCCAATAGTTTCACATTTCCCTGTGTCAGGGAAGGAGACACCACCATTATGAGTATGCCTGCAACAGAACTGGCGTTCGCTGTGCCTAGCTGACGTGACGTCACCAACAAGCGCCGAGGCCTTCCTTTGAGTCGGTGTTGCTCTAGCCCGACTCTGCGCGACGGCGGATTGCTTGATGCTGCACGCCAACCGACCGACCGACTGGTCACACACCGCCCAGCCGGAAAATACGTCCGCCACACCAAAGACGGTACAAGCAATACAAGTACCGATGCACGCTGTGGCTGCCACTCGTGGAGAGGACAGCAACGTTAGCGCGATAACCGCAGGAGACATACAACCACAGGACTGCAACCGAGGTTTAACCGAAGACAGGGATAACTCGAGCCAGCTACGTTTTATTGCACTTCATGGCAAGCCATCCTGGGCTTACATTTCAACAAGATAACGCCAGTCCGCACACGGCGAGAGTTTGTACTGTTTGTCTTCGTGCTTGCCAAAAGATAACAAAAAGGCCACCGGATATCTTCCCAACTGACACTGTTTGGAGCTTTAGAGGCGTGGCCCCTACATCCAGCTCGGGACTTTGACGATTTACCACACCAGTTGGGCACAGTTTGGCACGACATCCATCAGGAGAACACAATCGACGCGAAGCCGAGTAACTGCTTGCGTCACGGGCGGAGTTCTACGTCTACATACATACTCTGCAATCCACCATACGGTGCGTGGCGGAGGGTACCTCGTACCACAACTAGCATCTTCTCTCCTTGTTCCACTCCCAAACAGAATGAGGGTAAAATGACTGCCTATATGCCTCTGTTCGAGCCCTAATCTCTCTTATCTTATCTTTGTGGTCTTTCCGCGAAATGTAAGTTGGCGGCAGTAAAATTGTACTCCAGTCAGCCTCAAATGCTGGTTCTCTAAATTTCCTCAGTAACGATTCACGAAAAGAACGCCTCCTTTCCTCTAGAGACTCCCACCCGAGTTCCTCAAGCATTTCTGTAACAGTCGCGTGATGACCAAACCTACCAGTAACAAATCTAGCAGCCCGCCTCTGAACTGCTTCTACGTCCTCTCTCAATCCGACCCGATAGGGATCCCAAACGCTCGAGCAGTACTCAAGAATAGGTCGTATTAGTGTTTTATAAGCGGTCTCCTTTACAGATGAACCACATCTTCCCAAAATTCCACCAATGAACCGGAGACGACTATCCGCCTTCCCCGCAACTGCCATTACATGCTTATCCCACTTCGTATCGCTCTGCAATGTTACGCCCAAATATTTAATCGACGTGACTGTGTCAAGCGCTACACTACTAATGGAGTATTCAAACATTACGGGATTCTTTTTCCTATTCATCTGCATTAATTTACATTTATCTATATTTAGAGTTAGCTGCCATTGTTTACACCAATCACAAATCCTGCCCAAGTCATCTTGTATCCTCCTACAGTCACTCAACGACGACACCTTCCCGTACACCACAGCATCATCAGGAAACAGACGCACATTGCTATCCACCCTATCCAAAAGATCATTCATGTAGATAGAAAACAACAGCGGACCTACCACTCTTCCCTGGGGCACTCCAGATGATACTCTCACCTCCAATGAACACTCACCCTCGAGGACAACGTACTGGGTTCTATTACTTAACAAGTTCCACCAAACTGTTGTTGACCTGCTCACTTTGTGGCTTTGGGAAGCTTTTGCACTCCGGTATTGCGTCGCTCGAGAACAAGGGATAGCCGATGACTTGGCGATTTGAGGACAGCGGCCAGTTGCAGTGCTGCAACTGCGGACCAGCGACCCAGGGAATGCGCCCTGGACCAGAACGTCGTTGCACTGCAGTCGCGGTCTGGCGCTGCGCTCTGTGACGGAGGCCTGCAAGGCCGTTCCAGTTCCTCTGGAGCCTCCAGTAGCGGCTGGAAAGCGTCACTAGGGCGCTCTACGGAGCCAGAGCTCGCTCATATCGTGATCCAGGCTGGTACCTCCGACATCGGACTACATTACTGGTGATTTCTCAAGCTGGGGATCAATCAAGAATGGGGTGCCGCAAGGTTCGGTCCTGGGTCCTCTGCTGTTCTTAATATATATTAATGACTTGCCATTCTATATTCACGAAGATGCAAAGCTGGTACTTTTTGCCGATGATACAAGTATAGCTATCACACCCGAGAGACAAGAATTAACCGGTGAAATTGTAAACGATGTTTTTCAGAAAATCATTAAGTGGTTATCTGCAAATGGGCTCTCATTAAACACAGTCTATACAGTTCCACACAATAAATGGAATGACACCATTAATAAATATAGACTTCGATCAGAAATCGGTAGCTAAGGTAGAATATTCAAAATTTCTAGGTGTATACATTGATGAGGGGTTGAGCTGGAAAAACACACTGAGGATTTGCTGAAACGTTTGAGTTCGGCTACTTATGCTATTAGCGTCATTGCAAATTTTGGCGATATACATCTGAGTAAATTACCTTACCACGCCTATTTTCATTCTCTGCTTTCGTATGGCATCATATTCTGGGTAACTCATCATTGAGTAAAAGAGTGTTCATTGCACAAAAGCGTGTAATCAGAATAATTGCTGGTGCTCATCCAAGATCATCCTGCAGACACTTATTTACAGAGCTAGAAATCTTCTCGTAGCCTCACAATATATATATTCACTTATGAAATTTGTTATTAACAATCCGAACGAATTCAGAAGTAATAGCAGTGTACATGGCTACAACACTAGGAGAAAGGATGATCTTCACTACTCAAGGGTAAATCTAACTTTGGCTCAGAAGGGGGTAAATTATGCTGCCACAAAAGTTTTTGGTTACTTACCTAATAGCATCAAAAGTCTGACAGATAGCCATATAGCATTTAAAAGGAAATGAAAAGAATTTCTTAATGGCAACTCCTTCTACTCATTAGATGAATGTTTGGATATAGTAAGTGGGCAATTTCCCAATTCTTAAAGTCATCAACTCAGGCAGGGGAAAAACAAAATGGATAAAAGAAGTTGAAGAGGACCTCAGAGAAGCACACATAACAGTAAACGATGCAGAAAATAGAACTGAATTCAGGAACATCATCAAAAAAACATAAATTTGACAGCACAACACAGAAGAGATCAGGATGCAAATGGACAGCGGAGCGAAAGAAACAACACAGTGAACACATGAAGATAATTTGGGCTCAGAAAAAACATAAACAATCATCATAAAGGACTTCAAGTTCAAACGCTCACTTAAATGGGAATAATCGAAAATAATAACAATAAAAAAAAATATTGACTGTCATGTAATATTTTGTCTAATATAATATCTTGTATAGACACCTTTTATTAACCTGACACGTTCCACATCATTACGAAGTGTCGTATTCATGATCTGCGGAACAAGTACTAATCTAATCTAATTACTTTAGATCTGTGATTTTCAGCCTTTTGGAATACGCGACCCCCTTCCAAGTATAAATATTCTGGCGACCCCCAGAACCACAATAAAAGTATATGAAGCTGGTATCCCTTCTCTCGGACATGTCCAAAAGAACAGATATCATCTTCATATAGTTAAGGCTTACCGGCCATTGACCTTCTTCTGTGCTGGATGCACACGCATTGCCCGAGCTCATACGGGACTCGGTAAGATTGTCTGCCGCGAGTAGTGAGTGTAATGGGCAGGGGCACTACGAGTGTTGTGTGTGGACATTAAGTTGGGAATGTGGGTCGGACGGGGAGCGTGCAAGGGATAAATCCCTACAGTCACACTAGCTGTGCCCTCGGTAGTTCACATGGATAGAGCGTTTGCCATGTAAGCAGGAGATCCTGGGTTCGAGTCGTGGTCGGGGCACACATTTTCAACTCACCCCGCTGATGTATATCAACGCCTGTCGGCTGCTTAGGCTCTTGATTTAATTATGATTTCATAATAAAAGTACGTTAGTGATTTCAAATGCAACGTATATAATTTCCTTTCTATTGATACTATACTGATCGAGAAATGAAGTGCAATGTGAAAATAGGTCGCAGTGCTGTGCGGGCCTATATATTCTTTGGCACGGTAGAGGCGTGGGGGTGAGCGGGGGCATAGTCGCGCGTTTTGCTCCAATATTATCAGTACGCCAGCAAGTACAGGCGTGATTATTGTCTTCGCGCTTCGCTCTGAGCGAGCATAAAACGGACAAGTTTCTTAAAAGATCTGTATCGCCCTCCACGTCTGGTACAAGACCCAGAAGGGGAAGCGAATCAAAATCGAAAAAAATATAGACTTTATGAAGACAGTTATCTGAAGTATGGTTTTACTGTCATGAACAATAAATCTCAATGTGTAATTTGCGGCGAAGTATTGTCACGTGAGAGTATGAGGCCATCAAAGCTTCTGCGTCGCCTCTCAACTAAACGTTCCAAGGAAGCTGATAAACCGTCAGATTTCTTCGAAAAGAAACTGAAAATATTTAACCGCCAGCAAACTACTATGATTCAGGTTAAAAAATAGTAATGTTATTTGTTGATTTAAAATAGTATTAATGTTTGTGATTTAACAAGATTTTAAATTTGATTTTAGGTATTCAGCGTCAACGAAAGTGTTGTTACGTAGCTACCGAGTCGCATTCCAAGACGCTAAAGCGGGGAAGCCGCCTACAGGGGCAGAGAATCTTATTTTGCCAGCAGCCCTGGATATGGTTGAGATTACGTTAGGTAAGCAAGAGGCAAACAAGCTAAAAAGCATACCAGTTTCTGATAATATCACTGAACGCAGAATAAACGATATGGCCGGTGAGAGTCGAGAACAGTTAGTCGAAAAAATTAAAGAAGAGTCGACATTCTGCTTTCCAGTTTGTTGAATCTATTGATGTTTCACATTCAGCTCAATTTATAGCACTTACAGCTGTGCGCTTTGAAGCAGATGAAAGTATCAAGGGAGACATTTTATTTTGCAAAGAACTCCCTGCGGACACTACTGGCCAGTGTTTGTACGACATGTTTCTAGAAAGCATGTCGCAACTACGAGTCTGATTCGACGAAATGTATCGCCATGCGTAGTGACGGTGCTAAAGCTACGACTGGCATAGACAGTGGGCTCGTCACGAAATTAAAATCAACAATGCCAAATTTTTTGTGGACACACTGCTTTCTTCATCGATAAGCTATGGCAGCCACGATTTTCACTTCTGATTTAAATGATGTGCGACTGTGGCCCCCTGAGGAAGGCCTTGCGACCCCCCACGGGGTCGCGACCTACAGATGGAAAAACACTACTTCAGGTGATCTCTTACCTTCTTCTGCAGGGACATGTGGCTTGAAATTGAAAAAAATGTCGTAACTACAAAACATTCCAAGGATACGAAATGAAAGGTTCATAAGATGTCGCGGTCATCTTCTGCACTTGTAATGAAGCTGGAAACTCGTCTTGACCACAAAATATTCACTTCACTTATTCCTGGTACGTTTCGGCGTTATGCCGTTGTCAAAAAAAGGGAATCTGAAAGGAGGCACACACAATGACATACGTGTTTGCATAAAGTGAACACAATAGTACTGAGAGTAGAACCAGCACCTACTAGAACCCTTTGATACGCAGAACAGCTTCCAACTTACGCTTGTCATGTTCAAATGGTTCAAATGGCTCTCAGCACTACTATGGGACTTAACTTCTTAGGTCGTCAGTCCCCTAAAACTTAGAACTACTTAAACCAAACTAACCTAAGGACATCACACACATCCATGCCCGAGGCAGGATTCGAACTTGCGACCGTAACGGTCGCGCGGTTCCAGACTGTAGCGCCTAGAACCGCTCGGCCACCACGGCCGGCTCTTGTCAACTATAATCGCAAACTGGTTCGATGAAGACTAATGATACAGTTTAACTGATGACACGATTTCCATTCACTTCTCTTTGTTTTATTTACTGATTAGGTACAAGGGATTATGGCATGTGGTTGTGTATTCAGCAAAAAATAATTAAACATGCAGATCGTATGGCAACATTTCTTACAACGGGACCGTGCGTGCTCATTATAGCCGATTTCGTGCAAAATTCTGGTAGGCAGGCCTCGGTCAGATGTAAAAGTGACAGAAGTGTGACAGTGGCCAAGCCTTTAGAAGAAAATAGAAGTTTACGCGGGGTTTGGAGAGGTATGAGCCATTTATACAGGGGATTGCGAAATTCGCCTTACGAACTTCTAGGACTTGTAGAGGGGAGTGAATACGTAATATTTGGAATCGGATCCCATATGTAGAAATGTACCCCTTGCCTTCTACGACGGTTACAATTCATACGATTAACTCGTCCACTTCTGCTTGAGGAAATGAATTAGGCTTGACGCAGTACAGTTACTAAGTAACAATTCGAAAGCAAACCTAACGAAACATGTTTATCACTTGAGCACATTTGTATGTATTAAATTAAACATTGCGTGTTGCATTATCGCAAAACAAAACAAAAATAATCCAGCATACTGCATGTACAGGAGAGTACTGATGCATTATAACAGCGGCCCGATGTGGTGACCAGCTAAGTTGTTTAAGACACTGTACGTTCGGAGCATCTTCTTGTACACACGTCCGCCTCGATAGCTGAGAGTGCACGTGGGTTTGTAAATATGGAAAACTAAAGTAACAGGGTGGTTTATTGTTCCAGGAGAGATCAAAATGCCAGAAATAGAAGAAATTAAACAAGCAGTCAAACGTCGAGCCCAGAATGACAGTCCTATGGAAACTGACCATGGCATCGAAGGGAAAGCAAAGCCTAATTCTCTTCCAGCTAAAAGACAGAAGAATACTTCTGCGGAAAAAGTGGAAGTAAGAAAAGTTCCCGTGCCAGCTCATCGTTATACACCACTCAAAGAAAACTGGATGAAAATATTTACTCCTGTCGTTGAGCATTTGCATTTGCAAATAAGATTCAATCTTAAGACTAGACATATTGAAATACGTACGTGCAAGGAGACAGAAGATATAGCAAATCTACAGAAAGCTGCTGACTTTGTGAGAGCATTTGTGTACGGTTTTGAAGTGGAAGCTGCCTTAGCGCTTTTACGTTTAGATGATTTATTCATTGAATCATTCGAGATCAATGACGTTAAACCCTTAAAAGGTGATCACTTGTCTCGTGCAATTGGAAGGCTAGCAGGAAAAGGTGGAAGAACTAAGTTTGCAATAGAAAATGCCACGAAAACTCGAATTGTTTTAGCAGATTCGAAAATACATATTTTGGGATCGTTTCAAAACATCCAAGTTGCCCGAAGAGCTTTATGCAACCTGATTCTTGGTAGTCCACCTTCCAAAGTGCATGGGCAACTACGAACAGTTGCAAGTAGGATATCAGAACGTGTGTAAAAGTATTATGTATTGTAAAGTTTACCAAATAATATTGGTTTGATTTGTGAATATAAAAACCATAATAAAACATATGTTCCATAAAAAAAAGTGGTCAGCGCGGCGGACTGTCACGCCAATAGGCCCCGGTTCAATCCACGCTAGGTCGGACATTTTCTCCCCTCAGGGACTGTCTGTTGTGTTGTCCGTCACACTGCTTTGGGCATAACTTTTTACAGTTGCCCATTAAGAACAACGGCTGCTAATTGGAAACAGGTGGTAGGAAAAATCAGAGGCAGCTTAATACTGCATGAAACGAGGGACTTAAATATCAAGCAAAGAATTAAACTAATAAACTGTGCAGTTCTTTCGAAAGCTGCATACCTCGCTCAGATTTTACCAACACCTGCAGACATAGCGAAATCTATAATGAGCACAATCTGTCGATACGTATGGAAAGGCCATATTTTCAGAGTAGCAGTAGGAACGACTACATCGAGACCCGAAAACGGAGGCGTAGGGCTGATAGACCTTCGGAGGAAAAACACTGCCCTCTTCATTAAAAGAACGCTAAAACTTGTAGAGACGCAGCCGAACAGCATAACTGCCGCACTATTTGACCTTCTGAAACCCGGAAGCATGCAGCCGGCAGTAGTTGTTTACGACATAAATTACAACCTAAAGCATATTAAGGATTTTTATGTAGAATTAAGCTACTTGACGTGCATTTTAACAGACAATAATAAGAGGACAAGCAAATACACTCCTGGAAATGGAAAAAAGAACACATTGACACCGGTGTGTCAGACCCACCATACTTGCTCCGGACACTGCGAGAGGGCTGTACAAGCAATGATCACACGCACGGCACAGCGGACACACCAGGAACCGCGGTGTTGGCCGTCGAATGGCGCTAGCTGCGCAGCATTTGTGCACCGCCGCCGTCAGTGTCAGCCAGTTTGCCGAGGCATACGGAGCTCCATCGCAGTCTTTAACACTGGTAGCATGCCGCGACAGCGTGGACGTGAACCGTATGTGCAGTTGACGGACTTTGAGCGAGGGCGTATAGTGGGCATGCGGGAGGCCGGGTGGACGTACCGCCGAATTGCTCAACACGTGGGGCGTGAGGTCTCCACAGTACATCGATGTTGTCGCCAGTGGTCGGCGGAAGGTGCACGTGCCCGTCGACCTGGGACCGGACCGCAGCGACGCACGGATGCACGCCGAGACCGTAGGATCCTACGCAGTGCCGTAGGGGACCGCACCGCCACTTCCCAGCAAATTAGGGACACTGTTGCTCCTGGGGTATCGGCGAGGACCATTCGCAACCGTCTCCATGAAGCTGGGCTACGGTCCCGCACACCGTTAGGCCGTCTTCCGCTCACGCCCCAACATCGTGCAGCCCGCCTCCAGTAGTGTCGCGACAGGCGTGAATGGAGGGACGAATGGAGACGTGTCGTCTTCAGCGATGAGAGTCGCTTCTGCCTTGGTGCCAATGATGATCGTATGCGTGTTTGGCGCCATGCAGGTGAGCGCCACAATCAGGACTGCATACGACCGAGGCACACAGGGCCAACACCCGGCATCATGGTGTGGGGAGCGATCTCCTACACTGGCCGTACACCACTAGTGATCGTCGAGGGGACACTGAATAGTGCACGGTACATCCAAACCGTCATCGAACCCATCGTTCTACCATTCCTAGACCGGCGAGGGAACTTGCTGTTCCAACATGACAATGCACGTCCGCATGTATCCCGTGCCACCCAACGTGCTCTAGAAGGTGTAAGTCAACTACCCTGGCCAGCAAGATCTCCGGATCTGTCGCCCATTGAGCATGTTTGGGACTGGATGAAGCGTCGTCTCACGCGGTCTGCACGTCTAGCACGAACGCTGGTCCAACTGAGGCGCCAGGTGGAAATGGCATGGCAAGCCGTTCCACAGGACTACATCCAGCATCTCTACGATCGTCTCCATGGGAGAATAGCAGCCTGCATTGCTGCGAAAGGTGGATATACACTGTACTAGTACCGACATTGTGCATGCTCTGATGCCTGTGTCTATGTGCCTGTGGTTCTGTCAGTGTGATCATGTGATGTATCTGACCCCAGGAATGTGTCAATAAAGTTTCCCCTTCCTGGGACAATGAATTCACGGTGTTCTTATTTCAATTTCCAGGAGTGTATATAGTAGAGCAGTTACAATCACGCGAAAACCAAAATAAAATGGAGCTGAAGTATCCCAACAGAAACTGGGAAAAAATATGGACTAATATAAATAACAAAACACTGACTACGGAAGTGCAAGCGTCATGGTACAGAGTTGTCAACAACATCATTAGTACCAATGAAAAATTGTATTCAGTAGGACAACATGCAACCAATGTGTGCCAAAAATGTCACAATTTGGACTCTTAAAGCATCGCTTCATCTGTAATGGATACAAGAATATTTGGAATGACTTCGTATTGCAAGTCGCTTTTCTCAAACGGACAGATGGCAGAGAGATCACACTACATGATATACTCTTCCCAGAAGAAGTTTTATTTCAACCCAAAAAAAAAAAATAATGTCATCTTGTGGCTATACGGAAATTTTGTTAATTATGTTGTCAACAACAAAGGTAATGACAATCTACAAGAATATCGAGAATATATGAAAGATGAATACTTCAAAATATACCGGAACAAAGACCATGAAAAGAAGTTCGGGAATATGATGCAAATTTTGTTTCAGAAACAAGGCATCGGTTAATACCTAAATAACATGAAATCGACGGAACAAGATAGACTGCCAAAGTAGTGGATTGCTGTTGAGGGTGAAGTACGGTGGGGACTTCGTGTGCCCCGGGGCCGCTACGGTAGCCGTGGAGGCCTCAACAGAACCCCGAAGAAGCATGTTTTCCCAAGAAGTAAGAGGAGTCACGCCACAGCACAAGAATAGTAGGCAAAAACTAATCTCATGCATAAGACGTGTATCACTGGAGAAGTTTAATTTCCTCTCTTAATTTTACTTTTGCTACTCTCTCGTTTTTGTTTAAATTCTAATGGAAGAATATTTTGCGTTCCGTTAATGCAGTCAACAGTATAATAGAGTTATTTTCACGGTAATATATTCGGATTACAATTTTCTAACATTGTCTTCAAGATGCAATTCAGTTTCATAACCCATTTAAAAAAAAAAAAAAAGAGCATTGAAGCTCGCCGAAGAAGGCGCTTGAATGGGAGCGAATGGAAGGGTTAGAAGGGGAGATGGGAGGCCCTAAAGAAAGAAAGAAAAGAAAAATAGCTGAGTAGTCAGCGCGGCGGTCTGTCACGCCAATAGGCCCGGGTTCAATTCCAGGCTGGGTCGGGGAAACCACCACTGGAGTCACTTCCCTAGACGCTCACGCGATGGACCTCTGTGACGAGGCTTCCCCCATTACAAGACCTGCCGTACGGCGGAACACAAAGTTGCCTTGTACACACTCTCGCTTCCAACTGGTGCCTCTTCAGTTTGTAGTGCAGCGGCCAGAACTCGTGGCAGCAGGTCTTAACTCTGTCTCTACAGGAGCCTCGTAGACTAAACCTTGCATACGACCCCTCAAGGAGTAGTTCATAGTACTCACTGTCTGCCGTATTGCGTGTCACGACAAGCAGCACTGAGACTTTTCTGTTTCCCTCGGCAGACGGGGACGCGTTGCAGATCTGAGTTGAAACCGACGTAGAACGGAAAAGATACGTTTACGTACTGTAAGTAGGCTGTTTAGGTTTCCTTATTGGTAACGCCACGTAGCGCTCTCTGTATGAAAATCACTGGCTGTGCTGTGTGCAGTCTGTGCCTAGTTTGCATTGTTGTCTGCCATTGTAGTGTTGGGCAGCTGGACGTGAACAGCGCGTTCTGATCTTTTATGTATGTAATCATGTCATAATTCCTGTAACACTGATGTATATGTTATTTCGATTCTTTTGTAAAGCTTGTACTACGAATCTTATCTGTATTGTTATGTTCTTTAATGATGTATTTTGTACCTTTGTAATCGTATTCTCATGTTATAAAATCGTAATTGACACCGGTTCATCATATTAGTAACTTGTAAGTTCCATTTCACTGCACACGTTTCTGTTGGTCATAGTATATTGACAATATGTGAGAAGTAGGGACTGATAGTGTTTGCACGTGTGTTAATAATTCAGCAAGGGACTGGATAACAGCATTGCTGGTTCTAAGGACAATTCCAAAAAGTTCGTGAGTGCACAAGTGGTGGTTATGGACTTGCTATATTATCTGCAAGACTCTTCAATGGTGATTGTGCACCTGCACATTCACAACAGATGGCTGCTGGCCATCTCTAGAAGGACTACAGTGGGTCTGCACCTTTGCTGACTCACCAATACCATTATCTCTACAAGGAGTGCAGTGGGTCTGCACCTCTGGTGGCCCACCAATACCGTAATCTCTACCAGGACTACAGTGGGTCTACTCTGTGATGACCTACCTACCAATATTCTTCAAAACGTCGAATGACTCTGCTGTGGGTTTGCTCTGTTGTGGCCCATTACCTGTCAGCATATCAAGAGTCAGCACTGTCTTTCCGTTGGAAGGACAACACTACTTCTTCAAGACTGCATGGAAATCCACTACTTCCGTGTGCATTTTCTTTTACTGCTCAGACTTTGAGAAAAACACTGCAATTTTACAGTGATGAACAATCTGGACTGTCTTTATGGACTGTGAGAAAATTTTAGCTTTTGACCAACATTAAGTGTGTGCATTTGATATCTTTCTTACTGTAATTATGAAAAAATTTTTCAAATCTGTATTAGCTAGTGCCCAAAACAATTTGTAAAATTTTTTGTGGGGAGCATGGGGGCTATGTAAGTAGGCTGTTTAGGTTCTTATATTGGTAACGCCGCCGCCACGTAGCGCTCTCTGTATGAAAATCACTGGCTGTGCTGTGTGCAGTCTGTGGCTAGTTTGCATTGTTGTCTGCCATTGTAGTGTTGGGCAGCTGGACGCCAACAGCGCGTAGCGTTGCGCAGTTGGAGGTGAGCCGCCAGCAGTGGTGGATGTGGGGAGAGAGATGGCGGAGTTTTGAAAATTGTAACACTGGATGTCATGAACTACTATATATATTATGATGTTAAGGTAAATACATTGTTTGTTCTCTATTAACATCTTTCATTTGCTAACTATTCCTATCAGTAGTTAGTGCCTTCCGTAGTTTGAATCTGTTATTTAGCTGGCAGTAGTGGCGCTCGCTGTATTGCAGTAGTTCGAGTAACCAAGATTTTTGTTAGGTAAGTGGTTTGTGAAAGGTATAGGTTAATGTTAGTCAGGGCCATTCTTTTGTAGGGATTTCTGAAAGTCAGATTGCGTTGCGCTAAGAATATTGTGTCAGTTTAAGCACAGTCATGTATAATTGTTCTAAGGGGACGTTTACGTACGTGTGTTCCTATTCAAAGTACTATGTACTCACTCCTCTCTACAAGTTCCAGAAGTCTGTACCGGGAGTTTCCGAGTAGCCTTTATTCGCGAAGTTCCAAGACAGCGGATGGTGCACCGGAAATATATATATATATATATATATATATATATATATATATATATATATATATATATATATATATATATGTATATATATATACAGGGTGAGTGATCTAACGTTACCGCTCGATATATTTCCTAAACCACATCAAATATTGACGAATCGATTCCACAGACCGAACGTGAGGAGAGGGGCTAGTGTAATTGGTTAATACAAACCATACAAAAATGCACGGAAGTATGTTTTTTAACACAAACCTACGTTTTTTTAAATGGAACCACGTTAGTTTTGTTAGCACATCTGAACATATAAACAAATACGTAATCAGTGCCGTTTGTTGCATTGTAAAATGTTAATTACATCCGGAGATATTGTAACCCAAAGTTGATGCTTGAGTACCACTCCTCCGCTGTTCGATTGTGTGTATCGGAGATCACCGAATTACGTAGGGATCCAAAGGGAACGGTGATCGACCTTGGGTACAGAAAAGACTGGAACAGCACATTACGTCCACATGCTAACACCTTTTTATTGGTATTTTTCACTGACGCCCATGTACATTACCATGAGGGGTGAGGTAAACGTACACACGTGGTTTCCTTTTTCGATTACGAAGTGGAACAGAGTGTGTCCCACTGGAAACGCATCGACATATGTGGTATCAGCATGATGGTGCACCTGCACATTCCGCAATTAACACTAGGCTGACCCTTGACAGGATGTTCGACGGGCGTTTCATAGGACTTGGAGGACGCATAAATTGGCCAGCCCGTTCTCCTGATCTTACACCTCTGGACTTCCTGTGGAGTACGTTGAAGGAGAATGTGTACCGTGATGTGCCTACGACCTCAGAGGATATGAAACAACGTATTGTGGCAGCCTGCGGCGACATTACACCAGATGTACTGCGGCGTCTACAGCATTCATTACGCCAGAGATTGCAATTGTGTGCAGGAAATGATGGCCACCACATTGAACATCTATTGGCCTGACATGTCGGGACACACTCTATTCCACTCCGTAATTGAAAACGGAAACCACGTGTGTACGTGTACCTCACCCCTCATGGTAATGTACATGTGCGTCAGTGAAAGAGACCAATAAAAAGGTGTTAGCATGTGGACGTAATGTGCTGTTCCAGTCTATTCTGTACCTAAGGTCCATCACCGTTCCCTTTGGATCCCTACGTAATTCGGTGCTCTCCGATACACACGATCGGACAGCGGAGGAGTGGTACTCAAGCGTCAACTTTAGGTTACAATATCTCCGGATGTAATTAACATTTTACAGTGCAACAAACGGTACTGATTACGTATTTGTTTATATGTTCAGATGTGCTAACAAAACTAACGGGGTTCCATTTAAAAAAACGTAGGTTTGTGTTAAAGACATACTTCCGTGCATTTTTGTATGGTTTGTATTAACCAATTACACTAGCCCCTCTCCTCACGTTCGGTCGGTGCAATCGATTCGTCAGTACTTGATGTGGTTTACGAAATATATCCAGCGGTAATGTTAGGTGACTCACCCTGTATATATATATATATATATATATATATATATATATATATATATATATACACATTTGAGTCATCAGTCTTCTGACTGTGCCAACCTTTTCATCTCAGTGGCACTTACTTACGTAATCAGTTATTTGCTGGATGTATTCCAATCTCTGTCTTCCTCTACAGTTTTTACCCTCTACAGCTCCGTCTATTACCTTGGAAATTCCCTGCTATCTTATCAAATGCCCTACTATCCTCTATAGAGAGGAACGGTTCGCCAAGATGAACGGAACGAGTGTGGAACGAATTCTAAGGAACGATCTTTCATAGTTCACTTAGGTCGCGGCTTTCTACTTATAGTTCCCGGGAAAGGGAAACGGTCGGTCTCGTTCCCGAACGGCACATCGGCCGGTCTCGTTCCAGCCTTGGTCCCGTTCCCCCGTGTCTCGGTCTCTCTCGGCCCGAATCGTGCTTCTTCGAGTGTGGCCACTCGTCGCAGTTCCATTGCCGACTGCACACAGTTCAGTATCGAGTTGTTACTCCTTTTGTTCGTTGCGCACACCAATTCTAGATCTGTTTCAAACCTCTTTTGAACTCTGAACTTCTGGTTCTTTTCGTATTCTATTCAGCGTCCACGACCGATACTTAAAATGCATTTCATAATTACGTAAATTACATAAAAATTACGTGGTATGTAATAAATACACTACTGGCCGTTAAAATTGCTACTCCACGAAGATGACGTGCTACAGACACAGACGCGAAATTTAACCGACAGGAAGAAGATGCTGTGATATGCAAATGAATAGCTTTTCAGAGCATTGGCTCTGAGCACTATGGGACCTAACATCTTTGGTCATCAGTCCCCTAGAACTTAGAACTACTTAAACCTAACTAACCTAAGGACATCACACAGGATTCGAAACTGCGAACGGTCACGCGGTTCCAGACTGTAGCGCCTAAAGCCGCACACCCACACTGGCCGGCTTTCAGAGCATACACACAAGGTTGGCGCCGGTAGTGAAACCTACAACGTGCTGACATGAGGAAAGTTTGCAACCGATTTCTCATACACAAACAGCAGTTGATCGACGTTGCCAGGTGAAACGTTGTGATACATCGAGTAAGGAGGAGAAATGCGTACCATCAGGTTTCCGACGTTGATAAAGGTCTGATTGTAGCCTATCGTGATTCCGGTTTACCGTATTGCGACATTGCTGCTCGCGTTGGTCGAGATCCAATGACTCTTAGCAGAATATGGAATCGATGGGTTCAGGAGGGTAATACGGAACGCCGTGCTGGATCCCAACGGCCTCGTATCACTAGCAATCTAGGTGTCAGGCATCTTATCCGCATGGCTGTAACGGAGCGTGCAGCCACGTCTCGATCCCTGAGTAAACAGATGCGGACGTTTGCAACAACCATCTGTACGAACAGTTCGACGACGTTTGCAGCAGCATGGACTATGAGCTCTGAGACCATGGCTGCGGTTACCCTCAACGCTGCATCACAGACAGGAGCGCCTGCGATGGTGTACTCGACGACGAACCTGGGTGCACCAATGGCAAAACGCCATTTTGTCGAATGAATCCAGGTTCTGAAACTTCCTGGCAGATTAAAACTGTGTGCCGGACCGAGACTCGAACTCGGGACCTTTGCCTTCGCGGGCAAGTGCTCTACCGACTGAGCTACCCAAGCACGACTCACGTCCCGTCCTCACAGCTTTACTTCTGCCAATACCTAGTCTCCTACCTTCCAAACTTTACAGAAGCTCGCAGGAGAATCTCGGTCTGGCACACTGTTTTAATCTCGCAGGAAGTTTCATATCAGCGCACACTCCGCTGTAGAGTGAAAATTTCATTCTAGAAACATCCCCAGGCTATGGCTAAGCCATGTCTCCGCAATATACTTTCTTTTAGGAGTGCTAGTTCTGCAAGGTTCGCGGGAGAGCTTCTGTAAAGTTTGGAAGGTAGGAGACGAGGTACTGGCAGAAGTAAAGCTGTGAGGACGGGGCGTGAGTCGTGCTTGGCTAGCTCAGTCGGTAGAGCACTTGCCTGCGAAAGGCAAAGGTCCCAAGTTCGAGTCTCGGTCCGGCACACATTTTTAATCTGCCAGGAAGTTTCATATCAGCGCACACTCCGCTGTAGAGTGAAAATTTCATTCTATAATCCAGGTTCTGTTTACAGCATCATGATGGTCGCATCCGTGTTGGGCGACATAGCGGTGAAGGCACATTGGAAGCGTGTATTCCTCATCGCCGTACTGTCATATCACCCGGCGTGATGGTATGGGGTGCCATTGGTTACACGTCTCGGTCACCTCTTGTTCGCATTGACGGCACTTTGAACAGTGGACATTACATTTCAGATTTTTTACGACCCGTGGCTCTACCCCTCATTCGATCCCTGCGAAACCGTACATTTCAGCAGGATAATGCACGACCGCATGTTGCAGGTCCTGTGCGGGCCTTTCTGGCTACAGAAAATGTTCAACTGCCCTGGCCAGCACATTCTCCAGATCTCTCACCAAGTGGCAGAGCAACTGACTCGTCACAACACGCCAGTCACTACTCTTGATGAACTGTGGTATCGTGTTGAAGTTGCACGGGCAGCTGTACCTGTACACGCCATCCAAGCTCTGTTTGACTCAATGCCCAGGCGTATCGAGGCCGTTATTACGACCACAGGTGGTTCCTCTGAGTACTGATTTCTCAGGATCTACGCACCCAAAATCCGTGAAAATGTAATCACATGTCAGCTCTAGTATAGTCTATTTGTCCAATGAATACCCGTTTATCATCTGCATTTCTTATGTGTGTAGCAATTTTAATGGCCGGTACTATACATCGTTTCAGGTAATAAAACGGCGTATCAGCTTACTTCACTATTTCGATAAACAGCAGAAGAAATACTTGTAAAAAGGCAAGATTTTTTGTTATTACACACGAAAAAAGAACGTCGGCACGGCACACACGAGGGGCCATTTTCCGTCTTTTTTTGATGCAAGGTAAAAGAGCGTGTTCATTGTTATGGAAGGCAGACCGATTTGCAACTGAATGAAGCCCGCGCTTTGTAATCGAGTATCGGGTGCCACATTTTGTAAACAGAACATGACAACTCCTACAATATTATTTCAGTGGTACAAGGTGGCGCACGAAAAATCCGCCCCGACTACTAGACTGCTCATTGTCGCCCACCAATCGTCATCTATTGTTTCCAAGTTGTTTGCATTAGCTTATTTGTTATTTCTTCACTGTCTAATTATTAGATCTTTATCTATTCTGCTCTTAGCGGTCAACCAGTCGTGCGGAGTTGGCGAGCAGTCTGTACTCGGGGCCGGTTTTTCGTGCGCCACCCTATATTATTTCCCTGCGATCAGCCACACAAGGCTACAGTTGGCTAAACGAGATGTTCTGCAGAATCGCGAAAATTACACGTCTGTGAGAATTCTGTTATCAATAAAAATTCTGTACTTCAGGGGGGAGGCAAGTGCCTCTTCTTGGCGCCTTCGCCGGCGGCGTTGGCCGAGCGGTTCTAGGCGCTTCAGTCCGGAGACGCGCTGCTGCTACGGTCGCAGGTTCGAATCCTGCCTCGGGCATGGATGTGTGTGCTGTCCTTTGGTTAGTTAGGCAAAGTTCTAGGAGACTGATGATCTCAGATGTTATGTCCCATAGTGCTTTGAGCCATCTGAACAATTTTTTGGCGCCTTCCATCTTCAGCCACCTATGCTATTAATTTTCAGTTTTTCATAAGAACCGGATACCAAGCACAAATGAACGGTGAACGAGTAAAAATGAACGGTTCCCAGAAAAGAGCGATTACCGGTGAAATAGTTCCCTAGGATGAACGACTTTGCCCATCTCTAATCCTGTCCCGTCTCGCTGTCAGTCGTTTCCACATATCCATTTTCCCTCCGATTCTACGCAGAAGCCTCCTCAGTCCTTACTCTATCAGTCCACCTAATTTTCTACATTCGCCTGTAGCACCACATCTCAAATGCTTCGATTCTCTTCTGATCCGGTTTTCTCACACTCCATGTTTAATTACCATAAAATGCTGTACTCCAAACGTATATTCTCAGAAATTTCTTCCTCAATTTACAGAACGGTAATGCGAGGGTCGGAAGCTTCTTTATTTATTTTCAGTTTTTCCGGTATTTACACTGCTAATAAACTGAAGTAACACTCAGTATGCTGTATATATTAATACTTTCTTAAAAGGCGTGAAAATGAAAGTCAAAGGAAAAATTTTTGATTGCAAATGAAGTTCTCGCAAGGCGTACATGCAAACTTCCTACGAAAATTAGGTACTTCTATTATTTAACATTTCATAATTTACACCTAAAATTGGTCGTAAATACAGGGGAAGAAGCAGTAATTATCTCGATGTCTTGCACACGTCATAAACGCCGTATTTTTACAATTACGTGCTTTTGTAAGGTTTTTATGGGAAAACAAACTTGGTTTACATTCCTAAGGCTCCCTCTCATCGCATAGCTTTGCAGGAAAATCACGCGTAACGCATCATTTTACGAAATGATGGTGAGGTGAGCTGATGTAGGATGGGGCGTATTTTGATGCGGTTGCGAGGTGCCGGGGCTAGCAGTGTATTTAACACCAAATTCTTCTAGAATCTTCATATGTAAATGATGCTCTAAGCCCTCCCTCCCCTTTCTAACTCCGACTTTTGCTGTTGCACATGGACTAAGAAGAAACGCAAAGTGACTGTAATCGACCCTGCAAGTGGAGTAGAAAAGAGTTTGGCACCTGCAATAATTTAATTGGATACAAATTAATTAGATAAAGGAAAGTTTCATTAATGTAGTGAGAAATGAAAGGGTTGCTCTACCGATTAACAAAATGAAAGTTCTGTCCAAAATAACAATTTGATTTATTATGACTAAACTCAAAATAATAAACGAAACATATGAAACATTTACAATACATCAAATTGGAGCAAACTGGATACTCAAATAAATGCTGTGAATGTGAAGTTGTCCATAAACTAGATTGTGACAATTATGACGAAGTGGTATGTGGAGCCAATTCCTTGCAACTCAAATCTTAAGAGAAACACACTGCCAACCCAACATTAATTGCTGCTACAGTAGTGAGAACTCAGACAATGAACATCCAAGACAGAACAAAGTTAGAAAAGACGAACAGGCGCGCTCTGCTGAGCTCTGATTATCACCTAGCAAAATTCCCCAATCTGCTGGTGCTGCAGACATACATTACCAAGCTGTCTTCTTAACTGCAAGGACACGATCTGGCGTACCGGAGGCGATGACTGGTTGCTTCGACGTCCCGTCGTGGTGATGATAATGTCGCGAGTATAGCCCGAAACAAATTATCCTGGTCTGGTTGATCCAGACTAAAGCCTTCCTAGCAATACATATGCGCCTCTGAGGGAGACGAAGAAGGACCGCCACACAATCACTGACGGTACAGTGATTGATTTTCACAAACGAAGTCACACAGTAACTCCGGTACAGTCAACTTTAGCCAAAACTGCTCAAGACAGACAACATAGGCCGCTTGTACGCAGAACGCTCACTTGCCAACTGTACTCGGAAAGTTACGTTGAAGTCGAAACTTCAGCAACTTCGTCAAACAGTTACAATTAAATGAAAATATATTAGACAGCCAACGGAAGGCAGGCTGTCCAGAGCAGAGAGAGCTCAGTCTTGTAACCTACTCCGACCGAAAGGCGAGAGCCGACTCCCTCAAGAGCGTACAAACCGAACACAGTACATCGCCGCCCCCACGACAGTGGCCGTGGTTAAACGTTCCAATCAGAAACTCGAAAACCGGCGGAAAATTCCCCTCTCTTGTTGACGCAGTACTATTCCAGCAATGGAGATACTTGGCGCCAATTTCTACAAATTGGGAGGGGCATAATGGGTCACGTTTCACTACCAGTAACCACGATCTTAAAGGTAACCATCGAACGTCATTGGAACGTCGTGGTTTGTTTCATGGAAACCTCTATTTGCAGTGTTGCAATCAAGTTTTCGAATGAAGCCCTTCCTTCCCTTTTTGAATTCACGACGTCCTGGAATATATGGCATTCTACGACAATATCGTTTATTTTTTAGAGATGTATATGGGGCCTGAAGATGCCATAGTGGAATGCAGAAACTGGTAGTCAAAATAAAATAAAATAATATCTCAATTACGTGACTGTTGGCGAATGCCATTGATAATTACTCTGTGCCGTCGAATTTGGAAAGACAGAACAGACATTTGAACGTTGAATTTTAACTAACGTGTTTATCGGCAAAATAAAATACATCACAACATATAAATGTTATTAAACATTTTCAATATAGAAAAAACATCCAGATTTATGCAGCTCAAGTGGGATTTCGCGATGAAGAGAAGACGGACTTTCAAAATGAGTTACAGAACCATGCAGAGAGTGCTAATATAGCGATGGGAGATTTTAATGCACAGGCAGGCAAAGACAGAAAGGGATTTGAGCAAGTGTTGGGATGTTTTGGATATAGAGGCAGAAATGAAGAAGGGGAAAGACTCCTCGATTTGTGCCAGAGGAATGGAATGAAAATAGCAAACAGCTGGTTTATGAAGAGAGAAAGTCATGTTATCACCAGATACAGCTGGGATGAAAGAACCAAGTGTGTAATTGATTATATTCTAGTCAACAGGGAATGGAGAGAAAGTAACAAGTGTGAAGGTAATTCCAAATGTGAGTGCAGATCGAGACCATAGTTTACTGGTGGGACATTGGAAAATGAATCAGTGAGTGAAAAATAGAAAACAGAAGGAAGTAAGGAGAATACGGGATTGGAAACTGAAGGAGAGTGAAAGTGCTGACAAGTATAGAGAATTAATCACACGAAAATTTCCGAAAGAAGTTTCCTGCGACGTAGGAAAAGAATGGAGTTTATTCAAAGACACTTTAGCCGAAGAAGCACAAAACGTATGTGGTAGAACATCTGGAAAGGAAAAAGTAAGACAGACAAGTTGGTGGGATGATACCACAATCCAAGCAGTTGGAAGAAAAAATGAAGCATGGAGAAAGTGGTAGAAAACAAAAAATGACGAGGAGCATAAAAGATATATAGAGGAAAACAAGAAGTGCAAAGAAATAGTGGAAACAGCAAAGAAAAAGACATGGGAAGAGTTTACAAAAAAGGTTGAAGAAGATGTAAAGAGCAATAAGAAAATGTTCTATAAAATGATGAAAAATAAAAGGAAGGCTTCTGAAATACCAGCAAAGATGGAAACAGAAGATGGTACTGTGATTGAAGATCCAGGGATTATAAAAGATCTCTGGAGAGAACATTTTAAGAAACTGTGAAACACAGAAGAGTCGGTACACGAGGAAACAACAAATAATGCAGAAATTGAGAGGAGTTGGGAAGCAGATTTTGGGCAAATTACACGGGAAGGAATGGAAATAGCCTCGAAGAAGATGAATGGAGAGGGGGGGGGGGGGGGGAAGCCCCAGAGCCTGATGAAGTATCAATGGACATGATAGGAGCAGCAGGTGCAATGGGAATGCAGTGGCTGTATAGAGTACTGTGAGACATTGTTCCCATCTTCAAAAAAGGCAATAAAAGATTTTGTAAAAACTACAGAGGAATAAGCCTTATGAGTCATACAGCCAGGATTTTTGAAAGAATTTTACTAAATCGAATAACTGAAAAGATAGAAAAGGAGCTGAGTGAAGAACAGCATGGGCTTAGGAAATGAAGAAGCACGAACGACTTGATATTTTCTATCCGTCAAATGATGGAAAAAAATTGGGAGTATAACAAAAGGGTAATAATGGTTTTTATAGACACAGAAAAGGCATATGACTCAGTTAACAGGGAAAGACACTGGGAAGAAATGAAGAAGATGGGTATAGAAGATGGATACATTAATGTAATGAAGACAATGTACCGAGGCCACAGTTGTAGAATTAGAACACTATTGGGGAACTCTGAATATTTCGAAATAAGACAAGGACTTAAACTAGGAAGTGTTCTATCTCCTGCACCTTTTAATGTTGTGATGGAGAGAATGAATAGGGCAGTTAAAGATATAGTAAAAGAAAAAACAAAAAGATGATTTTTGATGATGATATGGTAATGTGTGGCTATAAAGAGGGACATGTACAGTTACAACTTGATGCGTGGAAGGGAATAATGAAAAGATATGGATTAAAAATAAATAAAGATAAGAGTGAAGTAATGGTATTTGGAAGAGACAAAGGGATCAACGGGAATATTGCTTTGAATAGAGAACCCTTCAAAGTGGTAGACAGTTTCACTTATTTAGGGAGTGAAGTATCTAGTGATGGAAATTAATAGGAAGTTACAGACGGGAGGCAATTTCTAACAAACAATTAAACACCTGATTTGGAATAAGGAAGTTTCAGAAAAACCAAAACTCCTTATGTATAATACTTATTACTTCCTTATTGTCACCTATGGAGGAGAAACATGGACAATGACAGAAAGGGACTGGAGCAGACTGCAAGCAGGGGAAATGAAATTTCTCAGAGCAGTTAAGTGAAAAACAAGAATGGACAGAGTAAGGAATGTAGATATTAGAAAGGACCTTAAACAAGAAAGTATGAGAGAAGAAATTGAAAAAAAAGAGATTAAGATGGTACGGGCACATTAAGAGGATGCGTGGGCAGAGACTCCCCAAAACTATGGAAAAAGACGTAAACGGCACCCAAGAACACAGTGGAAAACGGAAGTGAGAATATCTGTGGAAAGGGGAGGTGTGACCTGGCAGCAAGTAGAGGAAGGAAAGTGGTGGGAGGACCGAGCCAAATGGAGAGGACTGCAGTAGCTGCAGCTGCAGCGGATTCCGGATACAACAACAAAAAACTTTAAACGTAGGTCATTGATTTACAAGTCGTGAAGTGACTCACCTCTGCTCTCATTCGTCGGGATACCCCTTCGAATGTGTATCTAACATTGTATTTTTCTGTATTCCTTCCCTATTTCTATTTAATCCCTGCTAGAACCAAAAATATATTTGCTTATTCGACCTTCACTGAACCTAGCCATGGCCTTGATTAATGTATAATTTTATACGTAAAAGTTGCCGCTCTTTTCAAATCTTAAATAAAATATTAGGATTCCCATTTTAAAGAATCACCTTAACCTCCAAATCACCTTGAAAATCACGTTCAGTTAGTAGCAATGCGTGGCCTTTGTCACCTACAACTTTTATCTAAAGCATTTTGCTGTATCTCATCTCCATTCGAGCTGTTCCCCATTATGGATTAAAGTGATCCACCCTGTATGTAACGTTACCTGAATCGTATAAACGCAAGTGTGCTTATACGTGTGTCATTTCTTGTAAATACGGGAAAACATCTGTCCGTTTCACGGCAATGTCATCAACTGTACGTGAGCGTCATCCGGCGGCGCTGTATTCTTAAACGTTCTATTTCCTCACACTAACCACCAGCTGCAGTTATGCTAAGTAACAGTAAGCTGGACACCATAATTTGTATCAAGCGTGTTCTGGTATGTGCAAGTTATGCTTTTCGTAATACTGTATGCAGCGTATGATGTAGACCCGTGTCTCTCTCCTTTCTTCTTGAGTTCCTTTGACAAAACCAAAATGTCGATACGCCCGAGGAAGAAATGGTATAAATATTTTGCGATGGAGACGAGTGTTTAATTATAAGAAAATACACTCCTGGAAATTGAAATAAGAACACCGTGAATTCATTGTCCCAGGAAGGGGAAACTTTATTGACACATTCCTGGGGTCAGATACATCACATGATCACACTGACACAACCACAGGCACACAGACACAGGCAACAGAGCATGCACAATGTCGGCACTAGTACAGTGTATATCCACCTTTCGCAGCAATGCAGGCTGCTATTCTCCCATGGAGACGATCGTAGAGATGCTGGATGTAGTCCTGTGGAACGGCTTGCCATGCCATTTCCACCTGGCGCCTCAGTTGGACCAGCGTTCGTGCTGGACGTGCAGACCGCGAGAGACGACGCTTCATCCAGTCCCAAACATGCTCAATGGGGGACAGATCCGGAGATCTTGCTGGCCAGGGTAGTTGACTTACACCTTCTAGAGCACGTTGGGTGGCACGGGATACATGCGGACGTGCATTGTCCTGTTGGAACAGCAAGTTCCCTTGCCGGTCTAGGAATGGTAGAACGATGGGTTCGATGACGGTTTGGATGTACCGTGCACTATTCAGTGTCCCCTCGACGATCACCAGTGGTGTACGGCCAGTGTAGGAGATCGCTCCCCACACCATGATGCCGGGTGTTGGCCCTGTGTGCCTCGGTCGTATGCAGTCCTGATTGTGGCGCTCACCTGCACGGCGCCAAACACGCATACGACCATCATTGGCACCAAGGCAGAAGCGACTCTAATCGCTGAAGACGACACGTCTCCATTCGTCCCTCCATTCACGCCTGTCGCGACACCACTGGAGGCGGGCTGCACGATGTCGGGGCGTGAGCGGAAGACGGCCTAACGGTGTGCGGGACCGTAGCCCAGCTTCATGGAGACGGTTGCGAATGGTCCTCGCCGATACCCCAGGAGCAACAGTGTCCCTAATTTGCTGGGAAGTGGCGGTGCGGTCCCCTACGGCACTGCGTAGGATCCTACGGTCTTGGCGTGCATCCGTGCGTCGCTGCGGTCCGGTCCCAGGTCGACGGGCACGTGCACCTTCCGCCGACCACTGGCGACAACATCGATGTACTGTGGAGACCTCACGCCCCACGTGTTGAGCAATTCGGCGGTACGTCCACCCGGCCTCCCGCATGCCCACTATACGCCCTCGCTCAAAGTCCGTCAACTGCACATACGGTTCACGTCCACGCTGTCGCGGCATGCTACCAGTGTTAAAGACTGCGATGGAGCTCCGTATGCCACGGCAAACTGGCTGACACTGACGGCGGCGGTGCACAAATGCTGCGCAGCTAGCGCCATTCGACGGCCAACACCGCGGTTCCTGGTGTGTCCGCTGTGCCGTGCGTGTGATCATTGCTTGTACAGCCCTCTCGCAGTGTCCGGAGCAAGTATGGTGGGTCTGACACACCGGTGTCAATGTGTTCTTTTTTCCATTTCCAGGAGTGTATTCCGAGTTAGTGCGTCATTCCGACCTTTGGATGAGGGTTTCCCAAGAGGGAGTATAGGCTGCCATTCCCTGCACAACTGTGGTAAACCAGTGTTCATGCAAAGTGATGAACACACTGTAATATTATATATGCTTGACATCACTCAACTGTGGGGGTGACCAAGAGTAATATGAAATAGAGAACTAACAGCTTAAGTAGCCAATATCACTAATTACAATTTTATTTATAACGACCGGTTTCGGCAAATCTAGGATGCACACGTCAATAATCGTAAATGCGATATACCATGTTCAGTGGTTACACGTCTACAGGGTACGTGGAGCAAGTGATACATCGGCAAGTCAGTAATAGAATAAGATTTACATAAAATGTGAGGCGTGTTGTACTGATTGTACAACCTTATATTCCTGCAACAGATAAAGGGAAGTCTTCTTACACTGAAATACATTCCCAGGCAATGGATGTGACCCAATGATAAACCAATCCGACCTTCCGGCGAAGCCTGCAATGTGCAGCGAAAAAGGGGAAACGTACTCGAAAGTAACACAGTAGAGTATTCAACACGTACATGAACGAACCACATGCGACAGAATCTCCAAGTGTATTAAATCGCACTTTAGTGTTCAGATTTATGTAAGAAAAAATGTTTTTGTCACCTGTTACCTAAGTTGCCTAGTAACGTGTGAACATTTAGCATGTGTGGTGCATCAAATAGGTGTTGTTACATAGTATCAGCAACAGGAAAATTCAGAGTAATAGCAACAGCACCAACTTATCTGGTTTGGTGAAAATCTTATACAAAACAAGAAATTTCAGTTGAGAATTAAGTGCAACACAAATGCAATGAACAAATTCCCCACGAAGGTAGCCTCCTATAATGACCTCATTCGTACCGTCATGGGTTTTATTATAATTTTTAAAAAAGAAGATGAAGCATTGAGGAAGGAAAGGTGCAACACATCGACGACACAAGAGAATGATAACATTATAGCTGTCTGACCTGGAAACTATGAGCTGAATTAATGTCAATTTCGTTTGCTGCGCAACTGATTTTACACACATGACAAAAAGTTTAACATCACCTCGGTTCCGAGTGTACCGGAATCTGCACAGAAAATTGGAATAGAGTTCAACATAAATATCATTTACGCCCTTTTTATTGCTCATGAAAACCACACATTGCATGTTGTACCACCATACAGCGAGACCTTCAGAGGTGGTGGTCCAGATTGCTGTACACGCCGGTACCTCTAATACGCAGTAGCACGTCCTCTTGCATTGATCCATGCCTGTATTCGTCGTGACACACTATCCACAAGTTTGTAAGTAGGCTGTTTATGTTTTCTTATTGGCAACGTTACGTAGCGCTCTGTATGAAAATCACTGGCTGTGCTGTGTGCAGCCTGTGGCTAGTTTGCATTGTTGTCTGCCATTGTATTGTTGGGCAGCGGCAGCTGGATGTGAACAGCGCGTAGCGTTGCGCAGTTGATGAAAAATTTTATCAAATCATTATTGGCCACTGGCCAAAACAATTTGTAAAATTTTTTGTGGGGAGCATGGGGGCTATGTAAGTAGGCTGTTTATATTTTCTTATTGGCAACGTTACGTAGCGCTCTGTATGAAAATCACTGGCTGTGCTGTGTGCAGCCTGTGGCTAGTTTGCATTGTTGTCTGCCATTGTATTGTTGGGCAGCGGCAGCTGGATGTGAACAGCGCGTAGCGTTGCGCAGTTGGAGGTAAGCCGCCAGCAGTGGTGGATGTGGGGAGAGAGATGGCGGAGTTTTGTAATTTGTCATGAACTGCTATATATATTATGACTATTAAGGTAAATACATTGTTTGTTCTCTATTAATATCTTTCATTTGCTAACTATCCCTATAAGTAGTTAGTGCGTTCTGTAGTTTGAATCTTTTATTTAGCTGGCAGTAGTGGCGCTCGCTGTATTGCAGTAGTTCGAGTAATGAAGATTTTTGTGAGGTAAGTTATTTGTGAAAGGTATAGTTTAATGTTAGTCAGGGCCATTCTTTTGTAGGGATTTTTGAAAGTCAGATTGTGTTGCGCTAAAAATATTGTGTCAGTTTAATCTCAGTCCTGTATAATTGTTGAAAGGGGACGTTTCAAGTTCATCAAGGCACTGTTGGTCCAGATTGTCCCATTACTCAACGGCGATCCGGCGTAGATCCCTCAGAGTGGTTGGTGGGTCACGTCGTCCATAAACAGCGCTTTTCAATCTATCCCAGGCATGTTCGATAGGGTTCACGTCTGGAGAGCATGCTGACCACTCTAGTCGAGCGATGTCCTTATCCTGAGGGAAGTAATTCACAAGATGTGCAGGATGGGGGCGCGAATTGTCGTCCACGAAGATGAATGCCTCGCCAATATGCTGCCGATACGGTTGCACTATCGGTCGGAGGACGGCATTCGCGTATCGTACAGCCATTAAGGCACCTTCCATGGCCACCAGCGGTGTACGTCGTCCCCACGTAATGCCACCCGAAAACTGCAGGGAACCTTCACCTTGCTGCAGTCGCTGGACAGTGTGTCTAAGGCCTTCAGCCTGACCGGGTTGCCTTCAAACACAACTCCGACGATTGTCTGCTTAAAGGCATATGCAACACTCATCGGTGAAGAGAACGTGAAGCCAATACTGAGCTGTCCATTCGGCATATTGTTCGGCCCATCTGTTGCGCGCTGCGTGGTGTGGTTGCAAAGATGCACCCCGCCAGGGACGCGCATCAAGCAGCCTATTGCGCACAGTTTGAGTCGTAACACGACATCATGTGGCTGCGCGAAAATCATTATTCAAGATGGTGCCGTTGCTGTCAGCGATCCTCCTTTTCGTATTTACTAACATAAGACAACGCAGATAATTTTAGCATTGATTTATAGTTCGTATGATAGGATACAAATTGTTGTGGCGTAGCAAGACAGCCACGCCACTAGGAAGTAGACGAAAGGCACGCGTACACACACGCCGGCTGGCGTGAGTTCTGGAACAGGATACTTGATGAATGCTATAGAGAAAAATATGCAGTTCCTCGGATACTTAACTTTATTGCATCCTTGTGGTACATCGCTCTTGACTATACAAATTAGACTATCGTCAGATACGGTTAATGGCGCCTTGCTAGGTCGTAGTCATGGACTGAGCTGAAGGCTATTCTAACTGTCTCTCGGCAAATGAGAGTAAGGCTTCGTCAGTGTAGTCGCTAGCAAAGTCGTCGTACAACTGGGGCGAGTGCTAGTCCGCCTCTCTAGACCTGTCATGTGGTGGCGCTAGGTCTGCAAGTACTGGCAGTGGCGACACGCGAGTCCGACATGTACTAATGGATCGCGGCCGATTTAAAGCTACCACCTAGCAAGTGTGGTGTCTGGCGGTGACACCACACAATTTCATAACTGATAACATAGGAACACAAAGGTTTGTTCCATTACAAAAGGATTCTGACATGTGGGAGAAAATATCTGGCAGAAATTGGTAATTACAGGAGTAAGTTGCGAGTTATTGAATTTGCCAAGTCAGGTGGCAGAGGAACAACATAATTTAGAAGTAGCTTACGCATACTTTACCGTGGTGATGAAGAATGAACGTCGTGTCAGAGTATGTTATCTTCCTTCTGAACATCGTCTCAGAATCACAAGAGAAATAACATAGCAGATCATTTGAAAACATCGTCGCTAGTGGGCTGAGGTGTTTGTAAGTCACCTGAATTTACAGATGCCTCATTCAGAGGCACAATGACGTGATATTCTCACTCAAGGAGCCGGTTGGAGAGGCCGAGCGGTTCTAGGCGCTACAGTCTGGAACCGCGCTGCTGCTACGGTCGCAGGTTCGAATCCTGCCTCGGGCATGGATGTGTGTGATGTCCTTAGGTTAGTTAGGTTTAAGTAGTTCTAAGTCCTAGGGGACTGATGACCTCAGAAGTTAAGTCCCATAGTGCTCAGAGCCATTTGAACCATTTTCTCATCAAGGGGCACGCGAAAAACATACCCCTTTACGTAACCTGACTACAACCATGGTTCTCAGTTACATGAAAGCTACTGCAATGCTTGCGCTTCTCTACGCTCCCACCATTCTGTCAAACTTCGCTGGTCAAATGCGTCCACATTAGCGCCAGACAAACGTCTGGAGAACAGTTATAAGACAAAAATGTCTTTGTACTGCGAGGCGAGTTCTGCTGTCTAGCGTTGTCATTGGCCGTAGCTGGTCGAAGTTTTTAGGTTGTGTGGTAAGCGCATTTTCTCGTTTTGGCAAAGATAGTTCGCTGCGATGGACTGTCTGCGGTCAAACAAGTGACTTCTTCCGAGCGCAGAGCGACGCTGCGGTGCGTGAAATGCGCTCGTTCCGAAACGGCAACCTTACAGGTGATTGGAAGAAAAAGACTGAGTAACCAACGAAGCGGTAACGTTCTTCCAGTAGGAGTTTGAAATCTAGAAAAGGAATTAAAGTTCTGGTAGATGACATACGAAGTGTACTGCTTGCCAATCATATTGTAATTCTGTAGAATCGGAATAACTTGGAACATCAGGTGAGCGTAATGGACTTAATCTTGGAACGAGGTAATCCAATCCAGTCGAATCTAATCGGATGATAGGGACTGAGTTAGATTAAGTGATGAGACACTGTAAACAGTACTTTTGTTTTTGGGTCAGCAAAACAACTGACAGCCGCAAGGCTCTGAGCACCATGGGACTTAACTTCTGAGGTCATCAGTCCCCTAGAACTTAGAACTACTTAAACCTAACTAACCTAAGGACATCACACTCATCCATTCCCGAGGCAGGATTCGAACCTGCGACCGTAGCGGCTGACAGCTGCAGAAGTATAGAGATTATAAAAATGTAGGTTAGCAATTAGGAAAAGCTTTTGAGAAAAAGAGAATTTGAACATCACCAATACATATACGAATGTTCCAGTACAATAAACAATAAGAATCAATAAACATAACATACTGCAGATCAGAAAAACATCAATTGTTGCGCAACATGAATTTGTATCTCGAAATTACTTCGGATATTCTGGAACAAAAATTCTCCATTTGTAACTCTCCTAAATCAGAAAAATAGCATTTTACGTCAACATAGATACATCAGTTACACCACAGTGCTAATTAATGGGACTCAGATAGATATTCAAGAAATTCATCAGGCCTTAAACAGTCTATGTCTGAAAATCAAATTCGCGATGGAGAAAGACGCACAATGTCATACGTGTTTGGACCTCACGATTAGGAGAAAGGATGCCTACCTCAAATTGGACATTTATAGAAAGCCTACTTCCTTGGACTGTATCATAAATGCAAATTCCTGCAGCCTAATGTCACAAATACTCGCATATTTTAGCTCCATGCTTAACAGACTGCAAAATCGACCACCAGAAGCGCAGATAATTCAAAAAGACATGGACACACTCCAATACATGGCGCAAGTCTCGACCCTAATATCTTCACTGGGTTATACAGTAAATACATGACACGCAAACCCAACACAGTACGTAGAGAAATACGACCAATCAAAGCAACAATATCTGGAAAGAAAACAAAATGCATATCTACTGCTTATGGGTCCAGTCTCGAACAAAGTTAACGCATTATCAGACCTCAAATATAAAGCTAGCTTTCCGGGCCACTAACAACCTGAAACTGCGATCAGGTTAACACAAAACCACCAATCTACGCTAACCTGGTATATTCGAAATCGCATGTAACAACTGTAATAATTACTGCAAGGAGGGTAGAAACTATCACACGGTCTAAAAAACACATTCGAAATAGCGATAAGAAGCGATCAAAATTTTTTCTCCATCTAAAAGGCAGTCAACACACGTTAGATACGACTAAACATGAATTGCAGGTACTTCAATAAAATCCCGAGAGGTCCTGCCATAAACATTCTCGAGGAACCTGAAACTTTGGAACACATAAGAAATTAACTACAAGACGTACTGAACTAACAGATGGATCCTAAACATAAATATTATTTTAAAAAATGTACTGAAATACTCGAAAAAGAAAACGCATTGCACAGCGAAAGATGACTCACACTAAGATAGAACCTTAATATCGTTGCTCAGTCAAATACTCTGGAATCATATGTCACAGTGTCAATGAAGTACGTACGAGAATAGTCAATTTTTTGTAAATGATGTGAAAGTAGAAGTTGTAACATTATGTGATTGTCTTATCATTTTAAATCATTCACTAATCGAGCAGTCGCTCGGCAACAGCTACAGTTAGCAAATAATGTTGCGAGAATGTAAAAGGTGAACGACCTGTGACGTAACTTGTTTATTGTCGAAGCGCTGTCAGAGATGCAGTGAGTTATTGACTTTGAAAACCGCGGCGCGAAAAACGGACAGAAGAAGAACACTTTTATTCCATTTTTTTTTGGAGGTACGAGATATTCTCGATGAACAGTTACTCATTCTTCTCTTGTCTCTTGTGTCGGACGCGCATGTCTTGCCGCCGTATTATTATTGTTAAAAATAATATTGTTCTAGTGTAAAGTAAATGTTTAATACTAAAAGTGCCTAGCAGTAGATTTATTGTGCGACGTTAAGAGAAGTGCCAGTCAAAACGGCATCCATGTTAAATCCTTCATTGCAGTGTAAGTTCGTCTATTAATTGCCATAAATTCAGACTTAAATGGAACTGGTGTATGGACTATTTATTTAATATAGAATCTATGTCTCACTCCTTCATGAAGTTATTTAATTTTCTTTATGTGTCTGCCAAATAGAGTGTTCACAGTCACGAATTCTTTCGTCGAGTTCGGACGGAAGTTGCATGCGGTGAAATATTTTCTCCGCGCCATATTCTACTGGTAAATGCATGATAAACTACGGTCCCTTAGGAAATTCATGTTGAGCTATCCAAAAATAATTATATTTTAAATAGGCATTTACTCTCCTCTGCAATGCAACTTCCGACTGATGAGACGATCAAACAAGAAAGAGCCGCACGCAGTCGGTGTTCGCAAATATGTTTCCACCGCTGATTATAGCTATATGTTACAGCACAAAAGTAAACATATTGTTATAATTAGCGACTACGAACGGGGACATTTATAACTGTATGTTTATGTATACACATTACGTAAACATATCGTTATAAAGTCAACAAGAGCATAGGCGTCAAATAAAAAACACCTACCTGATAAACACCTATAATAAGTTATTATTATTCAACGATCGCTGTAAAAATAGACTACTACGAACGTACGGCAACCGTATGTACTTGTGCAACCAAATAATGTATATACTGTTTGTATAAGTGTCTATACTTCGTAAACATATGACATCGTAGTTGCCAAACTGTCAGTTTACTGGCCTAACAAATTAATTACTACCCTAATTCACAAATCGAAATATTCACCAGTCGATATATACGAGGGGAAGTCAATCATTATCCGCATAGTAGTTATAAAATTTTATTGTAATCAAATAGGAAACTTACAAGAACAACATTTTTCAACATAGTCTTCTTGCGTTTCAAAGCATTTGGTCCATCGTTGTACAAGCTTCCCGATGCCCTCATAAAAGAAGGTTCTCGGTTGAGCTGCGAGCCAGAAATGCACCGCTGCTTTCACTGTTTCGTCTGAGTGATTTTTAACTGCTGCAGCGTGGAAGAAGGGGCTAGCATGGTCCAGACTGCACGTAAACTGGAGAAAAGAGCAGTGGAGAATTGTCGTACTTTCAGATGAAAGCCAGTTTTCCATGATGCGTGACAGACCACAGCTCGTCATGTGTGAACCCACTGAAATGATGGACCCTGACTGCCTTTATGCTAATCACGAAACATGCTCAATCGGTACTGGCGTGGGGAGCAACGACGTATCGAAGTGTTGGATGGCTCATTTCTTTCCAGCGAACAATGAACAGTGATCAGTGCGAAGCTGTGGCACGGAGCCCACTGATGTTCAGTGCACGTGATCGTTTTCCAGATGAGCAACAGATTTTCGAACGGGATATGTCTCCATGCCACACGTCAAAACACGCGGTCTTAGGTTATTTTATGTTTGAAATACAATTTCCAAGGTTACAGCGGTTACGTGTCGTGCAAATCTATCATTTCAGATTCGTTCTGTCATAGCTGAATTGGGTATCATAGAACTTCCGCGGCTGGGAAATTTGGCAGATCTTAATCCAGTTGAGGATTTGTGGTGAATGGTTGGGAAAGCGGTTCAGAAGAAGCAGGCTGCAACAAAAGAGGAGCCGTTGGAGGTGACTGTGAAAGTCAGCCCCATTAAATTGACGTCGGTACCATTAGAAAATTGATCGACTCCATGCGTGGGAGAGTGAGCGCTGTTTAAAGAGTCCAGGTGGTCCCAACAAAATACTAAGAGTCCTCAGTAATGCTTTTGTGATGTTCAATATTTTGCGCTCTGACCAATGTAAATGGAAATTTCATCAAAACATTTAATAGTAAACTCCTGTATCATTAGTAACATGGCATGTCATTGTACAGATATGTGCGTAGTGTTCACATATTTCCATGAATTAAAATATTAGAAAC
This sequence comes from Schistocerca cancellata, assembly GCF_023864275.1. Taxonomy (NCBI): domain Eukaryota; kingdom Metazoa; phylum Arthropoda; class Insecta; order Orthoptera; family Acrididae; genus Schistocerca; species Schistocerca cancellata. The sequence continues at coordinate 24,583,732 of NC_064637.1, read as the reverse complement.
AATCTTGCCCTTTATTGTAATGTTGCTGAAGTCTGGTTTCGCAGGTTATGGTTGTGGAGGGGGCCGTAATCAGTTACTGTCAGTTGCACAAAACACACATTTTTTATTTTCGTAAGAACCATTTAATTACACATTGCCTTAAAAGGATCAAAATGAAACAATATGAATGAAGGCCTAGTTATGAAAACTTGAGATACCTCATGGGCTAAAGACCCAAAACCACACCAAAACATGAACGGCTGAAGGCCTGAGCACAATTTATAAAAAAATTGCTTTAAAGAATACACCCGGCTGAAGGCCTTACTTAAAAAAATATTTCGCGTAAATAGTCGGCTGAAGGCCACACACAAGACGTTGAACAACTCAGGGCTCATGGCCTGGATAACAAGAATTTAAGATAGAATAAACTTTCAAAGTTTAGTTTTTAAACAAATCAATCTTCAAATTTTAAGTTGGCTGAAGCCCTTATTTTAAAATTAAAATGAACTAAATTAATAGACAGCTGAAGGCCCCGTACAGTACTTCCTTTTGTGTCCCATCAACTGATGTTAGTGGGGTTCTTTGTCGGCGCGTTTCATCATTGTGGCACGGGGCTTGGTCCTCAAACGAAAATAAGCTTAGGGCCAGAAAACCAATCCAGACGGCTCGGACGGCCTCCTCACGCCCTTCGCGGCGTGAGGAGGTCATTTTGGCCAGGCTGCGGATTGGGCATTGCCGATTTAGCCACCGCTAGCTGTTGTCCGGTGACCCCGCCCCGCAGCGCCCCTGTGGTCATCCGTTGATGGTGCGCCATGTTTTATTTTATTGTCCTGTCCCTGATTTATTCACTCTCGTGTTGTCCTGTGTGTGCCGTCTACCTTACAGGAACTTTTAGCTGATGACGCTCGAGAAGCTGCTAGTAGTGTCCTTCGTTTTATTACACTGACGGACTTGTCCAAAAAGATCTAACTGTTTTATTTTGTTTCTCTGCGTCTTTGTAAGTACTTTCTGATGTTGCCCCCTTGTGTTTTTCTACCCTGTTAGTGCACTTAAGTTTGTGACTGGGCGCTAATGACCTTAGCAGTTGGACGCCAAAAAAACAAAAAAAAATTCAGGGACGGCTGGAGGACCAACCAACAACCTAATCAATTCCATCCGACCACGGGCACGGCAACGGAAAGTATCAGCCGTGGACGAGGATACCAGCAGCATTACGTCTTCAAATATTGGCGTCTAAAAACAGCCAAGCCAAACAACCACTCTAAGAAAAAAATATGAACAAACAACTGACGGAGGCAAGCCAGCAACTCTTTAAGGTAGTAACTCAGGGAGAAATAAGACGCCACTCGATTGTGACAAAATGCCAAACGGCATCAACATGAGCTGGCCACAGCTCAGTTGCCTCTCACTTGTAGACTTGCCTTCTTTAACATATCTTTCGAATCTCAAACACGAAGGAGCTTTTAAAAATTATGTACCAAAATTCTAAAAATTCTACAGGAACAATAGTGTAGACAATATGTACGTAACTAGCAATCCACGCTCAGTGTTCTATTGCAACATAAAAATATATAATGGAAAAGTCACCCCCATTATACCGCATGTCACTTGGTAATGAAAATTTAGCCAAAGCAGATTTCTGGAGAAAGTGAAAGAAATAAAAGTTAAAATCAGATAGCACCGAATCTGGACACTCGTTATTAAAAATATCAATAATTTATTTGACCCGCTAGAAAGTACGAGGTGCATTCAAGTTCTAAGGCCTCCGATTTGTTTTCTCCGGACTGGAAAGAGATAGAAACATGCCCATTGTTTTAAAATGAGGCCGCGTTCATTGTCAATACGTCCCAGAGATAGCAGCACCATACGGCAGATGGAATTTTACCGCCAGCAGCGAGAATGACAACTGTTTTAAATACTAAAAATGGCGACGTTTCCCTTACTTGAACAGCGTACAATCATTCGTTTTCTGAATTTGCGTGGTGTGAAACCAATTTAAATTCATCGACAGTTGACAGTGGTGATGGAGTTATGGATGTGTCGAAAGTGCGTTCGTGGGTGCGACAGTTTAATGAAGGCAGAACATCGTGTGAGAACAAACCGAAACAACCTCGGGCTCGCACAAGCCGGTCTGACGACATGATCGAGAAAGTGGAGAGAATTGTTTTGGGAGATCGACAAACGACTGTTGAACAGATCGCCTCCAGAGTTGGCATTTCTGTGGGTTCTGTGCACACAATCCTGCATGACGACCTGAAAATGCGAAAAGTGTCATCCAGGTGGGTGCCACGAATGCTGACGGACGACCACACGGCTGCCCGTGTCGCATGTTGCCGAGCAATGTTGACGCGCAACGACAGCACGAATGGGACTTTCTTTTCGTCAGTTGTGACAATGGATGAGACGTGGATGCCATTTGTCAATCCAGAAACAAAGCGCCAGTCAGCTCAATGGAAGCACACACATTCACCGCCACCAAAAAAATTTCGGGTAACCGCCAGTGCTGAAAAAATGATGGTGTCCATGTTCTGGGACAGCGAGGGCGTAATACTTACCCATTGCGTTGCAAAGGGCACTACAGTAACAGGTGCATCCTACGAAAATGTTTTGAAGAACAAATTTCTTCCTGCACTGCAACAAAAACGTCCGGGAAGGGCTGTACGTGTGCTGCTTCACCAAGACAACGCACCCGCATATCGAGCTAACGTTACGCAACAGTTTCTTCGTGATAACAACTTTGAAGTGATTCCTCATGCTCCCTACTCACCTGACCTGGCTCCTAGTGACTTTTGACTTTTTCCAACAATGAAAGACACTCTCTGTGGCCGCACATTTACCAGCCGTGCTGCTATTGCCTCAGCGATTTTCCAGTGGTCAAAACAGACTCCTAAAGAAGCCTTCGCCGCTGCCATGGAATCATGGCGTCAGCGTCGTGAAAAATGTGTACGTCTGTAGGGCGATTACGTCGAGAAGTAACGCCAGTTTCATCGATTTCGGGTGAGTAGTTAAGTAGAAAAAAAAAAAAATCGGAGGCCTTAGAACTTGAATGCACCTCGTATTTTCTGGCAGTACACTGCCTGACAAAAATGTGAAGCACCGATAAGAGACGGAGGAAGCTAAATGAAACTTCATATGTTAAGAGGATATTGTTGAGTATCGAGTTAAAATTTACAAAGAACTTGACAGAATGAGACATTTTATGAGTATGACGTCGCACTTCTGCCGGGTCTGGGAACATGCACTGATTCGCTTGGGAAGCGTGTCACGAAGGCGTTGTTTCCACTCCTGTAACAAGCTGGTCCACAACTGTTGTGGCTGGTCCTTGGTTTCCTGGATGCTGGCAATGAGACGACGTCCGAGCTGGTCGCTCACATGTTTTGTCGCGTACAGAACAGGGAATCTTTCTGGTCTACGTCTACATCTAAATCTACATAAACACTCTGCAAATCACATTTAAGTGCCTGGAAGAGGGTTGATCGAACCACCTTCAAAATTCTCGATTATTCCAATCTCGTATAGCGTGCGGAAAGAACGAACACCTATACCTTTCCGCACGAGCTGTGATTTCCCTTATTTTATCGTGGTGATCATTTCTCCCTATGTAGGTCGGTGTCAACAAAATATTTTCGTATTCGGAGGAGAAATTTCGCTGAGCGTGGAATTTTGTGAGAAGATTCCGTCGCAGCGAAAAACGCCTTTCTTTTAATGATGTCCAGCCCAAATCCTGTATCATTTCTGTGACACTCTCTCCCCTATTTCGCGATAATACAAAACGTGCTGCCTTTCCTGGAACTTTTTCGATGTAATCCGTAAGTTCTATCTCGTAAGGATCCCACACCGTGCAGCAGAATTCTAAAAGAGGACGGAGAAGCGTAGGCAGTCTCCTTAGTAGGTCTGTTACATTTTCTAAGTGTCCTGCCAGTAAAACGCAGTCTTGGGTTACCCTTCCCCACAACATTTTCTGTGTGTTCCTTCCAATTGGAAGAATGGGTCACCACCATACTCGCAGACGACGGTGATCTGGGATAGTGCAGAGATGCGATTCGTCGCTGAACATAGTGCGACACCATTCATCAACAGTCCAGTCAACAGTCATGGCACCAAATCAAAACACAACAGTGTTGTTCGTAATTGTAATTCCTAGGTATTTAGTTCAATTTACGGTCTTTATGTTGCTGTTGTTGTGGTCTTCAGCCCAGAGACTGGTTTGATGCACTGCATGCCCTCAGGAAAATTGACGGCTGTAGTTTCCCCTTGCTTTCAGCCGTTCGCAGTACCAGCACAGCAAGGCCGTTTTGGTTAGTGTTACAAGGCCAGACTGTTGCCCCAGCAAATTCTGAAAAGGCTGCTGCCCCTCTTCAGGAACCACATGTTTGTTTGGCCTTTATATTTGACTGATTTATCGTGTAACCGAAGTCCGAGTTCCTTTTAGCACTCATGTGGTTGACCTCACACTTTTCGTTATTTATGGTCACCTGCCACTTTTCGCACCATTCAGATATCTTCTCTAAATCGATTTGCAGTTTGTTTTGTTCTTCTGATGACTTTATTAGTCGATAAAAGAGAGCGTCATCTGCAAACAACCTAAGACGGCTGCTCAGATTGTCTCCCAAATCGTTTATACAGATAATGAACAGCAAAGGTCCTATAACACTACCTTGGGGAATGCCAGAAATCACCTCTGTTTTACTCGATGACTTTCCATCAGTTACTACGAACTGTAACGTCTCTTACAGGAAATCGCAAATCCAGTCACATAACTGAGACGATATTCCATAAGAACGCAATTTCACTACGAGCCGCTTGCATGGTACAGTGTCGAAACCTAAGTACCTCCACATCACGCAGACACCTCATAGACATGTGCCACATGCGGACTAGTGTTGTCCTGTTGAAAAATGGCACCAAGATACTGCCACACGATAGTGACAGTAACAGACCACTGTGTCCTCAGTCTCTTCAAACCATTGGAAGAATGGGTCACCACCATGCTCGCAGGCGACGGTGATCTGGGATAGTGCAGAGATGCGATTCGTCGCTGAACATAGTGCGACACCATTCATCAACAGTCCAGTCAACAGTCATGGCACCAAATCAAAACACAACAGTGTGTTGTGCTTAGAGCTGTAAAACTACAACAGGCTATCATAAGTATGGGTAGACTACGGTAGTCTTCCTAGTAGCTTTGCTCAGTTTAGGTAATGCCTGTGTCACCTGTACGTTACATACCTATGGGGTACCGTTTTCTTTATGCATGCGATCAGTGTCTTACTATATTCCCCTAAAAACCGGAAACGGTGAACCACCTAGAAACTGAGTGGGGATATGTAAAGTGCTCGATAGCCTACGCAACATTATTGTTCTGCATAGCTCTGCTTTTCTTTTCATCAGTCTACTGACTGCTTTGATGCGGCCCGCCACGAATTCCTCTCCTGTGCCAACCTCTTCATCTCCGAGCAGCACTTGCAGCCTACGCCCTCAGTTATTTACCTGACGTATTCCAATCTCTGTGTTCCTCTACAGTTTTTGCCCTCTACAGCTCCCTCTAGTACCATGGAAGTCATTCCCTCATGTCTTAGCAGATGTCCTATCATCCTGTCCCTTCTCCTTATCAGTGTTTTCCACATATTCCTTTCCTCTCCGATTCTGCGTAGAACCTTCTCATTCCTTACCTTATCAGTCCACCTAATTTTCAACATTCGTCTATAGCACCACATCTCAAATGCTTCGATTCTCTTCTGTTCCGGTTTTCCCACAGTCCATGTTTCACTACCATACAATGTTGTACTCCAGACGTACATCCTCAGAAATTTCTTCCTCAAATTAAGGCCGGTATTTGATATTAGTAGACTTCTCTTGGCCAGAAATGCCTTTTTTGCCATAGCGAGTCTGCTTTTGATGTCCTCCTTGTTCCGTCCGTCATTGATTAATTTACTGCCTAGGTAGCAGAATTCCTTAACTTCATTGACTTCGTGACCATCAATCCTGATGTTAAGTTTCTCGCTGTTCTCATTTCTACTGCTTCTCATTACCTCCGTCTTTCTCCGATTTACTCTCAAACCATACTGTGTACTCAATTAGACTGTTCATTCCGTTCAGCAGATCATATAATTCTTCTTCACCTTCATATAGATAGCAATGTAATCAGCGAATCTTATCACTGATATCCTTTCACCTTCAATTTTAATTCCAATCCTCAACTTTTCTTTTATTTCCATTATTGCTTCTTCGATGTGCAGATTGAACAGTAGGGGAGAAAAACTACAGCCTTGTCTTACACCCTTCTAAATACGAGCACTTCGTTCTTGATCGTCCACTCTTATTATTCCCTCTTGGTTGTTGTACATATTGTATATGACCCGTCTCTCCCTATAGCTTACCCCTATTTTTCTCAGAATCTCGAACAGCTTGCACCATTTTATATTGTCGAACGCTTTTTCCAGGTCGACAAATCCTATGAAAGTGTCTTGATTTTTCTTTAGCCTTGATTCCATTATTAGCCGTAACGTCAGAATTGCCTCTCCCCCCCCCCCCCCCCCCTTTACTTTTCCTAAAGCCAAACTGATCGTCACCTAGCGCATTCTCAATTTTCTTTTCCATTCTTCTGTATATTATTCTTGTAGGCAGCTTCGATGCATGAGCTGTTAAGCTGATTGTGTGATAATGCTCGCACTTGTCAGCTCTTGCCGTTGTAGCGGGACTTTGAATCGCCGCGCTACACTCGTTCCCTTAGATAAAAAATATCCCGTCGCAGCGGTATGAGCGCTCGACGGCAGAGAAACTACTAATATTGTAGCTTTTTTTGTTTCCTATTCGTTTCTTAATTGTCTCTTGATACCCGAAGCTTAAGGCAGACGTGATCTGATGAAGACGTTAAAAAAAACTTATTAGCTAGTCTTGATCTGATTTTAATGTGTATACATATTGTGGAAAATGTTAAGAAATTCGGAGGATGGAAGTGGCAAAGTAAATTAAATTGCATAAGTATCAAGATGATTTTAATTGGTATAAATTAGTGATTCCTGGACTATTGCAAGATTTCGGAGCAGACTTTTCACGCAGAAATGAAGGAGATTTTTGAAGACCTGGACGCCGCCCGAAAGATGACAAGTAAACCTGGTAAAGGATGATCTCTCATCTACGCCACTTCCCCCTGTCAGTTACATTCTGTTATTCTCTGTTTCTTTTCAGTAAGTTTTGTAGTGGAAATTGGTTTAACTTTTGCTCAAAAACGCCACAAGGACCACCCCAACTATAGCTTTTCTGTAATACGAAGTCCGATTTGCTTTTCATTCTTTCCCTTTTTTCACGGTCATTTACAATTTTAAAACCCCCTTTTTTATTCACAATTTTTTCCCACCATGGTCAACCTTTTCTTTTCTTCTCTTTCTCCTTTTCCTTTTTTATTAACCACTACACCGTCTTCGGAATTGTGTGGATGATGCTTTTCCGAAAGTCAGACAGTAAGTCGCCAGACTCATACATTCTACACACCAACGTCAATAGTCGTTTTGTTGCCTCTTATCCCAATGATTTTAGAAATTCTGATCGAATTTAATCTATACCTTCTGCCTTATTCTGATTCTAACATTGGATTCCACATCTCTTCTAAATCGACTCCTCTTTCTTCTTTATGACGTCAGACAGATCTTCCCCCTCATAGAGGCTTTCAATGTATTCTTTCCACCTATCCGCTCTCTCCTCTGCTTTTAACAGTGGAATTCCCGTTGCAATCTTGTTGTTACCACCCTTCCTTTTAACTTCACCAAAGGTCGTTTTGACTTTCCTGTATGCTGAGTCTGTCCTTCCGACAATCGTTTCTCTTTCGATGTCTTCACATTTTTCCTGCAGCCATTTCGTCTTAGCTTCCATGCACTTCCTATTTATTTAATTCCTCAGCGACATGTATTTCTGTATTCGTGAGTTTGGTTCAAATGGCTCTGAGCACTATGGGACTTAAGTTCTGAGGTCATCAGTCCCCTAGAACTTAGAACTACTTGAACATAACTAACCTAAGGGCATCACACACATCCATGCCCGAGGCAGGATTCGAACCTGAGTACAAAAGAACAACAATAATTATATATGTATTTCATGTATTGTGCATGTAAACTTCACTTCTATAAGAAATTATTGCTTTTGCTACATAAGAGCCCAGAAGCTAACGTGATCGTCTAATTTTGATTACCTTTAAAATGAAATCTGTATTCTGTGAGGCTATAAAATGCCAACGGACTTACTGCAGTGGCAAGACTTTTTCCTGTCAGACCACCGAAGCTAAGCGCTGTCGGGCTCGGCTAGCTCTCAGATGGGTCACCGTCTGGATCTGCCGAGCGCTGTTGGCAAGCGGGGTGCACTCAGCCCTTGTGGGGCAAATTGAGGAGCTACTCGATTGAGGAGTAGCGGCTCCGGTCTCGTAAACTGACATCGGCTAGGAGTGTGGTGTGCTGACCACGTGCCCCTTCACAACTGCATCCTGTGGCGCCTATAGGCTTAGGATGACACGGCGGCCGGTCGGTACCGTTGGGCCTGTTTGCACGGTGTTTGTAAGGACATAAAATACACACTGAACTAACAACGAATGACATTCAGTTCTATTTATGTGAAAAAAAGAGAAAAGTCGTCAGAGCCGTTGTTTTCGTATAGCGCAACTGTAGTTGGGCTGTTAACGGCAAGATACACATAGATTAGATTAGATTAGATTAGATTAATCCTAGTTCCTTGGATCATGAATACGATATTTCGTAATGATGTGGAACGAGTCGAATTTTCCAATACATGACATAATTAGGTTAATTTAACAACATACTTAAGTTAATATGACAACTTTATTCTTTTGTGTGTTTTTTTATTTTTCTTTATTTTTTATTTTTATTTTTTTATTTTTATTTTTTTTATTTTTTAATATTTTTTTTTCTTAATTTATATCTAAAAATTCCTCTATGGAGTAGAAGGAGTTGTCATTCAGAAATTCTTTTAATTTCTTCTTAAATACTTGTTGGTTATCTGTCAGACTTTTGATACTATTTGGTAAGTGACCAAAGACTTTAGTGCCAGTATAATTCACCCCTTTCTGTGCCAAAGTTAGATTTAATCTTGAATAGTGAAGATCGTCCTTTCTCCTAGTATTGTAGTTATGCACACTGCTATTACTTTTGAATTGGGTTTGGTTGTTAATCACAAATTTCATAAGAGAGTATATATACTGAGAAGCTACTGTGAATATCCCTAGATCCTTAAATAAATGTCTGCAGGATGATCTTGGGTGGACTCCAGCTATTATTCTGATTACACGCTTTTGTGCAATAAATACTTTATTCCTCAGTGATGAATTACCCCAAAATATGATGCCATATGAAAGCAATGAGTGAAAATAGGCGTAGTAAGCTAATTTACTAAGATGTTTATCACCAAAATTTGCAATGACCCTTATTGCATAAGTAGCTGAGCTCAAACGTTTCAGCAGATCATCAATGTGTTTCTTCCAGTTTAATCTCTCATCAATGGACATACCTAAAAATTTGGAATATTCTACCTTAGCTATATGCTTCTGATTAAGGTCTATATTTATTAATGGCGTCATACCATTCACTGTACGGAACTGTATGTACTGTGTCTTATCAAAATTCAGTGAGAGTCCATTTACAAGGAACCACTTAGTAATTTTCTGAAAGACAGTATTGACAATTTCATCAGATAATTCTTGTTTCTCAGGTGTGATTACTATACTTGTATCATCAGCAAAGAGAACTAACTTTGCCTCTTCATGAATATAGAATGGCAAGTCATTAATATATAATAAGAACAATAAAGGACCCAAGACTGACCCTTGTGGAACCCCATTCTTGATAGTTCCCCAGTTTGAGGAATGTGCTGATCTTTGCATGTTACGAGAACTACTTATTTCAACTTTCTGCACTCTTCCAGTTAGGTACGAATTAAACCATTTGTGCACTGTCCCACTCATGCCACAATACTTGAGCTTGTCTAGCAGAATTTCATGATTTACACAATCAAAAGCCTTTGAGAGATCACAAAAAATCCCAATGGGTGGTTTTCGGTTATTCAGATCATTCAAAATTTGACTGGTGAAAGCATATATGGCATTTTCTGTTGAAAAACCTTTCTGGAAACCAAACTGACATTTTGTTAGTACTTCATTTTTACAGATATGTGAAGCTACTCTTGAATACATTACTTTCTCAAAAATTTTGGATAAAGCTGTTAGAAGGGAGATTGGACGGTAATTGTTGACATCAGATCTATCCCCCTTTTTATGCAAAGGTATAACAATAGCATATTTCAGTCTATCAGGGAAAATGCCCTGTTCCAGAGAGCTATTACACAGGTGGCTGAGAATCTTACTTATCTGTTGAGAACAAGCTTTTAGTATTTTGCTGGAAATGCCAGCAGGGTAATTCCCTGTTCCAGCTGCTCCTAGACTCCGACCGTTTGTGTGTGTGTAGGGGGGGAGGGGGAGGGGGGCAGAGAATGCCGCATGAGGTCTATTGCTGGTTCTCGGAAGCCAGACACGGATCTTAAGAGGTGACGTGTTCACTGCAAAATTCGAAGATGCTCTCTTGTGGTGGTCGGACGTGACCGATTGTAGTCTTGACGAGTGTGTCTCTCCTAGGTCCCCATCCTAACACACATATCCTATCAGGTTCGCGCCAAAAACGTTCGGTTAACAAACTCGTAGATTACGAGCCTATGCTACTTTCAATGAATGCTTGGAGTGTGTACTTATCTTGTTGATTTCGACGACTTTTCTGCAGCAATTCAATGTTAACTGGGGTGCATAATATCAATTACTTCACTGCAGAAATCCCAAGAGTCAGTGTCTAGAGCCGATAATATTAAATAATTTACACCAACACAAAAATGTCTGCATTTTGTGTTAATCTTTCTATTGCTCCAGAACACTCGTAGGATGCACAGTGTAACTGTTCTTTAGAGAGACTGGAGTAAATTCTCTAATACGAAATGACCTAAGAGCCAAAAAACGGTAGTAGTATTTCGAAGTAATAGTTAATTAAAATTTTACAAAGTGTAGATACTCGAAATAGAGTAACGTAAAGTAGTACAAAGGGAATCCAAGGAAGACATAAAAGAGCTGCGCTTTGTTTGAATGTAATATATACACTACTGGTCATGAAAATTGCTACACCACGAAGACGACGCGCAACGGACGCGAAATTTAACCGACAGGAAGAAGATGCTGTGATATTCAAATGATTAGCTTTCCAGAGCATTCACACAAGGTTGGCGCCGGTGGCGACACCTACAACGTGCTGACATGAGGAAAGTTTCCAACCGATTTCTCATACACAAACAGCAGTTGACCGGCGTTGCCTGGTGAAACGTTTTTGTGATGCCTCGTGTAAGGAGGAGAAATGCGTACCATCACGTTTCCGACTTTGATAAAGGTCGGTTGTAGCCTATCGCGATTGCGGTTTATCGTATCGCGACATTGCTGCTCGCGTTGGTCGAGATCCAATGACTGTTAGCAGAATACGGAATCGGTGGGTTCAGGAGGGTAATACGGAACGCCGTCCTGGATCCCAACGGCCTCGTATCAATAGCAGTCGGGATGACAGGCATCCTATCCGCTTGGCTGTAACAGATCGTGCAGCCACGTCTCGATCCCTGAGTCAACAGATGGGGACGTTGGCAAGACAACAACCATCTGCACGAACAGTTCGACGTCGTTTGCGGCAGCACGGACTATCAGCTCGGAGACCGTGGCTGCAATTGCCCTTGACGCTGCATCACAGACAGGAGCGCCTGCGGTGGTGTACTCACCGACGAACCTGGGTGCACGAATGGCAAAACGTCAGTTTTTCGGATGAATCTAGGTTCTGTTTACAGCATCATGATGGTCGCATCCGTGTTTGGTGACATCGCGGTGAACGCACATTGGAAGCGTGTATTCTTCATCGCCATACTGGCATATCACCCGGCGTGATGGTATGGGGGTGCCGTTGGTTACACGTCTCGGTCACCTCTTGTTCGCACTGACGGCACTTTGAACAGTGGACGTTACATTTCAGATGTGTTACGACCCGTGGCTCTACCCTTCATTCGATCCCCGCGAAACCCTACATTTCAGCAGGATAATCCACGACCGCATGTTGCAGGTCCTGTACGGGCCTTTCTGGATACAGAAAACGTTCGACTGCTGTCCTGGCCAACACATTCTCCAGATCTCTCACCAATTGAAAACGTCTGGTCAATGGTGGCCGAACAACTGGCTCGTCACAATACGCCAGTCACTACTCTTGATGAACTGTGGTATAGTGTTGAAGCTGCACGGGCAGCTGTACCTGTACACGCCATCCAAGCTCTGTTTGACTCAATGGCCAGGCGTATCAAGGCCGTTATTGCGGCCAGAGGTGGTTGTTCTGGATACTGATTTCTCAACATCTATGCACCCAAATTGCGTGAAAGTGTAATCACATGTCAGTTCTAATATAATATATTTGTCCAATGAATACCCGTTTATCATCTGCATTTCTTCTTGGTGTAGGAATTTTAACGGCCAGTACTGTATATATCAATGCGCAGCATTGTTAGGTCAGATTTCGAGTTTATGTTTTCAGCGGTGGCGAGTGTGCTCGCAGTTCTTCTGTGGTTGTCCGAATTTTGGGATTAGAAGCCTAATTAAATTGCATTCTTAGAACTGGATTAGACATTGGAGTGGTGGAGAATAGATTATTTTGTGATAATTTCAGAGACAGACTCAATTAGAGGTTATCGGGTGTACGAACATTGATTTTCAAGAAAATGTTGATTGTACGTGTTAAACGAAACGCTACGATCGTGTACTTACGATTGTGAAGAGATTTATTGACAATAAGGAAACTTTTATGTTGAATTAGGACTTAATTAGCTGTATGCAAATTATTAAAGAGTATTGGGACCGAAAATAGTTTGCACCTTTTCAAACATAGTGCCCTTTAAAAGATTAAACTTGTGCTGAACAGATATTGAAAGGATTCGACCCCTTAATTAATATCGTGCCGTGAGAATTGACAAGCTTGGACACTGTAAGGCCCCTCGACATATTTATAATTTATCCGAAATTGATGGCAAAGGACAGTTTCATGGGAAATCATATCTTTGGTGATAGGTACACGAAAGAATGTGGTATGGACTGACTGTTATCATACCTAAACAATATACGCTAGGATTAACTTTTCTTTCATTGATCCCCCAGTGCTATCTCTCATTAATTTAAGAACTCAATTGTATCAATGAAACAGAAATGTACAAGACCCTCCCAGTGTTTATTAAATTGCATAATCAGCTAGTACATAGACAATAATATCGGTGAACATTCAAGGGTTATTGAAGGTAGCTGATAAACTTTTTACAAACATATTTAATTGGACTCAACGAATAGATACACACTGCTAAAGTAACTAAATCAAATTACTCAGGGAAACAAATTAGTAGAAATAGGCTGGAACTCAATTGATATCTTACTCCAGTGTAATAAAAAACAAAACTGTATCTGTCGTGGTTCAAAGTGTATGAATTATCTCTGGAAAAACGCGATCAATTTTCAACTGATAGTTGACACGACTAGGTTCACAACGTGACTCAGAGATGTTTTATGCCCGACGCACACGGCAGGGAATGGTTCTTAACTAGCCGGGACAATATACAGTGTGTTACAATAAGGTACGGCCAAACTTTCAGGAAACATTCCTCACACACAAAGAAAGAAAATATGTTATGTGGACGTATGTCCGGAAACGCTTACTTTCCATGTCAGAGCTCATTTTATTACTTCTCTTCAAATCACATTAATCATGGAATGGAAACACACAGCAACAGAACGTACCACCGTGACTTCAAACACTTTGTTACAGGAAATGTTCAAAATGTCCTCCGTTAGCGAGGATACATGCATCCACCCTCCGTCGCATGGAATCTCTGATGCGCTGATGCAGCCCTGGAGAATGGCGAATTGTATCACAGCCGTCCACAATACGAGCACGAAGAGTCTCTACATTTGGTACCGGGGTTGCGTAGACAAGAGCTTTCAAATGCCCCCATAAATGAAAGTCAAGAGGGTTGAGGTCAGGAGAGCGTGGAGGCCGCGGAATTGGTCCGCCTCTACCAATCCATCGGTTACCGAATCTGTTGTTGAGAAGCGTACGAACACTTCGACTGAAATTTGCAGGAGCTCCATCGTGCATGAACCACATGTGTCGTACTTGTAAAGGCACATGTTCTAGCAGCACAGGTAGAGTATCCCGTATGAAATCATGATAACGTGCTCCATTGAGCGTAGGTGGAAGAACATGGGGCCCAATCGAGACATCACCAACAATGCCTAACCAAACGTTCACAGAAAATCTGTGTTGACGACGTGATTCCACAATTGCCTGCGGATTCTCGTCAGCCCACACATGTTGATTGTGAAAATTTACAATTTGATCACGTTGGAATGAAGCCTCATCCGTAAAGAGAACATTTGCACTGAAATGAGGATTGACACATTGTCGGATGAACCATTCGCAGAAGTGTACCCGTGGAGGCCATTCAGCTGCTGATAGTGCCTGCACACGCTGTACACGGTACGGAAACAACTGGTTCTCCCGTAGCACTCTCCATACAGTGACGTGGTCAACGTTACCTTGTACAGCAGCAACTTCTCTGACGCTGACATTAGGGTTATCGTCAACTGCACGTTGAATTGCCTCGTCCATTGCAGGTGTCCTCGTCGTTCTAGGTCTTCCCCAGTCGCGAGTCATAGTCTGGAATGTTCTGTGCTCCCTAAGACGCCGATCAATTGCTTCGAACGTCTTCCTGTCGGGACACCTTCGTTCTGGAAATCTGTCTCGATACAAACGTACCGCGCCACGGCTATTGCCCCGTGCTAATCCGTACATCAAATGGGCATCTGCCAACTCCGCATTTGTAAACATTGCACTGACTGCAAAACCACGTTCGTGATGAACACTAACCTGTTGATGCTACATACTGATGTGGTTGATGCTAGTACTGTAGAGCTATGAGTCGCACGTCAACACAAGCACCGAAGTCAACATTACCTTCGTTCAATCGGGCCAACTGGCGGTGAATCGAGGAAGTACAGTACGTACTGACGAAACTAAAATGAGCTCTAACGTGGAAATTAAGCGTTTCCGGACAAATGTCCACATAACATCTTTTCTTTCATGTGTGGAATGTTTCCTGAAAGTTTGGCCGTACCTTTTTGTAACACCCTGTATACACAAACTTTTGAGATCAGCTCCGCTGCGAGGGGGGGTGGGGGGGGGGAAGGGGGGGATTAGTTGGGGATGGGGCGGGGGGAACGTCGAAGCGATATCTGTGCTGTCGCGACGACGGAGGGTGTGCGGGCGTAACAGCTCAAAGAAACTAACTTTACAGATCATGTACTCGATCTAACCGGAAGCAACTGCTACCCTGCTGCGACCCTACTACCAGTACTCCCGAGCTCTTAGGCTCACCGCTTATATACTTTCTTAACAGTACAAGTTCTTTGTAACTATTGTTCGGCAAAGCCACATTAGTTGACTTGGAATTAAAATCGGTTGCTTCATAACGCTGCAGTTATGAATATAACAAATGGCTGATACAACAAATGTGATTCCAAAAATTGCTTTTCAAATTTAGTATCAAAATTCTGCTTGAGAAATGCGACTAACGACGCTTGATACAAAACAATTAATATGTACCTAATTACAAGAGAAATTTTGATGCCAACATACACTCCTGGAAGTGGAAAAAAGAACACATTGACACCGGTGTGTCAGACCCACCATACTTGCTCCGGACACTGCGAGAGGGCTGTACAAGCAATGATCACACGCACGGCACAGCGGACACACCAGGAACCGCGGTGTTGGCCGTCGAATGGCGCTGGCTGCGCAGCATTTGTGCACCGCCGCCGTCAGTGTCAGCCAGTTTGCCGTGGCATACGGAGCTCCATCGCAGTCTTTAACACTGGTAGCATGCCGCGACAGCGTGGACGTGAACCGTATGTGCAGTTGACGGACTTTGAGCGAGGGCGTATAGTGGGCATGCGGGAGGCCGGGTGGACGTACCGCTGAATTGCTCAACACGTGGGGCGTGAGGTCTCCACAGTACATCGATGTTGTCGCCAGTGGTCGGCGGAAGGTGCACGTGCCCGTCGACCTGGGACCGGACCGCAGCGACGCACGGATGCACGCCAAGACCGTAGGATCCTACGCAGTGCCGTAGGGGACCGCACCGCCACTTCCCAGCAAATTAGGGACACTGTTGCTCCTGGGGTATCGGCGAGGACCATTTGCAACCGTCTCCATGAAGCTGGGCTACGGTCCCACACACCGTTAGGCCGTCTTCCGCTCACGCTCCAACATCGTGCAGCCCGCCTCCAGTGGTGTCGCGACAGGCGTGAATGGAGGGACGAATGGAGACGTGTCGTCTTCAGCGATGAGAGTCGCTTCTGCCTTGGTGCCAATGATGGTCGTATGCGTGTTTGGCGCCGTGCAGGTGAGCGCCACAATCAGGACTGCATACGACCGAGGCACACAGGGCCAACACCCGGCATCATGGTGTGGGGAGCGATCTCCTACACTGGCCGTACACCACTGGTGATCGTCGAGGGGACACTGAATAGTGCACGGTACATCCAAACCGTCATCGAACCCATCGTTCTACCATTCCTAGACCGGCAAGGGAACTTGCTGTTCCAACAGGACAATGCACGTCCGCATGTATCCCGTGCCACCCAACGTGCTCTAGAAGGTGTAAGTCAACTACCCTGGCCAGAAAGATCTCCCCATTGAGCATGTTTGGGACTGGATGAAGCGTCGTCTCACGCGGTCTGCACGTCCAGCACGAACGCTGGTCCAACTGAGGCGCCAGGTGGAAATGACATGGCAAGCCGTTCCACAGGACTACATCCAGCATCTCTACGATCGTCTCCATGGGAGAATAGCAGCCTGCATTGCTGCGAAAGGTGGATATACACTGTACTAGTGCCGACATTGTGCATGCTCTGTTGCCTGTGTCTATGTGCCTGTGGTTCTGTTAGTGTGATCATGTGATGTATCTGACCCCAGGAACGTGTCAATAAAGTTTTCCCTTCCTGGGACAATGAATTCACGGTGTTCTTATTTCAATTTCCAGGAGTGTATTTTGGAGTACTTTACATAACGCGGAAACAATTCTTGAGGTTCAAATTTTGCGTAATACTGTCGTTTAAACCAAATGATAGAAATAATAGTTTATCACAGGAAGTTCTCGCACTTGTAATTACGGAACCAATTACAATGAACCTAAATAGAGTTTTTGGCCGGCCGGGATGGCCGAGCGGTTCTAGGCGCTACAGTCTGCAACCGCGCGATCGCTACGGTCGCAGATTCGAATCCTGCCTCGGGCATGGGTGTGTGTGATGTCCTTAGGTTAGTTAGGTTTAAGTAGTTCTAAGTTCTAGGGGAATGATGACCTCAGATGTTAAGTCCCATTGTGCTCAGAGCCATTTGAACCATTTTTGAGTTTTTGTAGAAAAGTAGTCTCAGTTAGGCAGACATCTACCCAAAACATTATTTTTCACGTTTTACGAAATAATCGAATTTTGACAATCAGTTCCCCATTTAACAACTGGACTGAATTTAACACTAATGCGATTCTTGTTCGATAGTCACACAAGCGAAATAATCACTTTTTCCCGGTAAATTTCGTAAAACTGATGATTCCATTAAAATACTTTTCCACTAATTCAAGATTGCTGTTATTTGTATTTAAATGAGCGGTTGTTGGCTAAATGAGTGTGTTAAATTTGGTATATCTTATGGACGCTACCTGATACGACGTAGAATTTTTAAAGTTCTATTTTATCATTTGCCATACTGTGAAATATATACCGCATAATACGTGATAGCATGGTTCCGAATACTTCATATAAGGGCCCCCATAGTACCGGGTGATCAAAAAGTCAGTATAAATTTGAACACAGTAAATCACGGAATAATGTAGATAGAGAAGCACAAATTGACACACATGCTTGGAATGACATGGGGTTTTATTACAACCAAAATAATACAAAATTCAAAAAATGTGCGACAGATGGCGCGTCATCTGATCAGAATAGCAACAATTAGCATAACAGAGTAAGACAAAACAAAGATGATGTTCTTTACAGGAAATGCTCAATATGTCCACCATCATTGCTCAACAATAGCTGTAGTCGAGGAATAATGTTGTGAACAGCACTGTAAAGCATGTCCGGAGTTGTGGTGAGGCATTGGCGTCGGATGTTGTCTTTCAGCATCCCTAGAGATGTCGGTCGATCACGATACGCTTGCGACTTCAGGTAACCCCAAAGCCAATAATCGTACGGACTGAGGTCTGGGGACCTGGGAGGCCAAGCATGACGAAAGTGGCGGCTGAGCACACGATCATCACCAAACGACGCGCGCAAGAGATGTATGGGGTGTTTTTTGTGGTTCTAATAAAACCCCATGTCATTCCAAGTATGTGTTTGAATTTTTACCTCTCTATCTACATTATTCCTTGGTTTATTCAGTTTTCAGATTTATACTGACTTTTTGATCACCCGGTATGTCCTATCACACTATGCAGTCTAAGATCGGCCCACTGTCACATACGAACCCCGCAAAAATTTGGATATCACACGATTCGAACAGTCGGCGAAATGGACTCTCACAATGATGGCCGTTCCAGGCTGCCACGTGCTGATAACACATCTCCTCTTCACAGTGACCACTCAGCATCTTAAGTTGTTCACCATTTATTGAGATACCAGCCTTGTTTACAAAACTATACACGAAAAACAATTACACACTCTGGTGGCCGTTTTGCACGGTAGCGTGCGCATGTACGAAGTTAGGTTGACATAAGACCATATTTTCTATCTGCTTCACTTTTTGTCAGACAGAGCATTTATGGTCACCTACATCTATACTGTGAAAGTAGCCTTACGGTGTGTGGTGGAGGGTACGTGTAGTATGACTGTCGTTCATCTCACACCATCTCACCCCTGCCCCCTCCCCCTTTTCCCCGTATCATTCGCGAAAGGAGCGCACTAAGAACGAAAGTTTTTAGCCTCCGTTTTTTTCCTTTTCTTTTGAGTCATCAGTCTTCTGACTGGTTTGACCCACCACCAATGCCTCTTGTATGCCAACCTCTTCATCTGAGAGTAGCACTTCCAAACTACGTCCTCAATTATTTAATGGATGTATTCCAGTCTCTGTCCTCCTCTACAGTTTTTGCTTTCTACAGCTCCCTCTGCCACCATGGAAGTCATTCCCTGACGTCTTAACAGATGACCTGTTATCCCGTCCTTTCTCGTTGTCAGCGTTTTCCACATATCCCAGTCATCTCTGATTATGCTCGGAACCTCTTCGTACCTTACAACATCAGCCCCAATAATTTTCAACATTCGTCTGTAACAGCACATCTCAAATGCTTTGATTCTCTCCTGTTCTGATTTTCCCACAGTCGAAGTTTCACTGTCGCCTAACGTTGTGTGCTCCAAACGCAGATTCTCAGAAATTTCTTCCTGAAATTAAGGCCTATGTTCGATACTAATAGACATTTCTTGGCCAGGAATTCCAATTTTGCCGTTGTTATTCTGTTTTTGATGTCCACCTTCCTCCGTACGTCATTGGATCTTTTACTGTCCATGTAACAGAATTCATTCACTTAGTGACCATCAATCCACTTTTTAAGTTTCTCGCTGTTCTCGTTTCTGCTAGTTATCATTATCTTCGTCTTTTTTTAGATTTACTCTTAGTCCATATTCTGTACTCATTAGATGTTCATTAAATTCAGCAGATCATGTAATTCTTCTTCACTTCCACTCAGCCATGTCATCAGCAAATCGTATCATTGACATCCTTTCACCTTGAACTTAAGTTCTACTCTTGAACCTTTCTTTTATTTCCATCATTGCTTCTTCGACGTACAGGTTGAACAGTAGGGACGAAAGACTATACCCTTTTTAATTCAAGCACTTCGTTCTTGGTCGTCCACGATTATTATTGGCTCTTGGCTCTTGTACATATTATACACTACCCACCTCACCTCATATCTACGCGAAACAACTTGCCCCCTTTTAACAGCCGTGTACCGCAAGTCTCTAGAAGAACGGAAGGTTCCAAATGATTCGAAAAGAGCACAGGTAGTCCCAGTCTTCAAGAAGAGACGTCGAGCAGATGCGCAAAACTGTAGACCTATATCTCTGACATCGATCTGTTTTAGAATTTTAGAATATGTTTTTTGCTCGCGTATCATGTCTTTTCTGGAAACCCAGAATCTACTCTGTAGGAATCAACATGGATTCCGGAAACAGCGATCGTGTGAGACCCAACTCGCATTATTTGTTCATGAGACACAAAAAATTTTAGATACAGGCTCCCAGGTAGATGCAATTTTCCTTGACTTCCGGAAGGCGTTCGATACAGTTCCGCACTGTCACATGATAAACAAAGTAAGAGCCTACGGAATATCAGACCAGCTGTGTGGCTGGATTGAAGAGTTTTTAGCAAACAGAACAGAGCATGTTGTTCTCAATGGAGAGACGTCTACAGACGTTAAAGTAACCTCTGGCGTGCCACAGGGGAGTGTTATGGGACCATTGCTTTTCACAATATATATAAATGACCTACTAGATAATGTCGAAAGTTCCATGCGGCTTTTCGCGGATGATGCTGTAGTATACAGAGACGTTGCAGCATTAGAAAATTGCAGCAAAATGCAGGAAGATCTGCAGCGGATAGGCACTTGGTGCAGGAAGTGGCAACTGATCCTTAACATAGACAAGTGTAATGTATTGCGATTACATAGAAAGAAGGATCCTTTATTGTATGATTATATGATAGCGGAACAAACACTGGTAGCAGTTACTTCTGTAAAATATCTGGGAGTGTGCGTGCGGAAAGATCTGAAGTGGAATGATCATATAAAATCAATTGTTGGTAAGCCGGGTACCAGGTTGAGATTCATTGGGAGAGTCCTTAGAAAATGTAGTCCATCAACAAAGGAGGTGGGTTACAAAACACTCGTTCGACCTATACTTGAGTACTGCTCATCAGTGTGGGATCCGTACCAAGTCGGGTTGACAGAGGAGATAGAGAAGATCCAAAGAAGAGCGGCGCGTTTCGTCACAGGGTTATTTGGTAAGCGTGATAGCGTTACGAAGATGTTTAGCAAACTCGAGTGGCAGAGTCTGCAAGAGAGGCGCTCTGCATCGCGGTGTAGCTTGCTGTTCAGGTTTCGAGAGGGTGCGTTTCTGGATGAGGTATCGAATATATTGCTTCCCCCTACTTATACCTCCCGAGGAGATCACGAATGTAAAATTAGAGAGGTTAGAGCGCGCACGGAGGCTTTCAGACAGTCGTTCTTCCCGCGAACCGTACGCGACTGGAACAGGAAAGGGAGGTAATGACAGTGGCACGTTAAGTGCCCTCCGCCACACACCGCTGGGTGGCTTGCGGAGTATAAATGTAGATGTAGATATCCTACTCATATTTTTCTCAGAATTTCGAACGTCTTGTAACATTTAACATTGTCGAAGGCTTTTTCCTGGTCGACAAATCCTTTGAACGTGTCTCAATTTTTCTTTAGCCTTGCTTTTATTATCAACCGCAATGTCAGAACTGCCTCCCTGGCACCTTCACCTTTCATAAAGCCAAACTGAACGTCGTCCAACACAGCCTCAATTCTCTTCTCCATTCCTCTGCATATTATTCTCGTCAGCACCTTAGATGCGTGAGTTGTTTAGCTGATTGTGCGATACTTCTCGCTGTTGGTAGCTCCTGCAGTCTTCGGAATTGCGTGAATGATATTTTTCCAAAAGTCGGATGGTAAGTCGCCAGACTCATACATTCTACAAACCAACTTGAATAGTCGTTTTGTTGCCACTTCCCGCAATAATTTTAGAAATTCTGATGGAATGTTATCTATCCTTTGCCTTATTTTCTCTTAAGTCCTCCAAAGTTCTATTAAATTCTGATTCTAATGCTGGATTCCCTAACTCTTCTAAATCGACTCATTTTTGTTCTTCTATCACATCAGACAAATCTCCTCCTCGTACGGGCCTTCAATGTTCTCTTTCCGCCTACCCGTTCTCTCCTCTGCATTGGTGTTGAGGCACATGGAAACTATTTTTCACTCATACTGTAACTGTGGCTGCATGGTACAGCGCGTGTTAGACCACACCCTCTGTAACAAAGTAATGGTGGAAAAAATCACCCTGTATGTCTTTTATGGTGGTAGAACAGTGATCTCTCAGAAGGAGCCATGTTGGCATGTACCCCAAGTGATCTAGCAAAAGCTAGGAATGTCCAAGCCAGAATGGCCACATAGAGCAAAGTACACTCCTGGAAATTGAAATAAGAACACCGTGAATTCATTGTCCCAGGAAGGGGAAACTTTATTGACACATTCCTGGGGTCAGATACATCACATGATCACACTGACAGAACCACAGGCACATAGACACAGGCAACAGAGCATGCACAATGTCGGCACTAGTACAGTGTATATCCACCTTTCGCAGCAATGCAGGCTGCTATTCTCCCATGGAGACGATCGTAGAGATGCTGGATGTAGTCCTGTGGAACGGCTTGCCATGCCATTTCCACCTGGCGCCTCAGTTGGACCAGCGTTCGTGCTGGACGTGCAGACCGCGTGAGACGACGCTTCATCCAGTCCCAAACATGCTCAATGGGGGACAGATCCGGAGATCTTGCTGGCCAGGGTAGTTGACTTACACCTTCTAGAGCACGTTGGGTGGCACGGGATACATGCGGACGTGCATTGTCCTGTTGGAACAGCAAGTTCCCTTGCCGGTCTAGGAATGGTAGAACGATGGGTTCGATGACGGTTTGGATGTACCGTGCACTATTCAGTGTCCCCTCGACGATCACCAGTGGTGTACGGCCAGTGTAGGAGATCGCTCCCCACACCATGATGCCGGGTGTTGGCCCTGTGTGCCTCGGTCGTATGCAGTCCTGATTGTGGCGCTCACCTGCACGGCGCCAAACACGCATACGACCATCATTGGCACCAAGGCAGAAGCGACTCTCATCGCTGAAGACGACACGTCTCCATTCGTCCCTCCATTCACGCCTGTCGCGACACCACTGGAGGCGGGCTGCACGATGTTGGGGCGTGAGCGGAAGACGGCCTAACGGTGTGCGGGACCGTAGCCCAGCTTCATGGAGACGGTTGCGAATGGTCCTCGCCGATACCCCAGGAGCAACAGTGTCCCTAATTTGCTGGGAAGTGGCGGTGCGGTCCCCTACGGCACTGCGTAGGATCCTACGGTCTTGGCGTGCATCCGTGCGTCGCTGCGGTCCGGTCCCAGGTCGACGGGCACGTGCACCTTCCACCGACCACTGGCGACAACATCGATGTACTGTGGAGACCTCACGCCCCACGTGTTGAGCAATTCGGCGGTACGTCCACCCGGCCTCCCGCATGCCCACTATACGCCCTCGCTCAAAGTCCGTCAACTGCACATACGGTTCACGTCCACGCTGTCGCGGCATGCTACCAGTGTTAAAGACTGCGATGGAGCTCCGTATGCCACGGCAAACTGGCTGACACTGACGGCGGCGGTGCACAAATGCTGCGCAGCTAGCGCCATTCGACGGCCAACACCGCGGTTCCTGGTGTGTCCACTGTGCCGTGCGTGTGATCATTGCTTGTACAGCCCTCTCGCAGTGTCCGGAGCAAGTATGGTGGGTCTGCCACACCGGTGTCAATGTGTTCTTTTTTCCATTTCCAGGACTGTATGTACTCCCAAATATGAGGGGCTTGTCGTAACGACTGCGCTGCCTCACTGTATTGGTCCCTATTGTACAATGTTCTTACACACTGTTTGTTCGAGATAATTTAAAATATAAAATATATTTTTGGAATTCATTACTGCACACACTGATACTTGCTGGTGGCTCCGAGACCATCAGCAACTGATTTCAGGCTTGCAGACATGCAACTATGTGTCGTGCTTGTCTTCACGTCAGTGCAAATGAAAATCTGTATCACCATCTTTTCATGTTGATTGAAAATTTGAACTCAGACGACTGATAAGACATTACTGTCATACACTGTAGACCCTGGCACATACTTTTCTTGTAACAGCATTACATTGTGAACATGTACTGTAATGTGACGTGGTACTGAAGTTATCTCCTTTCATTATTAGCCACGCCTGATCCTCTACGTAAGCTTGAATTGTGTATTATGCATTATTTTTGAAGAATGTCTTGAGTTTCTTTTTGAGTATAGGTGTTTTGGTAATATTTTTCACCTCCTTGGAAAATTCATTACATAACTTTATTGTCTTATGGAAAATGCTGTTTCCAGATTTTTGTTTCTGTTTCTGCTTCGTAAGTGTAAGTCGATACTTGCTCTTGTCTCATGTTTCTGTACCGAACTTTATAATCTGGTAGATGTACTTGCAGGAACGATACTCAGATTTTTAAATACACTCTTAACTCAAAAAATGACGCACCGTGAAGGAATTATCGGAATGGACGGAAATCAGTAGATGTAATGTACATGTATAGACAAACAAATGATTACAATTTCAGAAAGATTGGATGATTTATTAAAAAGAAAGAGATTCAGAAATGGAGCAAGCCAATAATGCTTTGGTCCACCTCTGGCCATTATGGAAGCAGTTGTTTGGTTTGGCAATGGCTCTAAGCACTGTGAGACTTAACATCTGAGGTCATCGGTCCCCTAAGAACTACTTAAACCCAACTAACCTAAGGACATCACACACATCTATGCCCGAGGCCGGATTCGAACCTGCGACCGTAGCGGTCGCGCGGTTCCAGACTGAAGCGCCTAGAAACGCTCGGCCACTCCCGCCGGCTGGTTTGGCATAGATTGGTAGACCTACTGGATGTCCTTCTGAGGGATATTGTGCCCAATTCTGTCCAGTTGGCACGTTAGTTTTCCAAATGTTCTCAACTGTGGGGAAATCCGCCGACCTCGCTCGCTTGGACAGAGGTGCGCCAACGCATCATGGACTTGCTCAGTTTGTGAAGCTTTTTCTTTTGAATAAATCATCCAGTCTTTCTGAAATTGTAATCATTTGTTTGTCTATACATGTACATCCCATCTACCGATTTCCGTCCATTTGGATAATTCCTTCGTGGTGCGTCATTTTCTTGTCTCGCTATTTAAAAATCGAGTGTCCTTCCTGCACAAAGTACCGGGTAATCAAAAAGTCAGTATAAATTTGAAAACTGAATAAATCACAGAATAATGTAGATAGAGAGGTACAAATGGACACGCATGCTTGGAATGACACGGGGTTTTATTAGAACCAACAAAATACAAAAGTTCAAAAAATGTCCGACAGATAGCGGTTCATCTGATCAGAATAGCAATAATTAGCATAACAAAGTAAGACAAAGCAAAGATGATGTTCTTCACAGGAAATGCTCAATATGTCCACCATCATTGCTCAACAATAGCTGTAGTCGAGGAATAATGTTGTGAACAGCACTGTAAAGCATGTCCGGAGTTGTGCTGAGGCATTGGCGTCGGATGTTGTCTTTCAGCATCCCTAGAGATGTCGGTCGATCACGATACACTTGCGACTTCAGGTAACCCCAGAGCCAATAATCGCACGGACTGAGGTCTGGGGACCTGGGAGGCCAAGCATGACGAAAGTGGCGTCTGAGCACACGATCATCACCAAACGACGCGCGCAAGAGATCTTTCACGCGTCTAGGAATATGGAGTGGAGCGCCATACTGCATAAACATCGTACGTTCCAGCAGGTGTTTATCAGCCAGGCTGGGGATAATGTGATTCTGTAACATATCGGCGTACCTCTCACCCGTCACGGTAGCAGTTTTGCTGTCCAGCGCCATCTGTCGGACATTTTGTGAACTTTGCTCTTTTTTTGTTCTAATAAAACCCCATGTCATTCCAAGCATGTGTGTCAATTTTTACCTCTCTATCTACATTATTCCGTGGTTTATTAAGTTTTCAAATTTATACTCACTTTTTGATCACCCTGTACATCTACCAATCTGATGTACAACTCAAGAAAAAGATTACAAAATATTTCAGTGATAGTTGTATACAGAATGACGGAACAAGAGCAGGGTGGTGTTTGGCAAGCGCGAAGGCGAGCAGTAGAAACTCTCGCCCTGTCGGGGTGGACGTTATCGTGCTGAAATATAAGCCCAGGATGCCTTACCATGAAAGGCAACAGAACGGCGCCTATAAAATAGTCGAATTACCCCTGTGCTGTAATCGTGCTTTGGATGACAACCAAAGCTGTCCTGCTACGAAGCAAAGTGGCACCCCCGACCATCTCTCTTGGTCTTTGGGCTGTGTGGCTGGCGACAGTGAGGTTAGTATCCCACTATTGTCTGCCGAGCGGTTCTAGGCGCTACAGTTTGGAACCGCACGACCGCTACGGTCGCAGGTTCGAAACCTGCCTCGGGCATGGATGTGTGTGATGTCCTTAGGTTACTTAGCTTTAACTAGTTCTAAGTTCTAGGGGACTGATGACCTTAGAATTTAAGTCCCATTGTGCTCAGAGCCATTTGAACCATTTTGAACCCACTATTGTCTGAGACGTCTTCAAATGGTTCAAATGGCTCTGAGCACTATGGGACTTAACATCTATGGTCATCACTCCCCTAGAACTTAGAACTACTTAAACCTAACTAACTAACCTAAGGACATCACACAACACCCAGTCATCACGAGGCAGAGAAAATCCCTGACACCGCCGGGAATCGAACCCGGGAACCCGGGCGCGGGATGAGACGTCTTCGGACCCCTTGGTTGTAATCCGCGGTATCGTTACGACACAGCTGTACGTCGACGATATTTTACTCCACGTTTTCTTTCTTCATGGCAAGACATCCTGGGATTACATTTCGGCAAGATTGTGCCCACCCACACACTGAATCTCTACTGCTTGTCTTACCTTGGCCATCAAGGTCGCTAGATGGCCCCCTCCCCTCCCCCAAATCGAGATATTTTGGACCATTATGAGTAGGGCCATCCAGTCAACTTGGGATTTTGACGATCTAACGGGGCAATTGGGCAGAATTACATCGAACTTCTCAGAACACCAAGCCCAACAGCGGGTTGCCTAGGGGTCAAAGATGGGCCAACGCGGTTTTGACTTGCTCAGTTTTTGAAGCTCTTTCTCTTGAGTAAATCACCAAATTTTTCCGAAAAAAATGGTTCAAATGGCTCTCAGCACTATGGCAGTTAACATCTGAGGTAATCAACTACTTAAACCTAACTAACCTAAGGACATCACACACACATCCATGCCCGAGGCAAGATTAGAACCTGCGACCGTAGCGGTCGCGCGGTTCCAGACTGAAGCACCTAGAACCGCTCGGCCACATCGGCTGTCAATATTTCAGATACTGTAATCATCTTTTTGTGTGCACATTTACATCACAGTACCGTTTTCCGTGACATTCGGATAATTTCTTCGTGATGTGTCAGTTCCCCCCCCCCCCCTCTCCCCCCTCCCTGCGCAGTTCTTTACAATGAGCCATGCTAGTACTAATAGGATTTAGTCTTACAGTCCTTCTGTGCTATTTAAAAATTGTGTCGATGTCTTGTATTTTCAATCCCCATTACTTACGATACCAAGATGAATCATCATAGCGAAAGGTGAAAGAAAACTAAGGGAAATATGCCAAACTTGCAGCGATGGATGCCCCCAATGGGTGGAACACCATCATCACCGCTTCCTCACCACCGTCACGAATTCGCCCCTTTTAATAGCGACATTTTGGGTTCCGTGTGTTAGGAAGTCCTGGATTTGGGCACAAGCGATTCCATCCCAAACTCTTTGCTGGTGTTTATTTGACCTCTAGCTGCCCAACTGTTTCTCTTCCTCGCCATCTGTGCGCTTGTGGTATTAAAAAAACCCTGGGTTCTCAGCTACTCGAGTGACGCACGTTTTTGCTCCGACGCTGCGAACTGGACGAGGAATTTGGATGGTTCGTCATGCGTGAAGACCGAGGTACACAGCCATCGCTGTTGGTGCTCGCCACGTCACCAGACTGGCTCATGGCACGCCGGACAACAGCCGGTCGCCATGAATCACACTGCAGCGGCAACCCGGAGGATTTTACCGTCACATTTTCTGTGACTCAAGAGGAAATTAGGGACAAGGGCGCACTCGGCAAAATGACGCGTCAGTTGCCCGAAGGACACGTGAACGTACGGAAAACGTCCTCTCGCTGCTTTCTCACTCGTGCAGAGGTCAGTGTGATGTTCTGTTGGCGACTCTGGATTTTACTTGCCAACTCTGTGTTTGCTGTCTGTCGTAGCAGCTTTCATACATGAGTCACATTACCGTAGCCGAACAAATTATTTACCAGTTGTGTCTCTTCCATTTCCTTTAACGAAGATAACATTTAGATGTACACTACTGGCCATTAAAATTGCTAGACCACGAAGATGACATGCTACAGACGTGAAATTTAACCTACAGGAAGAAGATGCTGTGATATGCAAATGATTAGCTTTTCAGAGCATTGACACAAGGTTGGCGCCGGTGGAGACACCTACAACGTGCTGCCATGCGGAAAGATTCCAACCGATTTCTCATACACAAGCAGCAGTTGACCGGCGTTGCCTGGTGAAACGTTGTTGTGATGTTTCGTGTAAGGAGGAGAAATGCGTACCATCACGTTTCCGACTTTGATAAAGGTCGGATTTTAGCCCATCGCGTTTGCGGTTTATCGTATCGCGACATTGCTGCTCGCGCTGGTCGAGATCCAATGACTGTTAGAAGAATATGGAATCGGTGGGTTCAGGAGGGTAAGACGGAACGCCGTGCTGGATCCCAACGGCCTCGTATCACTAGCAGTCGAGATGACAGGCATCTTATTCGCATGGCTGTAGCGGATCGTGCAGCCACGTCTCGATCCCTGAGTCAATAGATGGGGACGTTTGCAAGACAACAACCATCTGCACGAACAGTTCGACGACATTTGCAGCAGCACGGACTATCAGCTCGGAGACCATGGCTGCGGTTACTCTTGACGCTGCATCACAAACAGGAGCGTCTGCGATGGTGTACTCAACGATGAACCTGGGTGCACAAATGGCAAAATGTCATTGTTTCGTATGAGTCCAGGTTCTGTTTACAGCATCATGATGGTCGCATCCGTGTTTGGTGACATCGCGGTGAACCCTTTATGCATGTATTCGTCATCGCCATACTGGCGTATCACCCAGCGTGATGGTATGGGGTGCCATTGGTTACACGTCTTGTTCGCATTGATGGCACTTTGGACGTTACGTTTCAGATGTGTTACGACCCGTGGCTCTACCCTTCATTCGATCCCTACGAAACGCTACATTTCAGCAGGATAATGTACGACCGCATGTTGCAGGTCCTGTACGGGCCTTTCTGGATACAGAAAATGTTCGACTGCTGCCCTGGCCAGCACTTTCTCCAGATCTCTTACCAACTGAAAAGTCTGGTCCAATGGTGGCCGAGCAACTGGCTCGTCACAATAAGCCAGTCACTACCCTTGATGAACTGTGGTATCGTGTCGAAGCTGCATGGGCAGCTGTACCTGTACACGCCATCCAAGCTCTGTTTGACTCAATGCCCAGGTGTATCAAGGCCGCCATTACGGCCAGAGATGGTTATTCTGGGTACTGATTTCTCAGGATCTATGCACCCAAACTGCGTGAAAATGTAATCACATGTCAATTCTAGTATAATATATTCGTCCAATGAATACCCGTTTATCATCTGCATTTCTTCTTGGTGTAGCAATTCTAATGCCGAGTAGCGTATTTTACAAAACATTACTTTTTCTACTTTTCAACATAATCCCCTCGAACTTTTATGCACTTGTTCCAACGGGGTACAAGATTTTTTTATTCCGGATGCAAGAACTCTTTAGCTTGATATTTGAACCAATTTCCCACAAACCTTTTCACGTCCTCGTTGTCATGGAACCTCTTCCCACGTTATGCCGTCTTCAGTGCACCAAGCAAATGGAAATCACTAAGTGCTAAATCACGTCTGTAATGGGAATGAGGCCGTACTTCCCAGCGCATTTTGTTGATGGTTTCATGGGCTAGTTGACCAATATGAGCACGTGCGTTGTCTTGCTGGAGAATTACACCTCTCCTATGAGTTCCACGACGTCTCTCTCTCTCTCAGCTGGCTTCACCATATTGAAGCGCAAATCCGAGTAGTATTGCCTTTTCATTGTACGCTGCTCTTCGAGATAATCACAAAAAACTGGACCTTCAGCATCCTAAAACACCGTCAACATGAATTTTTCTGTTGATGCTTGGGTTTTAAAATTTTTCTTGACAGGTGAGTTAATGTGCTTCCGCTCCATGCTTTGTCTCTCTGATTCTGGCTCATAATAGTGAATCCAAGTTTCATCACCAGCTAAAATTTTGTTCAGGAAGTGCTCAGATCCTCTTTTATAACGTTCCTTTAGCTCTGTGCACACTCTAAACCTGGTTTTCTCCTCCGCGTCAACTCCGTTTGGATCCATCTTGCACATTTTTTGCGGTACTTCAGCTTGTTACAGATAAAGTTATGAACTGTACTAGTACTAACTTGAACCTTATCAACTATTATTTCCACAATCACACGACGGTCGGGCCGAATGATGTCATCAATTCGATTTTCAAGTGAGGGAGTTGAAACTGCAACTGCTCGGCCAGAACGGTGTTCATCAGTCTCTGAGTCGCGACCATTTTTGAACTGCTCTACGCACTTGTAGAAATTTGCACGATTCATGCAACCTTCGCCATAAACTTTAGACATTCTACAATATATATTCACTGGTTTCTCGCCTTCAGCAAGTGAAAAACGAACAACATAACGTTGTTCAACTAATGTGGACGTTTCAAGCGAAATTTTTCATTAAAAATATATCACTTTTTCAAACCAACAGCTCAATTCATGGAATCAATACTAGAAATAAGAATAATCTTCACAAGGATTTAAAGTCACTTAGTCTTGTACAAAAAGGTGTGCACTGTTCAGGAACACACATTTTCAATAACTTGCCAGCAGCCATAAAAAGCTTAACAACCAATGAAATTCAGTTTAAGAGAAGCCTAAAGGATTTATTGGTGGCCAACTCCTTCTACTCCGTTGATGAATTTCTTAGTAAAACCAACTGATTTGTATATAAGTACTACATAACTTCTGCACAATTTCAGTGCAGTAATGTGTTCACTGAAAATTTATGTGTCTGTGTCTGTGTGTGTGTGTGTGTGTGTGTGTGTGTGTGTGTGTGTGTGTAAGTATAATCTAACTTCTGCACCATTTCAGTGCAGTAATGTGTTCATTGTAAATAAGTATTACAGTAGTATTACATGTTTATTACCTTATAAATAAATAAAAAACTTTTTTATTTTAAATCCAGTGCATTATTATTTGTAAAATGACTCTTAGTGTTCATTAAAAAATGACGATCATTCCACTTGGGACCTGTGGAATGGTACATTAGCTTATTTGTTTTAGTTGTAAATATCTGTCACGTATTGTTGTTTTTCTGACATGTTCCACATCCTGGAGGACCTCCTCACTACGGATCAATTGGAATGAAAGTAAATCTAATCTAATCTAATCGCCATCTTGAAATGTATTTTTGAGGTTCTAAACAAAACAATGTTGATACATTAGCTGATCAGGGTTCATCCCAGTGATGCGAACTTAAAGCCACAAGAGCACCAAACTTACCCTACTAACAGCTTTTTCCCCAGACCAATTTGTCTCTTTAATTAGTGAATGACCCTCACATATATAGACGGTTCATCCATTCCGAGAATCCGGAAGTTCGACGATTTTTGCCTGTTATCGATCTGGCAAGATGTCTGTCCCAATGATTCCAAGACTTTCCTGAATATTTTAATTTCAAGTTGGACGTCAAATAATAAACGAATAAAGAAATTTTTTCGTGTTATGTAATTACGAATTAACGATTTTGTCATTTTTTTCCCTTTACTTGTACCGTGAACCGTTGCTTCTTGGTAAATTTCGTGATTGTACGTCAACGGGAAGTACCCTATTGGTTTTAATGAGTAATTTTGGGAGTATCAGAATATGTTACATAGACGACTGTATCTTTTGACTGCTTGGACTTAGAACTAGAGTTTATTATACCCCCAAGGAATCATAGATCGTAGTATGTATCATAAATTTAACTTGATACGTCAACCCGTTGCCGAGGAAAAGTCGATTTAAGAGGGGAAACCACATTAGGAGGTTCAAAAAATCCGATTTTTTTAATTGGATAAATCGTTCACGTAACTATCCAAGAATACGCTGTCAAAATTTCAAGGCGAAATTCGCATTCGTTTAGATTTTATGAGTATAGAACCCGACGTACAGAAGGAAGTTCTTCCAATATAAAAAGATTTATCAGGGGATGAGTTACGGGGGAGATGTTTATGTGGCCACACACAAAATGCGAATGAAAGTTTTGATTCCACTATTTGGCGATTAGCTCCTAAATACTTTCGCTCCGGACTAAAAGTCATTGAATTGGCATCGTTTTTAGCAGCGGGCTTACTCAATGAAGGAAATTCGTCCCTTGTGATGGTCATGAACGAGGCAAGAATTGTGGTAAGCGCGCAAAGCTTCAATTATGCCGAACAAATGGATAAGCAGCGCGTGAGCCGGCAGAATAGACTTAGTTCATTGGAATCGAAGGAAGATCGGAAAGCTCGGAAAGCACTGCTGCAAGCGCGAAACGAAGCCTGTGAGGAAGAAGAAGGATTACTATATGGTGCTGGAATCGCAGATTAATCGGCATGCATTTTATGTTATTGTTAACTTCCTTGAATTTCTAATGTCCGATAATTTATTTTTCAAACGCGTTTATCTCGAAATGACTTTTTTTTACGTTTGCGTGCAGTCTAACTCAAAAAGTATAGAACTGATCATTATCATAACTGACAGGTGATTCTTTATAAAATTACGAATTATATGAACCACTTGTGAGATGACATCATCATTGTAAGGGTATTTTTCTTTGTTTAATTAGAGAAAAAAGATCGTGAAAATCGAAGTAAATTGTTCCAACGCCTGAAAAATTTTTAATTTTCACCTGCATTGAGGTTCATAATCTTCCAAAATAAGTGATCAATATAAAATCAAAAATTTTTGATTTCAGATGAAAATCGGAACTGCTACACTGCACGCAATTGGAGAACTGTAGCCTACTCACAACGTTCAGCGGACATCACAGCCTCATTTTGTTATTCTTGCCCGAAATTATTAAAAAAATTGCAAAAACTGTTCAAAATATGAATGAAATGATGTCAAAATTTGATTAAATTCTAATTAATTCTCCCCACCCAAAAAACCCCAAAAAATCAGACTTCTGATAACAAATGACAAAAAAATTCTTTTGTGTGATATAATTACAGATTAATAATTTTCGGTTTTTTTCCTTTGATTGTACTGTGAAATCTGCTTCGTGGCAGATTTTATGATTCTACGTCAACGGAAAGTACCCTATTGTTTCTGAAGAGTGAGTTTTCGAGTATCAAAATATCTGACACAAGTGGCCGTATCTTTTGATTGCATTGACTTCAAAGATTCCATTTTCTACACTGCCAAGGCACTGTAGATTTTAGAATGTGACATAAGTTTCGACTTGATGAGTCTATTGTTGCTGAGAAAAAGCGTTTTTCACAATCAGACAGACAACGGGCAACAAAAGTGATTCTATAAGGATTTCGTTTTTACCGACTGAGGTCCGGAACTCTAGAAATGTAGTTCTAAATAAGGCTCGAGCGAAATGCCGAAATAAGGGACCTAAATAAAAAATGCGAGAAAAAATTAACAGATCAGTATAAAAGTCGTATCTGGGGCCCTAGACCCGGCATCTGGTTGGATCAGAATATTGTACTGTTACTGCCGCCGGTAACAAAACGACGTGAATCCAAGGGGAAAAAAAGTTATACGAGGGAACTTAAAAAAGTAAATTACATGTTATTATAGTACGTCAAGTAACTTTTTCGATATGCTGCACTAGACTTGTAAGTGATACAGGTATATGACACCAGTGCTCTTGTTCTAAAAAAAAAGTTTGGGGATACAGTAATATCACGCTAGGTATAACGCAGCGACAGTAACTAAAGTTTCCAAGAAATCTGATTATTTATTTGACTATAAATTACTTTGTAATTAACGTTAATAGCATAATGACAGATTCGAACTGACATCAGTTATGGCTGTTATAGTCTTCATGCTTTCTTACACGCTAGGTATAACGCAGCGACAGTAACTAAAGTTTCCAAGAAATCTGATTATTTATTTGACTGTAAATTACTTTGTAATTAACATTAATAGCATAATGACAGATTCGAACTGACATCAGTTATGGCTGTTATAGTCTTCATGCTTTCTTACTTTATTCTTGTTATCGGTCGCAAGATGTCTTCCTTACACAAACCATGAGCATAGCGCTCAGGCTGAAAAAAAAGTAAACGTATTTGCTGTCACCTCCTGTTCATATGAAATATGCTGGTGTAAGCGTTTTACGACTGTTCTCTTTGGCTCAAAGTAGGATTTGTGCAGTAGCTTCTTTCTCTATGTTTAAATATCTTTCTCCGGAAAGAAACCATCTCTTCTTGTTTTGAATCACGTGGAGATTGTGGTGTCACAGCCAGACACCACACTTGATAGGTGGTAGCCTTTAAATCGGCCGCGGTCCGTGTCGCCACTGTCAGTGATTGCAGACCGAGCGCCGCCACACGGCAGGTCTAGTGAGACTTCCTAGCTCTCGGCCCAGTTGTACAGCCGACTTTGCTAGCGATGGTTCACTGACAAAATACGCTCTCATTTGCCGAGACGATAGTTAGCATAGCCTCCAGCTACGTCATTTGCTACGACCTAGCAAGGCGCCATTACCAGTTACTATTGATGCTGTAAAACATGTACCGCCAAGAGCGATGATCACCATTTATGGATTAAAGTTAAGTATTCCAGCAGCTACTTACGTTTTTTGCTAAAGTCTAATTTCCTTGTCCTGTTCCAGACCTCACGCCAGCCTGCGTGAGCTAAAACGCGTGCCTTTCGGCTTCCTCTCATACCGGGTTGGCTCTCTTGTCAATCCACAACAGAGATGATAAGGTAACAGAACGTTGTGCAATGTTGATGTCTTCTTTCTTTCTGTCTACGCACAAATTTTCTACTTATTTACAGATTTTGCAACAAAGTTTTCTATTTGATACTATTTATTCGATTTGCTTATTGCAAGTCCACAGTTCTTGATGATTATTTGACTTCCTACCATACACACGCCCTTTCACTGTATTTTCAGACGTGGCTTCAGTATTCAGATTTACATTTTCACTTCTGTCATCCACTAACAAAGCAGAAATTCCTGACTTTTTCTCGCAAAACATTTACTGGCAAGTTTTAGTATTTCGATGGAGGAGAACAACTGAAATACATGATGCAACACAAATCGCAACACCGAAGAATAATTAATGTAGAGTGATAAAATTTCGGAAATCACTTGTCTAGGTAAGACATTTTAGTGATCGAGATTGCAAGATCGCTGGCAAATATAAGCGCGAGATAAGCCACTGCAAATGTGAAATGCTGGTACATTAATAACCGGTGTGACCGTCAGAATGTTGAGTTAAAAGCATGAAAAAGGTCACGTATTGTGTTGTAGAGGTGCCGGATGTCAGTTTGTGGGATCGAGTTCCATGACTGTTGCACTTGGTCGGTGAATGTAGGGACGGTTAATGCTGTCTGCGGATGATTCTGGAGTTCTCGTCCGCTGATGATCGACTGGAGACAGATCTGGTGATCGATCGGGCAAAAACTTGTCGATACTCTGTAAAGCGGGCTGGTTTGCAAGAGCGCTGTATGACAAAGAGTTATCCTGTTGGAAACCACCGCCTGAAATGAAACTTCCTGGCAGATTAAAACTGTGTGCCGGACCGAGACTCAAACTCGGATCTTTGCCTTTCGCGGGCAAGTGCTCTGTGAGGACGGGGCGTGAGTCATGCTTGGGTAGCTCAGTTGGTAGAGCACTGGCCCGCAAAAGGCAAAACGTCCCGAGTTCGAGTCTCGGTCCGGCACACAGTTTTTGTGGTGTCACCGCCAGACACCACACTTGCTAGGTGGTAGCTTTAAATCGGCCGCGGTCCATTAGTACATGTCGGACCCGCGTGTCGCCACTGTCAGTAATTGCAGACCGAGCGCCACCACACGGCAGGTCTAGAGAGACGTACTAGCACTCGCCCCAGTTGTACGACGACTTTGCTAGCGACTACACTGACGAAGCCTTTCTCTCATTTGCCGAGAGAGTTAGAATAGCCTTCAGCTAAGTCCATGGCTACGACCTAGCAAGGCGCCATTAACCATTTCTAGAGAGAGTCTCACTTGTATCACCAAGAATGCTATATACAAATGATGGAGTAAAGTTAAGTATTACCGCAGCTACGTACTTTTCTTTATAGCATTCAATACGTATCCTGTTCCAGACCTCACGCCCGTCTGCGTTAGATTATAGCGTGCATTTCGGCCTCCTCTATCTACAAGGTGTTGGCACATTTGCCAACACATCAGTTTTCATCTGCAAGGAGGTTTCATATCAGCGCACACTCCGCTGCAGAGTGAAAATCTTATTCTGGACCCCCTGAAGTGTTGTTCACACAACACAACAGGTCGAATCATCAGATTGACGTACAGGTTTCCACTCAGGTGGCGAGGGATAACGACGAGAGCGCTCCTGCTGTCATACGAAATCGCACCACAGACCGTGACTCCAAGTGTAGGCTCAGTGTGTATAGCAACAGATGGGTTGATTGCAGACCCACAAATGGCCTGTTTCTAACCAACACACGGTCATCACTGGCAAGGAAGCTGCACTGGCTTTGATCTGCCAACACGACAACCCTCCACCCTGCCCTCCAACCAGCTCTCGCTTGACACCGTTGACGTCGCAGATGGTGGTGGTTTGGGGTCAGTCGAATGCACGCAGCTCGGAGTCTGGCTCGGAGCTGTCCCTGGACGTGTAACAGTTGGTTGTGTCACTCAGGTGCCAGCTGCTGCTCAAACTGCTGCCGCAGATGCCGTACGATATGCTACAGCCACACGCCAACACTCTTTCCTTGCCACTCGATAGAGGTACGTGGCCGTCCGGAGCCCGGACTTCTTGCGACCTGACATTCTGGTGGCCACCGCTGCCAGCAAAAATGTACAGTGGCTGCACTGCTGCCAAGTCATTCTGCAGTATCGCAGAAGCAAGATCCAGCTTCTCATAGAACTATTACAGGACGTCGTTCAATTTCAGTGAGATGTTGATAATGGCATCTTTGTCGCATTAAAGGCGTTCTTGATTAATATACCACGTCCAGTCTGAAAGGTGACTAACGCTGGCAAACGTTACAGCGTCTCTAGAAGAGCGTAGCGTTCCAAAGCATTGGAAAAGGGCACAGGTCATCCCCGTTTTCAAGAAGGGACGTCGAACAGACCTATATCTCTAACGTCGATCAGTTGTAGAATTTTGGAATACGTATTATGTTCGAGTATAATACTTTTCAGGAGACTAGAAATCTACTCTGTAGGAATCAGCATGGGTTTCGAAAAAGACGGTCGTGTGAAACCCAGCTCGCGCTATTCGCCCACCAGACTCAGAGGGCCATAGGCACGGGTTCACAGGTAGATGCCGTGTTTCTTGACTTCCGCAAGGCGTTCGATACAGTTCCCCACAGTCGTTTAATGAACAAAGTAAGAGCATATGGACTATCAGAGCAATTGCGTGATTGGATTGAGGAGTTCCTAGATAACAGGACGCAGCATGTTATTCTCAATGGAGAGAAGTCTTCCGAAGTAAGAGTGATTTCAGGTGTGCCGCAGGGGAGTGTCGTAGGACCGTTGCTATTCACAATATACATAAATGACCTGGTGGATGACATCGGAAGTTCACTGAGGCTTTTTGCAGATGATGCTGTGGTGTATAGAGAGGTTGTAACAATGGAAAATTGTACTGAAATGCAGGAGGATCTGCAGCGAATTGACACATGGTGCAGGGAATGGCAATTGAATCTCAATGTAGACAAGTGTAATGTGCTGCGAATACACAGAAAGATAGATCCTTTATCGTTTAGCTACAAAATAGCAGGTCAGCAACTGGAAGCAGTTAATACCATAAATTATGTGGGAGTACGCATTAGGAGTGATTTAAAATGGAATGGTCATATAATGTTGATCGTCGGTAAAGCAGATGCCAGACTGAGATTCATTGGAAGAATCCTAAGGAAATGCAATCCGAAAACAAAGGAAGTAGGTTACAGTACGCTTGTTCGCCCACTGCTTGAATACTGCTCAGCAGTGTGGGATCCGTACCAGATAGGGTTGATAGAAGAGATAGAGAAGATCCAACGGAGAGCAGCGCGCTTCGTTACAGGGTCATTTAGTAATAGCGAAAGCGTTACGGAGATGATAGATGAACTCCAGTGGAAGACTTTGCAGGAGAGACGCTCAGTAGCTCGGTACGGGCTTCTGTCAAAGTTTCGAGAACATACCCTCACCGAAGAGTCAAGCAGTATATTGCTCCCTCCTACGTATATCTCGCGAAGAGACCGTGAGGATAAAATCAGAGAGATTAGAGCCCACACAGAGGCATACCGACAATCCATCTTTCCACGAACAATACGAGACTGGAATAGAAGGGAGAACCGATAGAGGTACTCAAGGTACCCTCCGCCACACACCGTCAGGTGGCTTGCGGAGTATGGATGTAGATGTAGCGTGTATTTAAAGCATACTTGATTTACATCCTCATACGCTACTGGTGTGAATGGCGCGAAATTTGAATAGAGATCACCCTTCAGACGTAGAAACACGCCTACTAACTTTCATTTATGGCGCAAAAGTCTTGGCGTTGCGATTTTTTTCCGTCACTCTCCATATCCTCTTCTCCCTTCTCTTCGTCCATCTCCTCTTCCTTCCCCTCTCTCTCATCTCTTTCTGCGTATCTCAACCTCCCATCCATTTATCTCCACCTCTTCCTCCCGACTCTTTCTGCCTAACTCCTCTTTCGCCTTGTTTATGTCCATTTCACCTCCCTGACAGTCCATCGACTCTTGCCCCTCTCTCTTGCCTTCAGCCGTCTTTATCGTTATTGACAACGAATACTTGACTGGGAACTGAAGTCGCTTAACATGAATGGGTAAATCAGATGGGATCTTTGGTATACGGGCTACGAGAGATTCCTCCCCAGCTGCTGGCTGTGTGGGGATAGCAGCTCCAGTGACAGTATTTCGCGTACTTCCAATCTGCAAGCGGGAAAGATTACAAAGTTTCGGAAGATTCAGATTTCATAGTAGTATTCTAATCATATACCGATAAGTCCTAAATATGAGTTTCATGTTTACTGTTGAAGCTGACTGCGAGTAACGAGACAATGCAGCATACAGTTATGAACACAATGTTGTTTGAAATCATGCAGGGTGCTCCGGATACCTCTTCTGCTGTCTTTTTATGCAATCGCCAATGTAGTTCTGGCCTTCATAAACCACGGTCAAGATTTTCATATTCTGTCGCTCGCTATGCGTCACGTGTTAGTCCTACAGAAAAAATGAGTAGGACCGTCTTGTAGGAAATACACTCCTGGAAATGGAAAAAAGAACACATTGACACCGGTGTGTCAGACCCACCATACTTACTCCGGACACTGTGAGAGGGCTGTACAAGCAATGATCACACGCACGGCACAGCGGACACACCAGGAACCGCGGTGTTGGCCGTAGAATGGCGCTAGCTGCGCAGCATTTGTGCACCGCCGCCGTCAGTGTCAGCCAGTTTGCCGTGGCATACGGAGCTCCATCGCAGTCTTTAACACTGGTAGCATGCCGCGACAGCGTGGACGTGAACCGTATGTGCAGTTGACGGACTTTGAGCGAGGGCGTATAGTGGGCATGCGGGAGGCCGGGTGGACGTACCGCCGAATTGCTCAACACGTGGGGCGTGAGGTCTCCACAGTACATCGATGTTGTCGCCAGTGGTCGGCGGAAGATGCACGTGCCCGTCGACCTGGGACCGGACCGCAGCGACGCACGGATGCACGCCAAGACCGTAGGATCCTACGCAGTGCCGTAGAGGACCGCACCGCCACTTCACAGCAAATTAGGGACACTGTTGCTCCTGGGGTATCGGCGAGGACAATTCGCAACCGTCTCCATGAAGCTGGGCTACGGTCCCGCACACCGTTAGGCCGTCTTCCGCTCACGCCCCAACATCGTGCAGCCCGCCTCCAGTGGTGTCGCGACAGGCGTGAATGGAGGGACGAATGGAGACGTGTCGTCTTCAGCGATGAGAGTCGCTTCTGCCTTGGTGCCAATGATGGTCGTATGCGTGTTTGGCGCCGTGCAGGTGAGCGCCACAATCAGGACTGCATACGACCGAGGCACACAGGGCCAACACCCGGCATCATGGTGTGGGGAGCGATCTCCTACACTGGCCGTACACCACTGGTGATCGTCGAGGGGACACTGAATAGTGCACGGTACATCCAAACCGTCATCGAACCCATCGTTCTACCATTCCTAGACCGGCAAGGGAACTTGCTGTTCCAACAGGACAATGCACGTCCGCATGTATCCCGTGCCACCCAACGTGCTCTAGAAGGTGTAAGTCAACTACCCTGGCCAGCAAGATCTCCGGATCTGTCCCCCATTGAGCATGTTTGGGACTGGATGAAGCGTCGTCTCACGCGGTCTGCACGTCCAGCACGAACGCTGGTCCAACTGAGGCGCCAGGTGGAAATGGCATGGCAAGCCGTTCCACAGGACTACATCCAGCATCTCTACGATCGTCTCCATGGGAGAATAGCAGCCTGCATTGCTGCGAAAGGTGGATATACACTGTACTAGTGCCGACATTGTGCATGCTCTGTTGCCTGTGTCTATGTGCCTGTGGTTCGGTCAGTGTGATCATGTGATGTATCTGACCCCAGGAATGTGTCAATAAAGTTTCCCCTTCCTGGGACAATGAATTCACGGTGTTCTTATTTCAATTTCCAGGAGTGTATACAGGGTGGTCCAAAAGTCCGGAAACACCCTCATAAAATTCAAATGGAGTAGCAAACAAGGAAGCAGAGTCCCCACATTCGAGGAACGGGAAGGGGGAAACGTTATAGGCTATGCCACCAACATGGCGGCCATCTTGAAGGCCGCCATCTTGGATTCAACTCCAAAATTTCAGATGGGAATAGGGTCATGTGACATATCAAACAGATAGAGAATTTCACCACAAAAACAATGCCGTTGTTATTTTAGACATAGCGTTATTCATTCTCGGATTATAGCCAGTTACATGTGGCAGCGGTGGGACGCTCTGCAGCATGTGTGTTATGTGCTGAAGAGACATTACGCCGAAGTTACACAGTCCCGAGAGATCATCAACAGTCATAGAAATGGATCGATATGTTGTCCATTATGTTGGCTTGTTAATGCTATCTTCTGAACCCAGTCCTGATGAACTTTGACCAACACATCTGGCTGAATTTGACCACACGCATCAACAATGCGCTGCTTTAGATGATGCAAATCCCGTATTTTCACAGAATAGACCATCGCTTTGACATGACCCCAAAGATAAAAATCCAACAGAGTCAAATCTGGTGAATGTGGAAGCCACTCCCTGTGACCAATCCACTTTTGAGGGAACTGCACATCCAGGTATGCTCGCTGCTTTGACATGACCCCAAAGATAAAAATCCAACGGAGTCAAATCTGGTGAATGTGGAAGCCACTCCCTATGACCAATCCACTTTTGAGGGAACTGCACATCCAGGTATGCTCGCACATTGTGCCCATAATGTGGTGGGGCTCAACATGATGGAAGAATTCCGGAAATATCCCGTCCTCCGTTAACAACAAGGGAAACACTTCTTCATCCAATAACCTCAGATAACCGTTGATTAAAACGTTATCATGAGTGAATGATATCTAACAGTTAAACACATGTAACATATCAGGCTTGGGATAGTCACTTTGCACCGTTTCAGACTCCATTTTATGACTTCTCAGTACGTAATACTCACGCTGCCGAGCGTCCCAGTGCTGCCCCAAGTAATTGGCTATAACCCGAGAATGAATAAAGCTGTGTTTAAAATAACAACGGCATTGTTTTTCTGGTGAAAATCTCTATCTGTTTGGTATGTCACATGAGCACATTCCCATTTGAAATTTTGGAGTTGAATCCAAGATGGCGGCTTTCAAGATGGCCGCCATGTTGGTGGCATACCCTACAAAGTCTCCCCCTTCCCGTTCCTCGTGTGTAGGGACTCTGTTTCCTTGTTTGCTACTCCATTTGGATTTTATCAGGGTGTTTCCGGGCTTTTGGACCACCCTGTAATGTATTTGAACTTTGTACTGGGTGACGTTTTGGTTATAGACCGTAGTTTTGGAGTTATTCAAGGGAAACGTACATAACGAATGAAACGTGACCCCTTATGCCCCTTCCAATTTGTATTTAACATTGTATTTTGCTGTATTCCTCCTCTATTCCGAATTCGCGTATTCGGTTTTCATTTACGTGGCCGTGACTTTGAATAACTTATCATTTTACACGTAATATTTGTCGTTCTTTTCAAATATTAAATCAGTATGAGGGTTCACATGAAAAAATACATGTATAACCTTAACTCCCAAATCACCTTGAAAATTACATTCAAGTTCACGGTCGTTAGTAGCAGTGTATGGACCTCTTCGTCACATATAACTTTTGTCTAAAACATTTGCTGTATCTCATATCCGTCCAAGTTGTTCCCCATTATAGAATACAACGGTTCACCCTGTGTGTGACATTTATTGAATCATATAAACGTAAGTGCGCTTATACAGGGTGATTCAAAAAGAATACCACAACTTTAAAAATGTGTATTTAGTGAAAGAAACATAATATAACCTTCTGTTATACATCATTACAAAGAGTATTTGAAAAGGTTTTTTTTTCACTCAAAAACAAGTTCAGAGATGTTCAATATGGCCCCCTCCAGACACTCGAGCAATATCAACCGGATACTCCAACTCGTTCCACACTCTCTGTAGCATATCAGGCGTAACAGTTTGGATAGCTGCTGTTATTTCTCGTTTCAAATCATCAATGGTGGCTGGGAGAGGTGGCCGAAACACCATATCCTTAACATACCCCCATAAGAAAAAATCGCGGGGGGTAAGATCAGGGC
The DNA here is from genome assembly GCF_023864275.1 of Schistocerca cancellata. NCBI lineage: Eukaryota > Metazoa > Arthropoda > Insecta > Orthoptera > Acrididae > Schistocerca > Schistocerca cancellata. The sequence goes on along the minus strand of NC_064637.1, from coordinate 24,540,545 downwards.
TTCTTGGAGGCCAGTGATGAAGTGCTCTGTCACGGGCTGCCTGGCGGCCGATCCATCGCCTCGGGTAGTTGACGTTCAGGTTTCATAACTAACCTTTTTCGTAGGACTCCCCATATAGTTGATTGTGGAATTTGCAGCTCTCTGCTAGGTCTGCAAGTCGATTTTCCTGGGCTGCGAACAAATGCTTGCTGGATGCGTGCTACATTTTCATCACTTGTTCTCGGCCGTCCAGAACTTTTCCCTTTGCACAAACACCCATTCTCTGTAAACTGTTTATACCAACGTTTAATACACCACCTATCAGGAGGTTTAACACCATACTTTGTTCGAAATGCACGCTGAACAACTGTCGTCGATTCACTTCTGCCGTACTCAATAACACAAGAAGCTTTCTGTTGAGCAGTCGCCATCTTAGCATCAACTGACGCTGACGCCTAGTCAACAGCGCCTCAAGCGAACAAATGTACAACTAAATGAAACTTTATAGCTCCCTTAATTCGCCGACAGATAGTGCTTAGCTCTGCCTTTTGTCGTTGCAGAGTTTTAAATTCTTTAAGTTGTGGTATTCTTTTTGAATCACCCTGTATAATGTTGTAAAATATACACGCGCCATTCTTTTAAGTACGGGAAAACATCTGTCCCTACGGGTATCCGTGTCGCGGCCATACCATCAACTATACATTAGCGCTGCCTTCTGTGTCGTCCTATGACCGCACACGAGTCAGTTGCACTTATGCTGAGTCAGCGTCAGTTGGGCGCAATACTTTGTATCAATCGTGTTCTGGCAGATGCAAATTATGCTGTCTGTAGTTTTGTATCCAGTTTGTGATGTACACCCGTTTTTCATTGTGTGTCTCTTCTTTCATACTGAACAATCGCAAAATGCCGAAACGTGCGAGGAAGAAAGGAAATAAATATTTTGTGATCAAGCCGAGAGTTTCATTATGAGAAAAGTTTCCGAGTTAATGTCCCTTTCTGATATCAGGAAGAGCGTTTCCCAAGGGGTAGTGTGGGCTGCCACTCCTTGCACAACTACAGTAAACAAGTGTACATTCAAAGTGATTAACGCACTGAAATATTGTACATGGCTATTACAAATGACTGAAGTGATTTCATAATTTAACTACAGCTCCATTCATTGACATATGGTCAAGACACACTACAGATACGTAGAAAAACTCATAAAGTTTTGTCCGGCTGAAGCCGCACTTCAGGTTTCTGCCTGCAGAGCGCTCCAGAGCGCAGTGAGACAAAATGGCGACAGGAGCCGAGAAAGCGTATGTCGTGCTTGAAATGCACTCAACATCAGTCAGTCACAACAGTGCAACGACACTTCAGGACGAAGTTCAACAAAGATCCACCAACTGCTAACTCCATTCGGCGATGGTATGCGCAGTTTAAAGCTTCTGGACGCCTCTGTAAGGGGAAATCAACGGGTCGGCCTGCAGTGAGCGAAGAAACGGTTGAAAGCGTGCGGGCAAGTTTCACACGTAGCCCGCGGAAAATTGGCTCATGCCACAACTGGAGACCGACAGCGCCGACTTCATCTTTCAACAGGATGGTGCTCCACCGCACTTCCATCATGATGTTCGGCATTTCTTAAACAGGAGATTGGAAAACCGATGGATCGTTCGTGGTGGAGATCATGATCAACAATTCATGTCATAGCCTCCACGCTCTCCCGACTTAACCCCATGCGATTTCTTTCTGTGGGGTTATGGGAAAGATTCAGTGTTTAAACCTCCTCTACCAAGAAACGTGCCAGAACTGCGAGCTCGCATCAACGATGTTTTCGAACTCATTGATGGGGACATGCTGCGCTAAGTGTGGGAGGAACTTGATTATCGGCTTGATGTCTGCCGAATCACTAAAGGGGCACATATCGAACATTTGTGAATGCCTAAAAAAACTTTTTGAGTTTTTGTATGTGTGTGCAAAGCATTGTGAAAATATGTCAAATAATAAAGTTATTGTAGAGCTGTGAAATAGCTTCAATCATTTGTAATAATCCTGTATATGCTTGACATCACTCAAGTGTGGGGGGCGACCTATACTAATATGAAACGGAGATCTAACAACTTAAATAGCCAATTTCACTAATTATATTCATAATGACCGGTTTCGGAAAATCTAGGATGCCATCGTAGGATCCTAATCAAACACACATCAATGAATGTCCCTCGTATGTACAATATATCATGTCCAGTCGTTACACGTCTTACAGGAACATAGAGAAAGTAAGAAATCGGCATGTCAGTAATAAAACAAGATTTACATAAAATATGATGCATGTTATACCGACTACCCAAGCCCATATTCATACAACAGATAAAAGAATAGTCCTCTTACATACACTCCCAGACAATGGACGTGATCCAGTGACAAACCGAACTTACATGAACGTCTAACCACTTTACGTATGGCTCAAAATGTGTTGGCACGAATGTGTTATTTTTAACTTTCCCGAGTTTGATTAAACTGTTAAGTCTGTCTATAGAGGAAGGTGTCAGTGATACAGATCAAGGAACAAACGAAAAAACGACGATTTGACATTAGCCAGTGATCACATTTCTGCTATCGAACAAGAGTGTCATTCAGAGGGAGAACTTCAGGAAAGTTGTGATGGGGATCTGTCTCTTTCTTCAACGAAATACTTAAAGTGTCTGTTAAACTCGAATGTGTTCTGAGTGGTGATTAAAATGTAGTTCCCAGCAATGTCAATTTGACAGCCTTCCATTTTGTACCTGTCGGATGGAATTTTTATGCGCAAATTTAAACCTTTGAATTTAGTTTTATTTGGAAATGGAGATGGTACAGTTTTTCGGAATGTAAAATTCCGTACTCTAACAGTCTATTTTGTGTACTGTTTAAAAGAACCACGCAAAATTATGTTCTTTTGCGTGATAAATAGTAAAATGGTCCAAGTTTTGTTTAGTGGAATAAAATAAATTAGAAAATTTAAACAACATTTAAATAATTATAAAAATAAATGTTATATAGCATAAATTAAAAACTTCAGATGATTCTTGACTTAAATCTCGGTTTAAACATAAGGGCCCCAGTGACCCCACCTCGTGTAATACGTTACAGAAAAGTCACCTCGCGAGTTAAGGGATTTTCCTAACACCACGATCTCGAATAACAATGAAAATTGTCTTGATATCTTTATCCGTTTTCAAGATACTGGGGTTCAACGTTACCATACATGCACACGTATAACACGCACGTAAAATCCAGTGTGATGCGAAAACGTAATTTATAAAGTGATGTAGCACGGACAAATATGTTGTGAAGTGTCTCCATTATCACTTGCAATCCTATGTTGTAGCGCTGAAGCACATTCAAAATTTTTTGCACGTAAAATCCTGTCGGAGGTGTAAAATTAGTTTTACGATATCTCGGTTTTATGTAAGTAAACTATCTAAATGTTCCTGAGCAGCACATTTGTTTACATATTACTTGAACGCCCTGCTGCAGCAGGGGAAAGTATAAAACCGGCGGAAAAATGATCCTATCGGAGAATAAAAGATGCGAATGTGTTTATGTTTATTTAAACCTCTGACTGAATACCAAGGGTGCCAGCTGCCTCATTTTTACCTTCGTCAGCAGCTTTAAAAATTTTCCCAAAAATTCTGGCATGTGAACATTTTCACACTTTATTATGCTGATTGAGAATAAGACGGTGACAGTGGCAAAGATTCGGAAAAGTCATAAATACTGGAATATAGTAAACAGTGGTTGTGCTATAGAAAGAGCGCAGGAGACACTGGAAGAGGGTGGCACTGTATGTGGATGTATGTGTGTGTGTGTGTGTGTTAGGGAGAGGGAGAGAGAGAGGGGAGAGGGAGGGAGAGAGAGAGAGAGAGAGAGAGAGAGAGAGAGAGAGAGAGAGAGAGAAAAGGGGGGGGGGGGGTTGGGGTGGTGGGAGAGAATGAGTCGCAGTGGAACACAGTTGAGAGTGAAGTAGGCAGTGCCAGAGGGGGAGGAACAAAGAGGAAGTGCAAAAGTGGAAGTGGGTGAGAACCAGTGATAATGAGAAGACGAGTATACACCTATTACAATAAGAACGAGGAAAGAGTGACAGTGAGAAGAGACGGCAGCACTAGGAAGGAATAAGATAGTAACAAAAAGAAAAGAGCGAGACAGTGAAATGGAGAGGAGGCAGATCGAAGTGGACTGCGGCTGTGACACAGGAGACAGTGATATTTAAAGACAGACCCAGAGAGATATGACAAATGAGGTGGGCTGAATGTATGAGTGGGAAAGGTCAAGACAGAGTGGATGGGTATGAGAGACTTACTGTGATGGACTAGTGGGTGAGAGAGAGTTACAGTTAGTCGATGTGGTGGGATTTTGGCGTGTGTCGAATGTTTTAAACGTAGCGAATATGTTGGCATGCAAAACTTTTTGGCAAGATTTAAGTGCTGAGGAACGCAGGATGAGGAAGCTGGCACATTTCACTCTGAGAGTCTTTTAAATGAGCCAGAACATATTCACATTTTCTGTGCCCCGATAGAAGAATTTTTCCGCTGATAATAATAATGATTGGACATTTTTGCTAGACACAGATTGAACGCCAGATTTACAAATATTGATATGAATAAGCGACGGCGTTCTTACGGCGAGCGATCGTTGCATAACCAAACCGACCACCTCCAGCGTATTTAGAAGTCTCAGAAATAAGGAGAGAGATGAAACATTAATAAAGAACAGGAGTAGACTCAGCACGACTAAATAAGAACATATTTGAGGTGAAATTAATTATTATTTCCCACTAAAATACAGAGATCGTTTAGTAAATTACTTTTTAATAACTGTGAGGCTCAAGCAAGAAGAAGCAAGAACACAACTTGCGCTTTTCGTATTTCTAAAGATAAGACAATGACAGTTAACGCAGATAATCATTTAGCGTTGAATTGAAGTTCGTATGATAGATACAATTTCATTGCAGACACCACAAGGACACAAAGGTTTGTTTCACTAAATAAGAATTCTAACATGTGGGAGAATATAGCCGGCCGTTGTGGCCGAGCGATTCTAGGGGCGTCAGTCCGGAACCGCGCTGCTGCTACGGTCGCAGGTTCAAATCCTGCCTCGGGCATCGATGTGTGTGATGACCTTGGGTTAGTTAGGTTTAAGTAGTTCTAAGTTCTAGGGGACTGATGACTTCAGATGTTAAGTCCCATAGTGCTCAGAGCCATTTGAACCATATGGGAGAATATATCGGGCAGAAAATGGTAATTACAGGGTTAACTTGCGAATTAATGAACTGGTGAAGTTAGGGTGCAGAAGAACAGTGTAATTTACAAGTACACTACTTAAAATTGCTACACCAAGAAGAAATGCACATGATAAACGGGTATTCATTGAACAAATATATTATACTAGAAGTCACATGTGATTACATTTTCAAGCAATTTGGGTGCATAGATCCTGAGAAATCAGTACCCAGAACAACCACCTCTGGCCGTAATAACGGCCTCGATACGCCTGGGCATTGAGTCAAACAGAGCTTGGAAGGCGTGTACAGGTACAGCTGCCCATGCAGCTTCAACACGATACCACAGTTCATCAAGAGTAGTGACTGGCGTATTGTGACGAGCCAGTTGCTCGGCCACCATTGACCAGACGTTTTCAATTAATGAGAGATCTGGAGAATGTGCTGGCCAGGGCAGCAGTCGAACATTTTCTGTACCCAGAAAGGCCCGTACAGGACCTGCAACATGCGGTCGTGCATTATCCTGCTGAAATGTAGGGTTTCGCAGGCATCGAATGAAGGGTACAGTCACGGGCCGTAACACATCTGAAATGTAACGTCCACTGTTCAAAGTGCTGTCAATTTGAACAAGAGGTGACCGAGGCGTGTAACCAATGCCACCCCATATCATCACGCCGGGTGATGCTCCACTATGGCGATGACGAATACACGCCTCCAATGTGCGTTCACCGCGATGTCGCTAAGCACGGATGTGACCATTGTGATGCTGTAAACAGAACCTGGATTCATCCGAAAAAATGACGTTTTGCCTTTCGTGCACCCAGGTTCGTCGTTGAGTACACCATCGCAGGCGCTCCTGTCTGTGATACAGCGTCAAGGGTAACCGCAGCCACTGTCTCCGAGCTGATAGTCCATTCTGCTGCAAACGTCGTCGAAATGTTCGCGCAGATGGATGTCTTGCAAACGTCCCCATTTGTTAACTCAGGGATCGAAACGTGGCTGCACGATCCGTTACAGCCGTGCGGATCAGATGCCTGTCATCTCGACTGCTAGTGATACGAGGCTGTTGGGATCCAGCACGGCGTTCCGTATTACCCTCCTGAACCCACCGCTTCCATATTCTGCTAACAGTCATTGGATCTCGACCAACGCGAGCAGCAATGTCGCGATACGATAAACAGAAATCGTGATAGGCTACAATCCGACCTTTATCAAAGTCGGAAACGTGATGGTATGCATTTCTCCTCCTTACATGAGGCATCACAACAGCGTTTCATCAGGAAACGCTGGTCAACTGCTGTTTGTGTATGAGAAATCGGCTGGAAACTTTCCTCATGTCAGCACGTTGTAGGTGTCCCCACCGGCGCCAACCTTGTGTGGATGCTGTGAAAAGCTAGTCATTTGCATATCACAGCATGTTCTTCCTGTCGGTTAAATTTCGCGTCTGTAGCACGTCATCTTCGTGGAGTAGCAATTTTAATGGCCAGTAGTGTAGCTTATGCATAGGACTTTACCGTGGTGACGATGAATGAACATCGTGGCGGAGTATCTCACCTTCCGTCCGAACAACACCTCAGAATAACAATAGAAACAACATTACAGATCACTGAGAAACATTGTCGCCAGTGGACTGAGCTGTTTGTAAGGCACATGAATTTATAGATGCCTCACACTTCTTTTCCCTATATATTCCGAATCAATTCAAAATGTGCACAAAGACGTGATATTTTCACGTAAGGGGGACGCGAAAGAGATGAGTCGTTACCTAACCTGACTACAACGATGGTTCTCAGTTGCAAGAAAGCTACTGCAACGCTTGTGCTTTTCTACGGTCCCACCATGATACCGAACTGTGCGACCATTTTAGAGTTAGACAAACGTCTGCAGAACAGTTTCGTAGTGCCTGTTGCTCCAGGCAAAGGACAAGACGAAAGTGTCTTTATAGTGCGAATTGAATTTGCTGTGAAGCGTTGTCATTGGCCGGTGCCCGTAGAAGCTTTTAGCCCGTGGTAAGCGCACCTTCTCGTTTTGGCAAAGACAGCTCGCTCTGCCGACTCCCTATTGATTGTCTGCAGTTCTCTAGCGTTGCGACTCTACTACACACATCATTGTAACACCAACTGAATAGCAGACATTACGACGCTATCTACCAGTTGATTTATGTAGGATATATCTTATACAACATCCTCATAACATTCCGTTAGGGTACTGAGAAAGTTAGTCTTACACATACAACGGAAAATAGATCAGATTGGGGGAAGGAATTAAAATTTTCTGAGTGGTTAGAGAAACGTGTTTTCCACCTACTTTGAATAATACGTATTTAGATGATTTAGTTGAAAACTGCGTCCAACAAAGGCCTGGTGTGACATTAGCAGGAAGGATAATGACGTGTATGAGATTTCTTGAAGATATGGTATTACTGCATAAGTAGTAATGAAAAGACAGTGAACAATTTGTTAAAATGAGCACCAGCAGTTTGGAATATGGAATGGGGATAAATGTGAAGAATACTAAGGCAATGATTTTCACAAGGCAGTAAATAACATAAAAGTGAAAATTTGTGATGAGTTATTGGAACAAGTGTATAAGGTCAGGTGCCCATAGTGGAATTGCCGTAATAAGACCCTTGACAGCTGGTTGCACTGTTGACAGCTTTTAACGATGAAGACCAAACAGCGAAAACAATAGTCGTCTATAGAGCGACAGCAATAACAGGTTGATACATATACACAAAGAAATGTATGCAAAATGGCGTTGATATGAAATGTCTTCGCAGTTGCGGGGAGATATTTTATTTAAAACTTGCTTGCCCATTGTTGGCGAATAAATACCATATTTATTGTAATGCCTGTGTTATTCCGAATTACCACGCATGCATGTCCGAAGAAACATTGCGTTGTAATTCGGAATGACACAGGCACTGCAGTATGGTACGATTGGTTGAACTGGATGTGCAAAGCAGCTGTGCCAAGCGCACTGCAACTGCTGGGAACGTTCTGTAACCGAGTTGTCAAATAACCAGTCGCAAGAGATGTAATCATGAAATAAAAACGTCGATAGCTGTAGCAAAAGAAATGTTTCACAGAACGAGCGTTTTCTGTGGTCCATTATGTAAACACACAAGGATTACATCAGAGGAATACTTCGTATGGAGCACTACCCAGAATTATGACGAATATAGACTGTGATGGAGAGAAAAAGACATGTTTAGTCCCTTTTGGACGAGAGTAAAAAGTGTGAGATGGGCAGATGAAATAAGGAATAAGGTTATGCCACTCTGGCTGAATGAGAAATGACAAATAATGGAAACATTTAAGAGGAAGAAAAATAATTGGCTAGGACACTGGCTAAGTATTAACTGCAAGATACAGGATGGATCAGAAGAAACACTGATTCGAAATGTGACCAGAAGAAGAAAAAATACCAGCTATTCTTACTTTATTTGTATACTAGACTTCTACCTATGATTTTGCCCATGTATGTGATTGATACATGTACTCCCCCTCTTTGTGTACACCTCTTCCTTCCCCTGTCTATGCACCTCATTCTCACATCTCTGTCAATCTTCTTTTCTCCTCTCTCTGTCTCTTCATGTCCTCCTCTTCTTCATTTGTCGACTTCCTCCACACCCTCTCCCTGATTGCATGTTCCTCTCCCCTCCTCTGACCAAGCCTCCTACGCCTCTCTCTTTTCATCTCTCCCCCAATTTCCTTTTTAACCTCCCCACTGCCCCTCTCCACCTTCCACCTGACTCATGACTCTCCTACTCTTGCCATCTCTCTGTTCATCGCCTACTCCATCCAACTCAACCTATCCCCAGCCATGCTGATCTTCACATGTACAATTCAATAAAGCAGGCCCATACCACTCCCACAATATCCTTGCCGTGAAGTGCAGGGTACACAACAGGGGCTTCAAAACCATTTATTTACCTCTGATATACTGGCTAAAATGAAACACAGGTCAATGAAGCAAGTTGTTAATACTCCAACAAATGGCATCTGTCACGCAGGGCAGTCTACATGTCAGGACCCAGAAAAAACTTTTCTTGCCCCTGACAATTAGGCTCCACTGCAAAGAAGGTTGATTTGGCAGGCAAGTACTGTATCCACATAACTTACCTGTTGTGCAACACAGGCTGTATGGCAGGAAAAAAAAAAAAAACACAAACTTTTCTCCAGTCCCAGTCCTATTATTTGAGCTAGGCAGTTATAAAGCCCACAGTGCGGATACTCATGACGCCTAGGTTGCTGTGACGAATTTGACTGTAATCAGTCCTGGGGTTAGGAAGAAGATTATGTTTATACAGAAATACACTCTGCTTTATGTGTATAACAGATTTTGTTGATTCACCCAGTTCTTATCTCAAAATGGCTTAGGATTTGTCTCCATAATACACACATGAGGAGTATGTAAGTATGTGTTTGTGATGATAGGACTGTCTATGGGTGTGGTCTCATTCAAGATACCATCCTATCATTTACCTTAAATGATGTAGGAAAATCATGCAAAATACAAACCAGGATGGCCAGACAGAGCAAATTATATCCTCCCAAATATGACATTCTTGTTGTAACAACCGGACTCTCTCATTCACTCATTCAGTTGGTCCGTATTGTACGGTGTTCTTTGATTTACACAGTGTTTACTCGAGATAACTTAAAATGTAAATCATATTTTAGCACTTGGCCACTGCACACACTGACACCTGCTAGTAGCTCCTAGACCATGAACATCCTGCTACACCCCTTGTTCTGACACCAATGTTTCCAGACGACTGACTCCAGGCTTCAAAACATGCTTTCAATACATGTTCACGTATTCCCATCAGCCACCCGAAAAACAGAGTCGCCATCTCCCCATGCTGAGTGAAAATTTGAGCTCCAGTGACTGATAAGATATTATTGTCATGCATTGTAGATCTCGGCACATGGTTTTGTTGTAAAAGCATTACATTGTGATCATATATTCTAAAGTGACAGTGTAACGTAGCCTTCCTCTCAATATTGGGCGCCCCTGTTCGTCTCAGTAAGCTTGAATTGTGTAGTATGCATAACTTTTGATGAACTTCTTAATGCCTTTTTGAGTAGGTGTATTTTGTCAATATCTTTCACCTCCTGGGGCCATTTATTATACAATTTGATTCTCTCATGGAAAATGCTGTTTAGGAGCTTGTTGTTTCTGTTTCTCCTTGGTACGTGTAAGTCCAAACTTGCTCTAGTTCCATGATTCTGTATAGAACTATTAGTGAAAGAAATACTTTGTAATCTTTTTTTAATCAGACTGATAGATGTCCTTCGTGCAGGAAGGATACTCTGATTTTTTAAATGGACTCTAAGATAAAAAAAGGGTGCACCACAAAGGAATTATCCCAATGGACGGAAATCGGTAGTTGTGATGTACATGTATAGAAAAACAAATGATTACAATATGAGGAAGTTTGGATGATTTCTTCCAGAGAAATAACTTCACAAATTGAGCAAGTCAAAAACGCGTTGGTCCACCTCTGGCCCTTAGGCAACCGGCTGTTCGTCTTGGTATACTGAGTTGTTGGACGGCCTACTGAGGAATATCGTGCCAAATACTGTTCAACTGGATCGCCAGATCGTCAAAATCCGGACTTGGTTGGAGCGCCCAACTCATAATGCTCTAAAACATCTCGATTGGGGAGACATCTGGCGACCTTGATGGCCAAGGTAGGGTTCGGCAAGCACGAAGACAAGCTCTTTCTCTTGAATAAATCACCCAATTTTTCGGCAACTGCAACAATTTAGGGGGAAAATAAGCTGAAGATATCAACTGAAGTTTGTGTTGGGGAGGGTGTTTGAGTCGGGTAGTTTGTGCAGCAATGTTGCCCATACTGCTGCGGTGGTGAGATGGTCAACATTTCTGTTTAGTCAACAAGAAGACCTATGTTCGCGTCCCAGCTGTGGCACAAATTATAATTCATTCCTTCAACTTCCATCACTATCGTAGGAACTGTAATTATTTGTTTGTCTGATTCATTTGAATCACAGTATCGATTTTCGTCGTATTCGGATAATTCCTCCGTCGTGTATCGGTTCTCTCTCTCTCTCTCTCTCTCTCTCCCTCCCTCCCTGTCTCTACCCTCACTCGCGCATGTTCTCTCTCTCTCTCTCTCTCTCTCTCTCTCTCTCTCTCTCTCTCCCCCCTCTCTCCCCCCCCCCTCTCTCTCTCTCTCTCTGTCTCTACCCTCACTCGCGCGTGTTCTTTCTTTCTCTCTCTCTCTCTCTCTCTCTCTCTCTTTCTCCCCCTGTCTCTACCCTCACTCGCGCGTGTTCTCTCTCTCTCTCTCTCTCTCTCTCTCTCTCTCTCTCTCTCCCTGTCTCTACCCTCACTCGCGCGTGTTCTCTCTCTCTCTCTCTCTCTCTCTCTCTCTCTCTCTCTCTCTCTCTCTCTCTCCCCTGTCTCTACCCTCACTCGCGCGTGTTCTCTCTCTCTCTCTCTCTCTCTCTCTCTCTCTCTCTCTCTCTCTCTCCCCCCCTCGTCTCTACCCTCACTCGCGCATGTTCTCTCTCTCTCTCTCTCTCTCTCTCTCTCTCTCTCTCTCTCTCTCTCTCTCCCCCCCTGTCTCTACCCTCACTCGCGCGTGTTCTCTCTCTCTCTCTCTCTCTCTCTCTCTCTCTCTCTCTCTCCCCCCCCCCCCTGTCTCTACCCTCACTCGCGCGTGTTCTCTCTTTCTTTCTTTCTTTCTTTCTCTCTCTCTCTCTCTCTCTCTCTCTCTGTCTCCCCCCCCCCTGTCTCTACCCTCACTCGCGCGTGTTCTCTCTCCGTCTCTCTCTCTATCTGTCTGTCTCCCTCCCTCTCTTTCTCTCTCAGTGCAGTTCTTTGCAATGAGCCAGGCTAATACTGCTAGTTTAATTTTTACGGTCCTTTCCTGCAGTTTAAAAACTGTGTCGAAATTGTGGCGAAAGAATGACAGAAAACTAAGGGGAGTAATCTCAGGTTGCAGCGATGGACGCGCCTAGTGGACACAACACTGTCATCATCTGCACCCTGTAATGGTACTTGAATTACGTAACCATTACGGCACCTCAACTCAACCTCACGATAACAGCAATATTCTACTGTGTTTCTGTAAAATAGTTGATATATTTCTGTGACAACATTCAGATTTGATTTCATTAATGTAGAGTTACTTCGATACATCGACATGTATATACTGCAATGATATTATTCTTATGTGTATTCTTTCTTTTGTCATTATGATCTTTGACGTACTTGTAACTCTGATTTTTGGGCGCGTAAGCGGTTATTAGAGAGTCAAATTTTGGTCGTCATGTTGAAAAGACGCAAATTGTAGTCAGTTTATGAAATGTGAACTTTAACAGTGAGGAAGATATTTTCAACTATGTTTTATATTGTGAAGTGATGTTTTGGAACGAGTTACGTGATATTGCAACAAAAGTAATAAAAATGAAGTGTAACTTAAATTCGGAGTGCTGACTACTTTTTTACATCACCATTGTCCTAACTTGCAAAGGTTTAATCTTCAGGAATGGTTTACGAAACATATCTATAAAACTTTTGAATATCGCAGAATAACACCTAGGCCTCTTTGCATCCGAGCTTGGAATCGTCACTACCTAGATTTTCGACGATTGAGCCATGAGTTCACAACGAGACCAGCGTGGGAAACACGAAAAGATGAGTGTCTAGTTCATCCATTATTTCAAGAAATGACTTTATTAACTGTGCTCTAATGACACCTGCCACATAATATAACTTTGTTGTTGCCCGAAAATGTAATATTTAGCAGCATGAGCAACACTACAATCATAATTAATTTTTGACCTTCGTTGTGGTAGGGTGGTTAGAACCCCTATCCTTCCAATATCGACATGTTGGGTTCCGTGTGTTAAGAAGTCCTGGAGCCGGGAACAAGCGATTCCATCCCAAACTTTTTGTTGTGTGTTTATTTGACTTCAAGCTGCCCATCTGTTTTGCTTCCTCGCCAGCTGTGAGCTTCGAGTGCGCGGAAAAACGCAAGCTGCTTAGATCTTTGAGTGACGCACGTTTTTGCTCCGACGGTGCAGGGCTGTTCCGTGGCGAGCGAATTGGACGAGGAATTTGGATGGTTCGTCATGCGTGAAGACCGAGGTACACAGCCATCGCTGTTGGTGTCCGCCACGTCACCAAACTGCCTCATGATACGCTGGACAACAGCCGCTCGCTATGATTCACTGCAGCGATAACCCGATGTATTTTACCGTCACATTTTCTGTGACTCAAGAGGAATTTCACGACAAGGGTGCCCTAAGGACACGTGAACGTACGGAAAACGTCCTCACGCTGCCGCTAGAGCATCTTCTTCAGGGTGCACCCTCTTCCGCTGGTTTGTCGGAGTACTTGCAGGATACCCCTGCATTGCCTCCATATCTTCTCTTCGACGAATTGCAATTGATTCTTCACTTTTGGTTGTTGTCATCTCGTTGCCCTTCTCAGGATTTGTTGGCTTCTGTGTTGCCCGCGTGTGCGGACAACGGTGCTGGTTTCTCATTTGTGGAGAGGTCAGTGTGATGTGATCGATTTTACCTGGGATCTCTGTATTTTCTACCTGTTCTAGCTGCTTTAATACACGAGTCACATTACCGTACTTGAACAAATTATTTAGCAGTTGTGTCGGTTCTCTTTCCTAAAACGAACATAGCATTTACACATCAAAAGTTTTGCATCACCCCAGTTCCTAGGACACCTGAAGACAGACGTTGACTGTATCGCAGACACAGTCCCTTTGACTGTTCAAAGATGTCACTAAACCCGCCCAAAGACGTAAACAACCATGCATGAGCAGCGCCTATTCGACGGAGGGGGTCCGATAGCCGATCAGTTCCAGCCATTCCACCAGGAAGGAGGTACACGGCTCGTGTTGTCTGTAGTTCAACCATGCCTAGACGGTCAATACCGCGGTTCGATCGCATTCGCAATTGCTGCTTTGTGCTAGGAAGGGCTCTCAACAAGGGAATTGTCCGAGCGTCTCGGAGTGAACCAAAGCGATGTTGTTCGGACATGGAGGAGATACAGAGAGATAGGATCTGTCGATGAAATGCCTCGTTCAGCCCGCTCAAGAGCTACTCCTGCAGTGGATGACCGCTACCTACGGATTATGGCTCGGAGTAACCCTGACAGCAACGCCACCATGTTAAATAATGCTTTTCGTGCAGCCACAGGACGTCGTGTTACACTCAAACTGTTCGCAGTAGGCTGCAAGATGTGAAACTATGGCGAGGTCCATCTTTGCAACCACGACACCGTGCAGCGCGGTACAGATGGGCCCAACAACATCAAAAATGGTTCAAATGGCTCTGAGCACTATGGGACTTAACTTCTAAGGTCATCAGTCCCCTAGAACTTAGAAGTACTTAAACCTAACTAACCTAAGGACATCACACACATCCATGCCCGAGGCAGGAGTCGAACCTGCGACCGTAGCAGCCGCGCGGTTCCAGACTGTAGCGCCTTTAACCGCTTGGCCACCACGGCCGGCGGCCCAACAACATGCCGAATGGACCGCTCAGGACTGGCATCATGTTCTCTTCACCGATGAGTGTCGCATAGGCCTTGGAGGCCTATGAGCGAGTGCAGCAAGGTGGGGGTTCCCTGTTGTTTTGGGGTGACATTATGTAAGGCCGACCTACGCCGGTGGTGGACGTAGAAGGCGCCATAACGGCTGTACGGTACGTGAATGCTATCCTCCGATCGATAGCGCAACGATATCGGCAGCATACTGGCGAGGCATTCATGGACGACGATTCGCGCCCCGATCGTGCACATCTTGTGAATCACTTCCTTCAGGATAGCGACATCGCTCGACTAGAGCGGCCAGCCATTCTCTAGCACTTAGGCGCCGACGCCCGTAAAAATACGGGCGTGCGCGACCTGCCCGAAAGTCCGGCGCCCGTAATTTTACGGGCACGTGTTATCGTTCTTCCCCTTCTTTCCTTTGTGTGTTCTTACGGCTGCCGCTTGTCTGGGATGCGCTGCACGGACTGTAGTTCGAGTATTGGTCACTAGATAGTGCGGGCATGCTGTGGAAGGGCGTGCTTCCCTTTTTATTTGTCGGGTTTTGTGAGCAGCGATTTTTTCCCGCGCGGTCTCAGTGGCGTCGACATGCCGAAGGGTGGCTTGACGGACTAAGGAATTGATCGCGAGTTATATCGTGGTTTAGAAGAAATTGACATTGATTTGTCAGAGGAAGATATTGTAGATGACTCTGATGATGATGTGGACTATGTTCAAGAAGAAGTTTCTGGCAGTTCAGGTAAAGAATTCTGACAACAAAAACATCTATAATTTTTGCTCAGATTTTCACTGAAAAAACTCTCAGTACGTAATTATGATTTTATTTGCAAATACTACTCTTCTGATAGACTGACAAGGGAACCTCCCCATCGCACCCCCCTCAGATTTAGTTATAAGTTGTCACAGTGGATAGGCCTTGAAAAACTGAACACAGATCAATCGAGAAAACAGGAAGAAGTTGTGTGGAACTACGAAAAAATAAGCAAAGTATACAAACTGAGTAGTCTGTGTGTAAGATAGGCAACACAAAGACAGTCTGAGGCCAGGAGCGCCGTGGTCCCGTGGTTAGCGTAAGAAGCTGTGGAACGAGAGGTCCTTGGTTCAAGTCTTCCCTCGAAGGAAAAGTTTAATTTTTTTATTTCCGCAGTTACGATCTGTCCGTTCGTTCATTGACGTCTCTGTTCACTGTAATAAGTTTAGTGTCTGTGTTTTGCGACCGCACCGCAAAACCGTGCGATTAGTAGACGAAAGGACGTGCCTCTCCCATGGGAACCGAAAACATTTGATCGCAAGGTCATAGGTCAACCGATTCCTCCACAGGAAAACACGTCTGATATATTCTATACGACACTGGTGACGGCATGTGCGTCACATGACAGGAATATATTGTCGACCCACCTAACTTGTACACTTGGCGAATGGGTAAAGAGATTCTTCTACCTTGACCGATTTACGTTTTCTTGTGGATGTGATAATCACTCCCAAAAAAGTGATGAAAACATAAGAGTTTGTCACATAAACTGCAACAAATGAGTGCAACAATTTCACAGTTTTCCCTGTGCTCTGTCAAAAAATATGTTTTTAACTTTTTCAAATTTTTCCGTGTGTAGACCGTCAAATCCTGCATATGTCCAAGCAAATCTGAACATGTCCTGGAATTCTGGAGAGCGAAGTTGATTGTGTGTGAGTGCCTGAAGTTTGATAATTGTCTGAAAATAAAAAATTTAAATTTTGGAAGACTTGAACCAAAGACCAATCGTTTCACAGCTGCTCACGTTAACCACAGGACCACGGCGCTACTAGGCTGATACTTTCCTTAATGTTGCCTATCTTCAGCATGGACTACTCAGTTTGTATATTTTGCTTATTTTTTTCGTAGTTCCACACAACTTCTTCCTGTTTTCTCGGTTGATCAGTTTTTCAAGGCCTATCCACTGTGCCAACTTATAACTAAATCTGAGGGGGGTGCGATGGGGAGGTTCCCTCGTGAGAAGAGGAGGGCAGGTGTCCAAGCACTTCAGCAGCAAGTAATCCCGTCGATATTATGCCTGAAGAACGAGCGAGACTGACGGCGAAGGGGAAGCCGAGACGTGCGCGCCGCACCGATTCTGAGGAAGGTTGGACGACTACTGATCGTGCACCAGACATCGATCTATTCTCAGGACAATTTGGAATATGCAATGTTGTCAGTTTAGACCAGAACAGTGCACCTCTAGAATTTTTTTCATGTTTCCTGACAGACAGTATGATGAAACATATAAAGGAACAAACTAATCTGTATGCGCAACAATGCATCAGGAAATTATGAAGCACAAATTCCCTTTCACCCACCTGCTCATTATCAAAGTGGAAAGGAGTTACACTTACGGAAATAAGGAAGTTTCTGGCAAAGTGTGCCGAAAAGACACAAGCAACCAGTGTAGTGAATGTAAAGTAGCCTTGTGCAAATTGCCACGCTTCATAATTTACCACACAAAGAGCAAACTTGCGTCCTAAAATAGTTACAGGAGGTTACTGTAGATACGAGATATTGTATCCATCATAATTACAATTTTTGTGTAAAAATAAAAAAATTTCCTTCTAGAAAATACAGTGAATATACCTTTCACCCTTAGAATTTGAAAGAGAGTATTCCAGTCAACATTGTCAAATAGAATAGAAGCTTTCGAAATGTGGTGCTACAGAAGAATGCTGAAGGTTAAATGGGTAGATCACATAACTAATGAGGAGGTATTGAATAGGACTGGGGAGAAGAGAAGTTTGTGGCACAACTTGACCAGAAGAAGGGATCGGTTGGTAGGACATGTTCTGAGGCATCAAGGGATCACCAATTTAGTATTGGAGGGCAGCGTGGAGGGTAAAAATCGTAGGGGGAGACCAAGAGATGAATACACTAAGCAGATTCACAAGGATGTAGGTTGTAGTAGGTACTGGGAGATGAAGAAGCTTGCACAGGATAGAGTAGCATGGAGAGCTGCATCAAACCAGTCTCAGGACTGAAGACCACAACAACAACATACCTTTCATCAATTTTTCCTTTTTTCTAAAACAATGTTATAATAATAACGCTTGTCAAAAGTATGTATTAATTCAAGAGAAAGGTATTATATATGGTTTTAACCAAGAAAGTCTAGGTTTTTCAATAAGAGTAATTTTATTGCTATAACTGAAACCTTTCATGAGTTGTAGTAGATTAAAGTACGTTACAATCAGCCAGTCTTTATGGTAGACACCCGCGCGCAATGGCTCAGGACCCAAAGTGCTAGACATGAACCCTGGGATAGATTGAAAAGGGCTGTTTATGGACGACGTGGCCCACAAAGCGCTCTCAAGGATCTACGCCGAATCCCCGTTGAGGAGTGGAACAATCTGGGCCAACAGCGCCTCAATGAACTTGTGGGTAGTATGCCACGACGAATACAGGCATGCATCAAAGGAAGAGGACGTGCTACTGGGTATTAGAGGTACCGGTGTGTACAGCAATCTGGACCACCACCTCTGAAGGTCTCGCTGTTTGGTCGTACAACATGCAATTTGTGGTTTTCATGAGCGATAAAAAGGGCGGAAATGATGTTTATGTTGATCTCTATTCCAATTTCAGGGATTTTCTCTGCCTCGTGATGACTGGGTGTTGTGTGATGTCCTTAGGTTAGTTAGGTTTAAGTAGTTCTAAGTTCTAGGGGACTGATGACCATAGATGTTAAGTCCCATAGTGCTCAGAGCCATTTGAACTATTTGAACTATTCCAATTTCCTGTACAGGTTCCGGAACTATCGGAACCGAGGTCATGAATAATTGTTTTTGATGTGTGCACTTAGAACTATTTAAGATCGCATGCGAGCCATTCAATTCAATAAATATTGCGCAGATGCGAGTGAGATTCGCACATCGAGTGTCCCGTACAAACTTAGTTTTATATATACAGAGTGGTCCATTGGTAGTGACCGGGCCAAATATCTCACGAAATAAGCATCAAACGAAAAAACTACAAAGAACGAAACTTCTCTAGCTTTAAGAGGGCAAACCAGATGGCGCTACGGTTGGCCTGCTAGATGGCGCTGCCACAGGCCAAACGGATACCAACTGCGTTTTTTTAAATTACATATTCGTGTAGTACGTAAAGAAATAGGAATGTTTCAGTTGGACCACTTTTTTCGCTTTGTGTTAGATGGCGCTGTAATAGAAACATATGGCTCACAGTTTTAGACGAACAGTTGGTAACAGGTAGGTTTTTTAAATTGAAATACAGAACGTAAGTACGTTTGAACATTTTATTTCGGTTGTTGCTATGGTGTCACCGCCAGACACCACACTTGCTGGGTGGTAGCCTTTAAATCGGCGGCGGTCCGTTAGTATACGTCGGACCCGCGTGTCGCCACTATCAGTGATTGCAGACCGAGCGCCGCCACACGGCAGCTCTAGAGAGACTCCCTAGTACTCGCCCCAGTTGTACAGCCGACTTTGCTAGCGACGGGTCACTGTCTACATACGCTCTCATTTGCAGAGACGACAGTTTAGCATAGCCTTCAGCTACGTCATTTGCTACGACCTAGCAAGGCGCCATATTCAGTTACTATGAATGTATTCTGAACAGACAATAATGTGAATCATGTGCCGTCAAGAGCGACGTTCATCATTAATGGATTAAAGTTAAGTATCAAACTAATTACGTCAGAAGAATTCAAACTATTTACGTCAGAAGAATTCTAATTCCTTGTCATGTTCCAGACCCCACATCAGTATAGTCCTTCCCTCGTCACGCTAGCCTGCGTGAGCTAAAACGCGCGCATTTCGGCCTCCACTAGTAACACGGTGTTGGCTCTTCTGCCAACACAACAGTTCCAATGTGATACATGTACCTTTGTGAACTTATCATTTGTGAGAACGGATGCTGTTACATCGTCATTGCCTGTAAATACCACAGGTTGGTTGCAGCCATCACTGGCACCCAGGCATCAGAAAACACAACAGGCCTCCATTCTTCCCACCAATGAGCTCTCGCTTGACACAAGTGAAGTGGCAAATGGATGTTGTTTTCGGGTCAGTCGAATGCACGTTACGTGGCGTCTGGTTGTGAGCTTTACTTGAACTAACCGATTTGTAACGTAAAGTAATCGATCATTGGGTCATTATGCTGCACGAAATACTGGCACAGATGCAGTAGGATGCGGCAGAGCCATACGGAAACACAATGCTACAGGGTGTTTCAAAAACGACCGGTATATTTGAAACGGCAATACAAACTAAACGAGCAGCGATAGAAATACACCGTTTGTTGCAATATGCTTGGGACAACAGTACATTTTCAGGCAGACAAACTTTCGGAATTACAGTAGTTACAATTTTCAACAACAGATGGCGCTGCAGTCTGGGAAACTCTATAGTACGATATTTTCCACATATCCACCATGCGTAGCAATAATATGGCGTAGTCTCTGAATGAAATTACCCCAAACCTTTGACAACGTGTCTGGCGGAATGGCTTCACATGCAGATGAGATATACTGCTTCAGCTGTTCAATTGTTTCTGGATTCTGGCGGTACACCTGGCCTTTCAAGCGTCCCCACAGAAAGAAGTCACAGGGGTTCATGTCTGGCGAATAGGGAGGCCAATCCACGCCGCCTTCTGTATGTTTCGGATAGCCCAAAGCAATCACACGATCATCGAAATATTCATTCAGGAAATTAAAGACGTCGGCCGTGCGATGTGGCCGGGCACCATCTTGCATAAACCACGAGGTGTTTGCAGTGTCGTCTAAGGCAGTTTGTACCGCCACAAATTCACGAAGAATGTCCAGATAGCGTGATGCAGTAATCGTTTCGGATCTGAAAAATGGGCCAATGATTCCTTTGGAAGAAATGGCGGCCCAGACCAGTACTTTTTGAGGATGCAGGGACGATGGGACTGCAACATGCGGCTTTTCGGTTCCCTATATGCGCCAGTTCTGTTTATTGACGAAGCCGTCCAGGTAAAAATAAGCTTCGTCAGTAAACCAAATGATGCCCACATGCATATCGCCGTCATCAATCCTGTGCACTATATCGTTAGCGAATGTCTCTCGTGCAGCAACGGTAGCGGCGCTGAGGGGTTGCCACGTTTGAATTTTGTACGGATAGAGGTGTAAACTCTGGCGCACGAGACGATACGTGGACGTTGGCGTCATTTGGAGCGCAGCTGCAACACGGCGAATGGAAACCTGAGGCCGCTGTCGGATCACCTGCTGCACTAGCTGCGCGTTGCCCTCTGTGGTTGCCGTACGCGGTCGCCCTACCTTTCCAGCACGTTCATCCTTCACGTTCCCAGTCCGTTGAAATTTTTCAAACAGATCCTTTATTGTATCGCTTTTCGGTCCTTTGGTTACATTAAACCTCCGTTGAAAACTTCGTCTTGTTCCAACAACACTGTGTTCTAGGCGGTGGAATTCCAACACCAGAAAAATCCTCTGTTCTAAGGAATAAACCATGTTGTCTACAGCACACTTGCACGTTGTGAACAGCACACGCTTACAGCAGAAAGACGACGTACAGAATGGCGCACCCACAGACTGCGTTGTCTTCTATATCTTTCACATCACTTGCAGCGCCATCTGTTGTTGAAAATTGTAACTACTGTAATTTCGAAAGTTTGTCTGCCTGAAAATGTACTGTTGTCCCAAGCATATTGCAACAAACGGTGTATTTCTATCGCTGCTCGTTTAGTTTTTATTGCCGTTTCAAATATACCGGTCATTTTTGAAACACCCTGTATTTCCACTTGGTAGCGCAAGGTGGCCGTCCGCCTCGCGACCGTACATTCATATGTCCAGCAACCATGTACAGTGGCTACATTCCTGCCAGATCTTTCTTACACGGCCTTGTTCAAACATAGTGAGGTGTTCATAATGGCATCTTTGTCGCCTTAAAGGCGTTCTTGACATAAACTTACCAAGTCCAATCTGAAAGGTGACTAACGCTCACAAACGTTATAGCCTGTACTTAAAGGAAAACTGATATACATCCAGATAGTGCCACTATCATGCAAATGGTGCGAAATCTGAATAGAGATCATCTTTCGGATGTAGCATCACGCCTACTAACTTTCATTTACGGCGCAAAAGTCTTGGCGTTGCGATTTCTTTCCCGTTCGTTATTTTGCTGCTCACATTACCTTAACCTCTAAGCTTACTTGCAACAAGAAGCTGGGCACACAGTGCAATGACGCATACTAGCAACAGTCAGTGAATAACGTAGTACGTCGTGTCCCGTGTGACGGATCAGTCCCAGAACAAGAATGTAGATTCACTGGCTGGCCGCCAGCGATCCAGTTGTCGAGGACAGTCGCCTGCTTCTTCGAAACAGTTAAATCTTTCGGATTTCCCACCACAGCAGAATTACGATCATTCATAGAGCAATAATCAACATGAAAAAAATAGAGCAAATCCGATTTACATTCGTGAAATTAATCGTTGGCAAAGGTTTTAGTTCTCCAACGCCGTAAAGAAGTTACTTTGCGGGCAGGAAAGTTTATGCGTTCCCGTCCCCTAGTGTTCCCCCCAGAAAAAGAGCGTTGCATGTCTCTGTTTTTGAACATAGTCTCCTTAAACAATAGTTGGAACTTTCTAGGCGGCCGCGGTGGTCAAGCGGCTCTAGGCGCTCAGTCCGGAACCGCGCGACTGCTACGGTCGCACGTTCGAATCCTGCCTCGGGCATGGATGTGTGTGATGTCGTTAGGTTAGTTAGGTTTAACTAGTTCTAAGTTCTAGGGGACTAATGACCACCGATGTTAAGTCCCATAGTGCTCAGAGGCATTTGAACCATTATTTGAACTTTCTACAAATCGTTCAAGTACTCCTCGAAAGTAGAAATTCGCTCCTTGGTCGCGCAACCATTCGAGAACCACTCTGTGAATGTCGACACTGTTGGGAAGTCTCTCCTCCCCGGCATGAAGGTAGAAGCCGCATGCAGAAACATCTGGGCTTCCTGATCAGCATCAGGGACGTCTGTGCGGCCCTTGCTCAAACTGCTAGCATCATTTCACAACTGCTGGATGCGATATAGGATTTGGAATTACACGGCTAAATCTGTGTAGAATTTCGGTTTTGATCACAGGAAATCTACTGTTCCCCTTGCTTCAACTTCGGGGTACGTTCCCAGTCGGTCTACTGCCGTGAAACACGTACATTCTCCTGCCAATGCGCAACTACTGTTGAGTAATGGTCTTAGGGAGGGCCGAAAAGTGTAGCTTAACTTTGTGAAGACCTTACGTAGCTCATCGCGCGCTCCTAAGGCTCGGCAACTGAGCACAGTTATTGTGAAGTAAATAGAGCACATTATCACGTCATTTAATTAGGAAAATAAAGCATCAATCTATCATTTTAAACGCAATATCTTCTTGCAACAATTTTGCAGGCGCTGTACCCCGTAGAACTAACTTCTCATCAGTCTAAAAACATTAATAACCATCTGAAAGGGCAATAATTCGTATTTGCTAAATACTGGGATATTATAAGTAAACTTTCCCTATTAAACACGTTGTTGTTGTTGTTGTTGTTGTGGTCTTCAGTCCATTGATGCAGCTCTCCATGCTACGCTATCCTGTGCAAGCTGCTTCATCTCCCAGTACCTACTGCAGCCTACATCCTTCTGAATCTGCTTAGTGTATTCATCTCTTGGTCTCCCACTACGATTTTTACCCTCCACGCTGCCCTCCAGTACTAAATTGGTGATCCCCTGATGCCTCAGAACACGTCCTACTAACCGATCCCTTCTTCTAGTCAAGTTGTGCCACAAACTCCTCTTCCCCTCAATCCTATTCAATACCTCCTCATTAGTTATCTGATCTACCCATCTAATCTTCAGCATTCTTCTGTAGCACCACATTTCGAAAGCTTCTATTCTCTTCTTGTCCAAACTATTTATCGTCCATGTTTCACTTCCATACATGGCTACACTCCATACAAATACTTTCAGAAACGACTTCCTTAAACTTAAATCTATACTCGAGGTTAACAAATTTCTCTTCTTCACAAACGCTTTCCTTGCCATTGCCAGCCTACAATTGATATCCTCTCTACTTCCACCATCATCAGTTATTTTGCTCCCCAAATAGGAAAACTCCTTTACTGCAATAAGTGCCTCAGTTCCTAATCTAATTCCCTCAGCATCACCCGACTTAATTCGACTACATTCCATTATCTTTGTTGATGTTCATCTTATATCCTCCTTTCAAGACACTTTCCATTACGTTCAGCTGCTCTTCCAGGTCCGTTGCTGTGTCTGACAGAATTACAATGTCATCGGCGAACATTAAAAAAATGGATCTAACCACTATGCGACTTAACTTCTGAGGTGATCAGTCCTCTAGAACTTAGAACTACTTAAACCTAACTAACCTAAGGACATCACACACATCCATGCCCGAGGCAGGATTCGAACCTGCGACCGGAGCGGTCGGTCGGCTCCAAAGTGTAGCGCCTAGCACCGCACGGCCACTCCCGCCGGCCGAACCTCAAACGTTTTATTTCTTCTCCATGGATTTTAATACCTGCTCCTAATTTTTCTTTTGTTTCCTTTACTGCTTGTTCAATATGCAGATTGAATAACATCGGGGAGAGGCTACAACCCTGTCTCACTCTCTTCCCAACCGGCGCTTCCCTTTCATACCCCTCAACTCTTATAACTGCCATCTGGTTTCTGTACAAATTGTAAACAGTTTTTCGCTCCCTGTATTTTACCCCTGCCACCTTCAGAATTTTGTAAGAGAGTATTCCAGTCAACATTGTCAAAATCTTTCTCTAGCCTACAAATGCTAGAAACGTAGGTTTACCTTTTATTAATCTAGCTTCTAAGATAAGTCTTAGCGTCAGTATTGCTGACGTGTTCCAATATTTCTACGGAATCTAAACTGATCTTCCCCGAGGTCGGCTTCTACCAGTTTTTCCATTCGTCTGTAAAGAATTCGAGTTAGTATTTTGCAGGCGTGACTTATTAAACTGATAGTTCGGTAATTTTCACTCGTTATAACACGGATATTAATTAATGTGCAAGAACGAAACTTGGTAGCATTAATGTCCATAGTATGGGGTACGTACACCAACCAGTTCCAACTATGGCCACCAGGTGCCGTGATCAGTTGACGTCATTCATAGTCTCTCACACCTGACCAGTCTCAGTGTACTTGTTGACATCCCCACATGAGCTTCGACAAAAGGAGCAGGACGTTACTGGTGAATCAGTGTTACCAAATCAACAGTAATGCTGCAGCTGCACTTTGAGAATATCGCCGGATGGAAAGATTGCGGAAGGGTCGTCTTTCTCCACCTGCTGTTCGAAGCATGATGAAGAAGTTCTAATCAACTGGAGAACTGGGCATCGCCCCTGGAAGAGGTCAACGACCAGTTGTACCACAGGTGGTTGATGCAATCGCTGTCGCTATGGCAGACAACGCTGCGGGCAATTCGCGATGGTCAGGCAGTGCGCGTGCTGTGTCCCTACGGTTGAACATTCCGTGGTCCACTGTACGGAAGGTGCTTCGCACCATTCTCAGATGGTGTCCATACAAGATCCATATAGTACTGCAGCTTGCACCACAGGACGTGCAAGAAAATGTTGACTTCGGTCTCCACTTTCTCGCAAGGATTGAATCTGTCAAATGCTGGCGCTGGACCATCCTACAGACAGATGAAGCTCATTTTTCTCTGACAGGTGCAGCGAACATACAATTTCTGTGTATGAAGTTGCTCTGTGTGGTGAAAGTGTCACCACGTGGTGAGGCTTCACGGCTGTGTTCACCACTGGCCCACTGTTCTCTGAACAGGTTGGTACTCGAGGACCAAAGACGCGCAGTGTGACTCGCCAGGGTTACTGCGATATGCTTCGCCAGTCTGTCATACCCGCCCTACAGGAAAGAGATGCATTGAACTCAACAGTTCTTATACAGTATGGGGCCCCATCGCACATTGCCCGTGATGTTCACCTACTTCTCCGAAACACATTTGGAGATGATTGAATTAGCAGCGAATCGTTTTCAAGTGCTTGGCTGCTACGATCACCTCATCTCATTCCCTGTGATTTCTGGTTGTGAGGCCAACCTGAAGGACAGGGTTTACCTGGGGAACATTCACGCATGTGGTGATCTGAAGCACAGCATGTGAAGAGAGGTAGCCGGCATACCTACGAACATGCATCGCTCTGCTGTGCAGAGTTCTGTCCTTCGCTTTCAGACTCTTCTGGGCGCCGTATTGAGCCCCTTTTGTACCAGTAATGGTGTCTGTGTGGGTGTCTATTAAACTGGGGACCTCTAAATGAAGAAGAGGTTTCGTCCCGCCATGGCCCTCAGTGGTTCACAACCGCACAACAGGCTACAGCAGTCCACCCACCCCACCGCCGCCCCGCACTGGGTTATTCTGTGGTTCCGCCGCCAGTAGACCGCCCCCCCCCCCATCCTTCCTCCCCCTGGCTACGTCTCATACCAGACGAGTGTAACCCCAAATATTTGCGTAGTAGTGTAATTATGGTGTACATGTACGTGGAGACAGTGTTTGCACAGCAATCGCCGACATTAACTGAAGCGGAATAAGGGGAACCAGCCCGCATTCTCCGAGACAGATGGAAAACCACCTTAAAGACCATCCACAGGGTGGACGGCACGCTAAACGTCGACACTAATCCGCCAGGCGGATTGGTGCCAGGGACCAGCACGCCTTTCCGCTCGGCTAGCAGGGCAGGCTATCAGTAATGGTACCGGTATGTAACGCTATTTTGCAGCGTACCAGCACATTGAAATTATTTGGGTTGAACTGATTCTGCATTATTTCTCTCCCCATATCCTTACCATATCCTGAAAGACTGGAAGCGAGGTGTAGCAAAGCTAATGCAGTGAGCGCTCAGCTACGATCTACTCTCTTCTGCAAGAAGGTAGTCAGTACCAAGACTAAGTTACTTGTGCACCGTTCAATCTTTCGACCAACTTTGTTGTATGGGAGCGAAAGCTGGGTGGATTCAGGTTACCTTATCAACAAGGTTGAGGTTACGGATATGAAAGTAGCTAGGATGATTGCAAGTACTAGTAGATGGGAACAATGGCAGGAGGGTGTCCACAATGAGGAAATCAAAGAAAAACTGGGAATGAACTCTACAGATGCAGCAGTCAGGGCGAACAGGCTTAGATGGTGGGGTCATGTTACACGCATGGGAGAAGCAAGGTTACCCAAGAGACTCATGGATTCAGCAGTAGAGGGTAGGAGGAGTCGGGGCAGACCGAGGAGAAGGTACCTGGATTCGGTTAAGAATGATTTTGAAGTAATAGGTTTAACATCAGAAGAGGCACCAATGTTAGCACTGAATAGGGGATCATGGAGGAACTGTATAAGGGGGGCTATGCTCCAGACTGAACGCTGAAAGGCATAATCAGTCTTAAATGATGATGATGGTGTGTGAGGAATGTTTCCTGAAAGTTTGGCCGTACCTTTTTGTAACACCCTGTATATTAATTTTATTTCAACAACAGCGTTACTACTGTGAAAACCTTCGAATTGTTAGGTATTCAGTTGTTAGGCAATCGCTTGCCCCCACATCAATCGCACATAAGCGTGTCAAATACGCGCCGCCACAATCAGCGCTAGAGGCTCGGAGAGACACGCGGGGGGACAGTTCCAGTTTGAGGTGCCAAAGCTGCCCGCCTGAGCCGCGCTGCACCAGCCGACAACAGCCCGCTTGGACCTCCCTCTACAATTTTGACCCTCCTCCATCACACCTTCCCCCACTACCCTTTCATTGCTACTGTAGAGTCTTCCACAACCGGCGCTACGTTGATGACTAATTTTTGTTAGGTTTAGAACTGTATACCCGTGACACATTTTGTGTAGCTTCTTGTCTTTCACTATTGTGAAATTTGACTGTTGAATGTGGGTTGAAGACTATTGTTTAGGAGTGAATTTCACGTGTGTGGGTCTGGCAGAAGCGCCGACAATAAGCAGGTAAGCACTATTTGGGTCTGCAGGACCCACAGTAGCGCTTGCGATTTCTGTTTTTGTAACACAAATACGATTTTAGCACACGTAGGTTGTGCTGAAGCCGGCCGGTGTGGCGAGCGGTTCTAGGCACTTCAGTCCACAACCGCGCTGCTGCTACGGTCCTAGGTTCGAATCCTGCCTCGGGCATGGATGTGTGTGATGTCCTTAGGTTAGTTAGTTTAAGTAGTTCTAAGTTCTAGGGGACTGCCGACCTCAGATGTTAAGGCGAATGGGGTGGCCTGCCTGTTCTCCAGACCTAAACCCCATCGAGCACGTCTGGGATGCTCTCGGTCGGCGTATCATTGCACGTCTTCAAACCCCTACGACACTTCAGGAGCTCCGACAGTCACTGGTGCAAGAATGGGAGGCTATATGCCAGCAGCTGCTCGACCACCTGATCCAGAGTATGACAACCCGTTGTGCGGCCTGTGTACGTGTGCATGGTGATCATATCCCATACCGATGTCGGAGTACATGAACAGGAAACAGTGGCGTTTTGCAGCACATGTGTTTCGGGACGGTTTTCTCAACTTATCACCAATACCGTGGACTTACATATCTGTGTCGTGTGTGTTCCCTGTGTGGCTATGCTATCAGCGCCAGTTTTGTGTAGTGCCACGTTGTGTGGCATCACATTCTGCAATTATCCTTGATTTATGAACATGAGTGTATAAATACATGCGGTAGTCAATAGGTAATGCAAGACTTTTTTTCTGAAAGCAGGTTGGGTGTATTCAGGATTGCAATACACCCTATTATTCCTCACTCTTTTACTAAAAACCTCTCTGTTCAATGCCACGGCCTTATGACACCTTACTGGAAGGTCCTGTATGCGCGCGAGGTACCACTCTACTGGTAGATGCCGGAGCCAACGTCTGGCTGCAGGGAGAACCTCCTCATCATCCACGTACTGCTTCCCACGGAATGCATCGTTCATTGGGACAAACAGATGGAAGTGGGAAGGTGTGAGATCCGGGCTGTAGCGTGGGTGAGCAAGAACAGCGCAGTGAAGTTTTGTGTGCTCCTCTCGGGTGCGTAAACGTGTGTAAGGCCTTGCGTTGTCATGTGGGAGGAGAAGTTCCTTTGCGCTTTTGTTGCTACGAACACCCTGAAGTCGTTTCCTCGGTTTCCTGAGTGTAGCAGAATACACTTCACAGTTGATCGTTGCAGCAAGAGGAGGGACATCAAAAAGGATAACCTCGTCAAATTTCCAGAAGACCGTAGCCATAGCATTAGTGGCTGAGGGCGTAACTTTCAACGTTATGTTCTTTGGAGGGGATGTCAGGAGGTGATGTCAGTATGGATTGCAATTTTGTTTCCGGTTTGAAGTGATGAACCCATGTGTCGTCGCCTGTGGCGATCTTTAACAAAAACAAATGTCGCGATCAGTGTCGTAACGCGCAAGTAGTTCTACACAGGTAGTCCTTCGATGTTTTTCACGGTCATCTGTTAGGCGGCGAAGAACGCAACGGGCACTGAGCACCTCAAGAGGTGGACCAGGGTGTCAGCACTACCGCCAGTTGGGCAGCGACGTGTTTGACTGCGACCAGTGGACCACCTCGAATGAGAGTGTCCGCACGTTCCAACACTGCCCGAGCCACAGCTGTGGGCGGCCAGCCAGCATGAGGGGCACCGGACAGGTTTGCGCGACCTTGCTGCGATGATAACAGACGCCGCGCCCAACGACTCGCCGCGCTTTTGTTCGCTGCCAGGTCTGCATACATATCCTGCAAGCGGCTGTGGATATCTGCAGTGGTCTGGTTTTCCGACTGAAAGATGTTGGGGATATTACCGATGCAACAAGACGTCGGCTGCGACGTCGACCACTGGAGTGCTACCAAGCGGGCGTACGGACCCACCCAGCAAGATGGCGTGAGGCCGTCGCACTCAACGGAAATTATGTTGAAAAATAGTGTTTTGTAGCCAAAGAGTAGTATTGGAATCCTGAATAAGACCCATGTTCTTTCAGAAAAAAGTATTTATTACTTATTGCACGCCGCTCGTATTTACACTACTGGCCATTAAAATTGCTACACCAAGAACAAGTGCAGATGATAAACGAGTATTCATTGGTCAAATATGTTATACTAGAACTGACATGTGATTACATTTTCACGCAATTTGGTGCATAGATCCTGAGAAATCAGTACCCAGAACAACCACCTCTGGCAGTAATAACGGACTTGATACGCCTGGGCATTGAGTCAAACAGGCCTTGGATGGCGCGTACAGGTACAGCTGCCCATGCAGCTTCAACACGATACCACAGTTCATCAAGAGTAGTGACTGGCGTATTGTGACGAGCCAGCTGATCGGCCGCCATTGGGCAGACGTTGTCAATTGGTGAGAGATCTGGAGAATGTACTGGCCAGGGCAGCAGTCGAACATTTTCTGTACCCAGAAAGGCCCGTACAGGACCTGCAACATGCGGTCGTGCATTATCCTGCTGAAATGTAGGGTTTCGCAGGGATCGAATGAAGGGTAGAGCCACGGGTCGTAACACATCTGAAATGTAACGTCCACTGTTCAAAGTGCCGTCAGTGTGAACAAGAGGTGACCGAGGCGTGTAACCAATGCCACCCCATACCATCACGCCGGGTGATGCTCCACTATGGCGATGACGAATACACGCTTCCAATGTGCGTTCACCGCGATGTCGCCAAGCACGGATGTGACCATTGTGATGCTGTAAACAGAACCTGGATTCATCCGAATAAATGACATTTTGCCATTCGTGCACCCAGCTTCATCGTTGACTACACCATCGCAGGCGCTCCTGTCTGTAATGCAGCGTCAAGGGTAACCGCAGCCACTGTCTATGAGCTGATAGTCCGTGCTGTTGCAAATGTCGTCGAACTGTTCGTGCAGATGGTTGTTGTCTTGCAAACTCAGGGATCGAGACGTGGCTGCACGATCCGTTACAGCCATGCGGACAAGATGCCTGTTATCTGGACTGCTAGAGATACGAGGCCGTTGGGATTCAGCACGGCGATCCGTATTACCCTCCTAAACCCACCGATTCCACATTCTGCTAACAGTCATTGGATCTCGACCAACGCGAGCAGCAATGTCGCGATACGATAAACCGCAATCGCGATAGGCTACAATCCGACCTTTATCAAAGTCATCGGAAACGTGATGGTACGCATTTCTCCTCCTTACACGACGCATCGCAACAACGTTTCAGCAGGCAACGCCGGTCAACTGCTGTTTGTGTATGAGGAATCGGTTGGAAATTTTTCTCATGTCAGCACGTCGCAGGTGTCGCCACCGGCGACAACCTTGTGTGAATGTTCTTCAAAGCTAATCATTTGCATATCACAACATATTCTTCTTGTCGGTTAAATTTCGCGTCTGTAGCACATGTTCGTGGTGTAGAAATTTTAATGACCAGTAGTCTATGTTGAAAAATAGGGTTTTGTAGCCAAAGGGTAGGAAACAACATGGTATATTGGAATCCTGAATTAGACCTATGTTCTTTCAGAAAAAGATTATTCTATTACTTATTGAACGCCGCTCGTATTTATAATATATAAAGTTTAGTCCTCTCCCTATTACAATTTGCCAAGAATGAATTCAATTAATTTTAGTAATTTTTCTATATACAAAAACTGTTGTGCAGTGCTACTGTCTGATGTTCTCAATTACGTCCAGCATGCTGTCATTGTGCCTGCTGTTTGTATATTTCACTCACTCAGTGTTTTATATGTTTATCCGTGTGTTTCATGCAAAACTTGTCAAGAATGCATCTCATGTGCAATTTTGTAAACCGTGTTCGGGTTACAATAATGTGTCCCTATTCTTTGACAGGCGCCACCATCAGCAACCTCTTAGAGCACGTGAACGGCGTAGGCACCTTCTTTACAGACAGTTCTGGTTGTGGGCACATCTGGAAACCAGGTGATGTGCTACCACACTTATTGAGTTCATGGCCAGTCTTCTACTTATATAACAAGATTACATTTATGGTGGTAGTTGTGGTCTTCAGTCCTGAGACTGGTTTGATGCAGCTTTCCATGCTAATCTATCCTGCGCGAGCCTCTTCTTCTCACAGAAACTACTGCAAACCTACCTCCCGAATCTTGCTTAGTGTATTGATCTCTTGGACTCGAGTTTTTACCTTCCACTCCTCTCTGCAGTCGTAAATCCGTGATCCTTTGATATCTCAGAATGTGTCCTCTCAACCGATTCATTCTCCTAGTCAGGTTGTGCCAAAAAATTCTTTTCTCCCCACTTCTATTCGGTACCGCCTCATTAGTTGCGTGATCGTCTCACCTAATCTAAAGCACTCTTTTGTAGTACCGCAGATCAAAAGCTATTTTCTTCTTGTCTGAACTGTTTATCTCCATGTTCCACTTTGATACATGGCTAGACAAATACAGGGTGTTTCAAAAATGACCGGTATATTTGAAACGGCAATAAAAACTAAACGAGCAGCGATAGAAATACACCGTTCGTTGCAATATACTTGGGACAACAGTACATTTTCAGGCAGACAAACTTTCGAAATTACAGTAGTTACAATTTTCAACAACAGATGGCACTGCAGTCTGGGAAACTCTATAGTACGATATTTTCCACATATCCACCATGCGTTGCAATAATATGGCGTAGTCTCTGAATGAAATTACCCGAAACCTTTGACAACGTGTCTGGCGGAATGGCTTCACATGCAGATGAGATGTACTGCTTCAGCTGTTCAATTGTTTCTGGATTCTGGTGGTACACCTGGTCTTTCACGTGTCCCCACAGAAAGAAGTCACAGGGGTTCATGTCTGGCGAATAGGGAGGCCAATCCACGCCGCCTCCTCTATGTTTCGGATAGCCCAAAGCAATCACAGGATCATCGATATACTCGTTCAGGAAATTAAAGACGGTGGCCGTGCGATGTGGCCGGGCACCATCTTGCATAAACCACGAGGTGTTCGCAGTGTCGTCTAAGGCAGTTTGTACCACGAAGAATGTCCAGATAGCGTGATGCAGTAATCGTTTCGGATCTGAAAAATGGGCCAACGTTTCCTTTGGAAGAAATGGCGGCCCAGACCAGTACTTTTTGAGGATGCAGGGACGATGGGACTGCAACATGGGGCTTTTCGGTTCCCCATATGCGCCAGTTCTGTTTATTGACGGAGCCGTCCAGGTAAAAATAAGCTTCGTCATTAAACCAAATGCTGCCAACATGCATATCGCCGTCATCAATCCTGTGCACTATATCGTTAGCGAATGTCTCTCGTGCAGCAATGGTAGCGGCGCTGAGGGGTTGCCGCGTTTGAATTTTGTACGGATAGAGGTGTAAACTCTGGCGCACGAGACGATACGTGGACGTTGGCGTCATTTGGACCGCAGCTGCAACACGGCGAACGGAAACCCGAGGTCGCTGTCGGATCACCTGCTGCACTAGCTGCGCGTTGCCCTCTGTGGTTGCCATACGCGGTCGCCCTACCTTTCCGGCACGTTCATCCGTCACGTTCCCAGTCCGTTGAAATTTTTCAAACAGATCCTTTATTGTATCGCTTTTCGGTCCTTGGGTTACATTAAACCTCCGTTGAAAACTTTGTCTTGTTGCAACAACACTGTGTTCTAGGCGGTGGAATTCCAACACCAGAAAAATCCTCTGTTGTAAGGAATAAACCATGTTGTCCACAGCACACTTGCACGTTGTGAACAGCACACGCTTACAGCAGAAAGACGACGTACAGAATGGCGCACCCACAGACTGCGTTGTCTTCTATATCTTTCACATCACTTGCAGCGCCATCTGTTGTTGAAAATTGTAACTACTGTAATTTCGAAAGTTTGTCTGCCTGAAAATGTACTGTTGTCCCAAGCATATTGCAACAAACGGTGTATTTCTATCGCTGCTCGTTTAGTTTTTATTGCCGTTTCAAATATACCGGTCATTTTTGAAACACCCTGTACCTTCAGGAAAGACTTCCTAACTCTGAATATATTTGATGGAAGAAATATCTCTTCTTTCATTGCCAGTCCACATTTTATACACTCTATACTTTGGCCATCATCAGTTATTTTGCTTCCCAAATAGCAAAACTCATGTACTACTTTAAGTATCTCGTTTCCTAATCTAATTCCCTCAGCATCGCCTGATTTAATTTGACTGCATCCCACTATCGTTGTTTTGCTTTTGTTCGTGTTCATCTTATATCCTCCTTTCAAGACGCTGCCATTCCATTCAATTGTTCTTCCAAGACCTCTACTGTTTCTCACAGTCAGTGAGCGAGGTGGCGCTGTGGTTAGCACACTGGACTTGGTTCAATGCCGCGTCCGGCCACCCTATTTAGGTTTTCCATGATTTCCTTAAATCGCTCCAGGTAACTTCCAGGATGGTTCCTTTGAAAGGGCACAGCCGACTTCCTTCCCTGTGCTTCCCTAATCCGATGAGACCGATGACCTCGCTGTGGTCTGTTCTCCTAAACAACCCAACCCAACCCAACCCGATCTCACAGCCGCGCGGGGTAGCCGCGTGGTCTTAGGCGCCTTGTCGCGGATCGAGCAGCTCTCTCCGTCCGAGGTTCAAGTCCTCCCTCGCGCATGGGTGTATGTGATGTGCTTAGTCTACCTTATCTTAAGCTAGATTAAGTACTGTGTAAGCTTAGGGACCGATGACCTCAGCAGTTTGGTCCCATAGAGCTTCCCACAAATTTCCAAATTTTACTGTCTCTCACAGAAATATAGTGTCATCGGCAAACCTCAAGTTTTTTTCTTCTTTCTCAACTTTAAATCCTATTCCAAATCTCTGTGGTTTCGTCCCTCTCTCTCCGTAACTGCCGTTTGGTTTCTGTACGAGTTGGAAATAGCCTTTCGCTCCCTGTATTTTACCCCTGCTATCTTCCAAATTTCTAAGAGAATACTCCATTCAACGTTGTCAAAAGCTTCCTGCTGTAAACATAGTTTCGCCTTTCCTTAACCTTTCTTCTAAGTCGCAGGGTCAGTTTTGTCTTGCGTGTTCCTACATTTCTTCGGAATCCAAACCATTCTTCCTCAAGGTATCCTTCTGTTAGTTTTTCCATACTTTTGTAAAGAATTCGTGTTAGTATTTTGCAATCATGACTTATTAACCTTCTAGATCGGTAATATTTGCACTTGTCAGCACTGATTTTTTTTGCAGTTGGTTTTTTTTTTGTATTTCGCCTGTGTCATACTTCTTGCACACCAGATGGAAGACATTTCTCATGGCTGGCTCTCCGAAGTCTGTATTTTTCGCGTAGGGTCGTCTGCTACAGGGGCTTTCTTTCGACTTTGGTCTTTCAGTGCTCCGTCAAATGTTTATGGTACGTCATCTGTTTTTGTTGTGTGTATTAGTGTTGTAGAGACTAAGAGGATATTTTAATCCGATTCTCTAAAGCTTATTGCTATGTACTGTAACCTCTGTTGTATTTTATGCCTCAGGCTGATTTGATGGTGGACAAGCAGTCCGAAGCGTCTCATCACTAAATAAATATTCTTCCTGTGTAACTTACGATGGCTTTCATAACGGTTTCTGTCTGAACTCTTATTTTGATAGAAATGGCCCGGAGAGCCAGTGGCCACTGCTAGGTCTGCATTTACATCTACACCTGTGTCTGTACAGATACTCGGAAATCGCACAGTACGGCGGGTGGCGGAGGGTACTTCGTACCACTACTAGACATTTCTTTCGTGTTCCACTCGCAAACAGAGCGAGGGAAAAACGACTGTCCGTAAGAGTCCGTATTTCTCGTAGTTCATCTTCGAGCTCTGTACCGGCATTGTTTGTTGGAAACAGTAGAATCTTTGTGCTGTCAAATTCAAATGCCGGTTCTCTAAATTATTTCAATAGTGTTCCTTGAAAGAAAACGTCGCCTTTGCTCCAGGGATTCCCATCTGAGTTCCTGAAGCATCTCCGTACTATCTGTGTGTTGTTAGAACCTACCAGTAACAAATCTAGCAGCCCGCCTCTGATTTGCTTTCATGTCTTCCTTTAATCCGACCTGGTCAGATCCCAAATACTCGAGCAGTACTCAAGAGTAGGTCGCACTTGCTTCCTGTAACACACACTCCGTCATCAGGCCACAAGTGGTCCATCGGGAACATCTGACAGCCGTGTCATCCTCAGATGAAGATGCGGATAGGAGGGGCGTGTGGTCAGCACACCGCTCTCCCGGTCGTTATGATGGTTCTCTTTGACCAGAGCCGCTACCATTCGGTCGAGGAGCTCCTCAATTGGCATCACGAGGCTGAGTGCACCACGAAAAATGGCAACAGTGCATGGCGACTGGACGGTCACCCATCCAAGTGCCGGCCGCGCCCGACAGCGGTTAACTTCGGTGATCTCTCGGGAACCGGTGCATACACTGCGGCAAGGCCGTTGCCACGCGTCCTGTAAGCAGATCCCTTTGCAGTTGCGCTCCCAGCGTAGCGTGGTCTGGCTTAAGACTCCTGTAACCTGAGCTGAACTGTATGCCATGTTTTCTCCAAACTATATGTTTAAAAGTGTATGTTTTCTCCAAAGTATATTCATAGTTGTTTAAGTATCTGTCACGATGCGAGTGGAAATTTCCAATTTAATATATGGAAGAATTCGTCGTAAATATGGATGGTTGTTCGGATATGAACTGCACTAGCTACTGCAAAAATGGTTTCCGCGTGTTTAGATTTCCAACTGATCCCGAACGAAGAAGATGGGCCATAAAATGCCGCAGAGACAACTAGCAACCAGGACCTGGCGATCAATTGTGTATTGTAGGTATACGTTTAAAAAAGTAGTTATAAATATGAAACGAATAATGTACAACTGCGTTTCTTCTCTCAGCTGAAAACTATACTGGAATAGTTCATCTCAGTTCTTAGATTCAAAGGATATTTCCGCATCTGTCAGTGTAGAGGAATCTATTCTGATGCATTTATACTTCGTCATCATAAAATACGTACACAAACTGAATAATACTATCATTTCTTAAAAAGATACAGTAGCACGAATGATAATCAAGATTAAGCTTATCCATTATGCACATTTTACAACCCATGACTATTAATTGTCGTTTGACTAGGGCCTCCCGTCGGGTAGACCGTTCGCCGGGTGCAAGTCTTTCCATTTGACGCCACTTCGGCGACTTGCACGTCTATGGGGATG
The DNA here is from genome assembly GCF_023864275.1 of Schistocerca cancellata. Lineage (NCBI taxonomy): Eukaryota > Metazoa > Arthropoda > Insecta > Orthoptera > Acrididae > Schistocerca > Schistocerca cancellata. Next base: position 24,503,680 of record NC_064637.1, on the reverse strand, counting down.
AAATCATGATGATTAGGATAACACAACACCCTAAGCGGAGAAAATCTCCGACCCAGCCTGGAATCGAACCCGGGCCCTTAGGATTGACATTCTGTCGCGCTGACCACTCAGCTACCGGGGGCGGACGACTATTAATTGAATGAATACATAAAACTGCAAGAAGTCACTTTTTTAAATAGCTATTTATTATTCCATGAACCGGTTTTCGAACCTTTTCAGCATCTTCAGATGGTTTTCTGAAAGCTACATCACTATTTCTAGTATAATTCTGGGTGCTGGCTCTGTGACAAGAGGATGGGACATGCTTTAATGTATCGCCATGAGTACTGTTTATCTGTCGATATGGATGCAAAATTTTAGTGGTGTACTTACTGCGACAGTATTGGCGGCTTTTTTCTGTTAGTGTTCATCTGTCTGCTTCAATTTCGAAGGCCAGTTGGTACATCATTTCACACACTTTTACACAATCTTTACTCACTTGCTCTGTGACAGCGAAACTTTGGTAGCATCCAGAATGTGCTATAGAGCTCTTACTTGTAACAACGTTCAAGGTGTATTTATAGCGAATCGATAATTGTTAGGGAACCTGCACAACTGACATAAGCTATCTTGAAGTACGCAAAATGAATATTGGTTACATGATAGATGAAACTATTAATAAAAATTCGTTTCACTGAAACATGAAACTATACTTTCCCACCTCTGTACAAAAAATTCCGCATTTCTTAAAGTACCTCCTTATATTCAAAAAACAAACCGCATTTTTGGAAGTGCCTATACATTGAGATGAGAAAAGTCACGGGATACATCCCAATATTCTGTTACGTCACATGGACTGTACAAGTCGTTGGAAGTTGTAACGGTTCACGTTGAATGTTACTTAACTTTCTTCAGCCTGGTGCATTGATGAATGAATGCGAAATTTTCATGCTTCACAAAATTTATTCACATTAATTGACATCCGAACTGCACACTCGTCATGTAAACAGAACACGGACAGGCTACACTGATCTCTTTGACTTCCAAAAGTAACTTCAAAACTGACGAAATAAATCTCGGGTGAACAGCCTGGTATGAGTGTGCATAGGACACTCATACCAGGCTGATCACCCGAGATTTATTTCGTCATAAAATACGCCTGGAGAAATTGAAGAATCACAACTTCAAAACTGACTCCTCGCAGCGTCACAGCATCGCTTTACATAGAATTTTAACAATAACTTCCAAAATAAAGCATTATTAATTTTGTAAAACTTTGATGTTAGAAAAAAAATTTACAAAACCTAAAGAAACTGATGTTACAGTCGAGTAAGGTATAAAATACAATATTCAATGACAATATTTCATACTAATACCTTTAGTTTTCCCTAAGAAAATCATTCTGAACTTTAATTAAAATAATGTTCCTCATACTTTTTAGTTACGTAATTAATTAGAGTTAGGATTTGGTTACTAATATTCAATGGTAGTGCAGAGCTCGTGCTTTCTCCGATTACATACAAAAGGTCTCAAATTCTGGAAACTAGAAAACTGTGAGATGCAAACAATTGGAGACTTAATTAGAAATGCAATTACAAAAAATACTAATTACAGAGGAAGATATAAAAATAAATAACAAATGAAAATACATCGCTTGGTAATAACTTCCAAGCCATTTCTCAAGATAGTGAGGTGCTCCGTTACTGGATTTTTATATTACCATTCTGTTAATTATTTCAATTTTTATTTGTGTATTATGTTTGCTGGAATACTCTCTTTCAAATTCTAAAGCTGGCAGAGGTAAAACACAGGGAGCGAAAGGCTATTTACAATTTCTACAGAAACCAGATGGTAGTTATAAGAGTCGAGGGACATGAAAGGGAAGCAGAGGTTGGAAATGGAGTGAGACAGGGTTGTAGCCTCTCCCCGATGTTATTCAATATGTATATTGAGCAAGCAGTAAAGGAAATTTGGAGTAGGTAATAAAACCCATCGAGAAGAAACAAAAACTTTGAGGTTCGCCAATGACATTGTAATTCTGTCAGAGACAGCAAAGGACTTGGAAGAGCAGCTGAACGGAATGGACAGTGTCTTGAAACGAGAATATAAGACGAACATCAACAAAAGCAAAACGGGGATAATGGAATGTAGTCGAATTAAGTCGGGTGACGCTGAGGGAATTAGATTAGGAAATGAGACACTTAAAGTAGTAAAGGAGTTTTGCTATTTGGGGAGCAAAATAACTCATGATGGTCGAACTAGAGAGGATATAAAATGTAGACTGGCAATGGCAAGGAAAGCGTTTCTGAAGAAGAGGAATTTGTTACCGTCGAGTATAGATTTAAGTGTCAGGAAGTCGTTTCTGAAAGTATTTGTATGGAGTGTAGCCATGTATGGAATTGAAACATGGACAATAAATAGTTTCGACAAGAAGAGAATAGAAGCTTTCAATATGTGGTGCTACAGAAGAGTGCTGAAGATTAGATCGGTAGACCAAATAACTAATGAGGAGGTATTGAATAGAATTGGGGGGAACAGGAGTTTGTGGCACAACTTGACAAGAAGAAGGGACCGGTTGGTTGGACGTGTTCTGAGGCATCAAGGGATCACAAATTTAGCATTGGAGGGCAGCGTAGAGGGTAAAAATCGTAGAGGCAGGCCAAGAGATGAATACACTAAGCAGACTCAGAAGGACGTAGGCTGCAGTAGGTACTGGGAGATGAAGGAGCTTGCACAGGATAGAGTAGCATGGAGAGCTGCATCAAACCAGTCTCAGGACTGAAGACCACAACAACAACAACAATTAGAAGCATTGGTTCCTTATGCCAACATCTCCGCAGTCTCTAGTTATTTATTTCTAAGCACTCATTACTTCAGTTTCTTGATTAGTTACTTAATTTAGTATATGTGCATAATTTTACCAGTGACAACAATCCACCGATAATCATGACAACGTACGTCTTCCCAGAACATTCCTTATTCTTTCGCTATGAATATCAAGTTTTTTATCAAATAGGACGGAAATGATATATATAAAGACATACATACAGGGCGTTAGGAAGCACTGAACCGTCCGATAACTATGCGGATGCGTAAAAAAGGTGGTATCGGTCATTTCATATGAGTCCTGGGGGAGGCTGTACCGTTATAAAGTCCCCTGTAGAAAACACACGGCGCGCTTCCTCTATGTTGTCGTTGTGATCTTCAGTCCTGAGACTGGTTTGATGCAGCTCTCCATGCTATTCTATCCAGTGCAAGCTTCTTCATCTCCCAGTACCTACTGCAACCTACATCCTTCTGAATCTGCTTAGTGTATTCATCTCTTGGTCTCCCTCTACGATTTTTACTCTCCACGCTGCCCTCCAGTACTAAATTGGTGTTCCCTTGATGCCTCAGAATATGTCCTACCAACCCATCCCTTCTCCCCAATTCTATTCAATACCTCCTCATCAGTTATATGACCTACCCATCAAATCTTCAGCATTCTTCTGTAGCACCACATTTCGAAAGCTTCTATTCTCTTCTTGTCCAAACTATTTATCGTCCATGTTTCACTTCCTTACATGGATACACTCCATACAAATACTTTCAGAAACGACTTCCTGCCACTTAAATCTATACTCGATGTTACCAAATTTCTCTTCTTCAGAAACGCATCCTTGCCATTGCCAGTCTACATTTTATATCCTCTCTACTTCGAGCATCGTCAGTTATTTTGCTCCCCAAATAGCAAAACTCCTTTACTACTTTAAGTGTCTCATTTCCTAATCTCTCAGCATCACCCGATTTAATTCGACTACATTCCATTATCCTCATTTTGCTTTTGTTGATGTTAATCTTATACCCTCCTTTCAAGACACTGTCCATTCCGTTCAACTGATCTTCCAAGTCCTTTGCTGTCTCTGACAGAATTACAATGTCATCGGCGAACCTCAAAGTTTTTATTTCTTCTCCATGGATTTTAATACCTACTCGGAACTTTTCTTTTGTTTCCTTTACTGCATGCGCAATATACAGATTGAATAACATCGGGAAAGGCTACAACCATGTCTCACTCCCTTCCCAACAACTGCTTCCCTTTCATGTCCCTCGACTCTTATAACTGCCATCTGGTTTCTGTACAAATTGTAAATAGCTTTTCGGTTCCTGTACTTTACCCCTGCCACCTTCAGAATTTGGAAGAGAGTATTCCACTCAACATTGTCAAAAGCTTTCTCTAAGTCTACAAATGCTAGAAACGTAGGTTTGCCTTTCCTTAATCTTTCTTCTAAGATAAGTGGTAGGGTCAGTATTGCCTCACGTGTTCCAACATTACTACGGAATCCTCTATAGGCTTCCATAATTGTGGATGTGTTGCCGCTGCAGGATTTTATGCGCGAACTGACGTGTCGATTACGTCACATCAATGCTCGATGGCTATCTGGATGGCCAAATCATTCTCTCGAACTGTCTGCAACGTTCTTTAAACCTTTCGTGAACAATTGTGGTCCGGTGACATGGTGCATTGTCATCCATAAAAATTCGATAGTCATTTGGGCACAGGAAGACCTTGAATGCCTGGGAAAGGTCTCCAAGCAGACGAACATAACCGTTCAATGATCGGTTCAGTTGGACCAGAGGACTCAATCCATTCCCTGTAAACACAGACCACACCATTATGGAGCCACCAGCAGCTTGTACTTGATCTCGTTAACAATCTGGATCCATTACTTCGTGGGGTCTGTGACACACTCGAACCCTACCATCAGCTGCAATTTGATCTGACCAGGACACAGTTTTCCAGTCGTTTAGGGTCCAACCGATACGGTCGCGAGGCCAGAAGAGCCGCTGCAAGCGATGTCGTGCTGTAAGCAAAGGAACTCGCATCTACATCTACATTTATACTCCGGAAGCCACCCAACGGTGTGTGGCGGAGGGCACTTTACGTGCCACTGTCATTACCTCCCTTTCCTGTTCCAGTCGCGTATGGTTCGCGGGAAGAACGACTGCCGGAAGGCCTCTCCAATTTTACATTCGTGATCTCCTCGGGAGGTATAAGTAGGGGGAAGCAACATATTCGATACCTCATCCAGAAACGCACCCTCTCGGAACCTGGAAAGCAACCTACACCGCGATGCAGAGCGCCTCTCTTGCAGAGTCTGCCACTCGAGTTTGTTAAACGTCTCCGTAACGCTACCACGATTACCAAATAACCCTGTGACAAAACGGGCCGCTCTTCTTTGGATCTTCTCTATCTACTCTGTGAACCCGACCTGGTACGGATCCCACACTGATGTGCAATACTCAAGTATAGGTCGAACGAGTGTTTTGTAAGCCACCTCCTTTGTTGATGGACTGCATTTTCTAAGGACTCTCCCAATGAATCTCAACCTGGTACCCTCCTTATCAACAATTTATTTTATATGATCATTCAAATTGTTCCGCACGCATACTCCCGGATATTTTAGAGAAGTAACTGCTACCAGTGTTTGTTCCGCTATCATATAATCATACAATAGAGGATCCTTCTTTCTATGTATTCGCAATACATTACATTAGTCTATATTAAGGGTCAGTTGCCACTCCCTGCACCAAGTGCCTATCCGCTGCAGATCTTCCTGCATTTCGCTACAATTTTCTAAGGCTGCAAGTTCTCTGTATACTACAGCATCATCCGCGAAAAGCCGCATGGAACTTCCGACACTATCTACTAGGTCATTTATATATATTGTGAAAAGCAATGGTCCCATAACACTCCCCTGTGGCACGCCAGAGGTTACTTTAACGTCTGTAGACGTCTCTCCATTGAGAACAACTTGCATCCGCCATCTGCTGTCGCACTCTCCTAACGGTACGTTCGTCATATGTCCCGTATTGATTTCTGCAGTTATTCCACGCAGTGTTTCTTGTCTGTTAGCACCGACAACTCTTCGCTAACGCTGCTGCTCTCGGTCGTTGACTGACTGCATTGTCCGGGTGAGCGGCAATGTCTGAGACTTGGTGTTCTCGGCACACTCTTTGACTCTCGGAATATTGAATTCCCAAACGATTTCCTAAATGGAGTACGCCACGCATCTAGCTCCAACTATCAATGCGCGTTCAAAGTCTTCATTCCCATCGTGTTGCCGGACTCAAGTCGGAAGCCTTACCGCGTGAATCACCTGAGTACAGCTGACACCTCCACCACTGCACTGTCTTTTTATACCGTATCTACGCCAGACAACAGCCTTCTGTGTATGCGCCTATCGCTGTCCTACGATTTTTGTCAGCTCAGTGTATACGGGCGGGAACTAATAAATACGTACACGTTGTTACTGCGTAACACCCGTATCTGGAGAAACTTGAGCGAGTTCTTACCTCATCACTTTCAATATTTACGAACTACCACGCAACTTCCGAGTCTACATTTCTATAGACGTGTAATATTAAGTTTCAATTTTTCTATTACATGAAACGAAGCTGAGTAATTTCAGGTGTGCCGCAGGGGAGTGTCGTGGAACCTTTGCTGTTCACGATACAGGGTGAAAAGTATTTAAGCCGACAAATTCTGGGAGGTTGTAGGGGACATCAAAACAAATATTTTCCCTAATGTCATTTTTTCCTGTGAGGTGTATTTAAACCGGCAGAGGAAGATTTCTCTGGCGGCAAATTAATTAAACCAACCAACACTCTGCCTCTGCCAATCCACGTTTCTGGGAACCGTCGGTCCAGGAATCGACGCACACGACGTCTGAAATGTGCCGGCGCCCAGTCATGCTGGAACCACATGCGTTGTCTTCCAGCAATTGTGGCAATGCTCTGGCGAGAAAATTGTAGTAATGCCTTCCATTTAATGGCCTAGGTAGCAGATACGGCCCAATTAAACAGTCCCCAACAACACCGACCCACACATCAACGAAGAACCGCACTTGATGGGCGCTAGTAACTGTGGCATGTGGGTTATCCTCACTCCAAACATCCGAATTGTGCATGTTGAAGACTCCATCACGCCCGAACGTTGCTTCCTCGGTAAACAACACAGAGGATGGAAATGTAGGATGCATTTCACACTGTTCCAGGTACCACTGCGAAAACTGTGCTCTGGGTGGATAATCAACTGGTTCCAGGTTGTGGACACGCTGTAAGTGAAATGGACGTAACAATTGCTCTCGAAGGACTGTTCTTACACTCGTCTGATTCGTCCCCATTTTACGTGCAATTTCAAGAGTGCTGATTGAAGGATCTCGCTCCACATGCTGCAAGACAGCTTCCTCAAATTGCAGCGTTCTTACCGTGCGACGGCGTCCCTGTCCAGGTAATCTGCTAAATGACGTCTCACGCAGACGTTGGTACACAGAAGCAAAGGTCGTATGATGGGGCGATTAGGATATTGTTGTTGGTAAACCCGCTGTGCAGCTCGTCCGTTGTGGTGCGCTACGTAGTACGCACCAACCATATCAGTGTACTCACTGCAGGTGTATCGCTCCATTAGTAAACAGAGACAACGCACTACTGTACTGGTGGACAGCAGTTGCCTACAACTGAAGATCATAATACGCCCTCTAACAACTGAAGATCGTAATACAGCCTCCACCGGTTTAAATAATCCTCATAGGAAAAAATGAGATTAGGGAAAAATATTTGTTTCGATGTCCCCTACAACCTCTCAGAGTTTGTCGGTTTAAATACTTTTCACCCTGTATATATATATGTAAATGACCTTGCGGATAACATCGGAAGTTCACTGAGGCTTTTTGCGGATGATGCTGTAGTATATCGAGAGGTTGTAACAATGGAAAATTGTACTGAAATGCAGGAGGATCTGCAACGAACTGACGCATGGTGCAGGGAATGGCAATTGTACCTCAATGTAGACAAGTGTAATGTGCTGCGAATACGTAGAAAGAAAGATCCCTTATCATTTAGGTACAATATAGCAGGTCAGCAACTGGAAGCAGTTAATTCCATAAATTGTCTGGGAGTAGGCATTAGGAGTGATTTGAAATGGAATGACCATATAAAGTTGATCGTCGGTAAAGCAGATGCCAGACTGAGATTCATTGGAAGAATCCTAAGAAAATGCAATCCGAAAACAAAGGAAGTAGGTTACAGTACGCTTGTTCGCCCACTGCTCGAATACTGCTCAGCAGTGTGGGATCCGTACGAGATATGGTTCATAGAAGAGATAGAGAAGATCCAACGGAGAGCAGCGCGCTTCGTTACAGGATCATTTAGTAATCGCGAAAGCGTTACAGAGATGACAGATAAAGTCCAGTGGAAGACTCTGCAGGAGAGACGCTCAGTAGCTAGGTACGGGCTTTTGTTGAAGTTGCGAGAGCATACCTTCACCAACGAGTCAAGCAGTATATGGCTCCCTCCTACGTACATCTCGCGAAGAGACCATGAGGATAAAATCAGAGAGATTAGAGCCCACACAGAGTCATACCGACAATCCTTCTTTCCACGAACAATACGAGACTGGAATAGAAGGGAGAACCGATAGCGGTACTCAAGGTACCCTCCGCCCCACACCGCCAGGTGGCTTGCGGAGTATGGATGTAGATGAACGGCGTTCTGAACACCTGTATACACATTTATTACTCTTCGGAACACTTTATACCTGCAGGATTTTAATATTTTATAAGAAATAAATTGCGAAAGTTGTGTGAGAATGTTGCCCACGTACAAGGTAAACATCGCCAAATCCTCAGAGTTGGGGAAAACATTGTAAGACTTTCATACGTTTTGTGCCATTGTAAATAATTCACTTCTACTGTACAGGTACGAAGATGAACGAGTGCGCTACAAGAGTAGTGAATAAGATCCTTGCGTCTGCGTTTATCTGTGTTTCCTTTATTCGCCAGTCAGTTGTTCAACTCTGGGGCATTCTTATTTGAAGCATAGTAGAGAGCAGTTGAGGTTTCAGGAGAGGTGGTGCGAGATTCGTGAATCTGAGACAAATTACGTGGGATACTTCATTATTAAGAAAAAAACTTCTTTTTTAACATATGCTATTGACCAAACGGCAGTCATAATAGTCGAGGGGGCACGAAAGGGAAGCAGTGTTTGGGAAGGGAGTGAGACTGGGTTGTAGCTTCTCCCCGATGTTATTCAATCTGTATATTGAGCAAGCAGTAAAGGAAACAACGGAGTAGGTATTACAATCCGTGGAGAAGAAATAAAAACTTTGAGGTTCGCCGATGACATCGTAATTCTGTCAGAGACAGGAAAGGACTTGGAAGATCAGTTGAACGGAATGGACAGTGTCTTGAAAAGAGGATATAAGATGAACATCAACAAAAGCAAAACGAGGATAATGCAATGTAGTCGAATTAAGTCGGGTGATGCTGAGGGAATTAGATTAGGAAATGAGCACTTAAAGTAGTAAAGGAGTTTTGCTATTTGGGGAGCAAAATAACTGATGATGGTCGAAGTAGAGAGGATATAAAATGTAGACTGGCAATGGCAAGGAAAGCGTTTCTGAAGAAGATAAATTTGTTAACATCGAGTATAGATTTAAGTGTCAGGAAGTCGTTTCTGAAAGTATTTGTATGGAGTGTAGCCATGTATGGAACTGAAACATGGACAATAAATACTTTCGACAAGAAGAGAATAGAAGCTTTCAAAATGTGGTGCTACAGAAGAATGCTGAAGATTAAATCGGTATACCAAATAACTAATGAGGAGGTATTGAATAGAATTGGGGGGAACAGGAGCTTGTGGCACAACGTGACAAGAAGAAGGGACCGGTTGGTTGGACGTGTTCTCAGGCATCAAGGGATCACAAATTTAGCATTGGAGGGCAGCGTGGAGGGTAAAAATCGTAGAGGGAGACCAAGAGACGAATACACTAAGCAGATTCAGAAGGATGTAGGTTGCAGTAGGTACTGGGAGATGAAGAAGCTTGCTCAGGATAGATTAGCATGGAGAGCTGCATCAAACCAGTCTCAGGACTGAAGACCACAACAACAACATTGACTGTTTTGATACAGAGGATTTTTTTGCAGGAATTTTTCAAGGTAATCAAGGCATTAACAAGAATCAAGTATTTGTTAGTCGAAAGAAATCTTTGCCCGTCAGATAACTCGTAATAGTCATGATTAGTGTTAATTTCGTTTCGTTGTTTTGATTATGTCACAAATAATGGAATTAGTGTAAATGTCTCCAATTTTTGTACTGAGAGAATTTCGTAACTGTTATGGTCTTCTTACGCTGTACTGTCTTTTTCATCAGTAATCAGAGTTTATTTTTTCAAAACCATTTTTCTTGAAAGTAAAACGCATTTCATTCATTCTTAGCAAAGTTTTGAATATTTTTTTCGTGTGTGTGTTGCACCTTACGTTACGCGAAGAACAGATTGTTTCTGACAGGTATAAAGAAGTTTTGTAGTGATTAGTTTATATTTTCTTTAACTGCTGCACCTGCTGATTTATATTTGCTTTCGAGACACAAAACAACATGCTTATCACCAGGTAAATTAATTCTATTTCAGGGCAGATCTTCTTTGAATTCTTTTGAGGGAACAGTATATGTTCACAATTTGCAGATGTTGTGCTAAGTAAGCAGATTAATTTACTATGTATAGTGTAGGTAATCACAAACTTATTTTCCTACCGATTAGAGCAGTATTTTATTTTTGTGGATACTCAAAGTCAGATATTGCGCTTCACGTTCCTCAACTTTATATTGTATTTCAGTATTGAGTTTACAGTTAAATAGTTTTCACTGAACACACAACTAGTTCCTTTTGCCACTTAATTAGATTCATTACTTCAGTTGCAGTATTTAATTAAGTTTAATGTTTTCATTCACTACGGTCTTAACGTGCGCAACATAGAGCCAATCAAAAGTCAGTATTGCTCAGCAGCGGAACACCATATCTGAGATCTAAAGCATATGTTACACGAAGAGAAAGATGTGAAAAAAGAATCTTCAGTACTTTCATATATAGATATAATGTTTATAGAAAGCTTGTAAGATGCCGGACGATTCAGCCCAGTTTATGTATAAACTGCGTGCTTATGGAATAGCGTCTCACCTACGCGACTGAATTCGTGATTTCCTGTCAGGGAGGACACAGTTAGTTGTAATTAACGAAAAGTCATCGAGTAAAACAGAAGTGATTTGTGGCGTTCCCCAAGGTAGTGTCACAGGCCCTCTACTGCTCAGAAGATCAAAAGAAATTGCAAAACTATTTAGATAAGATATCAGTGTGGTGCGAAAATTGACCCTGAATAATTAAGAAAAGAGAAACCAGATGGTTGAGAAGGGAGTGAGACAGGGTTGTAGCCTCTCCCCGATGTTATTCAATCTGTATATTGAGCAAGCAGTAAAGGAAACAAAAGAAAAATTTGGAGTTGGTATTAAAACCCATCGAGAAGAAATAAAAACTTTGAAGTTCGCCGATGACATTGTAATTCTGTCAGAGACACCAAAGAACTTGGAAGAGCAGTAGAACGGAATGGACATTGTCTTGAAAGGGGGGTATAAGATGAACATCAACAAAAGCAAAACGAGGATAATGAAATGTAGTCGAATTAAGTCGGGTGATGCTGAGGGAATTATATTAGGAAATGAGACACTTAAAGTAGTAAAGGAGTTTTGCTATTTGGGGAGCAAAATAAGTGATGATGCTCGAAGTAGAGAGGATATAAAATGTAGCCTGGCAATGGCAAAGATGCGTTTCTGTAGAAGAGAAATTTGTTAACATCGAGTATAGATTTAAGTGGCAGGAAGTCCTTTCTGAAAGTATTTGTATGGAGTGTCGTCATGTGTGGAAGTGAAACATGGACGATAAATAGTTTAGACAAGAAGAGAATAGAAGCTTTCGAAATGTGGTGCTACAGAAGAATGGTGAAGATTAGATGGGTAGATCACATAACTGATGAGGAGATATTGAATAGAATTGGGGAGAAGAGGATTTTGTGGCACAACTTGACTAGAAGAAGGGATCGGGTGGTAGGACATGTTCTGAGGCATCAAGGGATCACCAATTTAATACTGGAGGGCAGCGTGGAGGGTAAAAATCGTAGAGGGAGAGAGGGAGAACAAGAGATCAATACGCTAAACAGATTCAGAAGGATGTAGGTTGCAGTAGGTATTGGGAGATGAAGAAGCTTGGATAGGATAGAGTAGCATGGAGAGCTGCATCAGGACTAAAGACGACAACAACAAAAACAACAATGAAAATTGTGAGGTGATCCACAAGAGTGCTGTAAGGAATCCGTTAAACTTCGGTTATGCGATAAAGAAATCTAGAGGCTGTAAATTTTACTAAATATCTAGATATTACAATTACGAACAATTTATATTGAAAGGAACACAATGAAAATGTTGTAGGGAAGGCGAACCAAAGACTGCGTTTCATTGGCAGGACACTTAGAAAATGTAACAGATCTACTAAAGAGACTGCCTACACTACACTTGTCCATCCTCTTTTGCAGTACCGCTGCGCGGTGTGGGATCTTTACTGGATAGGATTAACGGAGTACTTCGTTTAGTATTATCGAGAAATACAGGAGAGTATCACAGACATGGTACATGATTTGAAGTGGATGAATTTAAAAGAAAGGCGTTTCTCGTCGTGGTGGGATGTTATTACGAAATTTGAGTCGCTATCTTTTTCCTCAGAATGCGAAAATGATAAAACAAGGGAAATCAGACCTCGCACGAAAACATTTAAGCGTTCGTCATTTCCGCGCTCAGTTCGAGAGTGGAACAACAGCGTGTGTGTGTGTGTGTGTGTGTGTGTGTGTGTGTGTGTGTGTGTGTGTGTGTGAGTGTTGGGGCTTATGGGCGCTCAACGTCGAGGTCATCAGCGCCCTGACACACATTAAAGGGAACGAATGTGGGCAGACCTAATAAAACTGAGGCACACACGCAAAGATAGCACGAAAAGAAGGAAAATGCTACATAAGAAAGTAAAACGTAAGGAAAGGGAAAACGTAGCAATATGGAACAACACAGATTGTGTAAATAGTTCGGTAAACCCTCTGCCACGCACTTAAATGTGATTTGCACAGTAGCTATGTCAATGTAGATGTATAGCTCTGTTGTGGCTTGGTCGGTTCGCCAATACGAGATGACCGACGCTCCCAAAGAGAAGAACGCGACGCCTGATCCCGGTGGCCCCTGATGACGGAGCCGACAGCAAAACAAGGCGACCGCCTCCGCCTCCGTCTCTCCCAGGGCTGATAAGCGGCCCGGCCTTTGATGTCCGGGGGCTCGCCTGGGTGGGTCCGCGGGTCAACAGGTCAGCCCCGCTGTGCGCAGTGCTCGAGGCTCAACGCTCAAGGCTCACGAGGCGGCGGGGCCCTGCCGTCTGAACCGGGGGCTCGCCGGCCACGTGATCTGGCGACCGTGCCAGGACACCAAACCGTCAGCTGCCCCATCACCACGCCGTGCTCGTCGTCGGCACGCTGGACACCCCCGGAGGCATCACCACGAAACAACGCCGCCACTGGCCCCACAAGTGACTTCTCATGAAATTACGTGCCTGTCGAGTACCGTCTCAGATCAACACGGCCTGCGCGCATACTGATGGCCGGGTCTGTATCGGAACGAACCTGTTAAGCAGTCTTCAGCTATACGAACTTCACGAGTTTTAGAGCTGAGACCGCGTAGGGATTCTCGTGCTTTCCTCTTCTACATGTCCTTGTAATGAAAGTATGGAAATTTATATCATTGCGTAAAGTAAATGAACAAAACTGCCCTATGTTATTTAAAGATGTAGAATTATTTTGACGATTTGCCTTAAATACGCGTTTCTAGACTTGAATACAAACTTTAATTTTAAATTCTGTCTTTTACCTCAGGATCTACGCTTTCTTGCAGTAAAAATATCGGCAATATGCAATAACAAGCAGACGTTTTTGGTTTTAAATAAAGCAGCTGGAGATACTACAGAATTTGAGAAGTTGTTTCCCTCGTTATTTTCGTAAATTTTCCTCTCCACTTCAAAATTTGCGGATTTCTCACGAAACTCAAATCATTCGACGAAATCTAGCACCGCCTGACATAATGTTTGATAAATCAAAACACCCGAAAAAAATATCTTATTTCCCTGTTTCTCCAGAACTTTAGAACCGTAAATAGTAAAAGATTGTTTCTCCTATATCGTTGATTGAAATTCGTGTCTCAGAGTGCTGTTAATTTAATCATAATGCACTTACCTCGAAATTCTGCTTTCTACACTGCTTAATCAGTCGAGCACTGAATTCATTAAAGCAATTTTCTAAGGTAGTTTACTCAAATTAAAATTAATTCCGAATTGCTGCACATCTAAAACTAAACAAAATCATTCTGTAGCTCTTCCAAATAAAATTACTGGAAACTCAATAATCTGGTAGGTATGATAAGGAATACTAAACATTTTCGAGCCGCACTAATTAATATAACTATTCTGTGTGACAATAGTTGCAAATATGAGAGACATTTCACAGCCAGCTTCGTATTAACCTCGTATCAATGGTCCAGAATTAAGAAACAAATGATACTGGTACATGATACATAACTGCTTTTAAAAACAATTGGCAAATGTGGTGCAATGGAAACAAATAACACGCTACAAATTTTTTGTCATTTACTTACCCTTGAATGATGCGTAGACACAAATTCCTGTCTGGGAATAGCTGCAATCCAGCGATTTCTCAACTTCACACATTTGGGAAATCTAAACGTGTGGACTTTCATGCCTTTTTGGGATTTATAATTTCCCTGGCAAAAGGGAACGCAGCACTTGTATCCCATACTTCGAAGAACTGTAGGCGAATACTGTATGAAACCTATATCACTTTCACGTGGCACACACTTCCAACACAACACACACGCCAACAGGACTGCCGACTGAAGATAAGATGGCCAACAGTCTGTGACGTCACGTGCCAATATGGCCGCTGTGCGTAGGCCTTGTATCGAGAAGGCTTTGCTCAGATGCGCTACTGGAACCGCGATTTCCTGCCAGAAAGGACTATTTTTTTTTAATTTTTTGGCTTTTGGGCACTCATCCATGTCAATAACAGTGTCAGTTATGATGATAATACCAACGTAAGGATAACACAACAGTCAGTCCGTGAGTGAAGAAAGTCTCCGGCCCAGCTGGGAACTGAAACCAGGCCCAACCCCCTTAGCAGTCCGCAGTCCTGGCCGCACAGCCCAGCTATCGAGGTGCAGAAGGGCGCGGTTCTTGGTGAATGACCAATTTGAAGTGGGACAAGCACGTAATGGCAGTTGTGGGGAAGGCGGATAGTCGTCTTCGGTTCATTGGTAGAATTTTGGGAAGATGTGGCTCATCTGTAAAGGAGACCGCTCATAAAACACTAATACGACATATTCTTGAGTACTGTTCGAGCGTTTGGGATCCCTATCAGGTCGGAGTGAGGGAGGACATAGAAGCAATTCAGAGGCGGGCTGCTAGATTTGTTACTGGTAGGTTTGGTCATCACGCGAGTGTTACGGAAATGCTTCAGGAACTCGGGTGGGAGTCTCTGGAGGAAAGGAGGCGTTCTTTTCGTGAATCGCTACTGAGGAAATTTAGAGAACCAGCATTTGAGGCTGACCGCAGTACAATTTTACTGCCGCCAACTTACATTTCGCGGAAAGACCATAAAGATAAGATAAGAGAGATTAGGGCTCGTTCAGAGGCATATAGCCAGTCATTTTTCGCTCGTCCTGTTTGGGAGTGAAACAGGGAGAGAAGATGCTAGTTGCGGTACGAGGTACCCTCCGCCACGCACCGTATAGTGGATTGCGAAGTATGTATGTAGATGTAGAATGTCTTGACTAAAACACACGTAAATTCCGGCGTTCCTCAAGGAAGGCTTATAGGCCCCCTGCTGTTCCTAACCATCATAAACGATTTAGGACACAATCTGAGCAGCACTCTTGCTATTCGGTTGTTTGCAGACGATGCTGTCATTTACCATGTTCTGATCAGATGATCAGGACAATTGCAAAACGATTTAGACATATGCGTATGATGCGAAAAGTGGCAGTTGACTTCAAAAATGGCTCTGAGGACTATGGGACTTAACATCTGTGGTCATCAGTCCCCTAGAACTTAGAACTACTTAAACCTAACTAACCTAAGGACATCACACACATCCATGCCCGAGGCAGGATTCGAACCTGCGACCGTAGCAGTCTCGCGGTTCCGGACTGAGCGCCTAGAACCGCTAGACCACCGCGGCCGGCGGCAGTTGACTCTAAATAATGAAAAGTGTGAAAATCATCCAGATCAGTACCAAAAGGAATCCGCTAAATCTCGGTTACACTATAAATCACACAAATCTAAACGTTCTAAATTGAACTAGACACTTAGCAATTACACTTATGAATAACTTGAATTGAAACGATCAAAGCAAACCAAAAACTGCCATTTATTGGTAAAACATCTTCATCTACGTGACCACTCTGCTATTCACAATAAAGTGCCTGGAAGAGGGTTCAATGAACCACCTTCAAGCTGTCTCTCTACCGTTCCACTCTCGAACGGCGCGTGGGAAAAACGATCACTTAAATTTTCCCGTACGAGCCCTGATTTCTCTTATTTTACACTCCTGGAAATTGAAATAAGAACACCGTGAATTCATTGTCCCAGGAAGGGGAAACTTTATTGACACATTCCTGGGGTCAGATACATCACATGATCACACTGACAGAACCACAGGCACATAGACACAGGCAACAGAGCATGCACAATGTCGCCACTAGTACAGTGTATATCCACCTTTCGCAGCAATGCAGGCTGCTATTCTCCCATGGAGACGATCGTAGAGATGCTGGATGTAGTCCTGTGGAACGGCTTGCCATGCCATTTCCACCTGGCGCCTCAGTTGGACCAGCGTTCGTGCTGGACGTGCAGACCGCGTGAGACGACGCTTCATCCAGTCCCAAACATGCTCAATGGGGGATAGATCCGGAGATCTTGCTGGCCAGGGTAGTTGACTTACACCTTCTAGAGCACGTTGGGTGGCACGGGATACATGCGGACGTGCATTGTCCTGTTGGAACAGCAAGTTCCCTTGCCGGTCTGGGAATGGTAGAACGATGGGTTCGATGACGATTTGGATGTACCGTGCACTATTCAGTGTCCCCTCGACGATCACCAGTGGTGTACGGCCAGTGTAGGAGATCGCACCCCACACCATGATGCCGGGTGTTGGCCCTGTGTGCCTCGGTCGTATGCAGTCCTGATTTTGGCGCTCACCTGCACGGCGCCAAACACGCATACGACCATCATTGGCACCAAGGCAGAAGCGACTCTCATCGCTCAAGACGACACGTCTCCATTCGTCCCTCCATTCACGCCTGTCGCGACACCACTGGAGGCGGGCTGCACGATGTTGGGGCGTGAGCGGAAGACGGCCTAACGGTGTGCGGGACCGTAGCCCAGCTTCATGTAGACGGTTGCGAATGGTCCTCGCCGATACCCCAGGAGCAACAGTGTCCCTAATTTGCTGGGAAGTGGCGGTGCGGTCCCCTACGGCACTGCGTAGGATCCTACGGTCTTGGCGTGCATCCGTGCGTCGCTGCGGTCCAGTCCCAGGTCGACGGGCACGTGCACCTTCCGCCGACCACTGGCGACAACATCGATGTACTGTGGAGACCTCACGCCCCACGTGTTGAGCAATTCGGCGGTACGTCCACCCGGCCTCCCGCATGCCCACTATAAGCCCTCGCTCAAAGTCCGTCAACTGCACATACGGTTCACGTCCACGCTGTCGCGGCATGCTACCAGTGTTAAAGACTGCGATGGAGCTCCGTATGCCACGGCAAACTGGCTGACACTGACGGCGGCGGTGCACAAATGCTGCGCAGCTAGCGCCATTCGACGGCCAACACCGCGGTTCCTGGTGTGTCCGCTGTGCCGTGCGTGTGATCATTCCTTGTACAGCCCTCTCGCAGTGTCCGGAGCAAGTATGGTGGGTCTGACACACCGGTGTCAATGTGTTCTGTTTTCCATTTCCAGGAGTGTATCATGATGATCATTTCTCCCTATGTAGGTTGGTGCCAACAGAATGTTTTCGCAATCGGAGGAGAAAACTGGTGATTGAAATTTCATGAGAAGATACCGTCGCAACGAAAAACGCCTTTGTTTTAATGATTGCCACTCCAATTCACGTATCATGTCTGTGGCACTATCTCCCCTACTTCGCGATAATACAAAACGTTATCTATGTGATCGTTACAATTTAGGTTATTTGTGATTGTAATCCATAAGAATTTAGTTGCATTTTCAGCCTTCAGATTTGCGTGGCTTATCGCGTAACCCAAATTCAGCGGATTTCTTTTAGTATTGATCTGAGTAGCTTCACAGTTTTCCTTATTCATGACTACTTTTCGCAAGAACAGATAACTTATCTAAATCATTTCGTAATTCGTTTTGTTCATCTGACAGCTTTAAAAGACGGTAGATGACAGCATCATCTGCAAAAAAACCAAGAAGGCTACTCAGATTGTCTCCCGTGTCTTTAATATAGATGAGGAACAACAGAGGGCCTAATAACACTTCCTTGGGGGATGCCGGATATTACTTCTGTTTTACTCGGCGACTTTCCGTCTATTACTACGAACTGTGACGTTTCTGACAGGAAATCACGAATCCAGTCCACAACTGAGGTGATATTCCATAGGCACGCAGTTTGGTTAGAAGACGCTTGAGGAACTTCTCGAAATCTAAAAATATGGAATCAATTTGACATCCCCTGTCGATAGCACTCATTACTTCATGAGTATAAAGAGCTAGTTGTGTTTCAGAAGAGCGATATTTTCTGAATCCGTGCTGACTATATGTCAATAAATCGTTTTCTTCGAGGTAATTCATAATGTTCGAACACAGTATATGTTCCAAAACCCTACTGCAAACCGACGTTAGTGATATGGGCCTGTAATTCAGCGGATTATTCCCACTTCCCTTGTTGGGTATTGGTGTAACTTAAGCAATTTTCCAGTGTTTAGGTACGGATCTTGAAACGTCCCCTTTGAAAAATTATACACGACTGTGCTTAAACTGACACACAATATTTTTAGCGCAACGCAATCTGACTTTCAAAAATCCCTACAAAGGAATGGCCCTGACTAACATTAACCTGTACCTTTCGCAAATCACTTACCTCACAAAAATCTTCGTTACTCGAACTACTGCAATACAGCGAGCGCCACTACTGCCAGCTAAATAAAAGATTCAAACTACGGAAGGCACTAACTACTGATAGGAATAGTTAGCAAATGACAGATTTTGATAGAGAACAAACAATGTATTTACCTTAATAATCATAATATATATAGCAGTTCATGACAAATTTCAAAACTCCGCCATCTCTCCCCCCACATCCACCACTGCTGGCGGCTCACCTCCAACTGCGCAACGCTACGTGCTGTTCACATCTAGCTGCCGCTGCCCAACACTACAATGGCAGACAACAATGCAAACTAGCCACAGACTGCACACAACACAGCCAGTGATTTTCATATAGAGCGCTACGTAACGTTGCCAATAAGAAAACATAAACAGCCTACTTACAACCTTTCTGTGAGCGAGCAGTTGTATATAATTGCTAAATATGGAGCTATTGTATCAGCATACTCTGAAAGGAACCTGACTGGTATACGGTCTGGACCGGAGGCCTCGTCTTTATTAAGTGATTTAAGCTGCTTTGCGACACCGAGGATATCTATTTCTATGTTTCTCATCTTGGCAGTTGTTCTTGATTGGAATTGAGGAATATTTACTTCGTCTTCTTTGGTGAAGGAGTTTCGGAAAACCGTGCTTAATAACTCTGCTTTGGTGGCACTGTCATCAGTGGCTTCACCGTTGTTATCGCGCAGTGAATGTGTTGATTGCGTCTTGCCACTGGTGTGCTTTATGTATGACCGGAATCTCTTTGGGTCTTCTGCCAGATTCCGAGTTTCGTTGTGGAAATTATTGAAAGCATCTCGCATTGAAGTACGCGCTATATTTGGAATATCTGCAAAACTTTGCCAATCTTTAGAAAATGTAGCAGGTCTATTAAAGACATTGCTTAAACTAGGCTTGTCCAAAACAAAACGGCAGCTCGTTTTGTATTAACGCTAAATAGCGGAGAGAGCGTCACGTATACGATCTGTGAATTCGGGCGGGACTAATTAAAACGAAGGCGTTTTCCGCTGCGGCGGGACATTCTGTTGAAATTTCAATCACCTTCTTTCTCCTCAGAGTGTGAAAATATAATAAGACAAATCAGAGATCGTACGGAAAGATTTAAGCGTTAGTTTTGCCCGCGTACTGTTCAGCAGTGGAACGGTAGAGAAATAGCTTGAATGTGGTTCGATGAAACCTCAGCCACACATATAATTGTGAATACCAGAGTAATCATGTGCATGTACATGTAGATGGTGCTGGTTACGAGTTCGAGACAGGAGAACAGCCACAAGATTAATCGGGAATGGCATATCCAGTTGAAGCAAATCGCTGATATGATCCTGTAGGTCTCTACGAATGACGTGACTGCGGAACAAATGGGAGTCGATGTGGAAGACACAAGGAATCCAGTATTAGAGACTTTGTGCTGAAATAGTACTGAAGTGTAGGTGACACTACTTCGGAATTTTTGAAGTCATTGGGGCAACTAAATACCTAGAGAGTATTGAAAATGGTGCCTGGGATCTGTGACTCTGGATGCGTATATTACAAATATCGTAGAGACAATTCCAGAGGTAGAAAGCGGAGAGAAGTGCGAACACTGTAGTACAATCAGATTAACATCTCATGCATCCAAGTTGCTGACAAGATGGTGGTGGTGGTTAGTTAAACGTCCCGTCGACAACGAGGTCATTAGTGACGGAGCGCAAGCTCGGGTTAGGGAAGGATTGGGAAGGAAATCGGCCGTGCCCTTTCAAAGGAACCATCCCGGCATTTGCCTGAAACGATTTAGGGAAATCACGGAAAACCTAAATCAGGATGGCCGGAGACGGGATTGAACCGTCGTCCTCCCGAATGCGAGTCCAATGTGCTAACCACTGCGCCACCTCGCTCGGTGCTGCTAACAAGAATAATATACAGAGGAGAAATTGAGGATCAGATAGATTACGATCTGTTTGGTTTTAGGAAAGGTAACGGCACAAGACAGACAGGTGCGATGTACGTTTGATAATGGAAGCAAGACCAAGAAACATTCATTCATAGGATTTGTCGCCCTGTAAAAATGGTGCAATATGTTTGAAATTCCGAGAAATTCTGATAAGCCATAGAGAAAGACGGTAATATGCAATATGTACAAGAGTGAAGAGGGAAGAGTGAGTAGCGAAGCTCAATAACGAAGTACTCGTATTGAAAATGTTGACCGAGCGAGGTGGGGCAGCGGTTAGCAGACTGGACTCTGATTCGGGAGGACGAGAGTTCAAACCCACGCCTGGCCATCATAATTTGGGTTTCCCCTGATTTCCCTAAATAGTTTCAGGGACGGTTCCTTTGAAATGGTACGGTCGACTTGCTTCCCCATCATTCCCTAATCCGATGGGACCGATGACCTGGCTGTTTGGTCCCCACCCTCCAAATCAAAGAACCAACCAAAAAGGTTGTAAGTTAGGGATTCAGTCCTTTGCCCTACTGTTCAACTAATGCAGTGAAGTAGTTATGACGCAAATAAAACTAAGGTTCTAGAGCCCGACAAAAAATTCAGGGTGAAAAAATGTTGAGGATAAGATTTCTTGCTGACATTGTTGACCTCAGTATCCGTACTCAATGTGAAGAAGAATGTTGCATGGGAGGAACACTATCATGACAAGAGAATGTGGACTGAGGGCAAGCCGAAGAGAGAGGAAAGTAATGAGGAGTAGCGATGTTAACATCAAAATTACGGACCACGAAGTATACAAAGTTAGGTAATTCTGCTACCCTGGACACAAAATAACGGACTAACCAAAGACATAAAAACAAGATTAGCATAGGAAAAGGAGTCTGCTAGCATCGAACATCGGCTTAATTTGAGGAGGAAATTTCCGAGATTGTGTCTGTGGAGGACAATATTGTATGGTAGTGAATCATGGACTTTTGTAAAATCGGAAAAAGAACAGAATAAAAGCATTTGAGATGAATGTTGAAAATTAAGTGGTCTGGAAAGGTAAGGAAGGTGGAGGTACCGCGCATAATCGGAGAGGAAAGGCATACATAGAAGACAGTACAAGAAGAAGGGACTGGATGGTAGGACACCGGTTAAGACATCAGCGAATAACTTCCATGGTACTAGAGGGAACTGTAGAGGGTAAAAACTGTAGGGAGACACAGAAATTGGAATACATTCAGCAAGTAATTGACGAATAACATATGTTTTAGTGTATAGTCGCAGTAGTTTTTTTTTATTTTACATACTGCAAACAGTACCATTCTGGGGCCAACCTACGATCAAAAAATTCAATACGTATTATTTCCTTGATGTCCATTTCTGTGCTGTTGTCGCTTGTGAACGTAAACGAGAATGTTTTATTTGAACATTCTAACTGACCGGACGCTGCCTTCCCTTCTACACCTTGGTCATCGGTATTCGTGTTCAAGGAGACAACGGCAATGTTCACAGGGCAACCCAGGACGCGTTCCTTCTTTCCTCGCAAAATGGAGGTCTGCAGTTATTTCATACTCTCCACATACCGTCCGCTGGATCACCTACCAACACAGTTTACAAATAATATGTGTTTCAGCCTACATCCGTAATTTATTTTCCTTCCGGTACTGGTTACTGGTTTCGGCACAAACAACCATCCTCAGGCCATCGCGTGATCAAACATTTCCAGAACATACACTACTGGCTATTAAAATTGCTACAACACGAAGATGACGTGCTACAGACGATACATTTAACCGACAGGAAGAAGATGCTGTGATATGCAAATGATTAGCTTTTCAGAGAATTTAAACAAAGTTGCCGCCGGTGGCGACACCTACAACGTGCTTACAGGACGAATGTTTCCAACCGATTTCTCATACATAAACAGCAGTTGACCGGCGTTGCATGGTGAAACGTTGTTGTGATAAATAGTGTAAGGAGGAGAAATGCGTACCATCACGTTTCCGACTTTGATAAAGGTCGGATTGTAGCCTATCGCCATGGCGGTTCATCGTATCGCGACATTGCTGCTCGCGTTGGTCGAGATCCAATGACTGTTAGCGGAATATGGAATCGGTGGGTTCAGGAGGGTAATACGGAACGCCGTGCTGGATCCCAACAGTATCGTATCACTAGCTGTCGAGATGACAGGCATCTTATCCGCATGGCTGTAACGGATCGCGCGGCCACGTCTCGATCCCTGAGTCAACAGATGGGGACGTTTGCAAGACAACAACCATCTCCACGAACAGTATGACGAAGTTTGCGGCAGCATGGACTATCAGCTCGAAGACCGTGGCTGCGGCTACCCTTGACGCTGCATAACAGACAGGAGCGCCTGCGATGGTGTACTACGACGAACCTGGGTGCACGAATGCCAAAACGTCATTTTTTCGGATGAATCCAGGTTCTGTTTACAGCATCATGATGGTGGCATCCGTGTTTGGCGACATCGCGGTGAAAGCACATTGGAAGCGTGTATTCGTCATCGCCATACTGGCGTGTCACTCGGCGTGATGATATGTGTTACCATTGGGTACACGTCTCGGTCACCTCTTGTTCGCATTGACGGCACTTTGAACAGTGGACGTTACATTTCAGATGTGTTACGACCCATGGCTCTACCCTTCATTCGATCCCTGCGAAACCCTACATTTCAGCAGGATAATGCACGACCGCATGTTGCAGATCCTGTACGGGCCTTTTTGGATATAGAAAATGTTCGACTGCTGCTGTCCTCAGCACATTCTCTAGATCTCTCACCAATTGACAACGTCTGGTCAATGGTGGCCGAGAACTGGCTCGTCACTATACGCCAGTAACTACTGTTGATGAACTGTGCTAACGTGTTGAAGCTGCACGGGCAGCTGTACCTGTACACGCTATCCAAGCTCTCTTTGCCCAGGCATATCAAGGCCGATATTACGGCCAGAGTCGGTTGTTATGGGCACTGATTTCTCAGGATCTACGCACCCATACTGCGTGAAAATGTAATCACCTATCAGTTCTAGTATAATATATATTGTCCAATGAATACCCGTTTATCATCTGCATTTCTTCTTGGTGTAGGAATTTTAATGGCCTGTAGTGTTCTTAAACCTAACTAACCTAAGGACATCACACACATCCATGCCCGAGGCAGGATTAGAACCTGCGTCCGTAGCGGTCGCGCGGTTCCAGACTGTAGCGCCTAGAACCGCTCGGCCACACCGGCCGGCTCGAAATAGCAAACTACGAAAAATCTCAATTTGGTTGCAAGGATTGTAGACGCTCATGTGTATCTATACTTCATCTACACACATTTTACAATAGAACTGGAGCGATGCGGAGTCAAAACACAAAACAAACCGAACAGGGAAACCAGGAGAGGAGAAGCCGAATGAAATCAGATGGGAACATACAAAACAAAGAAAAACACTTATCATCGGAAAAAATTAAATTATACAACACCTTGCCGACGGAAAAGCAAGATTCAACATGTTGGCGAAGAGGTCGCGATATGGAGGTATTCGCAAGCATGTCCAATAGGCAGTGTTCATGTTCTGCATGACGTTCATGTGATCTTCCACCTCGGCTTCTACAACATAACGAACGAACTGTCCCAGCAACCACATAACGGTATGGGTTTTCGACCGTGGAAAGAAAGAAGAATCTGGGCGCAATGCGATGTCCGTAGTGTATGCAGTCTCAGAAGATGGAGTAAGGAAGGCCAATTGTGTCCTGATCCAAAACCAGTTTGCCTTATGACCTCCACAAGTAAGGCGATGTCGTATCGTATCTGTAGACGTACAACGACTACATGAACCGGTGTCGCTAAGCTCAATACGGAAAAGTCGGCCGTTCGTTGGAATCATGTTATTTACTACTTTATACAACGAAGACGCTATGCGCATCGGCAAAATCGGAAGGCTGATATTGAACCAAATGTCTTCCAGGTTGTTTGCGGCGATTCTCTTTCAACAGGTTTCGGGCAAGGCACTGCTCCCCACTGAGCCTGTAGGAATTTCATGGTGAGTACAGGTCCCCATACGATGCCATGCCCCCAAAATCTCACCGCAACATAGATGTCACGAATGTGTTTTAACTTATAATTTATGCAACCAATGTGGTGTCACCGCCAGACACCACACTTGCTAGGTGGTAGCCTTTAAATCGGCCGCGGTCCGCTAGTATACGTCGGACCCGCGTGTCGCCACTGTCAGTGATTGCAGACCGAGCGCCGCCAAACGGCAGGTCTAGAGAGACTTCCTAGCACTCGCCCCAGTTGTACAGCCGACTTTGCTAGAGATGGTTCACTGACAAATTACGCTCTCATTTGCCGAGACGATAGTTAGCATAGCCTTCAGCTACGTCATTTGCTACGACCTAGCAAGGCGCCATTACCAGTTACTATTTATCTTGTGATGCATGTACCGTCAGACCGATGTTCTCCAATTATGGATTAAAGTTAAGTATTCCATCAGCTACGTACTTTATTTGCTACTATAAATTCCCTTAACTGTTCCAGACCTCACGCCAGCCTGCGTGAGCTTAAACGCGTGTCTTTCGGCTGCCGGTCATAGTGGCTTGGCTGTCTTGCCAAGTCACAACAACCAACATCAATAGGGGGTTCAAGACTAGCAGGGCGGACACAGAGAAATAAATGAGACGTGAATGTGTGAGTTTCGTGAATCATCGTCGAAACAGTACGACGCACATTTAGCATCTGCGCCATCCTTCGTTTATCAGTCAGGTCCAGCCCACCAAAAGAACGAAGCTTCGTGATCACCTCATACCGTAAGCGAAATATTTGTCTCTCCCATAAGAAACGACCAGACTATTGTACTTTTTCGCCATCATCGAGGAAAGCCGATAACCTTCAGCCACGTAATAAGGTTTGCATAAGACATATGTATTCAGGATTTGGACTTTCTGGAGTAGAGTAAGAGAACGCCTTTCATGCTCTAATACCGCTCCCTGAATTCTTTCCGTAACGGACTTCCAGTTGAGCGCAACCATTTTGAGAGGACAACGATCAATGATGATACGGAGAGACTTACGCCGATCCACCGCAGTAGCCCACGGAACAACCGCGTCATCAAAACCTCGCAAGGGAAGAAAAAAATGGTTCAAATGGCTCTGAGTACTATGGGACTTAACATCTATGGTCGTCAGTCCCCTAGAACGTAGAACTACTTAAACCTAACTAACCTAAGGACATCACACAACACCCAGCCATCACGAGGCAGAGAAAATCCCTGACCCCGCCGGGAATCGAACCCGGGAACCCGGGCGTGGGAAGCGAGAACGCTACCGCACGACCACGAGCTGCGGGCCGCAAGGGAAGAAGCCTGCATTTACCTTCATTACGTTTTGCACCTGAACTCCGACAAAAATCACCGATTACTGCCTTCAATCGAGGTATCTCATCAGGACTGCACCGGAAATCCATCACGTCATCCGTGTACGCACGAACAGCTGTAGTCCCGCCGGAAAGAGTCCAACCTGTCAGCTGAGATTCTAGCATCCGAAGTAGGGGCTCCAGAGACAACACAAACGAAGTCATTGGCAGCGGAGTTCCTTGAGGCACTCCCCGACGGATATTTATTGAGGGCGTCAGTTGGCCATTAACAACCACCGAAGCCGATATACCCGTAAACACATTTGAGAGCTCTCGCCGCGTGTCAACAGTGAAACCGACTGTCTCCAGAATCCGAAGCAGAAAGTCGTGATTAACACTATCAAGAACTTGGAAGAGCAGTTGAACGGAATGGATAGTGTCTTGAAAGGAGGATATAAGATGAACATCAACGAAAGCAAAACGAGGATAATGGAATGTAGTCGAATTAAGTCGGGTGATGCTGAGGGAATTAGATTAGGAAATGAAACACCTAAAGTAGTAAAGGAGTTTTGCTATTTGGGGAGGAAAATAACTTATGATGGTCGAAGTAGAGAGGATATAAAACGTAGACTCGCTATGGCAAGGAAAGCGTTTCTGAAGAAGCGGTCGGTTGGTAGGATATGTTCTGAGGCATCAAGGGATCACGAATTTAGTATTGGAGGGCAGCGTGGAGGGTAAAAATCGTAGAGGGAGACCAAGAGATGAATACACTAAGCATATTCAGAATTATGGAGGTTGCAATAGGTACTGGGAGATGAAGAAGGTTGCACAGGATAGAGTAGCATGGAGAGCTGCATCAAACCAGTCTCAGGAATGAAGACCACAACAACAACAACAACACTATGAAATGCCTTATCGAAGTCTAGAAAAGCAAGGATACAAGAAACGGACGTTACAGCAGCAACCGAAACCACGTCACGACACTCGACTGTACGGGTGAGAATGTTACGACCATGTATGCAGCTTTGATGTTTTGGAACAATCGTCTCGATCAGAGCCGACATCCTACTATTAAATGCCCTCGCCACAGTCTTATAATCAGTTTAGCAAAGTAATTGCGAGAAAGCTATCAGGGGCAGCCGGTCCAGTGCGTTTCGGGATTAAAACAATTTTTTCCAACTTTGAACGAGGTCGGTAGTAATCTACCCTGCAACACTTCATTCAAAAGGGAGTTAAAGGTAGCACCCAACAACGACCAAAAGCGCACGTAAAATTCTTTGGGAAGTCCATCTAGACACTGAGACTTTTGAGAAGGCGATCCCACAATATGTTCAGGTGTAATTGTCGTATCTAAGATGCTGACAAGTGGGGTTGGGTTGTGTGGGGAAGGAGACCAGACAGCGAGGTTGGTTCAAATGGCTCTGAGCACTTTGGGACTTAACATCTATGGTCATCAGTCCCCTAGAACTTAGAACTACTTAAACCTAACTAACCTAAGGACATTAGACAACACCCAGTCGTCACGAGGCAGAGAAAATCCCTGACCCCGCCGGGAAACGAACCCGGGAACCCGGGCGCGGCAAGCGAGAACGCTACCGCACGATCACGAGCTGCGGACGAGACAGCGAGGTCATCGGTCTCATCGGATTAGGGAAGGACGGGGAAGGAAGTCGGTCGTGGCCTTTCAGAGGAACCATCCCGGCATTTGCCTGGAGTGATTTAGAGAAATCACGGAAAACCTAAATCAGGACGGCCGGACGCGGGATTGAACCGTCGTCCTCCCGAATGCGATTCCAGTGTCTAACCACTGCGCCACCTCGCTCGGTGCTGACAAGTGGGTCGGAAAAGGTTTCATTGTAGTAGATGTCCACATAGTACTGGTGTAGGATACACACTACATCAGCTTGCGCCATTACGATACGTCCATCATTTGTCGTGAGAGAATGAATACAAGCTGTAATGTCTCTTGCAGCGGTCTCTCCGTGATATTTTCAGAAATTTTATAAATTATATAACTCAGTACATATCTCGAAATATCTCTTCTTATCTTACCGATTATCAATGCAAAGTAGTTTCAAGCCCAATTATTCCTTGGAGCGTCCATTTACTCCATGGAATAGCTTCTCTGCTATCTATGTTTTCTCTTAGGAAAAGGAATAGAGACTTCTTGCCGATTAGTCGTGAAAGAAGGAGGATGTTTATGTATGTATTGTTGAGCTAGTCGCCATCTTGATGAGATTCTGTATGAGAAGGAATTTAATACATGAACTAAACTAAAGTAAGTGTGTTCGCGTATTATTTAACTGATTACTACTGGCAGGGTCTGCTTACTACGCTGTGTTGCACTGGATCAGTGGGGAACGTCTGATTTACACTGGACGAACCTGCCGTTTTGTATGCTCAAGATATCCAGTTACTTCAAATAAATAGGCTAACACGGTCTTACCAGCAGATCTCCGGTCTTCCCCATGTGATCACCGGAAGTTAATAATTATTACAAATGTTTCCAGGAGATCGACTGACAATGTTCGTCGCACCGAGACTTCGAAATTACTTCACTGCCTTATGGAATTTAAGTTAAGCTTAATTTAATCAGGATAGAACAGTATTGAACTGTGTGAATGTGATAAGCCTGCTTTGTCAATGAAAATCCCCTTAATATACGCATGTTTTTACTATCCTGATCAGTGAAGCTAAATCAGGCCGGTGTGAGAGAGGTTTTTAAATTTTAGATCCCATACAAAATTATATTAAAAAGCGCTTCGGTGACGGGTCTGATGCCGAAGCAAATGATATAAGGAAGTCAGTCCTTCGGTCACCAATGAACTCGGCTTAGATCGGATTTTCAGACTTTCCATTTGTATTCTCTTCGAGGTCAACAGTTTTGCTTTTACACGCATAACATTCGCAATTCGCAGAGGGGCGTGATCCGAAGCAGCATAAAGTTCACGTAGGATGGAACAGTTATATTCATAAGTTCTCCGAAAATGTAGCGCTTTGGCAGCACAGAAAAATATCGCAGTTTGCCTGAGGCTCGGTTTTGCTAGCTGTGTCCACCAGTCAAGGGTGGAACAGTATTTCTCAGTTGGCCGTGGAGTACGCTTCCACACGACTCGCATCACGTCATCGAGAGAAGGGTCAGCTAGGTCAGCGACGTTTAACATCCACGTAGGGCGAAACAATTTGAGTGGTTGCCGTTCAAGACAGTTGTGGCCACAGTACAGTGATCCGTAAAGGAAGTTGGGATGACTTCAACATTAAGAACACTATCGCTCAGGCAGACTGATAAGTAA
This sequence comes from Schistocerca cancellata, assembly GCF_023864275.1. Classification (NCBI taxonomy): domain Eukaryota; kingdom Metazoa; phylum Arthropoda; class Insecta; order Orthoptera; family Acrididae; genus Schistocerca; species Schistocerca cancellata. Next base: position 24,474,050 of record NC_064637.1, on the reverse strand, counting down.
AATCTATCTAACCTACTAGTAGAAGTCGCAAAAATTGGGTAAATTTAAGTAACGTCGGGTATTTACATATCCAGACGTCTTTTAGGCGTAAAGAGCGGACCAATTCATGTAATTCACGACAGAAATTAAAATTTGGAAACTGATCCACAGGAAGCGGAATTGTAATAGTACAATTCTCAAGGCTGTCGATTCAACTGAGTACCTGGGTATTAAAATTACGAACAACTTCAGTTGGAAAGACCACACAGATAATATTGTGCGGAAGGCGAGCCAAAGGTTGCGTTTCATTGGCAGGACACTTAGAAGATGCAGCAAGTCCACTAAAGAGACAGCTTACACTACACTCGTTCGTCCTCTGTTAGAATATTGCTGCGCGGTGTGGGATCCTTACCAGGTGGGATTGACGGAGGACATCTAAAAGGTGCAAAAAAGGGCAGCTCGTTTTGTATTATCACGTAATAGGGGAGAGAGTGTGGCAGATATGATACGCGAGTTGGGATGGAAGTCATTAAAGCAAAGACGTTTTTCGTCGCGGCGAGATCTATTTACGATATTTCAGTCACCAACTTTCTCTTCCGAATGCGAAAATATTTAGTTGAGCCAAACCTACATAGGTAGGAATGATCGTCAAAATAAAATAAGAGAAATCAGAGCTCGAACACAAAGGTTTAGGTGTTCGTTTTTCCCGCGCGCTGTTCGGGAGTGGAATGGTAGAGAGATAGTACGATTGTGGTTCGATGAACCCTTTGCCAAGCACTTAAATGTGAATTGCAGAGTAATCATGTAGATATAGATGTAGACGCAATACGCAGTTAAAACCACCACCCAACAGAATACCCGGAGGACTCTTACGCAACAGATAAACAATACCCTCTTTATAAAAACGCGAACGATCCACTGCGCTACCAGTAACGGAAGGAGGCATATAAAAGAACGAAGGTAAGGTTAAAAAGTTTACAACCTCTGCCCCTGCCAGAATCTAACATTTTCATGTCAGCAATAGGAATGCCTTCGCTAAAAAATAAGGCGGTCCCCGTAGAATATTCGGGCGCTACGTTAAAGAGTATGCGGAAACCAGGTTAGGAGAAATTACTAAATAACACCTCCTGTAAGAACACTATGTCCGCACATGAATCATAAAGGAACTGACGCAGCGAAGCCAATCGCAATTCTGATTCCACACCATTAACATTTAAGGAATGGAACTTGTAGGCTTGGGTCATTGGTCACAGCTAGACAGCGATGTACGGAAGCTCCGAGTGGAATTAGGTCCAGAGCTGAGCGTCAAGGTCCACTGCGGAGTCCACAGACGAATCAGACATCGGGGGACCAGAAGCCCCAACACTGCATTTGTTTTCTTAGATTTCTTACGTACCACCGCACGGTCAGGTTGTATACGCTGCTTCTGTCGGCTACGTGGCATGGCGGACTCTGCATACGGAGGTGTGGGAGGGGTCATAGGCACAGCCTCTTGCCCATCAGAACAAGGGTCACGTACTGCAAAGGCGGAAGCATTCTGTGGAACTGCCAATGCAACAGCTGATACTTGGTCGCTACTTTTTTTCTCCTTAGGGGTTGTTGTAGGCGGCAAATTCGGGAAACTGTCGGCGTATCAGGACATTGTATCGTCTGAGACTGTAACGGTGCCCACGAAGGGGGGGGGGGGGGGGGGCACCGCTCCCCTCCACACAGGCAGTTCAGAAGGAGCCACTTTGAGAGCAGGAGGGAAGCTGCCCATTTATTTCGTGAAATTTTTTAAGAAAAGTTAATAGAAGAGTCCCCCCCCCCCCCCATGATCCATGGACCTTGCCGTTGGTGGGGAGGCTTGCGTGCCTCAGCGATACAGATGGCCGTACCGTAGGTGCAACCACAACGGAGGGGTATCTGTTGAGAGGCCAGACAAACGTGTGGTTCCTGAAGAGGAGCAGCAGCCTTTTCAGTTGTTGCAGGGGCAACAGTCTGGATGATTGACTGATCTGGCCTTGTAACACCAAAACGGCCTTACTGTGCTGGTACTGCGAACGGCTGAAAGCAAGGGGAAACTACGGCCGTAATTTTTCCCGAGGGCATGCACCTTTACTGTATGAGTAGCATGGAGAGCTGCATCAAACCAGTCTCAGGACTGAAGACTACAACAACAGAAGAGTAAAACTGGGTCGACAGAAGCGTCCGATCCCACGCGTCGGCTTTGACCCGTGACGTAAGGGTGTTGTCTTGTGTGACGTCATGACGGCGCGGAGTTTGGGTTGCGAGTGTGGCGTGTTTGTAGATGTCGTCGTGTTGTGGTTTGTTGTGCTCTCTGGTGGTATGTTCAGGGTTTTCGTTCGTGTTGTGTTATGGGCTCAGTTTGCTTTTGCTCATTGTGCAGAATTGTTCGAGTGTCGGCTGTGTTTGTAGTGGAATTCGTTTCAGTGAGTTAACGATTTTGTGTGGAGGTCAATTTAGTGTTGTTCGCTGTACATGTTGTGGTAATTTTAGCAAAATTAATCAGTTGTTGTTTTCATTAAGGAATGGATATGACGGATAAAATTAACAGTGCGCAGGTCAAGGGAAGTGTTCGATCCCAATGTGTGGCTGTGTATGTTGATATTGGTATCGGGAGATGTTTTTGAGCTATATAGGCCAAGGGAAGTCTTTGATCCTAATTTATGGGATCGGGAGCTGCTGTTCAGCTATGTAGGTCAAGGGAAGTGTCCGATTCCAGATCATATTGTGTTTAGGGAGTTTTGTGATGCCGGTTTTTTTCGTCGTTTTGTGTGGTTTTGTGTGGGGGTGGGTGTGTAAATTTGTTTACAATTAGTTTGCCCCCACCCAGAAACACCCCGTTTCCCGCGCTTGTACCGTTAGTGTCATTAGGCTTTTTGTGGAAAGTGTGTGTGTTTGTTTCTCGATGTATTTTCGTCCTCGTAACGTGTACGTACCGACTTTATATGCGCCATATTGGAATTGTGGTTTATGGTCGTTTCCGCCATATTTGTGACGTCATGGGTCAAAGCAGACGGGCGGGATCGGACGCTTCCGTATTGCCCATTCCGCGAAATGTAAGTTGGCGGCAGTAAAATTGTACTGCAGTCAGCTTCAAATGCCGGTGCTCTAAATTTCCTCAGTAGCGATTCACGAAAAGAACGCCTCCTTTCCTCCAGAGACTCCCACCCGAGTTCCTGAAGCATTTCCGTAACACTCGCGTGATGACCAAACCTACCAGTAAGAAATCTAGCAGCCCGGTTCTGAATTGCTTCTATGTCCTCCCTCAATCCGGCCTGATAGGGATCCCAAACGCTCGAGCAGTACTCAAGAATAGGTCGTATTAGTGTTTTATAAGCGGTCTCCTTTACAGATGACGCACATCTTCCCAAAATTCTACCAATGAACCGACGACTATCCGCCATCCCCACAACTGCCATTACATGCTTGTCCCACTTCATATCGCTGTGCAATGTTACGCCCAAATATTTAATCGACGTGACTGTGTCAAGCGCTACACTACTAATGGAGTATTAAAACATTACGGGATTCTTTTTCCTGGTCACCTGCATTAATTTATATTTATCTACATTTAGAGTTGGCTGCCATTCTTTGCACCAATCACAAATTTTGTGCGAGACAGGGACTAGAATCCGAATTTCGTGCTTATGGCAAGCTGTCGCCTTACCAAACATGAAGCGGATTCGTAAATTTCACGTAAAACACGTACTCGTCTCCGTCAAAATAAGCACCGTATCAGAGTTCACATGAATTTTATCGACTAGCCAATCGCGGATTTCTAGGGACCCGGGCTGCACATGCCGCTTTGATTTATCAGAAGTGAAGCTCACAGTACCTTTCCGAGGAATACACGTGGGAACCATGGTATCCGTAGCGGAGCTGCCGACCGCCGCCAGTAGACGGAACACAGGCAGGCAGTAAAGGCGGAGCAGAGGCGCTGCGACTCACTCGGCAGACGGAACAGCACTAACGAGGAAAACTGCACACAAGCGACGCTGCGGCAGGTGAAGTAAACAAGAACCACCCCGCTCGGCGCTCGAAGCGGCGCTAATGTTCTGGAAATGTTTGATCACAGGATGGCTGAGGATCGTTCTGCGTGCCGAAACCAGTAACCAGTACCGGAGGGGAAAAGAAATTTCGAGTGTAGACTAAAACGTGTATTATTGGTAAAGTGTGTTGGCCGCTGATCCAGCCGACGGTATGTGGAGAGCATGAAATAGAATTTTGCGAGAATGGTGACCAATGTTTCAGTTGGTGTTGCACTTAATCGCAGCTCAGACTGCGCGGTTCAGTATTCTTCAAGAAACATCTTGGGATCCCTGTGAGCACGGCGGTTGTCTTCTTGAAAGACAAAAGCTTGCACAGAATAGCGATGAGCGAGGTGTTGAAGGAAAGGCAGCGTCTGGTCAACGAGAATGTTCAAGTAAAACATTCTCGTTTACGTTCACAAGCGACAACAGCACACAAATGGGCATCGAGGAAATAATAGCAGAAGGAATGAAATGCGTGTATCCCCTCAGGAGTACGCTCGGCTCAAAACCAGTTTCAGCGAATACTAACAACGCAACCTCCCCATCCCTCCCCCCCCCCCCCCCCCCCACTGAGATTTAGTTATAAGTTAGCACAGTGGATAGGCCTTGAAAAACTGAACACAGATCAATCGAGAAAACAGGAAGAAGTTGTGTGGAACTATGAAAAAAATAAGCAAAATATACAAAGTGAGTAGTCCGTGGGCAACATATGCAACATCAAGGACAATGTGAGCTCAGGAGCGCCGTGGTCCCGTGGTTAGAGTGAGCAAATGCGGATCCTACGTTCAAATCTTGCTTCGAGCGAAACTTTTATTTTATTTATTTTCACAAAGTTAGTATCTGTACGTTCGTTCATTCACGGCTCTGTTCACTGTAATAAGCTTAGTGTCTGTGTTTTGCGACCGCACCGCAAAACCGTGCGATTAGTAGACGAAAGGACATGCCTCTCCAATGAGAACCGAATACATTTGATCGCAACGTCATAGGTCAACCGATTCCTCCACAGGAAAACACGTCTGATTTATTCTATACGACACTGGTGACGGCATGTGCGTCATATGACAGGAATATGTTGCCGACCCACCTATTTTGTACACTTGGCGAATGGGTAAAAAGATTCTTCTACCCTGCCCGATTTAGGTTTTCTTGTGGATGTGATAATAACTCCCAAAAAAGTGATGAATTTTGTAGAGCGAAGTTGATTATATAAAAAATTAAACTTTCCACTCGAGGGAAGTCTTGAACCTAGGACCTCTCGTTCTGCAGCCGCTCACGCTAACCACGGGACCACGGCGCTCCGGAGCTTATAGTCTTCTAGATGTTGCCTATCTTGGACATGGACTACTCAGTTTGTATACTTTGCTTATCTTTTTCATAGTTCCACACAACTTCTTCCTGTTTTCTCGATTGAGAGGGGTGCGATGGGGAGGTTCCCTCGTAAGATGAAAATGTGGGAGTATAACACAGTGATATTCCCAGCATCAGTGTAAGTTTCGGAAAGCTGGAGCATGACGAAACGAGAAAATACGATACTATAGTGTCTGTGTTGTTCGAAAGTACGGTCCAATGTTCTTTTGCACGTAGAAGGGTCCCCTATGCAATAGGCACTGCGGTGACTAAAAATGGTTCAAACGCCTCTGAGCACTATGGGACTCAACATCTGAGGTCATCAGTCACCTACACTTAGAACTAATTAAACCTAACTAACCTAAGGACAGCACACACATCCATGCCCGAGGCAGGATTCGAACGTGTGACCGTAGTGGTTGCGCGGTTCCAGACCGAAGCTCCTAGACCCGCTCGGCCACAGCAGCCGGCTTGCGGTGACTACAGCCGTTATGAAATAAATGAATTGTATTCGCGGGTGGGAATGTGGACAGCGATCATGCGTATAGTGGAATGACGACAATAAAAATTTGTGCCAGACCGGGCCTCGAATCCGGATTTTCTGCTTATCGCAAGGTGTCGCCTTCTATTTGGCTAATCGAGCACACGTGACTGCCAGACACAACTTTCCACATGTCGTCAACCATGTGTCTCCAACCTGTGCTCGTACAACCATTATGGATAACCCATACAAGGCGAGATATTTTAATTGAAAGTCATTGCATGCATGTACGCATGTACGGATGAACATTGCATCATACACTACTGGCCATTAAAATTGCAACACCACGAAGATGACGTGCTACAGATGCGAAATTTAACCGACACGAAGACGATGCTGTGATATGCAAATGATTAGCTTTTCAGACCATTCACACAAGGTTGGCGCCGGTGGCGACGCCTACAACCTGCTGATATGACGAAAGTTTCCAACCGATTTCTCATACACAAACAGCAGTTGACCGGCGTTGGCTGGTGAAATGTTGTTGTCATGCCTAGCATCACGTTTCCGACTTTGATAAAGGTCGGATTGTAGAATGTCGCGATTGCGGTTTATCGTATCGCGACAATGCTGCTCGCGTCGGTCGAGATCCAATGACTGTTAGCAGAATATAGAACCGGTGGGTTCAGGAGGGTAGTACGGAACGCCGTGCTGGATCGCAACGGCCTCGTGTCACTAGCAGTCGAGATGACAGGCATCTTATCCGCATGGCTGTAACGGATCGTGGAGCCACGTCTCGATCCCTGAGTCAACAGATGTGGACGTTTGCAAGACAACAACCATCTGTACGAACAGTTCGACGACGTTTGCAGCACCATGGACTATCAGCTGCGGTTACCCTTGATGCTGCATCACAGACAGGAACGCCTGCGATGGTGTACTCAGCTACGAACCTGGGTGCACGAATGGCAAAACGTCAGCTTTACGGATGAATCCAGGTTCTGTTTACAGAATCATTATGGTGGCATCCGAGTTTGGCGACATCGCGGTGAACACACATTGGAAGCGTGCATTCGTCATCGCCATACTGGCGTATCACCCGGCGTGATGGTAATTGGTGCCATTGGTTACACGTGTCGGTCACATCTTGTTGACGGCACTTTGAACAGTGGACGTCACACTCCAGATGTGGTACGACCCCTGGATCTACTCTTCATTCGATCCCTGCGAAACCCTACATTTCAGCAGGATAATGCACGACCGCATGTTGCAGGTCCTGTACGGGCCTTTCTGGATAAAGAAAATGTTCGACTGCTGCCCCGGCCAGCACGTTCTCCAGATCTCTCATCAATTGAAAACGTCTGGTCAATGATGGCCGAGCAACTGGCTCGTCACAATACGCCAGTCACTACTCTTGATGAACTGTGGTATCGTGTTGAAGCTTCACGGGCAGCTGTACCTGTACACGCCATCCAAGCTCTGTTTGACTCAATGCCCAGGCGTATCGAGGCCGTTATTACGGCCAGAGGTGGTTGTTCTGGGTACTGATTTCTCAGGATCTGTGCACCCAAACTGAGTGAAAATGTAATCACATGTCAGTTCTAGTACAATATATTTGTCCAATGAATATCCGTTTATCATCTGCATTTCTTCTTGGTGTAGCAATTTTAATGGCCAGTAGTGTAATTCGGAATAACACAGAATCGTTTTTATCCGCAGACACCGGGCAGGCGACTTTGTAGTATAATGTCTCGGCTATACGGGGACATACATAATGGCTGTACGAGTGCAGTCTGTCGACATATACTTGACCACATATGGAAGTTTTCCTCTGGCCATGGAGTGTCCTCGGCTAGCCGAATGGTAACTTGACCACTCGCGATAAGTAGGAAATCCGGGTTTTAGTCCTTTACAACTTTTCATTGTTGTCATACCATTATACAGCACCTTCCCGCGAAAGGCAAAGGTTCCGAGTTCGAATCTCGGTCCGGCAGACAGTGTTAATCTGCCAGGAAGTTTCATAACAGCGCACACTCCACTGCAGAGTGAAAATCTCATTCTGGAAACACCCACACAGGCTGTGGCTAAGCCATGTCTCGGCTATATCCTTTCTTCCAGGAGTGCTAGTTCTGCAAGGTTCGCAGAAGAGCTTCTGTAAAGTTTGGAAGGTAGGGGGCGAGGTACTGGCGGAAGTAAAGCTGTGAGGACGGGGCGTGAGTCGTGCTTGGGTAGCTCAGTTGGTAGAGCACTTGCCCGCGAAAGGCAAAGGTCCCGAGTTCGAGTCTCGGTCCGGCGCACAGTTTTAATCTGCCAGGAAGTTTCATACAGCTAATGGTTTTCCATATTGGCAACCCAGAGTGCGTTTCATGTGGGCGAAAAAAGGGAAAAATATCTATTAACGTTTAAAAGAAAAGTAAAGAGGAAGAGAAGAGAATCGATCTTTGATAAAGGAAATGGGGGAGGAGAAACGACGACGAAATCTACAATCCCACTCGTACAAAAGCTCGCGGCGGGGCGCGTTTTGATTTGTGGCGTAACTGTTTGTTCACTGCTATCTCTCGTCGTACTGTGCACTATGCAAGTTCCCCCTACCTCAGTACGGCGTGTGATCACCACCCCGTTTCTCTGCATTCGTAGACACTGTCCAGACGGCGTTAAAAGCAGCGCTGAGGAAAAACATCGTCAATACTTACGTTTGCAAAGTCCGCGTAAACTCTGGTAGCAAACTATTCTGTAATATACTATAACAAACGATAGCATCATCTCTTTAGAAAAGTATCAAAATTCTGCAACAAGTTCTGTTTTCCTTTAGGTTCAAAATAAAATTGCCATCAGCCCGTATTTACTTAACAAATAATATCACTGTCCTCAGCTCACAGTTCAGACATCCCACTACACACACAAGGCAGCCAGGAATGTACTTAAGTCCAACCGGAATTATTACGCGATTTATAGTCATTATAGATTAAGGGAAGGCAAACCTACGTTTCTAGCATTTGTAGACTTAGAGAAAGCTTTTGACAATGTTAACAGCCGGCTGAGGTGGCCGTGCGGTTCTAGGCGCTACAGTCTGGAACCGAGCGGCCGCTACGGTCGCAGGTTCGAATCCTGCCTCGGGCATGGATGTGTGTGATGTTCTTAGGTTAGTTAGGTTTAATTAGTTCTAAGTTCTAGGCGACTCATGACCTCAGAAGTTAAGTCGCATAGTGCTCAGAGCCATTTGAACCATTTTGAACAATGTTGACTGGAATACTCTCTTTCAAATTGTGAAGGTGGCAGGGGTAAAATACAGGGAGTGAAAGGCTATTTATAATTTGTACAGAAACCAGATGGCAGCTATAAGAGTCGAAGGACATGATAGGGAAGCAGTGGTTGGAAAGGGAGTGAGACAGGGTTGTAGCCTCTCCCCGATGTTATTCAATATGTTTATTGAGCAAGCAGTAAAGGAAACAAAAGAAAAATTCGGAGTAGGATTGAAAATCCATGGAGAAGAAATAAAAATTGTGAGGTTCGCCGATGACATTGCAATTCTGTCAGAGACAGGAAAGGACCTGGAAGAGCAGGTGAACGGAATGGACAGTGTCTTGAAAGGAGGATATAAGATGAACATCAGCGAAAGCAAAACGAAGATAATGAAATGTAGTCGAATTAAATCGGGTGATGCTGAAGGAATTAGATTAAGAAATGAGACACTTCAAGTAGTACAGGAGTTTTCCTATTTGGGGAGCAAAATAACTGATGATGGTCGAAGTAGAGAGGATATCAAATGTAGGCTGGCAATGGCAAGGAAAGCGTTTCTGAAGAAGAGAAATTTGTTAACATCGAGTATAGAGTTAAGTGTCAGGAAGTCGTTTCTGGAAGTATTTGTATGGAGTGTAGCCATGTATGGAAGTGAAACGTGGACGATAAACAGTTTGGACAAGAAGAGAATAGAAGCTTTCGAAATGTGGTGCTACAGAAGAATGCTGAAGATTAGATGGGTAGATCACATAACTAATGAGGAGGTATTGAATAGAATTGGGGAGAAGAGGAGTTTGTGCGACATCTTGACTAAAAGAAGGGATCGGTTGGTAGGGCATATTCTGAGGCATCAAGGGATCACTAATTTAGTATTGGAGGGCAGCGTGGAGGGTAAAAATCGTAGAGGGAGATCAAGAGATGAATACACTATGCAGATTCGGAAGGATGTATTTTGCAGTAGGTACTGGGAGATAAAGAAGCTTGCACAGGATAGAGTGGCATGGAGAGCTGCATCAAACCAGTCTCAGGACTGAAGACCACAACAACAACAACAACAACAGTCATTACTCTGCTACAATGTGCGAGTTTCACATTCGGTCCTTTTTCAGTGGACACCTAATACAGAAATTGTTCGCCAAATATTCTATAGACGAATATTAAACATGCTACGCGGAATTTACAAAGGCCGAAAGTTCACACGCAGATCTCTTTCCAACAAAACAATCCACAAGCACAAACTTCACAAAACTGTCCGTAAATGCAACTGCTATTACGGCCATACAATGTGGACGCTAGAAGCCAATTATTTCTTCATTTCACACATAATAAAGACGGAAGCGTTCAACGTGACCTGCACCTCCGATAGCTGACTAGCGATTCCTGAATGCTGCTCCTTCCACAGCCAATAACTACGTGGCAATGTGCGGGAACTGCTTGTCTGGTTGGTTGTTCAAAATGACAAGCCAATCAAAACAATCCTTCGAGAACATTCTCACGCTATAACTGTCATCACTATTCACAGAAGCATTTACGTCACTTCATCACCCAAACATTAATAAAATGTTTAACAAAACCAAACGAGCCAGCCGCTGCGGCCGAACGGTTCTTGGCGCTTCAGTCCGGAACCGCGCTGCTGCTACTGTCGCTGGTTCGAATTCTGCCTTGAGCATGGATGTGGGTGAAGCCCTTTGGTTAGTTAGGTTTAAGTAGTTCTAAGGGACTGAGATGCGCGAGATTAGCCGAGCGGTCTTAGGCGCTGCAGTCATGGACTGTGCGGCTGGTCCCGGCGGAGTTTCGAGTCCTCCCTCAGGCATGGGTGTGTGTGTTTGTACTTAGGATAATTTAGGTTAAGTAGTGTGTACGCTTGGGACTGATGACCTCAGCAGTCAAGTCCCATACGATTTCACACACATTTCAACCGTTTTTTCTAGGGGACTGATGACCTCAGATGTTGAGTCCCATAGTGCTTGGAGCAATTTGAATTTGAAAACCAAACGAAAAGAAAACTAATCTTGTAATAACTTTAGAAAACTATTACTCTGCAAATGACTATTCTGGCTGCCTTCTTACAAAACCAAGTACCCTTGGACATACGTCATCAGCACGGTAGGCAAATTACATTTTTCATTGCAACTTACTTGCTTAACCCTTCCCCATGACATACTTACGTAATGTTTAACATGAGATAATACTGAATTTTTTTTTGTATGTCCCAGTTACACACTCTCACTCATTCTCCTTTAGTCGCACAAGAACACATTAAATAAATACTGATCTTTTCTGAATTTTATATTATGAAAACGGAAAATTGTTAACGTTTTTAATTATGAAAATTCAAACCAATTGACCTAGCATTTTGTTAACTTCAGTAATGGTTCCAAATGATACCAAAAGACAAAGTGTTATGAATCCCGTTGTGGCCGAGTGGTTCTAGGCTCTTCAGTCTGGAAGCGCGCGACCGATGCGGACGCAGGTTCGAATCCTGCCTCGGGCATGGATGTGTGTGATGTCCTTAGGTTAATTAGGTTTAAATAACTCTGTTCTAGCGGACTGATGACCTCAGATGTTAAGTTCCATAGTGCTCGGAGCCATTTGAACCATTTGTTATGAATCCTAACTGACATTAATTTTAAAAGTGTCGGTTTGGGGTATCTACATCTACATCTACATAAATATTCCGCAATCCACCAGACGGTGCGTGGCGGAGGGTAGCTCGTACCACAACTAGCATCTTCTCTCCCTGTTCCACTCCCAAACAGAACGAGCGAAAACTGACTGCCTATATGCCTCTGTACGAGCCCTAATCTCTCTTATCTTATCTTTGTGGTCTTTCCGCGAAATGTAAGTTGGCAGCAGTAAAATTGTACTGCAGTCAGCCTCAAATGCTGGTTCTCTAAATTTCCTCAGCAGCGAATCACAAAAAGAACGCCTCCTTTCCTCTAAGAGACTCCCACCCGAGTTCCTGAAGCATTTCCGTAACACTCGCGTGATTGTCAAACCTACCAGTAACAAATCTAGCAGCCCGCCTCTGAATTGCTTCTATGTCCTCCCTCAATCCGACCTGATAGGGATTTTAGGTAATTTCCTCTATCTGTGAAAGTATGTCAGCTAGAAAGTTGAGATTTTTACACAATCTCCTTTTTGATAACAAAGGGCAGTATATTGACTTTTAACTAAATTGAATAATATTTTATAAAGTTTATTTAGATTCTTATGGGCTTGAATATTCTGTCGCTCGAATTGACACAGGTACCGCTTCCCTCGTCTAGGCTAGCGACAGGTGCGAGTGAGTCACGCTAAGATACAAGCGGTTGTTCCTGTCACCGCCAACGGCTCCAAAGCTACGAGCCGTACTGCAAAGTAGTGCAATAAATGCTATTGCATATTGACTCTGCGGCTGGTCCCGGCAGAGGTTCGAGTCCTCCCTCGGGCATGGGAGTGTGTGTTTGTCCTTAGGATACTTTAGGTTAAGTAGTGTGTAAGCTTAGGGACTGAAGACCTTCGCAGTTAAGTCCCATAAGATTTCACACACATTCGAACATTGAACATATTGACTCGCGACGTTACAAGCTGAAGAGCAGAAGAATCCAGTGGGGGGACCATGTAGCCAGTATGCCAGAAGAAAGAACGGGGAAGAAGGTGAAGGGGAAACCAGGTACCAGACGCCCGTTAGGATGACCGAGGCAGTGCGGGGTGGACTATCTGGCGAAGGACGTGGCAGCGCTGGGAACTGAAGACAGCTGGACGAATCGAGCACAGAGAAAAAAGGGGAGAGACAGTCTCCGTAAGAGCGTGCAAAAATTTAACGGGACGTAAAGACTGCTCCACTGAAGAATTTGAGGTAGCGAACCTGGGGTCATAAAAGCCAGCCTAAGGAGATAACAGGAATAAAATCACATTACCCATGGAGTCGACCACAAAGGTACCGCGAACTTCATGTCAGCCAAAGGTGTTCTGTAGGATTCAGGTCAGGACTCTGTGCAGGCCAGTCCGTTACAGGGGTGTTATTGTCGTGTGACCTCTCCACCACAGGCCGTACACTATTGTTGAGTGGTACTTAAGATAGGTAAATAAATCAGTGAAGTAGATATTTGAAAATAAATGAAAAACTTAGTTTAGTTTAGAAGAGTTACACACTGGCAAACAGAGGGCAGAGCAGCAGTGGCAACGGCCGGTGCTCGCAAGTCAGCAAGCACGTTCAGGAGAAGCCATCGCCCTGCCCACATAAGCGGAAGCTGTCTATTCAGCCCGACTGGCTCACGTGTTTCTCAATTGTCACATGTGATCAAAGGCCCTCGCCTACATTCCAAGAGCCAAATTAAGAAGATTCTTCGAGAAGCTAGAAGCTTTTCAGTGAGACAGAAGAGGCAATGACCGTGAAGTCATTCACATTCAGTGAACTGAAGTGAATAAATACGTGGGACACAGGGGGGGCCAACAGTAGTTTTCAGTTCAGTTTCGGTGCTGAAAACCGTCATGCAAGAAGAGACTACATCACTGACAGACGCACCAAGTCCGCCGCTGTAATGGAATACCAAGCAGCAGCCTCGCCGCCAGAAGACAGAACTTAGAAGGTATTTGAAGACTGATTTTTACGTACCCGGGTGACTCGTGAGGTAGGGAAAAAGACGGCCTCACATCAGCAGTCACCTGTGAGCTGGGATGAAGATCTGACAGCCGAAGACTGGCAAGCGGGAGTCCGTTGTTCGAGTCCGGGACACTGGCCTTCCCCCGCCGCGCCGCGCCGCTCCGTTGGCCGACGCACAACACACGCGGCCGCTTGGAGAAGAGAAACACTGGGACGCCACATCCAAGGCATCAACATCCGATTCGCCACTTCGTTCTCAATAATTAAAAGGGCCACCTCACGATGCGCGTCTCCAGTCAACTGGGCAAAACAGCGGCACGAGATACACACCGCCAGGCGTAATCAGACGCCGCAGCTCACGCAGCAGAGGCTTCGCAAACGACACAGCTGCCGCTCTCCCAGCCAGAACAGTCCAGTAAGGAAACAGTTGTACAAATCTTTCAATAAAAGTTATCTTATGTAAAATGCTGTTTCATTCTACCTCATACCCGAGCCAAGGAAGAACCAACCCTGCCCACATGTTGTTAAGAGAGAAAAAGTGATTTATTTAGTGTTTTTCACCCTGACATGATGCTTTAGAATCAAATGCCCTTTGCAGTAATGCTCACCCTGACAATTGACTAACATCAAAACAGGTTACCCAGTTATAACCGGCTGGAGTGGCCAAGCAGTTCTAGGCGCTTCAATCTGGAACTGCGTGACAGCTACGGTCGCAGGTTCGAATCCTGCCTCGGGCATGGATGTGTGTGATGTCCTTAGCTTAGTTAGGTTTAAGTAGTTCTAAGTTCTAGGGGACTGATGACCACAGCAGTTAAGTTCAAAAATGGTTCAAGTGGCTCTGAGCACTATGGGACTTAACATCTATGGCCATCAGTCCCCTAGAACTTAGAACTACGTAAACCTAACTAACCTAAGGACAGCACACAACACCCAGTCATCACGAGGCAGAGAAAATCCCTGACCCCGGCGGGAATCGAACCCGGGAACCCGGGCGTGGGAAGCGAGAACGCTACCGCACGACCACGAGCTGCGGAAAGCAGTTAAGTCCCATAGTGCTCAGAGCCATTTGAACCATTTTCCTCGAAGATGTTGAAAGATGCAATCGCCATCCCCGAATTTACATTAGTTACGGTTATCTGCAAGTACTATTACTGATGCACTGAACGTACCATTTGCACTGTATCTTGCAAAATTTATCTACATTAGTTACGGTTAACTGCAAGTACTATTACCGACGAACTGAATGTACCACTTGTAGTGTATCTCACAAAATCTGCTGAAACTGACCTCAATGCAAGCATGATATCTGCGAATCCTGATAAATATCCCTGGTGTGTTTCGAATCACATCACATGCAGCTACAGTTCTGACAATAGGTATCCGCTGGGGTCTCATACACAGGTGACTTTAATCCCCAGAAAGGAAATAATCGAGGGGGTTCAGATCAGGTGACCCGCTGCCCACGGAATAGGACCTCACCTTTTCATCCATCGACTAGGCAATACTGCCCCAGTACTGCTCCATCGTATTGTACTGTACTTCTCCGAATAGTACTGAGTAATGAATGGGTTGATGTTCATTCATAGCACGTTCCGTCATAGGACAATGTAAATACGATACAATACCTTATGGACAAGTCAAGAAAACTTGCATCACGACTTCCTGGTAATGAAGGTCCTTCTCCTTGTTTTCCTGCAGGAAATAAAGAATGTACATGTAAATAAACAGCACAGTATGTGTGCACTTGTACGCTTGTTAGTTGTAAATAAGCTGGCAAACAGTAAGGCGGTAGAAAAGTTTACTACCATATCTCCTTAAGCTGGCTTTTCCAACCGCAGGTTGCCAACCTCAGATTGTTGAGTGAAGCATTCTTTATGCCCTGTTACATTTTTTCACGCCCTTACGTGGAAATGGAAATGAGAGTTTGGCGTCATTGGCCGGGAGGCCCCTTGCGGGGCAAGTCCAGCCGCCTTGGTGCAGCTCTTACTACATTCGACGACACATTGGGCGACGTGCGCACCTGATGGGGATGCAATGATGATGAAGACAACACGACACCCAGTTGCTGAGCGGAGAAAATCCTCGACCCAGCCGGGAATCGGACCCGGTCCCGTAGGACGGCAATCTGTAATGCTTACCACTCAGCTACCGGGGCGGACACGCTCTTCCGTAAACACCCTGTATGTACATGTGTATGTATGTTGCTTACGGCATGAAGAACACCATCGGAACATCACAGAACGTCCTCTGTCCTGAATTTCGCCCTCCACACACTGCGCCTTGAACATCTCACTGTGCTGTCGGTGCTCTCGAAGTCTCGTATCGTTTCCAAACGTGCAAAATCCCCACCCGTTGAGGAACACAGCATCCCCCAGTCAGCTAGTGTGCAGTTTAGCCCACGGAGTCGACCACAAAGGTACCGCAAACTTCATGTCAGCCAAAGGTGTTCCATAGCATTCAGGTCAGGACTCTGTACAGGCCAGTCCATTACAGGGATGTTATCGCCGTGTAACAACTCCGCCACAGGCCGCGCACTATGGACAGGTGCTCCATCGTGTTGAAAGATGCAATCGCCATCCCCGAATTGCTCTTCAACAGTGGGAAGCGAGAAGGTCCTTAAAACATCAAATGGTTCAAATGGCTCAGAGCACTATGGGACTTAACATGTGAGGTCATTAGTCCCCTAGAACTTAGAACTAGTTAAACCTAACTAACCTAAGGACATCACACACATCCATGCCCGAGGCAGGATTCGAACCTGCGACCGTAGCGGTCTCGCGGTTCCAGACTGCAGCGTCTAGAACCGCACGGCCACTTCGGCCGGCTCTTAAAACATCAACGTAGGCCTGTGCTGTGACAGTGCCACACAAAACAACAAGAGGTGCAAGCCCGCGCCATGAGAAACACGACAACACCATAACACCACCGCCTCCGAACTGTGCTCTCGGCACTACACACGCTGGCACATGACGTTCACCAGGCATTCGCCATACGCTCACCCTGCCGTCGGATCGCCACACTGTGTACCGTGATTCGTCACTCCACACAATGTTTTTCCACTGTTCACTCGTCCAATTGTTACGCTCCTTACACAAGCGAGGCATCATTTTAGCATTTACCGGCGTGATGTGTGGCTTATGAGCAGCCGCTCGACCATGAAATCCAAGTTTTCTCACCTACAGCCTGACTGCCGTAGCACTTGCAATGGATCCTGATGCAGTTTGGAATTCCTGTGTGATGGTCTGGATACATGTCTGTGTATTACACATTACGACTCTCTTCAACTGTCGGCGGTGTCTTTCAGTCAACAGAAAAGGTCGGCCTGCATGCTTTTATGCTGTACGTGCCCCTTCACGTTTCCACTTCACTATCACATCGGAAACAGTGGACCCAGGGATGTTTCAGAGTGTGCAAATCTCGCCTACAGACGTATGCCACAAGTGACACCTTATCACATGACCACGTTCGAAGTGCGTGAGCTCCGCGGAGCTCCCCATTCTGCCCTATCACGATGTCTGATGACTACTGAGGTCGCTGATATGCAGTACCTGGCAGTAGGTGGTGTGGTGTCACCGCCAGACACCACACTTGCTAGGTGGTAGCCTTTAAATCGGCCGCGGTCCGTTAATATATGTCGGACCCGCGTGTCGCCACTGTCAGTGATTGCAGACCGAGCGCCTCCACACGGCAGGTCTGGAGAGACTTCCTAGCACTCGCCCCAGTTGTACAGCCGACTTTGCTAGCGATGGTTCACTGACAAAATACGCTCTCATTTGCCGAGACGATAGGTAGCATAGCCCTCAGCTACGTCATTTGCTACGACCTAGCAAGGCGCCATTACCAGTTACTATTGATATTATGAGTCATGTACAGTCAAGAGCGACGCTCACCTTTTATGGATTAAAGTTAAGTACTCCACCAGCTACGTCCGTTTTTTTCTGAAGTCTAATTTCCTTGACCTGTTCCAGACCTCACGCCAGCCTGCGTGAGCTAAAACGCGTGCCTTTCGGCTTCCTCTAGTAACACAGTGTTGGCTCTCCTGCCATCCACAACAGGTGGCAGCACAATGCACCTAACGTGAAAAACGTATGGTTTTGGGGGTGTCCGGATACTTTTGATCATATGGTGTATTTTCATAGTGATGCACAACAGTTGGCAGCACCAGCGCGGGTGAAAAGATCGAGCATTCACAAATGTGTACCTCAGGTTTCCATTTGAAGAAAATGCGTCTTTTACAAGGAAGACGCGTGCGCAAGAGATGTGAACACGAAATGGGCCGATACTGGTGGGGGTAAATTCAACAAGGAAGGTTGGGCGACTTCGTTACAGTTAATAACGAAAGAGGAACATTTGACAATGTTATTCAATCTGTATATTGAACAAGCAGTAAAGGAAACAAAAGAAAAATTCGGAGTAGGTATTAAAATCCATGGAGAAGAAATAAAAACTTTGAGGTTCGCCGATGACATTGTAATGCTGTCAGAGACAGCAAAGGACTTGGAAGAGCAGTTGAACGGAATGGATGGTGTCTTGAAGGGAGGATATAAGATGAACATCAACAAAAGCAAAACGAGGATAATGGAATGTAGTCGAATTAAGTCGGGTGATGTTGAGGGTATCAGATTAGGAAATGAGACACTTAAAGTAGTAAAGGAGTTTTGCTATTTGGGGAGCAAAATAACTGATGATGGTCGAAGTAGAGAGGATATAAAATGTAGACTGGCAATGGCAAGGAAAGCCTTTCTGAAGAAGAGAAATTTGTTAACATCGAGTATAGATTTAAGTGTCAGGAAGTCATTTCTGAAAGTATTTGTATGGAGTGTAGCCATGTATGGAAGTGAAACATGGACGGTAAATAGTTTCGACATGAAGAGAATAGAAGCTTTCGAAATGTGGTGCTACAGAAGAATGGTGAAGATTAGATGGGTAGATCACATAACTAATGAGGAGGTGTTGAACGGGATTGGGGATAAGAGAAGCCTGTGGCACAACTTGACCAGAAGAAGGGATCGGTTGGTAGGACATGTTCTGAAGCATCAAGGGATCACCAATTTAGTACTGGAGGGCAGCGTGGAGGGTAAACATCGTAGGGGGAGACCAAGAGATGAATACACTAAGCAGATTCAGAAGGATGTATGCTGCAGTAGGTACTGGGAGATGAAGAAGCTTGCACAGGATAGGGTAGCATGGAGAGCTGCATCAAACCAGTCTCAGGACTGAAGACCACAACAACAAGAACTATTTGGGAGTGCGACAGAAAAGGAAATGGCTAGTAGTGGTACAGTACACCCTCCGTCACGCACTGTAGGGTGGCTCACGGGTATCTATGTATATGCAGATATGAGGTAGAAGGTACGGGAAAACCAGGAGGTTGAACAGGTAGAGAGAGTAACTGCGAAAGAGGCGGCTACACAAATGGAAATAATGGGAAAATACCAGGGCCTGGAACTAGTGAGATATGGCTCAAGCATTCTATATAATTATTTAAGACAGTTATTTAAAATGTATGCGGGATGGGGAGAACGTATCTAAGCCCCATACACAGAAAATGAATCAAAAAAGTATGTAGCAGTCATCGTGGCGTAAGTGTCAGAAGTACAATTAGCAGGCTGCACGGGACGATGTCAAAATCAGGAATGGAGAAGTTTGTAAATGAAGTGGAAGATCAAAGTGGCTCAATAAGATGATTTGGAAATTTGTGGTAATTTCTATGGGACCAAACTGCTGAGGTTATCGGTCCCTAGCCTTACCCACTACTTAATCTAACTTAAACAAACTTACGCTAAGGACAACACACAGACACCCATGCCCGAGGGAGGACTCGAACCTCCGACGGCAGCAGCCGCGCGAACGGTGGCAAGGCGCCTTAGACCGCACGGCTACCACCCGCGGCTTTCGAGGAAGAAGGAGAAGAAGAAGAAGAAGATGATGATGATACTAGAATGTAGACTTTCACGGCCGGAAATGTCATGTCCATTATAAATATCCGGGTTGTTATGCCGTGGTTCCTATTTGAAGAAAACGCCTACGGCAGCGCCATCTAGCGGGCCAACCATAGCGTCATCTGGTTTCCCCCTTCAAGCGAGACGAGTTTCGTTCTTTGTAGTTTTTTTGTTCGACGCTTATTTCGTGAGATATTTGGCCCGGTCACGATCGATGGACCACCCTGTATAGACGTTGTCGAACGCAGCGCCGGATTCTGCCTCTTTACATCTCTCTGTATTTGAATACACATGGCTATACCAGTTTCTTTGTCGCTTCATTGTAGAAGTAAGGAAAGTTAGAATCCCGCAAGTTGATAGCTGAGACTGTGAGGGCATTGTGACGCAACAGGCGAGGTCGCCGGTGCGATTCCCGATCAGGTACACAGTTCCAGCCTGTGTTTAATCGCGTCGCTCCTGTCACGTGCAAGTTGCGGCACGTGCTGAGTGAATACAGCTGCTTTAGCGCCGCCGTCTGCCGCACCAGAGCTGACTGACGTAACTCGATGGCCCGCTGCCAGACCATGCGCGCGCTACCGCCTCTGTGTACTCCCGACCTGCCCTCCGGGACAATGTCCTCGGCCCTGAAGAAGCCAGATCCGGGTAACGCAGCCGGATCGATGCTCAGTGCTGGTGAGTAAGTCTATGTCACACTGTCACCTACTCTGGACTGCTGGCAGGCCCCGATCTCGGGGCGGGGGGGGGGGGGGGGGGGGGGAGGAGGTTGGGTTGCTGCAAACCGTGATACCTGCGTCGGTTGGGAAACCCTTGGAGAAACCCTTGTCTCACAAACCGCCTGGCATCCAGCACACGTTGGTCTGTCGATTATCACTTGGTTCACATGGCTCTGACAAGGGAACCTCCCCATCGCACCCCCCTCAGATTATGTTATAAGTTGGCACAGTGGATAGGCCTTCAAAAACTGAACTCAGATCAATCGAGAAAACAGGAAAAAGCTGTGTCGAACTATGAAAAAAAATAAGCAAAATATACGAACTGAGTACTCCATGCCCATGATAGGCCACATCAAGGATAGTGTGAGCTCAGGATCGCCGTGGTCCCGTGGTTAGCGTGAGCAACTGCGGAACGAGAGGTCCTCCGTTCAAGTCTTTCGTCGAGTGAAAAGTTTAATATTTTCAGACAATTATTATCTGTCCTAAACGATGACTAACTGAAACCCTCAGCTGCCGACATGTGTTGTTTATATACCTCGATGTGAACAGCTGAAAATGTGTGCCCCGACCGGGATCTCCTGCTTACATGGCAGACGCTCTATCCACCTGAGCCACCGAGGACACAGATGAATAGTGCGACTGCAGGGACTTATCCCTTGCACGCTTCCCGTGAGACTCCGGGTTCGAGTCCCGGTCGGGGCACACATTTTCAGCTGTTCACATCGAGATATATGAACAACACCTGTCGGCAGCTGAGGGTTTCAGTTAGTCATCATTTATTCCAGGGAAAAGCTACACGGTCATCTACAGTATCTGCTCTTTCGAGAACAGTTACTGTCTTCATATAGATATATTATCTGTCCGTCCGTCCGATGCGAGGTAACTGCGCCGTAGTATGGGGACGCTACACCTAAACAAACACCGAAACACACGACGTCAGTCGACTACAGCGCACGGAAGAGAGAGTATTCCTGCTAACGAGGCTCCCTGGCTGGCAGTTGACTGTTCGCTACTTTGGACGAGAGTGCATTAAATACGGGAAATGTATCCCGTGGGCAATATGAATCCAGCAAATATAGCTCGCGGTCGCAAAACACAGACACTAAACTTATTACAGTGAACAGAGACGTCAATGAACGAATGGACAGATCATAACTTTGCGAAAATAAAGAAAGTAAACTTCTCACTCGAGGGAAGACTTCAACCAAGGACCTCTCGTACCGCAGTTGCTCACACTAACCACGGGACCACGGCGCTTCTGATCTCACACTATCCTTGATGTTGCTTATCTTGCGCGTGGACTACTCAGTTTGTATATTGTGCTTATTTTTTTCATAGTTCCACACAACTTCTTCCTGTTTTCTCGATTGATCTGTGTTCAGTTTTTCAAGGCCTATCCACTGTACCAACTTATAACTAAATCTGAGGGGGGTGCGATGGGGAGGTTCCCTTGTGAGTACTATGGGACTTAACATCTGAGGTCATCAGTCCCCTAGAACTTAGAACTACTTAAACCTAACTAACCTGAGGACATCACACACATCCATGCCCGAGGCAGGATTCGAACCTGCGACCGTAGCGGTCGCGTGGTTCCAGACTCAAGCGCCTAGAACCACTCGGCCACACCGACCGGCTGTAGATTATCCATATTGTTTTGTAACGCATCCCTCTTGGCTTTTGAACATTTTTCAACACATTGTGACTTGATTTCTGAACGAATCTTAAGGGGGGTAGGACGTCAAACGGGCCGACTTGAAGCAGGAGAGGCACCACAGGACATTTTATTTTCTACTGTCTATACTTTTACTTACTTACTTACTTACTAACTTACTTACTCACTGGTCATACCGGACGCGAGAGTCCAGCAACAACGTATTTTCGCCACCTGTCCCTGTCTTGGGCTATTTCCTTCCATTCACCTTCAATACCTAGGCTCCTCAAATCAGCCTTCACATTCTCCTCCCACCTACGCCTCGGTCTCCCCACAGGACGTTTTCCCTCTAGGTGCCCTACCAGTACTCTGCGCGCTGCCCTGCCCTCATCCATTCGAGCTACGTGACCCGCCCATCGCAGCCTACGTGATTTAACAATATTGATTATGTCAGGGCTTGAACAGACTTCGTGAACCTCTTCGTTTTGCAGTTTTCGCCACTCTCCGCTAATGTCATCCCTTTTTGCACCGAAAATTTTCCTCAAATTTTTGTTTTCAAGTACTCGAAAGGGCTTTTCATTTTGCACAGTGAGAGACCCAGTCTCACACCCATACAGCATAACTGGTAGAATAATAGTTTTGTATATTCTAATCTTTAAATTCCTAGACAATATCAGTGATGAAAGTAATCTATTCAGTGAGAAGTAGCACGCATTTCCCGCCCGTAATCTCTTCTTCAGTTCGGATTCAATAGATACTTAAATGTGTTCACTTTTTGAAACTGCATGTCTCCAACTCTTAACATTTCCTGATCTACTGCTACTATACTTTTACAAATTAATTCATAAAACTTTGTCAGTATGACCAGGAAGGATTCAGGATTCACACTGATAGGAGTGGAAGTGCAAAAACATAACAAAACAATTTTTTTTAGATATAAAACTTCATCTGTTTTCACTTACTGTTGGCTGCCTTTCTTCCTATAGGTACATTTTTTTTCACAAGCAAGAGAGATTGATGAATTTTGCATAGCATACAGACCATACTTACAGGTGTATGAAACTCTAGAATTTTCCAAATCTATTAAAAACTGTGGTAAAAATTGAGATAATTAACTGCAAAATTTGATTTTTTTCTAAACATAAACTTTAAAACGTAACAGATCATTCATTTTTTCATAAAATAAATAGATTCTAGAGGGTCAGACACCTGTAAGTATGGTTTGTATGCTGTGCAAAATTCATCGAACAGTCTCTCTTACTTAGGAAGAAAAGTGTACCTATAGCAACAAATGCAGCCAAAAGTAAGCGAAAAAATGATGAAATTTCACATGTAAAAAAAAATATTTTGTTATGGTTTTGAACTTTCGCTGTTACGAGTACGAATCCTGAATCCTTCCTGGTCATGCTGACAAAGTTTTATGAATTTACTTGTGGAAGTATAGACAGTGGGAATTAAAATGTCCTGTGGTGCCTCTCCTGCTCCAAGTCGGCCCGTTTGACGTCCCGCCCCCCTTAAGATGATTTTTGAATGCGTGCATAGTGCGCGCGACGTCTCTGCCAGGGGAATCCCCATCACATCCAGAAATAAAAAACTTTCCCGTAGAGAGAAGGGGGCGTGGCTGTACAAGCCGAGACGAATAAACACGAACGGGTGAATGACAATCGCTGTTTGTTTAAGCGCTTGGCTGGATGTGCGAATGATCGGCATTGTTTTAATCATTAGCGAAATCAGAATGGAAATAAACGACACACAGGAATAACTGGTAAGTACGAGGTGCATTCAAGTTCTAAGGCCTCCGATTTGTTTTCTCCGGACTGGAAAGAGATAGAAACATGCGCATTGTTTTAAAATGAGGCCGCGTTCATTGTCAATACGTCCCAGAGATGGCAGCACTGTGCGGCAGATGGAATTTTAGCGCCAGTGGCGACAATGAGAACTGTTTTAAATACTTAAAATGGCGACGTTTTCCTTACTTGAACAGTGTGCAATCATTCGTTTTCTGAATTTGCGTGGTGTGAAACCAATTGAAATTCATCGACAGTTGAAGGAGACATGTGGTGATGTAGTTACGGATGTGTCGAAAGTGCGTTCGTGGGTGTGACAGTTTAATGAAGGCAGAACATCGTGTGACAACAAACCAAAACAACCTCGGGCTCGCACAAGCCGGTATGACGACACGATCGAGAAAGTGGAGAGAATTGTTTTGGGGGATCGCCGAATGACTGTTGAACAGATCGCCTCCAGAGTTGGCATTTCTGTGGGTTCTGTGCACACAATCCTGCATGATGACCTGAAAATGCGAAAAGTGTCATCCAGCCACGAATGCTGACGGACGACCACACGGCTGCCCGTGTGGCACGTTGCCGAGCAATGTTGACGCGCAATTACAGCACGAATGGGACTTTCTTTTCGTCGGTTGAGACAATGGATGAGACGTGGATGCCATTTTGCAATCCAGAAACAATGCGCCAGTCAGCTCAATGGAAGCACACAGATTCAACGCCACCAAAAAAATTTCAGGTAACCGCCAGTGCTGAAGAAATGATGGTGTCCATGTTCTGGGACAGCGAGGGCGTAATCCTTACCCATTGCGTTCCAAAGGGCACTACGGTAACAGGTGCATCCTACGAAAATGTTTTGAAGAACAAATTCCTTCCTGCACTGCAACAAAAACGTCCGGGAAGGGCTGCCTCACCAAGACAACGCACCCGCACATCGAGCTAACGTTACGCAACAGTTTCTTCGTGATAAACAACTTTGAAGTGATTCCTCGTGCTCCCTACTCACCTGACCTGGCTCCTAGTGACTTTTGGCTTTTTCCAACAATGAAAGACACTCTCCGTGGCCGTACATTCACCAGCCGTGCTGCTATTGCCTCAGCGATTTTCCAGTGGTCAAAACAGACTCCTAAAGAAGCCTTCGCCGCTGCCATGGAATCATGGCGTCAGCGTTGTGAAAAATGTGTACGTCTGCAGGGCGATTACGTCGAGAAGTAACGCCAGTTTCATCGATTTCGGGTGAGTAGTTAATTAGAAAAAAAATCGGAGGCCTTAGAACTTGAATGCACCTCGTAAGATTACATATTATCTTCTGTAATTTTCACAGAAAATTTTTGCCAGGGCGTTACACTACTAAGGACCAGTTGTATAGTCCCCCGTTAGCAGCCGCTTAAGTTCGGTTCTCGGAATAGCGCGGAAAACGCGTTGTTCGAACCGGTAATTCTGGCAGGGTTAGTGAAGTTAGCTGGAGAATAAGCTGACGGAGGCAGGAATGATTATAGAACTAGTGATGACAAGATTGTTTGTTAGAACTAGAAGAGAAAGGAATGGAGACTTCGAACGTGGTCAGGTGTCACTTGTATCATATTTGTAATCATCCCGAGGTCCACTATTTCCGATGTGATAATGAAGTGGAAACGTGAAGGGACACGTACATCACGAAAGCGTACAGGCCGACCTCGTCTGTTGACTGACAGTTGAAGAGGGTCGTAATTTGTAATAGGCAGACATCTATCCAGACCATCACACAGGAATGGGCTTGGAATTAACGCTTGATTAGGTATACAAACAATTCCGAAGACTCCGAACCTATGGCAAATGCGACGCAAAACCGTTTGCATAGGAACAGTGGAAACACCGGTGGTTCTCCATCGATATGGTTTGCATTTGATGTCCTGAGTTTCATACTACATATCGAGACGTGAGTTTATCACGTGTGTTCTACATCTACATCTACATCTACATCCATACTCCGCAAGCCTCCTGACGGTGTGTGGCGGAGGGTACCTTCAGTACCTCTTTCGGTTCTCCCTTCTATTCCAGTCTCATATTGTTCGTGGAAAGAAGGATTGTCAGTATGCCTCTGTGTGGGCTCTAATCTCTCTGATTTTATCCTCATGGTCTCTTCGCGAGATATACGTAGGAGGGAGCAATATACTGCTTGACTCTTCGGTGAAGGTATGTTCTCGAAACTTTGACAAAAGCCCGTACCGAGCTACTGCAACATTCTTTGAGTGAACATGGCTATGTTCTGCTACTTGCAGCCATTCATGGACTTCGTGCTCCATAAAAGTGATGAAATTCTTATGGATCACCATGCGTCGTGTCTCCAGGCTACAGTTGTTTGCGACTGGTTTGAAGATCATTCTGGAGCGAACGATCTGGTCACGCAGATGACCCGACATGAATCTCACAGGAGATTTATGGGACATAATAGAGATGTCAGTTGGTGCATAAACTCCTGCACCGGCGACATTTTCGCAGTTATGGACGAATATGGAGGCAGCGCGGCATAAAATTTCTGCAAGGGGCTTCCAACGGCTTGTTGACGTCCGACAGTGTATCAGGAGGTGTTCGATGATCTTAGTCACCTCATTGTATACAACGTAGCGAGACCCCGATTCGGGTGCATAGGCATGTTGAGCTGACACACACACAATGGTTACGGTTACTACAAGCCATACTACAAGTAGGGAAACAGGGCCAAATTTCTAGTAGTTTACTGTCGAGTTGCGATTTTCACACACGAATATTTTAGTCATATCTTACAGAAACTAACAGTACGGCAATAAACAGCCTTTCAAAACACACCGCTAACGGCAATCAAGTAATTTACAGCGTTGCAACAGTTCAAAAATTTCTTTTAAAAACGGAAGTCAAGTCATTTATAGCAATACAACAGTTTAAAATTAAAAAAAAAAAACACAGAAGCTAACAGTACGGCAATAAACAACCTTTCAAAACACACCGCTAACGGCAATCGAGTAATTTATAGCAATACCACAATTTAAAAAATTTAAAGAACATTAGTAAACAGGCTACTAAAGTAAATACACAACTTCGTTAATAAAGTACGTTGAGTTAGTGAAGCTGCCAACACCGCCATTAAAAAAATCAAAGGTATCAGCAAACACACTATTAATGGCAATAAAGGAGTGGAGGAATTTAAAAGTTTTTAAACAAAACTGTCCTGGAATATCATCAGAACATAACAGATGTGACGGACCCGTGTAAGGCGGCCACAAATCACCCACTCGGGGATGCTCAGGCTGCGCAGAATACTGAGCAATTTAAATACGCGCGTAAACACAGTTGCCACTCTCAGGCTGGTCACTGCACCGACTTTTAGCCAGCGAAAACTTGTAATAAGATGGCTTACCTTGCTGACAGAATTAGAGCTAACCTCGTGCAAGGAAAGATTACACCACACAGTCCTGAATGAGCGACCACATGATCAACCAACAAGCACGAATTTACTCATAACCCACGATAGAATAGCGAAACAATTAAACTGCCAAAACTACACCTCCCATCGGGCAGTAACGAGAGGAGGAGGAAAGATCACTGTCTCCAATTACAGCGTTGCCAGGGACAGCAAACCCAGTCGCCGGAGGCCACAAGGCAGAAGAGACGCTGGTTACACAAAATTAATACTTAATGATTAAACCTTCCACGAACTTAAATTGCAATTACGCTCGAACAGGCAGCACACGACCTCCGATGGCCAGGATCCACACATCCGACCGCCCACGCGTCGCCAGCGTACCCGACACGCCACGGTCACGTGACAACACGCTCTGTCACCGGAGTTCACGTCTTCCCTGCAACGTTGACGGGCAGTGAGCGCTCCTTCGTGTTACGTGTCTCCTTTTTAAACTCCAGTGTTGAAACGGAGGACTTAAAGAAGCTTGTTAACGTCCCACCGAGGCGAAATGAACAGCAACTACCCGTGGGGCGATTCTGTATCCAACCAACACGCGGGGAGCTCTTCCGTCAACTCGACCCGCTCCGTTACACACAACCGACATACATGACGTGGCGACTCGGTACAACCGACCACGCCTGCTTCGCGCTGGAGAGCCACACTGCCCTCCCGTCTCACCATACTCTCTCTCTCTGCGCGCAGATATCGATAGCAGAGGGAAAAGACAACCAAGCAGCCACTTAATGAGAGACAACATATCAAACAAACATGTCAGGGGAAGAAAAGGAAAACCAATGCAGTCTAAACACAACGTGTAGCATGAGTCGATACACCGCTCATTTATATTACTCTATCTCGTAAATTAAACAACATAAGGTTAAAGCTTTGGCCTCAGAAGATTTTGTATTATTCATTCATTGTGAGGAAATGCATATATTCTAACAACAGCGATGAAGCATGGCTAATGAAAAACAAGAAAGAAAAAGATGTTAGCGTCGCAGCCTCTAGACTGCGGGGTCCTGGCTTCGATTCTCGGCAGGGTTTGTAATTTTCTTCACTGGAGGACTGGGTGTTTGTGTTGTCCTCATCATTTCATCTCATTCTCATCGTTGCGCAAGTCACAACATCTTATGACAAGTTCCAACTGGAGGTTCTCTACCTGCACATCTTCCTTCACTGTATGTTCGTCGTAACCTCACGTCACCTATCATTTTAATTCTCATTCTATCTCTTCCGCTCGTTCCTTCCACTTTTCCCTCTACAATTCTTTGTTGCAGACTATTCCTTGGCAGTATACGTCCCAGCCAAGAATTTGTCCTCTTTCTGATCACTTCAAATAATCTCCTTTTTTCCCCCTACTTTCTTCATTACTTCATGTCTTAGTTACTCAGTCTACTTCACCTTAAGCGTTTTTCTCCATAGCCACATTTCAAAACTTTCTCTATATCTTACTTCCTTCTTTTTAACAGTCCATGATTCGCCACTGTATAGCATTGCGCTCTATACATTTATCAAATATTTTTCTCAGCTACATTGGAATTCTTCAGGATGCGAGTAACTGCTTAACCTTTTCAAATGATCTCTTTCCCATAGATACGTTTCTCCTCTTCTGTACACCTTCCATTCCATGTCATTAAGCTTCCCAGGTCCAGAAAAAGTTTTACTTGTTCCATCTTTTTTTCCGTCTATGAAAATGTTAACCGGAACTTCCTTCTTGCAAATGGTCATTACTTTTGCCTTTCTTGTGTTTATCTTCATTCTATACTCCTCGCCTCTTGTTGCAATACTCTTCAGCATCTTCTCCAGCTCCTCTTCTGATTCCAGTAACACTGCTTCACCATACTTGTATTTTATAGTGTTCATCCTTTCTCCGCGAATTATAATGCCTCTTGCATTCTGTATGGCCTTACCTATCAGTTCCTCTCCGCATTTGTTGAATAGCTTCGGCGATGGTGAACATCCTTGTCTTACATCACTTGCAATGCTTATCTCTTTCGTCTTCTCATTACCTACTTCGTAGTGTACACATTCAGTATAGTCTCCTTTATTAGCCTTCTATCTTGACAGTCTACACGCTGTCTATTGCCCAGTAATACCATACGACTATTTCATTTCATTTTGTGGTAACAGTAAGGCCAGTGTAAACATTTCTAGCCCGGAAAAGTAATGCTGCAAGTATTGCCAGCAAACAGTGGCCGAAAATTATGGCGCCCCAAACTTGTATATGAAATTTACCCAATGTAATGTAACTATGTGTACCGTAGGTCTCTAGAAGAGCGTAGCGTTCCAAAGGATTGGAAAAGGGCACAGGTCATCCCCGTCTTCAAGAAGGACGTCGAACAGGTGTGCAGAACTATAGACCTATATCTCTAACGTCGATCAACTGTAGAATTTTGGAATACGTATTATGTTCGAGTATAATGACTTCTCTGGAGACTACAAATCTACTCTGTAGGAATCAGCATGGGTTTCGAAAAAGATGGTCGTGTGAAACCCAGCTCGCACTATTCGTCCACGAGACTCAGAGGGCCATAGACACGGATTCACAGGTAGATGCCGTGTTTCTTGACTTCCGCAAGGCGTTCGATACAGTTCCCCACAGTCGTTTAATGAACAAAATAAGAGCATATGGACTATCAGACCAATTGTGTGATTGGATTGAAGAGTTCCTAGATAACAGAACGCAGCATGTCATTCTCAATGGAGAGAAGTCTTCCGAAGTAAGAGTGATTTCAGGTGTGCCACAGGGGAGTGTCGTAGGACCGGTGCTATTCACAATATACATAAATGACCTTGTGGATGACATCTGAAGTTCACTGAGGCTTTTTGCAGATGATGCTGTGGTGTATCGAGAGGTTGTAACAATGGAAAATTCTACTGAAATGCAGGAGGATCTGCAGCGAATCGACGCGTGGTGCAGGGAATGGCAATTGAATATCAATGTAGACAAGTGTAATATGCTGCGAATACACAGAAAGATAGATCCCTTATCATTTAGCTACAAAATAGCAGGTCAGCAACTGGAAGAAGTTCAAAAATGGCTCTGAGCACTATGGGACTCAACATCTTAGCTCATAAGTCCCCGAGAACTTAGAACTACTTAAACCTAACTAACCTAAGGACATCACACACACCCATGCCCGAGGCAGGATTCGAACCTGCGACCGTAGCAGTCCCGCGGTTCCGGACTGCAGCGCCAGAACCGCAGGACCACCGCGGCCGGCTGGAAGAAGTTAATTCCATAAATTATCTGGGAGTACGCATTAGGAGTGATCTAAAATGGAATGATCATATAAAGTTGATCGTCGGTAAAGCAGACGCCATTCGAAGAATCCTAAGGAAATGCAATCCGAAAACAAAGGAAGTAGGTTACAAATGGTTCAAATGGCTCTGAGCACTATGGGACTTAACATCTATGGTCATCAGTCCCCTAGAACTTAGAACTACTTAAACCTAACTAACCTAAGGACAGCACACAACACCCAGCCATCACGAGGCAGAGAAAATCCCTCACCCCGCCGGGAATCGAACCCGGGAACCCGGGCGTGGGAAGCGAGAACGCTACCGCACGACCACGAGATGCGGGCAAAGTAGGTTACAGTAACAAAGGAAGTAGGTTACAGTACGCTTGTTCGCCCACTGCTTGAATACTGCTCAGCAGTGTGGGATCCGTACCAGATAGGGTTGATAGAAGAGAGAGAGAAGATCCAACGGAGAGCAGCGCGCTTCGTTACAGGATCATTTAGTAATCGCGAAAGCGTTACGGAGATGATAGATGAACTCCAGTGGAAGACTCTGCAGGAGAGACGCTCAGTAGCTCGGTACGGGCTTTTGTCAAAGTTTCGAGAACATACCTTCACCGAAGAGTCAAGCAGTATATTGCTCCCTCCTACGTATATCTCGCGAAGAGACCATGAGGGTAAAATCGGAGAGAATAGAGCCCACACAGAAGCATACCGACAATCCTTCTTTCCACGAACAACACGAGACTGGAATAGAAGGGAGAACCGGTAGAGGTACTCAAGGTACCCTCCGCCACACACCGTCGGGTGGCTTTGGAGTATGGATGTAGATGTAGATGTATGCCAGACACAATAATTATACAAAAATCATAAAGCCTAATTAGTATAAATAACCGTGAAACAAGAGCGCCGATGTCTTTTCTTTTTGCTCTGCTCTCTTCCTCTTTTCTTTCTGCCATTCTGCTTGTCTCTCTCGGTTAGCTTGATTCGTATTACACAATTCATTCTGTGGACTCGATGAAATAATCATAGGAGATCTTTCCTGGACTGTTACTTCATTATTTGCAACTGGAACTGTTATCAGAATACCAAGTGGCTGCATTTCATTATCGCGCGGTTTATGTGGAGGATATTTTGTTTCAAATTTTAGGCTGTTTGGAACGGTGTAAGTTGACTTTTGAGTCTTACACTGTTAAAGTTTAACCATATTTCAGTTATAAACCTGTCCTCCCTTTACAGATCCGTTATTTTTCTTAAATACGCAAGCATTTCCATTTGTTATTATAGTTTGCGTGCGCCATTTCATACGTCGTAGCCTTTTGTTTGTGAAATACGATAGATCCTGCAATCATTTCAATATTACGAATTCCGATAATCATTTTAATACTAATTTCTGAAAGCAAACACATTTAAATTCACGGTAATAACAAATTTTACCAAAAGATTTACTCTCCAAGAGAAAACTGTCAACCGTTGCTACTTTCAGAAGAAACTGTATTACCTTTCATAAAAGTTCTGAATTAAGTGAGTCATTTAACGAAAGAGGCTCCAGTTTCTTTTAACGTTGCCGCCATTGCTTTTCATTTTAAAATAAAAATAATTCACACAGCGAAATTGCCTTCCACATTAATTGCAAGTAAAATAATTAAATCCCAATCAACGAGAGGTGACGTTAAACAATGTTGCCGTACATGTGCCTTTCGTGTAGCACAACAATGTGGGTAGATATCGTCGGCAACATGCAATTCTTATGAGGCGTCTAAACGTGTGTTTAATTGAGGAAACTTGGCTGCGTGATTCAGTTGTCCCTACCGACGTTGTTTTATGCAACGGACGATGTTGTATCTGCTCTTCATAAACCACTTGAGAGATTTTCATATTCTCTCGCTCGTTACGTGCAAACTGAGAGACTTACAGAAAGAAAATGAGAGGGACCATTTCGTAGGAAATTAAATATAGTTAAAGTTAGTACTGAGATACGTTTTCGCTGGAGACCACGGTTTTCGAGTTATTCGAGCAAAACTTACAAAAGTGCCTTCAAAAAGACCTCTCCCCCCCCAAGTCATCACTCAGCAGTTGGGATTTCTAGTTGTTCGTAGCGCTCTCTCTCACAAATACACAAAAATTTCCGATTACACAAAGTATTCCCGATATTTGATCTTTTTCGGTTTCTATTGATTGAGGTGTTACGCCACCAACATAGCAAGCTATTTCGTTGAAATTGTTGGTTTAAACTTTCCCGTGGGGGTAATGAAAGGAAAATGAGTTTTGTAAACATTACGCTAAAAGTACACTACTGGCCATTAAAATTGCTACACCACGTAGATGACGAGCTACAGACGCGAAATTTAACCGACAGGAAGAAGATGCTGTGATATGCAAATGATTGGCTTTTCAGAGCATTCACACAAGGTTGGCGCCGGTGGCGACACCTACAACGTGCTGACATGAGGAAAGTTTCCACCCGATTTCTCATACACAAACAGCATTTGACCGTCGTTGCCTGGTGAAACGTTGTTATGATGCCTCGTGTAAGGAGGAGAAATGCGTACCATCACGTTTCCGACTTTGATAAAGGTCGGATTATAGCCTATCGCGATTGCGGTTTATCGTATCGCGACATTGCTCCTCGCGTTGGTCCAATGACTGGTAGCAGAATATGGAATTGGTGCGTTCAGAAGGGTAATACGGAACGCCGTGCTGGATCCCAAGGGCCTCGTATCACTAGCAATCGAGATGACAGGCATCTTATACGCACGGCTGTAACGGATCGTGCAGCCACGTCTCGATCCCTGAGTCAACAGATGGGTACGTTTACAAGACAAAAACCATCTGCACGAACAGTTCGACGACGTTTGCAGCAGCATGGACTATCAGCTCGGAGACCATGGCTGCGGTTACCCTTGACGCTGCATCACAGACAGGAGCGCCTGCGATGCTGTACTCGACGACGAACCTGGGTGCATGAATGGCAAAACGTCATTTTTTCGGATTAATCCAGGTTCTGTTTACAGCATCGTGATGGTCGCATCCGTATTTCGCGACATCGCTGTGAACGCACATTGGAAGCGTGTATTCGTCATCGCCATACTGGCGTATCACACGGCATGATAGTACGGGGTGCCATTGGTTACACGTCTCGGTCACCTCTTGTTCGCATTGACGGCACTTTGAACAGTGGACGTTACATTTCAGATGTGTTACGACCCGTGGCTCTACCGTTCATTCGATCCCTGTGAAAACCTACATTTCAGCAGGATAACGCACGACCGCATGTTGCAGGTCCTGTATGGGCCTTTCCGGATAAAGAAAATGTTCGACTGCTGCCCTGGCCAGCACATTCTCCAGATCTCTCACCAATTGAAAACGTCTGGTCAATGGTGGCCGAGCAACTGGCTCGTCACAATACCCCATTCACTACTCTTGATGAACTGTGGTATCGTGTTGAAGCTTCATGGGCAGCTGTACCTGTACACGCCATCCAAGCTCAGTTTGACTCAATGCCCAGGCGTATCGAGGCCGTTATTACGGCCAGAGGTAGTTGTTCCGGGTACTGATTTCTCAGGATCTATGCACCCAAATTGCGTGAAAATGTAATGACATGTCAGTTCTAGTATAATATATTTGTCCAATGAATACCCGTTTATCATCTGCATTTCTTCTTGGTGTAGCAATTTTAATGGCCAGTAGTGTAATAGAACCCAGTATGTTGTCGTCGACGGCGAATATTCTTGAGAGACAACGGCATCAGGAGTGCCCCAGGAAACTGTGATAAGGCCACGGTTTTCGAGCTATTCGAAGAAAACTTACAAAAGTACCTTCAAACACACCTCCTCCTCCTCCTCCCCCCCCCCCCCCCCCACCGTAAGTCATTACACACCAGTCAGGATTACTAGTTGTTCGTGGCGCTCTCTCCCACAAATGCACAAAGATATGCGCGATATTTGATCTTTTTCGGTTTCTATTGATTGTGGTGTTACGCCACCAACGTTGAAATTGTTAGTTTAAACTTGCCCGTGGGGGTAATGAAAGGAAAATGAGTTTTGTAAACATTACGCTAAAAGTACACTACTGGCCATTAAAATTGCTACAATACGAAGATGACGTGCATGCGCGTTTCCGACTTTGATAAAGGTCGGATTGTAGCCTATCGCGATTGCGGTTTATCGTGTCGCGACATTGCTGCCCGCGTTGGTCAAGATCCAATGACTGTTATCAGAATATGGAATCGGTGGGTTCAGGAGGGTAACACGGAACGCCGTGCTGGATCCCAACGGCCTCGTATCACTAGCAGTCGAGATGGCAGGCATCTTATCTGCATGGCTTTAACGGATCGTGCAGCCACTTCTCGATACCTGAGTCAACAGATGGGGACGTTTGCAAGACAACAACCATCTGCACGAACAGTTCGACGACGTTTGCAGCAGCACGGACTATCAGCTCGGAGACCATGGCCGCGGTTACCCTTGACGCTGCATTACAGACAGGAGCGCCTGCGATGGTGTACTCGACGACGAACCTGGTTGCACGAATGGCAAAAAGTCATTTTTTCGGATGAATCCAGGTTCTGTTTACAGCATCGTGTTGGTCGCATCCGTGTTTGGCGACATCGCGGTGAACGCACATTGGAAGCGTGTATCTGTCAGCGCCATACTGGCGTATCACCCGGCGTGATGGTATGGGGTGCCATTGGTTACACGTCTCGGTCACCTCTTGTTCGCATCGACGTCACTTTGAACAGTGGACGTTACATTTCAGATGTGCTACGACCCTTCATTCGATCCCTACTAAACCCTACATTTTAGAAGGATAATGCACGACCGCATGTTGCAGGTCTACTGCTGCCCTGGCCGGCACATTCTCCGGATCTCTCACCAATTGAAAACGTCTGGTCAATGGTGGCCGAGCAATTGGCTCGCCACAATACGCCAGTCACCACACTTGATGAACTGTGGTATCGCGTTGGAGCTGCATGGGCAGCTGTACCTGTACACGACATCCAAGCTGTGTTTGACTCAATGCCCAGGCGTATCAAGGGCGTTATTACGGCCAGAGGTGGTTGTTCTAGGTACCGATTTCTCAGGATCTATGCACCCAAATTGCGTGAAAATGTAATCACATGTCAGTTCTAGTATAATATATTTGTCCAATGAATACCCGTTTATCACCTGCATTTCTTCTTGGTGTAGCAATTTTAATGGCCAGTAGTGTAATTATGTTGACAATTCCATCCAAATTGAACCCTTACAAGCACATTAGTTTTGTAGTTAGAAGAGATGATGAATAAAACGATTTAATTCTTTCCAGAATGAGAGCTTCTGTAACGTTTGGAAGGTAGGAGACGAGATACTGGCAGAAGTAAAGCTGTGAGCACGGGGCGTGAGTCGTGCTTGGGTAGCTGAGGTGGTAGAGCACTTGCCCGCGAAAGGCAAAGGTCCCGAGTTCGACTCTCGGTCCGACACACAGTTTTAATCTGCCAGGAAGTTTGACGTAATCGTTTATTGTATGTTGTTAAAATTCACAAGAATGTTAGGTAAAATTTACGCTAACGTCAATTTTACAGTTTGTAAGTGCTCGACCAACGGGATGATGTAATAAGGCCCGTCAATCAATACCAAAAAAGGTCGAACGTGGGACATAATTCGTACAGTCCCAAATGTTCTTTCAATGGTAGGAGGGAGTCCCGTGAGCAACATACTACAAGTTCTGAGTAGTGGGGGCTGAATGTGGGAGTGGGGGTGCGTCTGAAGATCGCTTTTGTACTTTCTTCTTGAATAACTGGAGAAGTGTGGCGTCTAGCGAAAATGTATCTCAGCACAAAATTTAACTACACAAAAATTCCAGCAAAGAGGTCTTGTTAATTTTTTTTTTTGTAGGACTAATAATTTGCGCGTAGAGCGAGAGAATATAAGAATCTCTCTAGTGGAGTGTGAGGACCGGATGTAATATTGCAGGTTGCATAAAAGAACATTAGTATGGGCAGGATGGTTATGATTAATTTTTCGCTACGTGAGCGAGTGTAGACTCTAACAATACCACCACTTGCAAAGTAGGTTAGAAATCAGATTAATAATGTTGCTCACGCAGCATGTGTTCGCTTTATCGGGTAACAACAAAGTTATTGACTGTGGTTGGCATCGTCAGAATGGAAATAATGAAGTCACTGTAAAAAACTCATTAATTTTGGCACTTATCTTGAATGGATTCCCTCGTAGATTTCGTCGAAGTTGTTATGGCTCACCTTGCTGATTCTAGGGTGATCCCACTTTGACTGCTAGAAAGCCCAGATCTGTATTTTAGCAATATTTGAAGACCTAACAAATGCGTTTCTCAGGAATTTCTTAATGATCACACAATCCCAGATGAGAACAATGTTACGGTAGAAATAATTTTTGACTTGTTGTTCACGATCCACATTTTTATTAAACATTTTGTAAATTCACATATACTTCTTAATTGTCACATCATCAAGAAAACAGTTTTGTATCAATCTTCATATATTTAATTTCCACTTTAACCAAACACAAGACTTGAATGTTCTTTTACAAAGCGAAATAACAACTAAACTTCTGCAAAGTGAAACAAAGACTGCCCTGTGCGCATTCGCGCCAAAACGGTTACAAGTAAGTCAAAGATTATGACAGTCTCACAGAAATAAATACACACCAGAACCATATCACTGTAATATATCGATACATCGGAGTACATATACATTAATAAAACCAAATGTGAATATTGTCACAAAAATATGTCTGTTACTTCGCAGAAAAGTAGTACGATATTACTGGTATCGAGAACTGGGGTTGGAGTGCCGTAATGGTCAGGTAGATAAACAACCATTACAAGATGGAAAACCATTTACTGTATGGGTACCCAGCTTCATAGGCATGCTAGTCTGACTCTGCGCTGCAAGATTTGCGTTATAAGTAGTGCTCCTGTCACGACTTGCCTTTGGGCGCCGGTACTGATACGGTGACGTAGGATTAAAACACAAGCGTCAGCTGGAGACAGTCAACATGGGACTGGATAATATCAGCAGGTCCTTGCTGGTAAAGCTGTTTCATCAAAGCAACGGAGACAGTGTTGCTCTTCGTAAGTATCGATGTTCTGCTCGTGACACATTTGGAGAAAACCACATCAGGGTAGTCAATCGTTCCAAACTACGTGGCCACCGAGATCACCAGATTCGAACCCGTGTGATTTGTGGCTGTGGGCTTACCTGAGGGACAGGCTTTATCCATGGAACACTAACACACGTTGGAACTTGAAGACCAGGTGGCCAACATCCCACCTGAGATGATTCGGGCAGCTGTAAAGCAATGTCTAGTCTGCTTCCAGGCTGTCGTGGATGCAAATATTCGTCGCACTGAGCAACGTTTGTAACCTGAAACTTAAACATGGTACGCAATTAAGAAATGTTACATCGTCATGCGGAAAGTCCAATGTGTTTCTTTCAGTGGTCTGCTCTACATCTACATACATACTCCGCAATCCACCATACGGTGCGTGGCGGAGGGTACCTCGTACTACAACTAGCATCTTCTCTCCCTGTTCCACTCCCAAACGGAACGAG
This sequence comes from Schistocerca cancellata, assembly GCF_023864275.1. NCBI lineage: Eukaryota > Metazoa > Arthropoda > Insecta > Orthoptera > Acrididae > Schistocerca > Schistocerca cancellata. The sequence continues at coordinate 24,436,052 of NC_064637.1, read as the reverse complement.
GGAAAAATGACTGCCTATATGCCTCTGTACGAGCCCTAATCTCTCTTATCTTTGTGGTCTCCCCGCGAAATATAAGTTGGCGGCAGTAAAACTGTACTGCAGTCAGCCTCAAATGCTGGTTCTCTAAATTTCCTCAGTAGCGATTCACGAAAAGAACGCCTCCTTTCCTCCAGAGACTCCCACCCGAGTTCCTGAAGCATTTCCGTAACACTCGCGTGATGATCAAACCTACCAGTAACAAATCTAGCAGCCCGCCTCTGAATTGCTTCTATGTCCTCACTCAATCCGACATGATAGGGATCCCAAACGCTCGAGCAGTACTCAAAAATAGGTCGTATTAGTGTTTTATAAGCGGTCTCCTTTACAGATGAACCACATCTTCCCAAAATTCTACCAAAGAACCGAAGACGACCATCCGCCTTCCCCACAACTGCCATTACATGCTTGTCCCACTTCATATCGGTCTGCTATGTTACGCCCCAATATTTAATCGACGTGACTGTGTCAAGCGCTACACTACTAATGGAGTATTCAAACATTACGGGATTCGTTTTCCTATTCATCTGCATTAATTTACATTTATCTATATTTAGAGTCAGCTGCCATTCTTTACACCAATCACAAATCCTGTCTAAGTCATCTTGCATCCTCCTACAGTCACTCAACGACGACACCTTGCCGTACACCACAGCATCATCAGGAAACAGACGCACATTGCTATCCACTTTATCCAAAATACCATTTATGTAGATAGAAAACAACAGCGGACCTACCACACTTCCCTGGGGCAGTCCAGATGATACCCTCACCTCCGATGTACACTCACCATCGAGGACAGCGTACTGGGTTCTAGTACTTTAGAAGTCTCTTCCACATGTCCCGCCGGCCGGAGTGGCCGTGCGGTTCTGGGCGCTACAGTCTGGAGCCGAGCGATCGCAACGGTCGCAGGTTCGAATCCTGCCTCGGGCATGGATGTGTGTGACGTCCTTAGGTTAGTTAGGTTTAATTAGTTTTAAGTTCTAGGCAACTGATGACCTTAGAAGTTAAGTCGCATAGTGCTCAGAGACATTTGAACCACCACATGTCCCCACAAATGTTTCCACAAAGTTTCACTATCCTGAGATCACTCTCAAGTTGCGAAAGAATAATTATAACCGCTATGTTTCGCCCTCGTAGAGAGCGCGGATACAGCACGGAAAGGCGTTTAGCCGTTCATCCCACCCTTCATATCCAATTGGAGCGGCAAGAAGGTCTAACACGTGTTATCATGCTAAGTACCCTCAGCCAAGCACTCCCCCGTGGTCTGGAGAGCGTGCAGGCTACGCCGCTTCATGCTGAAGCCATTAGAATCTCTGCACTTCTGATGACGCGACCTTGGATGTAGCTGAACCATCAAGCTGCGTTACATCGCATCACTCGGTATCGGTAGAGGCCTATATTTAACGTCGCACGTGTTGATAGCAAGCGATCGGTGCGTGGGTGGGTAATCACTGTCGAGTGAGCTAGTGCAGCGCAGCTAGAAACACAGGATGTGACGTGTGCCGTGAGCTGGGAGCTAAAATTAATCGGTAAACAGAAGACACCGTACATTTCCGCCAAACCAACAGCCACTCCGTAAAGTGCATTTCTGCTCACGAAGGACGCAATGCACCACGTGTACTTAATTGCCCCCGATTTCAGTGCGTGTGACCACACTCACGAACTTGACGCGAGGGCATATACGGAGAGTGCAAAGACCGACTGCACCAGAGAGCCCGCCAGTGCTGTGGTGTCGTTCTGTTCCCGTATTAGATTTAAGTTCCTTTCGTCACACTGTAGCGACGACTTATAATCTGACTTCACTTTACAACCTCAGTTCTCATGCGGCGAGTGGTAACACAACAAAAACGCCGTAAATTCTCAATTTACTACTGCAATCTTACCCTCCCACACATCACTATTAATTTTTCCTGTCTCTTCAAAAGTTTCGAAAGCTTCGAGAGGCGTAAGATATACAGAAGAAAATCTTTTTACTCATCTTCATTTTCTCTTGTTGTTGGCTCCAGCTTTTGCGTCTAGGGGTACATTCTTGCGGCTGAAATTTAGCTTCAACGTTGTGGGTTGCTGATGACTAAATAACTGATGAAGATTTGCCTGTATATTTATTGAATCTTATTCTTTCTCGCATTATTAAACATCACATCGTGTTTACAATTTCCACTTCTATCACACCACAAATTACATTATTAATGACAGAATCAAAAACGAGTCCGATTCCATCAGAATCTTATTCTTTCTCGCATTATTAAACATCACATCGTGTTTACAATTTCCACTTCTATCACACCACAAATTACATTATTAATGACAGAATCAAAAACGAGTCCGATTCCATCCTTCCATCCTTCCATCCTTCCATCCTTACATTCTGCGGTACTGACAGTATTCCAAAGAGTTTACAAAGCAAAACAGTTCACAAACTTTCTTGAGAAAAGAAGAATCATCACCAAGTTATACCATTATTTTATAAATGAATTCATAAATAAATTTAATAATTAGCGTTAGATTGTGCAATTAATAATACGAATTTTAAATGTGGCAGATATTTCGTAGTTTCAAATGCTTTTAATAGAAGAGTAATTTTAACTGCGTACACAGGTTTCGTACATATTAATTGTAACAAATTAATTTCTTTTTTATACATTTTAGCCTAAAATATAATACAGTGTATACAAAATCAAATGAAATTCTTTCAGTGAAACATCCGAGATAATGTTCATTTATACGATATTCGAGATAAATCCTGGTATCTGCTATTTCTATATAAAAAAGTTTATGTTTGAAGAGGGTGTCCTATTACACTACCGTATAATAATTTGATTTGAATACTTGACTGTTGTTCAATTCTGATGAGATGAGAACGGAGTTTCTTTCAACTGGTATTAGTTAAAAGCCAAAACCATCGGGAAATTCAAAAACATCACAATGTTTCACTGTATACAGATAATACTTCGTTGAGTCCTAATATGGCAGAATGTTGTAATTTACGCTACTGGCCATTAAAATTGCTACACCAAGAAGAATTGCATATGATAAACGGATATTCATTGGACAAATATATTATACTAGAGCTGACATGTGATTAAATTTTCACGTACTTTGGGTGCATAGATCCTGGGAAATCAGTACCCAGAACACCTCTGGCCGTAATAACGGCCTCAATACGCCTGGGCATTGAGTCAGAGCTTGGATGGCGTGTACAGGTACAGCTGCCCATGCAGCTTCAACACGATACCACAGTTCATCAAGAGTAGTGACTGGCGTATTGTGACGAGCCAGTTTCGGCCACCATTGACCATACGTATTCAGTAGGTGAGAGATCTGGAGAATGTGCTGGCCATGGCAGCAGTCGAACATTTTCTTTATCCAGGGATTGAGACGTGGCTGCACGATCCGTTACAGCCGTGCGGATAAGATGCCTGTCATTTCGACTGCAAGTGATTTCGAGGCCGTTGGGATCCAGCACGGCGTTCCGTATTACCCTCCTGAAAAGTCATTGGATCTCGACCAACGCGAGCAGCAATGTCGCGATACGATAAACCGCAATCACGATAGGCCACAATCCGACCTTTATCGAAGTTGGAAACGTGATGGTACGCATTTCTCCTCCTTACACGAAGCATCACAACAACGTTTCACCAGGCAACGCCGGTCAACTGCTGTTTGTGTACGAGAAATCGGTTGGAAACTTCTCTCATGTCAGCACGTTGTAGATGTCACCAGCGACGCCAACCTTGTGTGAATGCTCTGAAAAGCTAATCACTTGCATATCACAGCAGCTTCTGCCAATCGGTTAAATTTCGCGTCTGTAGCACGTCATCTTCTTGGTGTAGCAATTTTAATGGCCAATTTTATACACAGCAACATATTATGTAACATGTGCCAAAAGCAAAATCATAGCGATCTGTTTTTCATGGTAAACTTTTTAGAATTTCGCGCAGTATCTTACTTCCATGTAAATATCACAAAAACTATGACCATTAACGAAATTATGGGCATATCATAATGAACCTGACATATAAAGCCACAAGTAAAGTAAAAATGAATTTTTTTACATCTAATTGTTTCTATAAAATCGTTTCAGATGTATTGCAGGGCGTGCGTCTCGATGCTGTCATCGCCTACTGGCCGAAAGGCGGCAGACACTGTCGACCTCCCCTTCCGAACAAACTCTTCCAGTGCTTTGGAGGAAAAGTCGTCGCTGTGCGTCGGCCAACTTCATTCTATGCGTGTTGTGTCACTGCATGTGGCGGTGATCGTTAACTTCATCAAGAGTACTGGTCACAATCTGTAGGTTTTAATGGTGTATGTCAATTATAAATATGTCTTGCTGATGAAGATATTTCAGAATAGGTGTGAATTGTACGCCAAGACACTTTTAATTATTTTTCAATTCAATTCAATTTTTAAAACATTAAGTACAAAACTGTAAGAGTTAAGCTTTTTATTCTTGTAAATATGCATTTCTGTATTTGTTTATTCAATTATGTGTACATTGTCATTGTGTTGCCGATGGCTAAATTGATGTGTGCATTGTCATTGTGTTGCCGATGGCTAAATTTAGAACACACTCAAAGGCCAAATTAAAAAATAAAAAAAAAATGTGGCGGTGACTGTGGTAGTGGTTGTTGCATCGTGTCATTGCTAGTTTAAAGTACTTGTAAGGGCTTATCATTTGCTATGATAACAAAATCACACTTCGAAAAGGAAGGAGAAATCAGTAGGCCAAGAACCGAACGGCGCAAAAAAAAAAGTAGTTAAACAGAAAGCAATAGAGGCTGTCACATCTAAACAACGCCATGTAGAAGCCGTTCGTGAAAGACTTACAATTCGACGTTCGCAGCAAAGTCGACCGAAAGGATGTAAAAGTCCAAATAAGTTTCCAACCTTTTCCTACTAACCCCTGTTCGCTGGGACAGGAGAGAGATCGATAGAGATAGATGTATATAGAGAAATAGAGAGATGCCGGAGGGTGGGGGTGGCGCGTGTCTTCGATGCCCAACAGCCAATAGCTTGCGGAATTCTCGGGTTTCCGCCCGAGTCACGTCATAAGTTCTCCACGACATTTCGGCAAACGAACTCGTTGACATCTTCAGGGATTCCTGGTGGCAGTAGTCATCAGGAATCACCGGTAAATGGCAACGAATCTGGGCGGACACCCGAGAATTCTGGAAGTTGGAAATACGCCAGGGAAACGTCAGATTGACTTCCGGAAGGCGTTCGATACAGTTCCGCACTGTCGCCTGATAAACAAAGTAAGAGCCTACGGAATATCAGACCAGCTGTGTGGCTGGATTGAAGAGTTTTTAACAAACAGAACACAGCATGTTGTTATCAATGGAGAGACGTCTACAGACGCTAAAGTAACCTCTCGCGTGCCACAGGGGAGTGTTATGGGACCATTGCTTTTCACAATATATGTAAATGACCTAGTAGATAGTGTCGGAAGTTCCATGTGGCTTTTCGCGGATGATGCTGTAGTATACAGAGAAGTTGCAGCATTAGAAAATTGTAGCGAAATGCAGGAAGATCTGCAGCGGATAGGCACTTGGTGCAGGGAGTACCAACTGACCCTTAACATAGACAAATGTAATGTATTGCGAATACATAGAAAGAAGGATCCTTTATTGTATGATTATATGATAGCGGAACAAACACTGGTAGCAGTTACTTGTGTAAAATATCTGGGAGCATGCGTGCGGAACGATTTGAAGTGGAATGATCATATTAAATTAATTGTTGATAAGGCGGGTACCAGGTTGAGATTCATTGGGAGAGTCCTTAGAAAATGTAGTCCATCAACAAAGGAGGTGGCTTACAAAACACTCGTTCGACCTATACTTGTGTACTGCTCATCAGTGTGGGATCCGTACCAGATCGGGTTGACGGAGGAGATAGAGAAGATCCAAAGAAGAGCGGTGCGTTTCGTCACAGGGTTATTTGGTAACCGTGAGATGTTTAACAAACCCAAGTGGCAGACTCTACAAGAGAGGCACTCTGCATCGCGGTGTAGCTTGCTCGTCAGGTTTCGAGAGGGTGCGTTTCTGGATGAGGTATCGAATATATTGCTTCCCCCTACTTATACCTCCCGAGCAGATCACGAATGTAAAATTAGAGAGATTAGAGCGCGCACGGAGGCTTTCAGACAGTCGCTCTTCCCGCGAACCATACGCGACTGGAACAGGAAAGGGAGGTAATGACAGTGGCACGTAAAGTGCCCTTCGCCACACACCGTTGGGTGGCTTCCGGAGTATAAATGTAGATGTAGATGTAGATCGCGTAACAGCTAAGAGCTGTTGAATGGCCGCCCTGTATGCATGCAACGTCTCGGCCGTGTTGGCTGAGTTTCAGAGTGACCTCGTCTCAGCTGTTCAGATATATCAGATGGCACAGTTGCGTAGCATCGCAGCTGGTTTTTGCCCCAGCAAAGCCGTCGGCTGTTGAGGAAGATGTCAGCCATGTTCCTCCGTACGGGGAATTACGTATGCGCGTGTGTGAACTTTCCTTGTGGTAGCCCCATCACTTCTACGCATCGTCTGACGTGCTACTTTGTAGTGGGGGTGGGGGGAGGGGAGGGGTGACTTCAGATGTCTCAGAATGGTTCGATGTGGCCTACCACGACTTCCTCTAACTTACTGGTCCCCAGTCAGATTTAGAATTTCTAACTTATATTCGTTACACGAAATAAAAGTTTGAGGTCTAGTTGTTCTTTGGTGAGAAAAATATGAGACTTAGCAGAGCAGTTTCCTGACCTGATATCACAGATCCATTTGGTTTATCTTGTAGGTATTTTCACACTCTTGAATAAGTTGAACTTGCGTTTGCAAGGTTCCGGAAACAGAAAGCTTTGCAAATACATTTGACTTTAAAGATAAGCTCCATGACTTTATTTGCAAACTTCAATACGGATAACGGAAATTGACGAAAATATTTGTCCGCTTTCGCGACATTCGAAGTACTCGAACATACAAGAAAGCATCAAGAGACATCTGCAAATGTTGACTGAACAATTCAGTTATTGGTTCAAATGGCTCTGAGCACTATGGGACTTAACATCTGTGGTCATCAGTCCCCTAGAACTTAGAACTACTTAAACCTAACCAAACTAAGGACATCACACACATCCATGCCCGAGGCAGGATTCGAACCTGCGACCGTAGCAGTCGCGCGGTTACGGACTGAGCGCCTGGAACCGCTAGACTACCGCGGCCGGCAATTCAATTATTACTTTCCGGAGTATAATAAAACACAAGGTAAAGTTGACCAACCACTGATTCTCGATCCTTTTAGCACTAATGCTGGAAAAGTTGCAGTAGAAACCCAGGGACAGCTCACTGAATTCCAAAACGATAAAAACCGTAAGGATGCATTTGACTGTGATTCTCTCGAGCAGGTTAGGTGTAAACAGTCAATGCCGTCAACTAAAATTCGAGGAAATCGCCTTGCGCTATCTCATGCTTCTCTCCAAAACTTATTTATCCGAACCAGGGTTTTCTGCTTTGCTGGTAATTTCAAAACCAGGTCCAGTACGTGACTGAAAGTAAGTGATGGTATGCGTGTAACTTTGAACAACAATATCAGCCCCACGACTAGAAAAACCTGTACAAAAGACGCAAGTTCAAAAAGCACATTGACGCAAATCGAATTTAATTTTCTACTACAATGATGTGTATTCTATTATAATAGTACTGCTAAAGCATATTATTTTTGAGTTTAACGAATATGTTAAAACTTTTGATTAACGTTTATTTTAGACCGAAACAACTTACCTTGTGGTCCCTGCTAACAACAATCATAGTGGTCGTCGGGCGAAAAGAATGTTGGGAAACACTGCTCTACCTCTGATGTGCCAATTTCTTCACCTACATCTACATCTACATTTACATGCATACTCCGCAAGCCACCTGACGGTGTGTGGCGGAGGGTACCTTGGGTACCTCTAGCGGTTCTCCCTTCTATTCCAGTCTCGTATTGTTAGTGGAAAGAAGAATTGTCGGTATGCCTCTGGGTGGGCTCTGATATCTATGATTTTATCGTCATGGTCTCTTCGCGAGATATACGTAGGAGGGAGCAATATACTGCTTGACTTCTCGGTGAAGGTATGTTCTCGAAATTTTAACAAAAGCCCGTACCGAGCTTCTGAGCGTCTCTCTTGCAGAGTCTTCCACTGGAGTTTATGTATCATCTCCGTAACGCTTTCGCGATTACTAAATGATCCTGTAACGAAGCGCGCTGCTCTCCGTTGGATCTTCTCTATCTCTTCTATCCACCCTATCTGGTACGGATCCCACACCGGTGAGCAGTATTCAAGCAGTGGGCGAACAAGCGTACTGTAACCTACTTCCTTTCTTTTCGGATTGCATTTCCTTAGGACTCGTCCAATGAATCTCAGTCTGGCATTTGCCTTACCGACAATTAACTTTAAATGGTCATTCTATTTTAAATCACTCCTAATGCGTACTCCCAGATAATTTATGGAATTAACTGCTTCCAGTTGCTGACCTGCTATATTGTAGCTAAATGATAAAGGATCTTTCTTTCTATGTATTCGCAGCACATTACACTTGTCTACATTGAGATTCAATTGCCATTCCTTGCACCATGCGTCAATTCGTTGCAGTACAATCTTCCATTAACTCAGAAGAGCCTACTGATTACTACAGATACCTCGCAAATTTCTAGTACGAGGTGCATTCAAGTTCTAAGGCCTCCGATTTTTTTTCTAATTAGCTACTCACCCGAAATCGATGAAACTGGCGTTATTTCTCGACGTAATCGCCCTGCAGACGTACACATTTTTCACAACGCTGACGCCATGATTCCACGGCAGTGGCGAAGGCTTCATTAGGAGTCTGTTTCGACCACTGGAAAATCGCTGAGGCAATAGCAGCACGGCTGGTGAATGTGCGGCCACGGAGACTGTCTTTCATTGTTGGAAAAAGCCAAAAGTCACTAGGAGCCAGGTCAGGTGAGCAGGAAGCATGAGGAGTCACTTCAAAGTTGTTATCACGAAGAAACTGTTGCGTAACGTTAGCTCGATGTGTGGGTGCGTTGTCTTGGTGAAACAGCACACACGCAGCCCTTCCCGGACGTTTTTGTTGCAGTGCAGGAAGGATATTGTTCTTCAAAACATTTTTGTAGGATGCACCTGTTACCGTAGTGTCCTTTGGAACGCAATGGGTAATGATTACACCCTCGCTGTCCCAGTACATGGACATTATCATTTTTTCAGCACTGGCGGTTACCCGAAATTTTTTTGGTGGCGGTGAATCTGTGTGCTTCCATTGAGCTGACTGGCGCTTTGTTTCTGGATTGAAAAATGGCATCCACGTCTCATCCATTGTCACAACCAACGAAAAGAAAGTCCCGTTCGTGCTGTCGTTGCGCGTCAACATTGCTCGGCAACATGCCAGACGGGCAGCCGTGTGGTCGTCTGTCAGCATTCGTGGCACCCACCTGGATGACACCTTTCGCATTTTCAGGTCGTCATGCAGGATTGTGTGCACAGAACCCACAGAAATGCCAGCTCTGGAGGCGATCTGTTCAACAGTCATTCGGCGATCCCCCAAAACAATTCTCTCCACTTTCTCGGTCATGTTGCAGACCGGCTTGTGCGAGCCTGAGGTTGTTTTGGTTTGTTGTCACACGGTGTTCTGCCTTCATTAAACTGTCGCACCCACGAACGCACTTTTGACAGATCCGTAACTCCATCACCACATGTCTCCTTCAACTGTCGATGAATTTCAATTGGTTTCACACCACGCAAATTCAGAAAACGAATGATTGCACGCTGTTCAAATAAGGAAAACGTCGCCATTTTAAGTATTTAAAACAGTTCTCATTCTCGCCGCTGGCGGTAAAATTCCATGTGCCGTACGGTGCTGCCATCTCTGGGACGTATTGACAACGAACGCAGCCTCATTTTAAAACAATGCGCATGTTTCTATCTCTTTCCAGTCCGGAGAAAAAATATCAGAGGCCTTAGAACTTGAATGCACCTCGTATATGGCTAGACAGCAAACGACAGAAGTGGGAGTTACAGATGTGCGAGAGTTTACAAAAATAGCGGTTTTGACGCGGATCGGGCGAGGCATCGGGCATTGATGTTGTAGTTTCGTGGCAGCGGCTGATGCAGTGGAAAGAGAACAGTCGCTGGGTGGAGTCCCTGTACGCTAACTTTTTTGTTTTAAATTTCTACTTTACATTTATACACATACAAAGCGGAAGGTGCGTGGCCAGACTAAGGCCTTTATTACGATCGCGAAATACGATATATAATGTCTGCTCCTTGACCAAGAGCGACTGCGGAAAAAGAGGCCGAAAACAGAGAAGACAACACCGTGGTGCCCTTGTTGTTGTTGCGTTCTCCAGTCCGGGGACTAGTTTCATGCAGCTCTGCACGCTATTTAATATATCCAGTGCAGAAGCTTTCGTCTCAGCATACCTATTAGAACCCACAGCTGATAACTCAGTATGTGCCTGCATACTGAGGAGACAAAAGCCGTGGCATACTTCCTAACATCAGGTCGCACCTCCTTTCATCCGGCGTATTGCAACAACTCGACGTGTCGTGGACTGAACGAGTCCCCTGCAGCAATATTGAGCCTTGCTGTTTCTATACTCATCCATTACTGAGAAAGTGTTGTCAGTGCAACATTTCGTGCACGAACTCAACTCTCATAAATGTTCGATGGCATTCGTGTCGGCCGATCTGGAAGAGTGACGGAGGTGGGGGAGGGGGGGTGGGGGAGGGGGGGGGGTGGAACCCCAGCATTTCGCCAGACCGCCGGCCGCGGTGGCCATTCGGTTCTACGCGCTCAGTCCGGAACCGCGCGACTGCTACGGTCGCAGGTTCGATTCCTGCCTCAGGCATGGATGTGTGTGTTGTCCTTAGGTTAGTTAGGTTTAAGTAGTTCTAAGTTCCAGGGGACTGATGACCACAGATGTTAAGTCCCATAGTGCTCAGAGCCATTTGAACCATTTTCCAATGCACTGATACCCGTTTACTGGACCCCTCGCACACTTACATTGACGATGAGATACAGACATTGGGTCCAGATTAAATACAACAATCTCCATGATGACTTCTCTCCAAGAGAGTAATGTCGTTACGTTCACCACATGGTAACTCTCCTGGGAGTTTTGTAGCTTGTTTCCGATGCACCAATACATGTTAACTACATTCCTCACAAGTTTACTGTTGTGTTGGCAGAAGAGCCAACACCGTGTTACTAGAGGAGGCCGAAATGCACGCGTATTAGCTCACGCAGGCTGGCGTGAGGAGGGAAGGACTATACTGACGTGAGGTCTGGAACACGACAAGGAATTAGAATTCAGAAAGCGGATGTAATTAGTTTGATACTTAACTTTAATCCATTAATGATGAACGTCGCTCTTGACAGTACATGATTCACAATATTATCAGTTCGGAATACATTCTTGGAGAATATGGCGCCTTCCTAGGTCGTAGCAAATGACATAGCTGAAGGCTATGTTAAACTGTCGTCTCTGTAAATAAGAGCATCTGTAGACAGTGAACCATCGCTAGCAAAGTCGTCTGTACAACTGGGACGAGTGCTAGGGAGTCTCTCTAAACTAGACCTGCCGTGTGGCGGCTATCGGTCTGCAATCACTGACAGTGGCGACACGCGGGTCAGACGTATACTAACGGACCGCAGCCGATTTAAAGGCTACCACCTAGCTAGTGTAGTGTCTGGCGGTGACACCACATTTACATTGACGATGCGACAAAGAAATTTCGTCGCGATTGAATACTACTGTCTCCATGATTACATCACTCCAAGCGACTAATGTGGCTATGGTCACTGCATGGTATCTCTCATGGGAGTTATGTAGCTTGTTTCCAATGCATTAATACCCGTTTACTGGATCTGTCGCTCATTTACATTGACGATACGACACAGATATAAAATCGCGGTGGAATACTAATGTCTCCATGGAGACATTTGCACAAGCGAATAAAGTGGCTACGGGCATCGTATGGAACTTCTCCTGGGAAACTTGCAGCTTGTTTCGGATGTACCAATACAACTTCACCACACGCCTCCCACACTTACTTTACGACTTAGAATTTGCGTCGCGATTAAATACTACAGTCTCCATGACGGCCTCTCTCCATGCAACTAATATGGCTATCGTCACCACATGGAACCTCTCCTGGGAGTTTCGTAGCTCGATATTTATTTGACAACACCTGTTTACTGCATTGCTCAATTACATTGACGATGGGACACAGAAATTGCGTGGCGCTAGAATAGTACAGTTTCATGATTACTTTTCTCCAAGCGACAAATCTGGCTATAGTCACCGCAGGAAACCTCTACTGGGAGTTCTTTAGCTTGTTTCCGATGCACTAATATAGGATCACTGCATACCTTGCACACATTCACTGACTACGCGACACAGAAATACCGTCGCGATTGAATAGATCACTCTCCAACAGACTTCTCTGTAAGCGTCTAATGCAGTAACGGTCACCGAATGGACATTCACCTGGGAGTAAAGTTTCTTGTTTCCGACGCAAAACTGACTATTAAGTGTAGCCCTCGCACTATCGTAGTGACGATGGAAGACACAAATTGCGTCGGGATTCGGTACATCAGTCTACAGCCGAATTCCCTCAAAGCTACTAAAGCAGCCACAGTCACCGAATGGACAATCTCCTGCATCCGATGGATAACTGACAGTTAATTGTAACCTTCGCACTCTCATAATGAGGATGGACCACGCCAATTGCGTCGTGATTCAATACATCAGTCTCTAGCCCAATTCCCTCCAAGCTCCTACCACAGCCACGGTCACCGGCTGGACGTTTTCCTGGGAGAAATTTCTTGTTTCCGATGCGAAACTGAAGCTGACAGTTAATTGTAACCCTCACAGCCTCATAAAGACGATGCAACATACAAATCGGGTCGCAATTTAATACATCAGTTTCCAGCCGAATTGTCTCCAAGCTACCAACGCAGGACGGCCACAGAATGGACATTCTCGTGGGAGTAAATTTCTTGATTCCAATGCAAATTTGACAGTTATTTCTAACCCTCACAGCCTCATAAAGAGGATGGAACATACAAATCGCGTCGCAATTTAATACATCAGTCTCCAGCCGAATTCTCTCCAAGCTACTAACGCAGGATGGCCACCAAATGGACGTTCTCGTGGGAGTAAATTTCTTGATTCCAATGCAAATTTGACAGTTATTTCTAATCCTCACAGCCTCATAAAGAGGGTGGAACATACAAATCGCGTCGCAATTTAATACATCAGTCTCCAGCCGAATTCTCTCCAAGCTACTAACGCAGGACGGCCACCGAATGGACGATCTTGTGGAAGTAAATTTCTTGATTGTAATTCCAATTTGACAGTTAATTGTAACCCTCACAGCCTCATAAAGAGGACGCAACATACAAATAGCGTCGTAATTTAAAACATCAGTGTCCAGCCGAATTCTATCCAAGTACTAACGCAGGACGGCCACCAAATTGACGTTCTCGTGGGAGTAAATTTCTTGATTCGAATGCAAATTTGACAGTTAAATGTAACTCTCACAGCCTCATAAATAGGATGGAACATACAAATCGCGTCACAATTTAATACATCAGTGTCCACCAGAATTCTCTCCAAGCTACTAACGCAGGACGGCCACCGAACGGACGTTCGCGTCTGAGTAAATTTCTTGATTCCAATGCAAATTTGACAGTTATTTCTAATCCTCACAGCCTCATAAAGAGGGTGGAACATACAAATCGCGTCGCAATTTAATACATCAGTCTCCAGCCGAATTCTCTCAAAGCTACTAACGCAGGATGACCACCGAATGGACGTTCTCGTGGGAGTAAATTTCTTGATTCCAATGCAAATTTGACAGTTAATTGTAACCCTCACAGCCTCATAAAGAGGATGGATCATACAAATCGCGTCGCAATTTAATACATCATTCTCCAGCCGAATTCTCTCGAAGCTACTAACGCAGGATGACCACCGAATGGACGTTCTCGTGGGAATAAATTTCTTGATTCCAATGCAAATTTGACAGTTATTTCTAACCCTCACAGCCTCATAAAGTGGGTGGAACATACAAATCGCGTCGCAATTTAATACATCAGTGTCCAGCCGAATTCTCTCCAAGCTACTAACGGAGGACATCCACCGACTTGACGTTCTCCTGGGAGTAAATTTCTTGATTCCGATGCAAATTTGACAGTTATTTCTAACCCTCGCTCCCTCATAAAGTGGATGAAACATACAAATCGCGTCGCTATTTAATACATCACTCACCAGTCGAATTCTCTCCAAGCTACTAACGCAGGACGGCCACCGAATGGACGTACTCGTGGGAGTAAATTTCTTGATTCCAATGGAAATTTGAAAGTTATTTTGAAACGTCCCCTTAGAACAATTATACACGACTGTGCTTAAACTGACACAATATTTTTAGCGCAACGCAATCTGACTTTCAAAAATCCCTACAAAAGAATGGCCCTGTCTAACATCAACCTATACGTTTCACAAATCACTTACCTCACCAGAAATCTTCCTTACTCGAACTACTGCAATACAGCGAGCGACACTACTGCCAGCTAAATAAAAGATTCAAACTACGGAAGGCACTAACTACTGATAGGGATAGTTAGCAAATGAAAGATTTTAATAGAGAACAAACAATGTATTTACCTTAATATCATCAAATGTCATAATATACGTAATTTCAAAACTCCGCCATTTCCTTCCACACATCCACCACTGCTGGCGGCTCACCTCTAACGGCGCAACGCTACGCGCTGTTATCATCCAGCTGCCCAACAGTACAATGGCTGACAACAATGCAAACTGGACACAGACTGCACACAGCAGAGCCAGTGATTTTCATACAGAGCGCTACGTAACGTTGCCAATAAGAAAACATAAACAGCCTACTTACATAGCCCCCATGTTCCCCACAAAAAATTTTACAAATTGTTTTGGGCAGTGGCCAATAATGATTTGATAAAATTTTTCCTAATTACAATAATAAAGATATCAAATGCACACACTTATTTATACAATGTTGGTCAAAAGCTAAAATTTTCGAACAGTCCATAAAGACAGTCCAGATTGTTCATCACAGTAAAATTTCACTGTTATTTTTTTTCAAAGTCTGAGCAGTAAAACACAATGCTCACGGAAGTAGTGGATTTCCATGCAGTCTTGAGGAAGTAGTGTTGTCCTTCTAACTGAAAGACAGTGCTGACTCTTGACATGCTGACAGATAATGGGCTACAACAGAGCAAACCCACAGCAGAGTCATTCGATGTTTTGAAGAAGATTGGTAGGTAGGTCATCACAGAGCAGACCCACTGTAGTCCTGGTAGAGAGTATGGTATTGGTGGGCCACCAGAGGTGCAGACCCACTGCAGTCATTGTAGAAATAATGGTATTGGTGGGTCGTCAAAGGTGTAGACCAACTGTAGTCCTTGTAGAAATGATGGTATTGGTGGGTCATCAAAGATGCAGACCCACTGTCGTCCTTGTAGAGATGGCCAGCAGCCATCTGTTGTGACTGCAGGTGCACAATCACCATCGAAGACTCTTGCAGAGAAGATAGCAAGTCCATAAACCACCACTTGTGCACTCACAAAAAATTTGTTTGAAATGTCCTTAGAGCCATCAATGCTGTTAACTAGTCCCTTGCTGAATTATTAACACACGTGCAAATACTAACAGTCCCAACTTCTCACATATTGTCCATATACTATGACCAACAGAAACGTGTGCAGTGAAATGTAACTTACAAGTTACTTAATTGGATGAACCGGTGTCAATTACAATTTTATAACATAAGAATACAATAACAAAGGTACAAAATACATCATTAAAACATAACAATACAGATAACATTTGTAGTAATACAGGTTTTACAAAAGAATAGAAATAGACATATACATCAGTGTTACAGGAATTATGACATAAGTAAATACATAAAAGATCAGAATAATTATTGAAACATCAACTTTACACATGAGCATTAAAACAAAACAGAATAAATAATGTCTAAACATCTTTACAAAGATAATAACATACACTCCTGGAAATTGAAATAAGAACACCGTGAATCCATTGTCCCAGGAAGGGGAAACTTTATTGACACATTCCTGGGGTCAGATACATCACATGGTCACACTGACAGAACCACAGGCACATAGACACAGGCAACAGAGCATGCACAATGTCGGCACTAGTACAGTGTATATCCACCTTTCGCAGCAATGCAGGCTGCTATTCTCCCATGGAGACGATCGTAGAGATGCTGGATGTAGTCCTGTGGAACGGCTTGCAATGCCATTTCCACCTGGCACCTCAGTTGGACCAGCGTTCGTGCTGGACGTGCAGACCGCGTGAGACGACGCTTCATCCAGTCCCAAACATGCTCAATGGGGGACAGATCTGGAGATCTTGCTGGCCAGGGTAGTTGACTTACACCTTCTAGAGCACGTTGGGTCGCACGGGATACATGCGGACGTGCATTGTCCTGTTGGAACAGCAAGTTCCCTTGCCGGTCTAGGAATGGTAGAATGATGGGTTCGATGACGGTTTGGATGTACCGTGCACTATTCAGTGTCCCCTCGATGATCACCAGTGGTGTACGGCCAGTGTAGGAGATCGCTCCCCACACCATGATGCCGGGTGTTGGCCCTGTGTGCCTCGGTCGTATGCAGTCCTGATTGTGGCGCTCACCTGCACGGCGCCAAACACGCATACGACCGTCATTGGCACCAAGGCAGAAGCGACTCTCATCGCTGAAGACGACATGTCTCCATTCGTCCTTCCATTCACACCTGTCGCGACACCACTGGAGGCGGGCTGCACGATGTTGGGGCGTGAGCGGAAGACGGCCTAACGGTGTGCGGGACTGTAGCCCAGCTTCATGGAGACGGTGGCGAATGGTCCTGGCCGATATCCCAGGAGCAACAGTGTCCCTAATTTGGTGGGAAGTGGCGGTGCGGTCCCCTACGGCACTGCGTAGGATCCTACGGTCTTGGCGTGCATCCGTGCGTCGCTGCGGTCCGGTCCCAGGTCGACGGGCACGTGCACCTTCCGCCGACCACTGGCGACAACATCGATGTACTGTGGAGACCTCACGCCCCACGTGTTGAGCAATTCGGCGGTACGTCCACCCGGCCTCCCGCATGCCCACTATACGCCCTCGCTCAAAGTCCGTCAACTGCACATACGGTTCACGTCCACGCTGTCGTGGCATGCTACCAGTGTTAAAGACTGCGATGGAGCTCCGTATGCCACGGCAAACTGGCTGACACTGACGGCGGCGGTGCACAAATGCTGCGCAGCTAGCGCCATTCGACGGCCAACACCGCGGTTCCTGGTGTGTCCGCTGTGCCGTGCGTGTGATCATTGCTTGTACAGCCCTCTCGCAGTGTCCGGAGCAAGTATGGTGGTTCTGACACACCGGTGTCAATGTGTTCTTTTTTCCATTTCCAGGAGTGTATTATCAGAAAAATTCTACAACATAGCTCTCATCAGCTAAACACATAAAGACAAATAAACAAGGGTACATAAACATATAGCGGAACAATACAAGGAAAGGACAGGGTTTGTTTTACTGCAGTATTTTGCAAACAAAACTTTCTTTACTTCTCGGAGATCTCCCTTCGTTCTTCATAATTTCCAAAAGTCCTATCTATACCTGCTTTCTGTACTTTTCTCGTATAGCCTCTCAGTGCATTTCTTCAAATTCATCGCAACTCATTCTCTTATAGGCTACCCCCTCTTAAGCTAACTTAAATCTACTGAGCTCAGATGCTAAACTAAGGGACAAGGCAATGCAGCAGCATAAAACAATTAACACAAACATCAATGACAAAAAATTCCAATTGGCAAAGTAAGCAACAATATTACAACTAATATGCAATGAGCAGCAAACAAGAAAAATAAATCAGTAATAAACTGGCTTAGCAGAGTAACACAAAGTCAAATTCAGCAACACTATGCCTGGCAAACAGCAGTAACTTATACCTAAACATGACATAGCTCAAGCAGAAAAAATATTACAGTCAAAACAACAATGCAGATAAGGAAAATGTATATTCATATTTTAATGTCTATGTAATTAAAGTGGTGCACCAGAACTTATTCTACGAAAAATATTACCAAGTAGTTGAAAAGAAAATTATGTATGCAAGTCCTGTGAAGGGAAATGTCTTTTTGTGCTCCTTCGTTTTTTTTTATTTTTAAGTTATTGTTTACTGGATCTGTAGGCATAAAATATCTATATTAGTACATTCATAAAATTTTATTTTAAACAATGCTGCAGTGCAGCTAGAAACTAGATATTAAATGAAATAAGCAACTATGTACAAAGGAAGGCATGAAACATCATTCATTAGCCATATGGCATTTCATAAGGTAGTAAAAAAATCTCTCAACTCTTGTAGAAAGATACTTGTCATAATCAGGTGTGCAGATGTAAGAATGTTTCCAAGTAATGACCATGTCGTATTTGCGGTGCTTTCTATAAAGGAATGTCAATAGCAAGGATAAGGCCCCCCCTTTTTTTTTCTACCTGTGCCTCTACAAAGGCTTTCACTAATGGCTTTTTTTTTCAGGCGTCTGACACAGCTGGGTGCCCACGACGCATTACGTGCAGGTGGTAACTTAACTTTCTTACGGAAATATTTACGACAGCCGTTTCCGCTACAGTGACAGTCTCATATAAAAATATTTCACAGGTCAAGAATTTACGTTGCAAATGTGTAGAAACAAAATCCCATAAATATAACAGTGTCCAAAAAGTTTTCCTCGGCATTGTGATACATTCGCGCATTTACACACATTTCATAACTCTTAAAGTACGATTCTTGGTTTCCAACATCCTTTTTCACAAGTCAGAGTCCCTAACCACTACTCCTTATTCCTTACCTTATTACACATATACATATTCATCAACACGTTTTCAACAATTCATCATAATAAATACATATCAAATAAACATTCCTCAACAGCATAATACACATCGTCGTCATAATAATAACATCAAAACACCTCAGTCAAATCTCAAAAACGTCGTAGCTTTCTGCAATAATTTCAAAACCTAAAGAAAATTCTCTGCTCATTTCAATAGTGTCATCTACCTCAAACGTACTTTAAAAATCATGATCTCATACCAGATACATCATTCAAAGCTCTCATAATATCACAATGGTTCTGAAAGATATGAAGGGTTCACACAGTACAGACAAAATACAATTTCATAAATGTGAAGTTATCCAGCTGCGTAATTGCATAAATATCTGTCACTGACATAGTAAAAAAGTTTATCTCTCTCAGTTAAATGATCAGATAGCTGTGTAATTCTGTGTTAGAGAAATATGGTACCTTTTGAATGCATTACGGGAACAGCAGCGATCAATGTCTTATAAATAACTACTATTAAAAACAGTCTTGATCACGATTTATTTAACAAGGTGACCGGTTTCGACCACTACTGTGGTCATCTTCAGACCATTGAGTAGAAACCTCTTTCTCTTGGAGAATCACTACTCAAACAGAAAGAGGTTCCTACTCAATGGTCTGAAGATGACCACAGTAGTGGTCGAAACCGGTCACCTTGTTAAATAAATCGTGATCAAGACTGTTTTTAATAGTAGTTAAATATGGTACCGATGTGTAAAGTTGTATAAGCAAATACCATATTAGCTAGGGCTCCTTGTGCTTGCCACACACATGGTACACAAAGTAAGTGTGCACCCCCCTGTATGTCCCAAAAACCTCACCTTTGACCTACCGAATTCAGACTTTTCCAAGTTAACTGTAATTCCAGATTCTGCAAAAATACGTAACAAACTGTTGAGGATGCGATTATGTTGTTCCCATGAATCTTCTGCTATTAGAATATCGTCCACACATAAGGTGATGTGACGTTTTAAGAACTCAGGTATTATGGAATTTAGTCCGCGAATGAATGCTGCCGAAGAAATGTTTAAACCAAAAGGAAGTTTCCGAAACTGATAACAAACGCCGAAACAAAGGAAAGCTGTGTATTTTCTACATTCTGGATGAAGTTCGATCTGATAGAAGCTGGATCTGAGATCAATGGAAGACAACACTTTTACACCATTAAAATTTTGAAGAAGTTCTTCCAACGTTTGCGGCCTGTCTGTTTCAGGAATAATGATAGTATTGATTTGTCTCGAATCTAAGACAAGCCTGATCGATCCATTTTTCTTCTCAACAACATGTAATGGATTGTTGTATGAGCTTACTGCAGGCTCAATAATTCCCTCGTCAAGCATAGATTGTATTTCTGTTCTAACACGGTCCCCAAGTACTTGAAAAGAAAATTATGTATGCAGTTATTGTTATCAGTCCTTTCTTATTGTTCTTTCCATTCCAAGAGCTCCTTTTTCGAAGAATGTGGATCATAAAATAATTATTTAATAGATCTGTTGACAGAAAGTGTTCACATTAGCAAATGCATCTAAGTTTAATTTATAAAACTAATGCTGCAACACAGCTGGAAAACAGATATCAAATGAAATAAGCAACTATGAAAGGCAAAGCATAAAAATATCATTCAATAGTCTGTGACATTTCATAAATTAGTAGAAATTCTCTCGTAGAATGATGCTTGTCATAATCAGGTGTGCAGCTGTAAGTATCTTTCCAAGTAATGAGCGTGTCGTATTTGCGATGCTTTCTCTAAAGGAATGTCAATGGCGAGGATAATGGCCTCTTTTTTTTTTCTCCACCTGCACCTCTGAAAGGCACTAATGGCTTTTTTCCAGGCGTTTGTCACGCAGCTGGGTGCCCACGACGCATTATGTGCAGGTGGTCACTTAACTTTCTTACGGAAATATTTACGACAGCAGTTTCCGCTACAGTGACAGTCTCATATACAAAATTTCACGGGTCGAGAATTTGCGTTGCAAATGTGTAGAAACAAAATCTTATGAATATAACAGTGTCCAAAAAATTTTTGCCGGCATTGTGATACATTTACGCATTTACACACATTTCATAACTCTTACAAGTACGATTCTTGGTTTCCAACAACCTTTTTCGCAAATCAGAGTCCCTAACCACTACTCATTATTCCTTACCTTATTACACATATATGTATTCATCGACACTCTTCAATATTTCATCATTATAAATATGTAGCATAATCAAATAACTCATATAGCCTCAGCCTATTAATCATAAACATACCTCAGCAGCATAATACACATCGTCGTCGTAATAATAACATCATAACACCTCAGTCAAATCTCAAAATCGTCGTAGCTTCCTCCAATAATTAAAAAAAAATCTCTGCTCATGTCAAAAGTGTCACCTCCCTCAAACGTACTTTAAAAATCATGATCTCATACCAAATACATAATTCAAAGCTCTCATAGTATCACAATGGTTCTGAAAAGATATGAACAGTTCACAAAGTACAGACAAAATACAATTTCATAAGTGTGAAGTTATCCAACTGTGTAGTTGCATAAACATCTGTCACTGACGTAGTAAAAAAAGTTTATCTCTCAGTTAAATGATCAGGTGGCTGTGTAATTCTGTGTTGGAGAAATATGGTACCGATGTGTAAAGTTGTATAAGCAAATACCATATTAGCTAGGGCTCCTTGTGCTTGCCAAACACATGGTACACAAAGTAAGCGTGTACCCCCCTGAGGATTAATGTAATTAGACCTTCAGGTGTTACAGGTTACAGCAATGGAATGAAATGTATCACGGAAAACCTTTGTACCATTGTACTTCAAATATCTTTAAAAATAAATGTTTTAAGTACAAAATTAATCACTAAAATACGTGTACTGTAGCGCTAAACTGTGCGTCTTGTTGTAAGATAATCTCTGTGGAAGTGTCATAGTTATCGTCCTCCGAAAGCTAAGTTCTGCAGAAGTCAATGTACTTACCTCATGATACACAAAAGTGAAATGCTTTGCGTATAGATATCTTAGTTATTACGCTTATTGTTGTGATGAAGAAATTACTGTGCTGTAACGTATTGTTGTGCTACGGAAAAGGCTGTCACATTGTAGCTATACCACAAAAGTTACTACTAAAACATGTTTTACTTTCCAGAATAATACAGAAAAACTGTGCAGATATGAAACAGATACACCGCAAAAGCAACATTGTAAATTGTTACTCATTAGTAGCGTCGTGATAAAATCGTGTAGCTGTCACATAAACTAACCACTGTCTCATCTGGTATCTCACAGAAAGTACTTTAAATCCAGAATGTATTTTCAAGTAAACCAATATGTTGCATTAAAATCTCGTTAGCAGTACAGGTACATGTTCTAAGTATGTCAGCCTTATGGTCATTACGTAATCGTGCAACTAACAAGCAAGAATGTACACACATAATAACACTTTGTCATCTGTTCACAATAACAATGCATTCGTAATTTCTGTTTAAATAATTTCTCTTGGTTCTTGACTGGATATTTAACTTCAAACATTGTTGCATGGTAACAGTTTCTAAGTCTGACAATGCATACTAGAAATGTGAAGTGAAACGTTTTATGGGAAAGACAAAGTTAAAAAGCAGATTATCTTTCAATAAACGGTTTTACATGTGAAATGTTGTGTAAACCTTTACTCTTCCTAGTACGCACAGTTTCAACTCTAACGCAATTATCATGTGGTATCCGTCAGTAAAGAATACTGGAATTTTTCTCAAGGTTAGCGTCTATGTTATTTTTCTCTGAGCCAGCCGGCGCACGCAGCTGCCTGCAGTGCGAGTCATTGTCTGTTCCTTGGTTGGCGCGCGTCGTTATTGGGATTAGGAGACATAACTTCTACAAATTCGCCTTGAAGAGAGGGCCCTGCTCTGTTTGAATCTCGTGAGTTCTGACGAAATTCAGGTCTGTCGTTTTGTCGGTAGTTTACATAGTTTCCTGTTTGTCGGTCATGTGGTGGAGAATTTCTCCCGGAATCGTAACTGCGCGCTGAACTGTTGCAACTGAAGTTATTCCGTCTCCCTTGATAATAATTGTTCTGGTTGCCAAATTGTCTGTTTCTATGAGTGTCTCTGCCATATTCATTACTATGGAAATGCGATCTCTCTCTGTAACTATTACTCTGCCAGTGGTTGTCATACGGGTGGTGTCTCTTTTGGTCACGATTTACGTTGTAAGAATAGACTTGTCGTGTCCTGTTATTGTTTCTGTCGTCACGGAATTGTGACGGATGTGCCCTGTAGTGATTGTTTTCCCGTTTTCGCATCCCGCGACTGTCTGTGTCAATTTCTAATTCTTGTAAGAGTCCCTGAAAAGCTTCAATGTCGTCTTTGCAACGTCCTGCTAAAATAATATGTCTCCAATGTTCAGGCAGTTTGATTAAGCAAATGCGGATGAGATCTGAGGGGCTGTATGGGTTTCAAAGATACTGATTCTTGTGCAACATGTCTTCAAAATATTTCACAAGACTGGAAAATTCAGATTGTTCGAAATGTTTCATCATTATGATGCTATGTTTTACTCGGTCTTGTGTAGCTTGAGACCAATATGCTGAGAGGAAGGCATGATAAAATTCTCCTTCACTGTGACAATCGTGAATGACCGATCGCATTCTTACAGCTGGTTCATTCTCCAAGTAGCCACACATAAATTCTAACCTGTGCTCCAATGACCAGTTGGGAGGGAAACAATGAGAGAATTGATGGAGCCACGCTTGTGGATGAATGTCGTTGGCAGAATTCTTAAACGTTTTGAATTTACATGTAGTAATGAACAGCTTATAGTCAAAATCATCGTGTCGGCGAGTAGCATATCGGTCATCGTTATGTCGTGTCGGCGGTTCCATCTCAAAATTCGGTGTACCTTGCCAATTTATTTCATAATTTCCGAAGTGCCCTGAATTATTATTTTGTGGCTGTTCCGTATTTCTATGTTCCTATTCCCGTATTGGAGCGCGAGTGGCCTCTGAAATACGTAATTCTTGTATTACCTGCGTCAACTGATCTTGTACTTCCAGGATTCCTCTTTTGTACTGTGTATTGATTTGATTTTGATTTTGTTTGAAATTTCTAATTTGTTCATACTCTTCTGTGTCAGTGAAGGCTACAGGTCTTGTGTCATTCAGATCATCATCTACCTTTGTAGATAAGTTAGTGACCTGATCCGAAAGTTCGGCTACTTTCTCCGATAGTGAACACATTTCCTCTGTGTTTTTCTGAACCAAGTTTCAGAGTGTCCATTTGTGTTGAAATCGAATCTACTGTGTCCTTTAAGTTTTCCTGAGTTTTTGCAAGTTGCGTAACCAAATCGGTAGATGCAACTGAGTCAATTTTAGCCCACAAGGTCTCATGATTTTCATGAACAATTGTATGCAGTTCTTTTATGGCTGCTTCGTGATTCTGTAATGCATTTTCGTGCCGCGAAAAAATAGGTTGAAAATGCTCACAAATTTGTGTTTTTACGTCATTACAGACTTTTTGACATTTCGATTCAATGTTATGTAACTCAGTAGTTAAATAATCACGTGTTTGTTCAAGTGTGGTGTCTAACTTCCGAAGATTTTGTTCCATTATGTCTAACTTTTGAAGATTTTGTTCCATTGTGTCTAACTTTTGAAGCTTTTGCTGTGATTGTCTCTGATTTTGTTCCATTGTGTCTAACTTTAGAAGATTGTGTTCCATTGTGTCTAACGTTTGAAGATTTTGTCCCATTTGTTGCATTAATTGTAATAACAATGCATTAATGTCTGGAATCTGTTCCTCTACGCTTTTCGGCAGTGCATTTGCACCAGCAACATTCACATTTTGACAAGCAGAAAATGTATCTTGACTCATTTGAGAAAACGGTGAGGACGCAAAACCTGAATCTACAGTATTTGCAAATTTGTGTCCTATCATTTCGGATTCCTGAGGCAAGCTGTTGCCGAGCGATCGATCAATAATGCTTCCCTGTTCACTAATTGTTTCACTGCCTACGCCACTGTTTGCCGCCCGCTCCATTTCCCTATGCACAGTTACCAAATTACTATGTTAAACATTAGTTAATTCATTACATGGTGGCGCTAACACACTACTTTCGTCTTCACTGTCATTTCTCAGTTTACTTTGGAGCCTAGTATTACGTTTTTCACAAGCCGTTATTGTCACAATATTTCACACAACAACACAGAAAAACACAATTTGAAGAGCAAAAATAGGGGAATACATTAACATAGCACTGAAAATAATATCTAGTTAATTGCAAGCGCAGCTGCGAAATACTTGGTGCAAAACTACATGCATGCCACAACCGTTTTACTGTACAACAATGAAAGACTGCAACTACAAAGGAGATTCTCTCTACAATTACGCGCTAACAATAAACAAAATCTACACTAATTACACAAACTACAAGAAAAAATCAGAAGATTCCAGTGAGGTATCCTCGGCTAAGGGTCGACATATCAAACGTCCCCTTAGAACAATTATACACGACTGTGCTTAAACTGACACAATATTTTTAGCGCAACGCAATCTGACTTTCAAAAATCCCTACAAAAGAATGGCCCTGACTAACATTAACATATACGTTTCACAAATAACTTACCTCACCAAAAATCTATCATACTCGAACTACTGCAATACAGCGAGCGCCACTACTGCCAGCTAAATAAAAGATTCAAACTACAAAAGGCAGTAACTACTGATAGGGATAGTTAGCAAATGAAAGATTTTAATAGAGAACAAACAATGTATTTACCTTAATATCATCAAAAGTCATAATATATGTAATTTCAAAACTCCGCCATTTCCTACCACACATCCACCACTGCTGGCGGCTCACCTCTAACTGCGCAACGCTACGCGCTGTTAACATCCAGCTGCCCAACACTACAATGGCTGACAACAATGCAAACTGGACACAGACTGCACACAGCAGAGCCAGTGATTATCATACAGAGCGCTACGTAACGTTGCCAATAAGAAAACTTAAACAGCCTACTTACAATTTCTAAACCTCACTGCCTCATACAGAGGACGGAACATAAGAATCGCGTCGCAACTTAATATACCTGTGTACAGCCAAATTCTCTCCAAGCTACTAACACAGGACGGCCACCGAATGGACGTTCTTGTGGGAGTAAAATTCTTGATTGCAATGCAAATTTGGCAGTTTATTGTAACCCTCACAACCTCATAAAGAGGATGGAACATACAAATCGCGTCACAATACTACAGTGTCCAGCCGAATTATCTCAAAGCTACTAACGCACCCACAGTCACCGAATGGACGTTCTCCTGCATCAGATGCATATCTCACAGTTTATTGTAACCCTCGCACTCTCATAATGAGGATGGACCACGAAAATTGCGTCGTGATTCAATACGTCAGTCTATAGCCAAATTCCCTCCAAGCTCCTACCACAGCCACGGTAACCGGCTCGACGTTTTCCTGGGAGAAATTTCTTAATTCCGATGCGAAACTGAAGCTGACAGTTAATTGTAACCCTCACAGCCTCATAATGAGGATGCAACATACAAATCGGGTCGCAGTTTAATACATGAGTGTCCAGCCGAATTCTCTCCAAGCTACTAACACAAGACGGCCACCGAATAGACGTTCTCGTGGGAGTAAAATTCTTGATTCCAATGCAAATTTGACAGTTATATCTAACCCTCACAGCATCATAAAGAGGATGCAACAAACAAATGGCGTCGTAATGTAATACATCAGTGTCCAGTCGAATTCTCTCGAAGCTACTAACGCAGGACGGCCACCGAATTGACGTTTTCGTGGGAGTAAATTTCTTGATTCCAATGCAAATTTGACAGTTATTTCTACCCTTACAGCCTCATAAAGAGGATGCAACATACAAATCGCGTCGCAATTTAATACATTAGTGTCCATCCAAATTCTCTCCAAGCTACTAACGCAGGACAGGCACCGAATGGACGTTCTTGTGGGAGTAAATTTCTTGATTCCAATGCACAATGTGACAGTTATTTCTAACCTTTACAGCGTCATAAAGACGATCCAACATACAAATCGCGTAGCAATATAATACATCAGTGTCCAGCCGAATTCACACCAAGCTAGTAACGCAGGACGGTCATCGAATGGACGTTCTCGTGGGAGGAAATTTCTTGATTCCAATGCAAATTTAACAGTTATTTCTAACCCTCACAATCTCATAAAGACGATGAACATACAAATCGCATCGCAATTTAATACATCAGTGTCGAGCCAAATTCTCTCCAAGCTACTAACGCAGGACGGTCACCGAATGAACGTTCTTGTGGAATTAAATTTCTTGATTCCAATGCAAATTTGACATTATTTCTAACCCTCACAGCCTCATAAAGAGTATGCAACATGCAAATCGCGTCGCAACTTAATACATCATTGTACAGCCAAATTCTCTCCAAGCCACTAACACAGGACAGCCACCGAATGGACGTTCTCGAGGGAGTAAATTTCTTGATTCCAATGCAAAATTGACCGTTAATTTTAACCCTCGCAGACGCATAAAGAGGATGCAACATACAAATCGCGTCGTAATTTAATACATTAGTGTCCAACCAAATTCTCTCCAAGCTACTAACGCAGGACGGCCACCGAATGGACGTTCTCGTTGGAATAAACTTCTTGATTCCAATGCAAATTTGAAAGTTATTTCTAACCCTCACAGCATCATAAAGAGGATGCAACATACAAATCGGGTCGCAATTTAATACATCAGTGTCCAGCCAAATTCTCTCCAAGCTACTACCGCCGGACGGCCTCCGAATGGACGTTCTCGTGGGAGTAAATTTCTTGATTCCAGTGCAAATTTGACAGTTATTTTCAACCCTCACAATCTCATAAAGAGGATGACCATACAAATCGTATCGCAATTTAATACATCAGTGTCGAGCCAAATTCTCTCCAAGCTACTAACGCAGGACGGCCACCCAATGATCGTTCTTGTGGAATTAAATTTCTTGATTCCAATGCAAATTTGACATTATTTCTAACCCTCACAGCCTCATAAAGAGAATGCAACATGCAAATCGCGTCGCAACTTAATACATCTTTGTACAGCCTATTTCTCTCCAAGCTACTAACGCAGGACGGCCACCGAATGGGCGTTCTCGTTGGAATAAATTTCTTGATTCCAATGCAAATTTGACAGTTATTTGTAACCTTCACAGCGTCATAAAGAGGATGGAATATACAAATCGCGTCGCAATTTAATACATCACTGTCCATTATAATTCTCTCCAAACTGCTACCGCAGGACGGCCACCGAATGTACGTTCTCGTGGGAGAAAATTTCTTGATTCTAATGCAAATTTGACAGTTATTTGTAACCTTCACTGCGTCATAAAGAGGATGGAACATACAAATCGCGTCGCAATTTAATACATCAGTGTCCAGCCGAATTCTCTCCAAGCTACTAACACAGGAAGGCGACCGAATGGACGTTCTTGTGCGAGTAAATTTCTTGATTCCAATGCAAATTTGGCAGTTATATATAACCCTCACAGCCTCATAAAGAGGATGCAACATACAAATCGCGTCGCAATTTAATACATTAGTGTCCATCCGAATTCTCTCCAAGCTACTAACGCAGGACAGGTACCGAATGGACGTTCTCGTGGGAGTACATTTCTTGATTCCAATGCAAATTTGACAGTTATTTCTAACCCTCACAGCCTCATAAAGAGGATGCAACATGCAAATCGCGTCGCAGCTTAATACATCTTTGTACAGCCTATTTCTCTCCAAGCTACTAACGCAGGACGGCCACCGAATGGGCGTTCTCGTTGGAATAAATTTCTTGATTCTAATGCAAATTTGACAGTTATTTGTAACCTTCACAGCGTCATAAAGAGGATGGAACATACAAATCGCGTCGCAATTTAATACATAAGTGTCCAGACGAATTCTCTCCAAGCTAATTATGCAGGGCGTCCACCGAATGGACGTTCTCATGGGGGTAAATTTCTTGACTCCAATGCAAATTTGACAGTTAATTGTAACCCTCACAGCCTCATAAAGAGGATGCAACATACAAATCGCGTCACATCTTAATACATCAGTGTCCAGCCGAATTCTCTACAAGCTACTAACGCAGGACAGGTACCGAATGGACGTTCTCGTGGGAGTACATTTCTTGATTCCAATGCAAATTTGACAGTTATTTCTAACTCTCACAGCCTCATAAAGAGGATGCAACATGCAAATCGCGTCGCAACTTAATACATCTGTGTACAGCCAATTTCTCTCCAAGCTACTAACACAGGACGGCCACCGAATGGACGTTCTCGTGGGAGTAATATTCTTGATTCCAATGCGAAATTGACCGTTAGTTGTAACCCTCACAGCCTCATAAAAAGGATGAAACATACAAATCGCGTCGTAATTTAATACATTAGTGTCCAAACAAATTCTCTCCAAGCTACTAACGCAGGACGGCCACCGAATGGACGTTGTCGTTGGAATAAATTTCTTGATTCCAATGCAAATTTGACAGTTATTTCTAACACTCACACTCTCATAAAGTGGATGAACATACAAATCGCGTCGCAAATTAAAACATTAGTGTCCAGGTGAATTCTCTCCAAGCTACTAACGCAGGACAGGCACCGAATGGACGTTCTCATGGGAGTAAATTTCTTGATTCCAATGCAAATGTGTCAGTTATTTCTAACCCTCACAGCGTCATAAAGAGGATGCAACATACAAATCGCGTCGCAATATAATACATAAGTGTCCAGGCGAATTCATACCAAGCTACTGACGCAGGACGGCCATCGAATGGACGGTCTCATGGGAGTAAATTTCTTGATTCCAATGCAAATTTGACAGTTATTTTAAACCCTCATAATCTCATAAAGAGGATGACCATACAAATCGCATCGCAATTTAATACATCATGGTCGGCCAAATTCTCTCCAAGCTACTAACGCAGGACGGCCACCCAATGAACGTTCTTGTGGAATTAAACTTCTTGATTCCAAAGCAAAATTGACATTATTTCTAACCCTCACAGCCTCATAAAGAGGATGGAACATACGAATCGCGTCGCAACTTAATACATCAGTTGCCAGCCGAATTCTATCCAAGCTACTAACGCAGGACTGCTACCGAATGGACGTTCTCGTGGGAGTACATTTCTTGATTAAAATGCAAATTTGACAGTTATATCTAACCATCACTGCCTCATAAAGAGGATGCAACATGCAAATCGCGTCGCAATTTAATACATCAGTGTCCAGCCGAATTCTCTACAAGTTATTAACGCAGGACGGCCACCGAATGTACGTTCTTGAGGGAGTAAATATCTTGATTCAAATGCAAATTTGACAGTTACTTCTAACCGTCACAGCCTCATAAGGAGGATGCAACACACAAATCGCGTCGCAATTTAATACATTAGTCTCCAGCCGAATTCTCTCCAAGCTACTAACACAGGACGGCCACCGAATCGACGTACTCGTGGGAGTAAATTTCTTGATTCCAATGCAAATTTGACAGTTATTTCTAACCCTTACAGCCTCATAAAGAGGATGCAACATACAAATCGCGTCGCAATTTAATACATTAGTGTCCATCCGAATTCTCTCCAAGCTACTAACGCAGGACAGGTACCGAATGGACGTTCTCGTGGGAGTACATTTCTTGATTCCAATGCAAATTTGACAGTTATTTCTAACCCTCACTGCCTCATAAAGAGGATGCAACATAAGAATCGCTTCGCATCTTAATACATCAGTGTCCAGCCGAATTCTCCCCAAGCTAATTATGCAGGACGGCCACCGAATGGACGTTCTCATGGGGGTAAATTTCTTGACTCCAATGCAAATTTGACAGTTAATTGTAACCCTCACAGCCCCATAAAGAGGATGCAACATACAAATCGCGTCACATCTTAATACATCAGTCTCCAGCCGAATTCTCTCCAAGCTACTATCAGAGGACGGCCACAGAATGGACGTTCTCGTTGGAATAAATTTCTTGATTCCAATGCAAATTTGGCAGTTATTTCTAACCCTCAGCCTCATAAAGTGGATGCAACATACAAATCGCGTGCAATTTAATACATTAGTGTCCAGCTAAATTCTCTCCAAGCTATTAACGCAGGACAGGCACCGAATGGACGTTCTCGTGGGAGTAAATTTCTTGATTCCAATGCAAATGTGACAATTATTTCTAACCCTAACAGCGTCATAAAGAGGATGCAACATACAAATCGCGTCACATCTTAATACATCAGTCTCCAGCCGAATTCTCTCCAAGCTACTAACACAGGACGGCCACCGAATGGACGTTCTCGTTGGAATAAATTTCTTGATTCCAATGCAAATTTGGCAGTTATTTCTAACCCTCACAGCCTCATAAAGTGGATGCAACATACAAATCGCGTCGCAATTTAATACATTAGTGTCCAGCTAAATTCACTCCAAGCTATTAACGCAGGACAGGCACCGAATGGACGTTCTCGTGGGAGTAAATTTCTTGATTCCAATGCAAATGTGACAGTTATTTCTAACAATAACAGCGTCATAAAGAGGATGCAACATACAAATCGCGTCACATCTTAATACATCAGTCTCCAGCCGAATTCTCTCCAAGCTACCATCACAGGACGGCCACCGAATGGACGTTCTCGTTGGAATAAATTTCTTGATTCCAATGCAAATTTGTAAGTTATTTCTAACCCTCACAGCCTCATAAAGTGGATGCAACATACAAATCGCGTCGCAATTTAATACATTAGTGTCCAGCTAAATTCTCTCCAAGCTATTAACGCAGGACAGGCACCGAATGGACGTTCTCGTGGGAGTAAATTTCTTGATTCCAATGCAAATGTGACAGTTATTTCTAACCCTAACAGCGTCATAAAGAGGATGCAACATACAAATCGCGTCACATCTTAATACATCAGTCTCCAGCCGAATTCTCTCCAAGCTACTAACACAGGACGGCCACTGAATGAACGTTCTTGTGGAATTAAATTTCTTGATTCCAATGCATATTTGACATTATTTCTAACCCTCACAGCCTCATACAGAGGATGGAACATAAGAATCGCGTTGCAACTTAATACATCTGTGTACAGCCAAATTCTCTCCAAGCTACTAACACAGGATGGCCACTGAACGGACGTTCTTGTGGGAGTAAATTTCTTGATTCCAATGCAACATTGACAGTTAATTGTAACCCTCACAGCCTCATAATGAGGATGCAACATACAAATCGCGTCGCAATTTAATACATCAGTGTCCAGCCGCATTCTCGCCAAGCTACAAGCGCAGGACGGCCACCGAATGGATGTTCTCATAAGAGTAAATTTCTTGATTCCAACCCTCACAGCCTCATAAAAAGGAAGCAACATACAAATCGCGTCGCAATTTACTACATCAGTTTCCAGCCGAATTCTATCCAAGCTACTAACGCAGGACTGCTACCGAATGCACGCTCTCGTAGGAGTAAATTTCTTGATTCCAATGCAAATTTGACATTATTTCTAACCCTCACAGCCCCATAAAGATAATGCAACATGCAAATCGCGTCGCAACTTAATACATCTTTGTACAGCCAATTTCTCTCCAAGCTACTAACACAGGACGGCCACCGAATGGACGTTCTCGTGGGAGTAAATTTCTTGATTCCAATGCGAAATTGACCGTTAATTGTAACCCTCACAGCCTCATAAAAAGGATGCAACATACAAATCGCGTCGCAAATTAATACATTAGTGTCCAGGTGAATTCTCTCCAAGCTACTAACGCAGGACAGGCACCGAATGGACGTTCTCATGGGAGTAAATTTCTTTATTCCAATGCAAATGTGTCTGTTATTTCTAACCCTCACAGCGTCATAAAGAGGATGCAACATACAAATCGCGTCGCAATATAATACATCAGTGTCCAGCCGAATTCATACCAAGCTACTGACGCAGGACGGCCATCGAATGGACGGTCTCGTGGGAGTAAATTTCTTGATTCCAATGCAAATTTGACAGTTATTTTCAACCCTCATAATCTGATAAAGAGGATGACCATACAAATCGCATCGCAATTTAATCCATCATGGTCGGCCAAATTCTCTCCAAGCTACTAACGCAGGACGGCCACCCAATGAACGTTCTTGTGGAATTAAACTTCTTGATTCCAAGGCAAAATTGACATTACTTCTAACCCTCACAGCCTCATAAAGAGGATGGAACATACGAATCGCGTCGCAACTTAATACATCATTTGCGAGCCGAATTCTATCCAAGCTACTAACGCAGGTCAGGTACCGAATGGACGTTCTCGTGGGAGTACATTTCTTGATTCCAATGCAAATTTGACAGTTATTTCTAACCCTCACTGCCTCATAAAAAGGATGCAACATAAGAATCGCTTCGCAACTTAATACATCAGTGCCCAGCCGAATTCTCTCCAAGCTAATTATGCAGGACGGCCACCGAATGGACGTTCTCATGGGGGTAAATTTCTTGACTCCAATGCAAATTTGACAGTTAATTGTAACCCTCACAGCCTCATAAAGAGGATGCAACATACAAATCGCGTCACATCTTAATACATCAGTGTCCAGCCGAATTCTCTCCAAGCTACTAACACAGGACGGCCTCCGAATGGACGCTCTCGTTGGAATAAATTTCTTGATTCCAATGCAAATTTGGCAGTTATTTCTAACCCTCACAGCCTCATAAAGTGGATGCAACATACAAATCGCGTCGCAATTTAATACATTAGTGTCCAGCTAAATTCTCTCCAAGCTATTAACGCAGGACAGGCACCGAATGGACGTTCTCGTGGGAGTAAATTTCTTGATTCCAATGCAAATGTGACAGTTATTTCTAACCCTAACAGCGTCATAAAGAGGATGCAACATGCAAATCGCGTCGCAATATAATACATCACTGTCCAGCCGAATTCACACGAAGCTACTGACGCAGGACGGTCATCGAATGGTCGTTCTCGTGGGAGTAAGTTTCTAGATTCCAATGCAAATTCGACAGTTATTTTCAACCCTCACAGTCTCATAAAGAGGATGAACATACAAATTGCATCACAATTTAATACATCAGTGTCGAGCCAAATTCCCTCCAAGCTACTAACGCAGGACGGCGACCGAATGAATGTTCTTGTGGAATTAAATTTCTTGATTCCAAAGCAAATTTGACATTATTTCTAACCCTCACAGCCTCATAAAGAGGATGCAACATGCAAATCACGTCGCAACTTAATACATCAGTGTCCAGCCGAATTCTCTGCAAGCTAATTATGCAGGACGGCCTCCGAATGGACGTTCTCATGGGGGTAAATTTCTTGATTCCAATGCAAATTTGACAGTTAATTGTAACTCTAACAGCCTCATAAAGAGGATGCAACATACAAATCGCGTCACATCTTAATACATCAGGGTCTAGCCGAATTCTCTACAAGCTATTAACGAAAGATGGCCACCGAATGGACGTTCTCGAGGGAGTAAATTTCTTGATTCAAATGCAAATTTGACAGTTATTTCTAACCGTCAGAGCCGCATAAGGAGGATGCAACATACAAACCGCTTCACAATTTAGTACATCAGAGTCCAGCCGAATTCTCTCAAAGCTACTAACACAGGACGGCCACCGAATGAACGTTGTTGTGGAATTAAATTTCTTGAGTCCAATGCATATTTGACATTATTTCTAACCCTCACAGCCTCATACAGAGAATGGAACATAAGAATCGCGTCGCAACTTAATACATCTGTGTACAGCCAAATTCTCTCCAAGCTACTAACACAGGACGGCCACCGAATGGACGTTCTTGTGGGAGTAAATTTCTTGAATTCCAATGCAAATTTGGCAGTTATATCTAACCCTCACAGGGTCATAAAGCGGTTGGAACATTCAAATCGCGTCGCAATTTAATACATCAGTCTCCAGCCGAATTCTCTCCAAGCTACTAACACAGGACGACCACCGAATGGACGTTCTCGTGGGAGTAAATTTCTTGATTCCAATGCAAATTTGACAGTTATTTCTAACCCTTACAGCCTCATAAAGAGGATGCAACATACAAATCGCGTCGGAATTTAATACATTAGTGTCCATCCGAATTCCCTCCAAGCTACTAACGCAGGACAGGCACCGAATGGACGTTCTCGTGGGAGTAAATTTCTTAATTCCAATGCAAATTTGACAGTTATTTCTAACCCTCACAGCGTCGTAAAGAGGATGCATCATACAAATCGCGTCGCAATATAATACATCAGTGTCCAGCCGAATTTACAACAAGCTACTAATGCAGGACGGTCATCGAATGGACGTTCTCGTGGGAGGAAATTTCTTGATTCCTATGCAAATTTGACGGTTATTTTTAACAATCACAATCTCATAAAGAGGATGAACATACAAATCGCATCGCAATTTAATACATCAGTGTCGAGCCAAATTCTCTCCAAGCTACTAACGCAGGACGGCCACCGAATTAACGTTCTTGTAGAATTAAATTTCTTGATTCCAATGCAAATTTGACATTATTTCTAACCCTCACATCCTCATAAAGAGTATGCAGCATGCAAATCGCGTCGCAACTTAATACATCTTTGTACAGCCAAATTCTCTCCAAGGTACTATCACATGACCGCCACCGAATGGACAATCTCGTGGGAGTAAATTTCTTGATTCCAATGCAAAATTAACCATTAATTGTAAACCTCACAGCCTCATAAAGAGGATGCAAATACAAATCGCGTCGTAATTTAATACATTAGTGTCCAACCAAATTCTCTCCAAGCTACTAACGCAGGACGGCCACCGAATGGACGTTCTTGTTGGAATAAATTTCTTGCTTCCAGTGCAAATTTGAAAGTTATTTCTAACACTCACAGCCTCATAAATAGGATGCAACATACAAATCACGTCGAAATTTGATACATCAGCCTCCAGCCGAATTCTCTCAAAGCTACTAACGCACCCACAGTCACCGAATGGATGTTCTCCTGCATCAGATGCATATCTGACAGTTAATTGTAACCCTCGCACTCTCATAATGAGGATGGACCACGAAAATTGCGTCGTGATTCAAAACATCAGTCTATAGCCAAAGTCCCTCCAAGCTACTACCACAGCTACGGTCACCGGCTGGACGTTTTTGTGGGAGAAGTTTCTTGTTTCCGACGCAAAACTGAAGCTGACAGTTAATTGTAACCCTCACACCCTCATAAAGAGGATGCAACATGAAAATCGCGTTGCAAGTTAATACATCAGTGTCCAGCCGAATTCACTCCAAGCTACTAACGCAGGAAGGCTACCGAATGGACGTTTTCGTGCAAGTAAATTTCTTGATTAAAATGCAAATTTGACAGTTATTTATAACCCTCACAGCCTCATAAAGAGGACGGAACATACAAATCGCGTCGCAATTTAATACATCAGTGTCCAGCCTAATTCTCTCTAAGCTGCTAACGCAGAATGGCCACCGAATGGACGTTCTTGTGGGAGTAAATTTCTTGATTCCAATGCAAATTTGACAGTTATTTCTAACCCTAACAGCCTCATAAAGCGGATGCAACATACAAATCGCGACGCAATTTAATACATCAGTCTCCAGCCGAATTCTCTCCAAGCTACTAACGCAGGAAGGCCACCGAATGGACGTTCTCCTGGGAGTAAAATTCCTGATACCAATGGAAATTTGTCAGTTAATTGTAACCCTCACAGCCTCATAAAGAGGATGAAACATACAAATCGCGTCGCAATTTAATACATCAGTCTCCGGTCGAATTCACTCCAAGTGACTAACGCAGGACGGCCACCAAATAGACGTTCCAGTGGGAGTAAATTTCTTGATTCCAATGCAAATTTGACAGTTAATTGTAACCTTCACAGCTTCAAACAGAGGATGGAACATACAAATCGCGTCGCAATTTAATACATCAGTGTCCAGCCGCATTCTCTCCAATCTACTAGCACAGGATGGCCACCGAATGGATGTTCTCATAGGAGTAAATTTCTTGATTCCAATGCAGATTTGACAGTGATTTGTAACCTTCACAGCGTCATAAAGAGGATCGAACATACAAATCGCGTCGCAATTTAATACATCAGTGTCCAACCGCATTCTCTCCAAGCTACTAACGCAGGACGGCCACCGGTTGGACGTTCTGGTGGGAGTAAATTTCTTGATTGCAAGGCAAATTTGACAGGTATTTCTAACCCTTACAGCCTCATAAAGACGATGAAACATACAAGTCGCGTCGCAATTTAATACATCAGTCTCCAGCCGAAATCTCTCCAAGCTACTAACGCAGGACGGCCACCGAATGGACGTTCTCGTGGGAGTAAATTTCTTGATTCCAATGCAAATTTGACAGTTAATCCTCACCCTCACAACGTCATAAAGATGATGAAACATACAAATCGCGTCGCAATTCAAAACATCAGTCTCCAGCCGAATTCTCTCCAAGCTACTAACGCAGGACGGCCACCGAATGGACGTTCTCGTGGGAGTAAATTTCTTGATTCCAATGCAAATTTGACAGTTATTTTTAACCCTAACAGCCTCATAAAGCGGATGCTACATACCAATCACGTCGCAATTTAATACATCAGTGTCCAGCCGAATTCTCTCAAAGCTACTAACGCACCCACAGTAACCGATTGGACGTTCTCCTGAATCAGATGCATAACTGACAGTTAATTGTAACCCTCGCACTCTCATAATGAAGATGGACCACGAAAATTGCATCGTGATTCTATACATCAGTCTATAGCCAAATTACCTCCAAGCTACTACCACAGCCACGGTCACCGGCTGGACGTTTTCGTGGGAGAAATTTCTTGTTTCCGATGCGAAACTGAAGTTGACAGTTATTTGTAACCCTCACAGCCTCATAAAGAGGATGCAGCATCCACATCGCGTCGCAATTTAATACATCAGTGTCCAGCCTATTTCTCTCCAGGCTACTAACGCAGGACGGCCACTGACTGGACGTTCTCGTAGGAGTAAATTTTTTGATTCCAGTACAAATTTGACACTTATTTATAACGCTAAGAGCCTCATAAAGCGGATGGAACGTACATATCGCGTCGCAACTTAGTACATCAGTGTCCAGCCGAATTCTCTCCAACCTACAAACGCAGGACGGCCACCGAATGGACGTTCTCCTGGGAGTAAAATTCCTGATACCAATGGAAATTTGTCAGTTAATTGTAACCCTCACAGCCTCATAAAGAGGATGAAACATACAAATCGCGTCGCAATTTAATACATCAGTCTCCGGTCGAATTCACTCCAAGCGACTAACGCAGGACGGCCACCGAATAGACTTTCCAGTGGGAGTAAATTTCTTGATTCCAATGCAAATTTGACAGTTAATCCTGACCCTCACAACGTCATAAAGATGATGAAACATACAAATCGCGTCGCAGTTCAAAACATCAGTCTCCAGCCGAATTCTCTCCAAGGTACTAACGTAGGACGGCCACCGAATGGACGTTATAGTGGTAGTAAATTTCTTGATTCCAATGCAAATTCGACAGTTATTTGCAACGCTCATAGCTTCATAAAGAGGATGGAACATAAAATACGCGTCGCAACTTAATACATCTGTGTCCAGCCGAATTCTCTCCAAGGTACTAACGCAGAACGGCCACCGAATGGACGTTCTCGTGGGAGTAAATTTCTTGATTCCAATGCAAATTTGACAGTTATTCTTAACCCTAACAGCCTCATAAAGCGGATGCTACATACCAATCACGTCGCAATTTAATACATCAGTTTCCAGCCGAATTCTCTCAAAGCTACTAACGCACCCACAGTAACCGATTGGACGTTCTCCTGAATCAGATGCATAACTGACAGTTAATTGTAACCCTCGCACTCTCATAATGAAGATGGACCACGAAATTTGCATCGTGATTCTATACATCAGTCTATAGCCAAATTACCTCCAAGCTACTACCACAGCCACGGTCACCGGCTGGACGTTTTCCTGGGAGAAATTTCTTGTTTCCGATGCGAAACTGAAGTTGACAGTTATTTGTAACCCTCACAGCCTCATAAAGAGGATGCAGCATCCACATCGCGTCGCAATTTAATACATCAGTGTCCAGCCTATTTCTCTCCAAGCTACTAACGCAGGACGGCCACAGACTGGACGTTCTCGTGGGAGTAAATTTTTTGATTCCAGTACAAATTTGACACTTATTTATAACGCTAAGAGCCTCATAAAGCGGATGGAACGTACAAATCGCGTCGCAACTTAGTACATCAGTGTCCAGCCGAATTCTCTCCAACCTACTAACGCAGGACGGCCACCGAATGGACGTTCTCGTGGGAGTTAATTTCTTGATTCCAATGCAAATTTCACAGGTAAACAACCAACACAGCCTCATAAAGAGCATGCAACATTGAAATCGCGTCGGAATTTAATACATTAGTGTCCAGCTGACTTCTCTCCAAGCTACTAACCTGGGACAGGCACCGAATGGATGTACTCGTGGGAGTAAATTTCTTGACTCCAATGCAAATTTGACAGTTATTTCCAAACCTCACGGCGTCATAAGGAGGATGCAACAAACAAATCGCGTCGTAATTTAATATAACAGACTCCAGCCGAATTCTCTCAAAGCTACTAACGCACCCACAGTAACCGATTGGACGTTCTCCTGAATCAGATGCATAACTGACAGTTAATTGTATCCCTCGCACTCTCATAATGAGGATGGACCACGAAAATTGCGTCGTCATTCAATACATCAGTCTACAGCCAAAATCTCTCCAAGCTACTACCACAGCCTCATTCACCGGCTGGACGTTTTCCTTGGAGAAATTTCTTGTTTCCGATGTGAAACTGAAGCTGACAGTTACTTGCAACCCTCACAGCCTCATGAAGAGGATGCAGCATACAAATCGCGTCGCAATTTAATACATCAGTGTCCACCCGAATTCACACCAAGCTACTAAAGCAGGACTGCCACGGAATGGACGTTCTTGTGGGATTAAATTTCTTGATTCCAATGCAAATTTGTCAGTTAATTGTAACCCTCACAGCCTCATGAAGAGGATGCAACATCCAAATCGCGTCGCAATTTAATACATCAGTGTCCAGCCGAATTCTCTCAAAGCTACTAACGCACCCACAGTAACCGATTGGACGTTCTCCTGAATCACATGCATAACTGACAGTTAATTGTAACCCTCGCACTCTCATAATGAAGATGGACCACGAAAATTGCATCGTGATTCTATACATCAGTCTATAGCCAAATTACCTCCAAGCTACTACCACAGCCACAGTCACCGGCTGGACGTTTTCCTGGGAGAAATTTCTTGTTTCCGATGCGAAACTGAAGTTGACAGTTATTTGTAACCCTCACAGCCTCATAAAGAGGATACAGCATCCACATCGCGTCGCAGTTTAATACATCAGTGTCCAGCCTATTTCTCTCCAGGCTACTAACGCAGGACGGCCACAGACTGGACGTTCTCGTAGGAGTAAATTTTTTGATTCCAGTACAAATTTGACACTTATTTATAACGCTAAGAGCCTCATAAAGCGGATGGAACGTACAAATCGCGTCGCAACTTAGTACATCAGTGTCCAGCCGAATTCTCTCCAACCTACAAACGCAAGACGGCCACCGAATGGACGTTCTCCTGGGAGTAAAATTCCTGATACCAATGGAAATTTGTCAGTTAATTGTAACCCTCACAGCATCATAAAGAGGATGAAACATACAAATCGCGTCGCTATTTAATACACCAGTCTCCGGTCGAATTCACTCCAAGCGACTAACGCAGGACGGCCACCGAATAGACGTTCTCGTGGGAGTAAATTTCTTGATTCCAAAGCAAATTTGACAGTTATTCTTAACCCTAACAGCCTCATAAAGCGGATGCTACATACCAATCACGTCGCAATTTAATACATCAGTGTCCAGCCGACTTCTCTCAAAGCTACTAACGCACCCACAGTAACCGATTGGACGTTCTTCTGAATCAGATGCATAACTTACAGTTAATTGTAACCCTCGCACTCTCATAATGAAGATGGACCACGAAAATTGCATCGTGATTCTATACATCAGTCTATAGCCAAATTACCTCCAAGCTACTACCACAGCCACCGGCTGGACGTTTTCCTGGGAGAAATTTCTTGTTTCCGACGCAAAACTGAAGCTGACAGTTAATTGTAACCCTCACACCCTCATAAAGAGGATGCAACATGCAAATCGCGTCGCAATTTAATACATCAGTGTCCAGCCGAATTCACTCCAAGCTACTAACGCAGGAAGGCTACCGAATGGACGTTCTTGTGCAAGTAAATTTCTTGATTAAAATGCAAATTTGACAGTTATTTATAACCCTCACCGCCTCATAAAGAGGATGGAACATACAAATCGCGTCGCAATTTAATACATCAGTGTCCAGCCTAATTCTCTCTAAGCTGCTAACGCAGAATGGCCACCGAATGGACGTTCTTGTGGGAGTAAATGTCTTGATTCCAATGCAAATTTGACAGTTATTTCTAACCCTAACAGCCTCATAAATCGGATGCAACATACAAATCGCGACGCAATTTAATACATCAGTCTCCAGCCGAATTCTCTCCAAGCTACTAACGCAGGATGGCCACCGAATGGACGTTCTCCTGGGAGTAAAATTCCTGATACCAATGGAAATTTGTCAGTTAATTGTAACCCTCACAGCCTCATAAAGAGGATGAAACATACAAATCGCGTCGCAATTTAATACATCAGTCTCCGGTCGAATTCACTCCAAGCGACTAACGCAGGACGGCCACCGAATAGACTTTCCAGTGGGAGTAAATTTCTTGATTCCAATGCAAATTTGACAGTTAATCCTGACCCTCACAACGTCATAAAGATGATGAAACATACAAATCGCGTCGCAGTTCAAAACATCAGTCTCCAGCCGAATTCTCTCCAAGGTACTAACGTAGGACGGCCACCGAATGGACGTTATAGTGGTAGTAAATTTCTTGATTCCAATGCAAATTCGACAGTTATTTGCAACGCTCATAGCTTCATAAAGAGGATGGAACATAAAATACGCGTCGCAACTTAATACATCTGTGTCCAGCCGAATTCTCTCCAAGCTACTAACGCAGAACGGCCACCGAATGGACGTTCTCGTGGGAGTAAATTTCTTGATTCCAATGCAAATTTGACAGTTATTCTTAACCCTAACAGCCTCATAAAGCGGATGCTACATACCAATCACGTCGCAATTTAATACATCAGTGTCCAGCCGAATTCTCTCAAAGCTACTAACGCACCCACAGTAACCGATTGGACGTTCTCCTGAATCAGATGCATAACTGACAGTTAATTGTAACCCTCGCACTCTCATAATGAAGATGGACCACGAAATTTGCATCGTGATTCTATACATCAGTCTATAGCCAAATTACCTCCAAGCTACTACCACAGCCACGGTCACCGGCTGGACGTTTTCCTGGGAGAAATTTCTTGTTTCCGATGCGAAACTGAAGTTGACAGTTATTTGTAACCCTCACAGCCTCATAAAGAGGATGCAGCATCCACATCGCGTCGCAATTTAATACATCAGTGTCCAGCCTATTTCTCTCCAAGCTACTAACGCAGGACGGCCACAGACTGGACGTTCTCGTGGGAGTAAATTTTTTGATTCCAGTACAAATTTGACACTTATTTATAACGCTAAGAGCCTCATAAAGCGGATGGAACGTACAAATCGCGTCGCAACTTAGTACATCAGTGTCCAGCCGAATTCTCTCAAAGCTACTAACGCAGGACGGCCACCGAATGGACGTTCTCGTGGGAGTTAATTTCTTGATTCCAATGCAAATTTCACAGGTAAACAACCAACACAGCCTCATAAAGAGCATGCAACATTGAAATCGCGTCGGAATTTAATACATTAGTGTCCAGCTGACTTCTCTCCAAGCTACTAACCTGGGACAGGCACCGAATGGATGTACTCGTGGGAGTAAATTTCTTGACTCCAATGCAAATTTGACAGTTATTTCCAAACCTCACGGCATCATAAGGAGGATGCAACAAACAAATCGCGTCGTAATTTATTATAACAGACTCCAGCCGAATTCTCTCAAAGCTACTAACGCACCCACAGTAACCGATTGGACGTTCTCCTGAATCAGATGCATAACTGACAGTTAATTGTATCCCTCGCACTCTCATAATGAGGATGGACCACGAAAATTGCGTCGTCATTCAATACATCAGTCTACAGCCAAAATCTCTCCAAGCTACTACCACAGCCTCATTCACCGGCTGGACGTTTTCCTTGGAGAAATTTCTTGTTTCCGATGTGAAACTGAAGCTGACAGTTACTTGCAACCCTCACAGCCTCATGAAGAGGATGCAGCATACAAATCGCGTCGCAATTTAATACATCAGTGTCCACCCGAATTCACACCAAGCTACTAAAGCAGGACTGCCACGGAATGGACGTTCTTGTGGGATTAAATTTCTTGATTCCAATGCAAATTTGTCAGTTAATTGTAACCCTCACAGCCTCATGAAGAGGATGCAACATCCAAATCGCGTCGCAATTTAATACATCAGTGTCCAGCCGAATTCTCTCAAAGCTACTAACGCACCCACAGTAACCGATTGGACGTTCTCCTGAATCACATGCATAACTGACAGTTAATTGTAACCCTCGCACTCTCATAATGAAGATGGACCACGAAAATTGCATCGTGATTCTATACATCAGTCTATAGCCAAATTACCTCCAAGCTACTACCACAGCCACGGTCACCGGCTGGACGTTTTCCTGGGAGAAATTTCTTGTTTCCGATGCGAAACTGAAGTTGACAGTTATTTGTAACCCTCACAGCCTCATAAAGGGGATGCAGCATCCACATCGCGTCGCAATTTAATACATCAGTGTCCAGCCTATTTCTCTCCAGGCTACTAACGCAGGACGGCCACAGACTGGACGTTCTCGTAGGAGTAAATTTTTTGATTCCAGTACAAATTTGACACTTATTTATAACGCTAAGAGCCTCATAAAGCGGATGGAACGTACAAATCGCGTCGCAACTTAGTACATCAGTGTCCAGCCGAATTCTCTCCAACCTACAAACGCAGGACGGCCACCGAATGGACGTTCTCCTGGGAGTAAAATTCCTGATACCAATGGAAATTTGTCAGTTAATTGTAACCCTCACAGCATCATAAAGAGGATGAAACATACAAATCGCGTCGCAATTTAATACACCAGTCTCCGGTCGAATTCACTCCAAGCGACTAATGCAGGACGGCCACCGAATAGACGTTCCAG
Organism: Schistocerca cancellata; assembly: GCF_023864275.1. NCBI lineage: Eukaryota > Metazoa > Arthropoda > Insecta > Orthoptera > Acrididae > Schistocerca > Schistocerca cancellata. The sequence continues at coordinate 24,391,742 of NC_064637.1, read as the reverse complement.
TGGGAGTAAATTTCTTGATTCCAATGCAAATTTGACAGTTAATCCTGACCCTCACAACGTCATAAAGATGATGAAACATACAAATCGCGTCGCAGTTCAAAACATCAGTCTCCAGCCGAATTCTCTCCAAGGTACTAACGCAGGACGGCCACCGAATGGACGTTATAGTGGTAGTAAATTTCTTGATTCCAATGCAAATTCGACAGTTATTTGCAACGCTCATAGCTTCATAAAGAGGATGGAACATAAAATACGCGTCGCAACTTAATACATCTGTGTCCAGCCGAATTCTCTCCAAGCTACTAACGCAGAACGGCCACCGAATGGACGTTCTCGTGGGAGTAAATTTCTTGATTCCAAAGCAAATTTGACAGTTATTCTTAACCCTAACAGCCTCATAAAGCGGATGCTACATACCAATCACGTCGCAATTTAATACATCAGTGTCCAGCCGAATTCTCTCAAAGCTACTAACGCACCCACAGTAACCGATTGGACGTTCTCCTGAATCAGATGCATAACTTACAGTTAATTGTAACCCTCGCACTCTCATAATGAAGATGGACCACGAAAATTGCATCGTGATTCTATACATCAGTCTATAGCCAAATTACCTCCAAGCTACTACCACAGCCACGGTCACCGGCTGGACGTTTTCCTGGGAGAAATTTCTTGTTTCCGACGCAAAACTGAAGCTGACAGTTAATTGTAACCCTCACACCCTCATAAAGAGGATGCAACATGCAAATCGCGTCGCAATTTAATACATCAGTGTCCAGCCGAATTCACTCCAAGCTACTAACGCAGGAAGGCTACCGAATGGACGTTCTTGTGCAAGTAAATTTCTTGATTAAAATGCAAATTTGACAGTTATTTATAACCCTCACAGCCTCATAAAGAGGATGGAACATACAAATCGCGTCGCAATTTAATACATCAGTGTCCAGCCTAATTCTCTCTAAGCTGCTAACGCAGAATGGCCACCGAATGGACGTTCTTGTGGGAGTAAATGTCTTGATTCCAATGCAAATTTGACAGTTATTTCTAACCCTAACAGCCTCATAAATCGGATGCAACATACAAATCGCGACGCAATTTAATACATCAGTCTCCAGCCGAATTCTCTCCAAGCTATTAACGCAGGAAGGCCACCGAATGGACGTTCTCCTGGGAGTAAAATTCCTGATACCAATGGAAATTTGTCAGTTAATTGTAACCCTCACAGCCTCATAAAGAGGATGAAACATACAAATCGCGTCGCAATTTAATACATCAGTCTCCGGTCGAATTCACTCCAAGTGACTAACGCAGGACGGCCACCGAATAGACTTTCCAGTGGGAGTAAATTTCTTGATTCCAATGCAAATTTGACAGTTAATCCTGACCCTCACAACGTCATAAAGATGATGAAACATACAAATCGCGTCGCAGTTCAAAACATCAGTCTCCAGCCGAATTCTCTCCAAGGTACTAACGTAGGACGGCCACCGAATGGACGTTATAGTGGTAGTAAATTTCTTGATTCCAATGCAAATTCGACAGTTATTTGCAACGCTCATAGCTTCATAAAGAGGATGGAACATAAAATACGCGTCGCAACTTAATACATCTGTGTCCAGCCGAATTCTCTCCAAGCTACTAACGCAGAACGGCCACCGAATGGACGTTCTCGTGGGAGTAAATTTCTTGATTCCAATGCAAATTTGACAGTTATTCTTAACCCTAACAGCCTCATAAAGCGGATGCTACATACCAATCACGTCGCAATTTAATACATCAGTTTCCAGCCGAATTCTCTCAAAGCTACTAACGCACCAACAGTAACCGATTGGACGTTCTCCTGAATCAGATGCATAACTGACAGTTAATTGTAACCCTCGCACTCTCATAATGAAGATGGACCACGAAATTTGCATCGTGATTCTATACATCAGTCTATAGCCAAATTACCTCCAAGCTACTACCACAGCCACGGTCACCGGCTGGACGTTTTCCTGGGAGAAATTTCTTGTTTCCGATGCGAAACTGAAGTTGACAGTTATTTGTAACCCTCACAGCCTCATAAAGAGGATGCAGCATCCACATCGCGTCGCAATTTAATACATCAGTGTCCAGCCTATTTCTCTCCAAGCTACTAACGCAGGACGGCCACAGACTGGACGTTCTCGTGGGAGTAAATTTTTTGATTCCAGTACAAATTTGACACTTATTTATAACGCTAAGAGCCTCATAAAGCGGATGCAACGTACAAATCGCGTCGCAACTTATTACATCAGTGTCCAGCCGAATTCTCTCCAACCTACTAACGCAGGACGGCCACCGAATGGACGTTCTCGTGGGAGTTAATTTCTTGATTCCAATGCAAATTTCACAGGTAAACAACCAACACAGCCTCATAAAGAGCATGCAACATTGAAATCGCGTCGGAATTTAATACATTAGTGCCCAGCTGACTTCTCACCAAGCTACTAACCTGGGACAGGCACCGAATGGATGTACTCGTGGGAGTAAATTTTTTGACTCCAATGCAAATTTGACAGTTATTTCCAAACCTCACGGCGTCATAAGGAGGATGCAACAAACAAATCGCGTCGTAATTTAATATATCAGACTCCAGCCGAATTCTCTCAAAGCTACTAACGCACCCACAGTAACCGATTGGACGTTCTCCTGAATCAGATGCATAACTGACAGTTAATTGTATCCCTCGCACTCTCATAATGAGGATGGACCACGAAAATTGCGTCGTCATTCAATACATCAGTCTACAGCCAAAATCTCTCCAAGCTACTACCACAGCCTCATTCACCGGCTGGACGTTTTCCTTGGAGAAATTTCTTGTTTCCGATGTGAAACTGAAGCTGACAGTTACTTGCAACCCTCACAGCCTCATGAAGAGGATGCAGCATACAAATCGCGTCGCAATTTAATACATCAGTGTCCAGCCGAATTCACACCAAACTACTAACGCAGGACTGCCACGGAATGGACGTTCTTGTGGGATTAAATTTCTTGATTCCAATGCAAATTTGTCAGTTAATTGTAACCCTCACAGCCTCATGAAGAGGATGCAACATCCAAATCGCGTCGCAATTTAATACATCAGTGTCCAGCCGAATTCTCTCCAAGTTACTGCTGCAGGACGGCCACCGTATGGTCGTTCGCATGGGAGTAAATTTCTTGATTCCAATGCAAATTTGTCAGATAATTGTAACCCTCACAGCCTCATAATGAGGGTGGAACATACAAATCGCGTCGCAATTTAATACATCGGCCGAATTCTCTCCAAGCGACTAACGCAGGACGGCAACCAAAAAGACGTTCCATTGAAGGTAAGTTACTTGATTCCAATGCAAATTTGACAGTTAATTGTTACCTTCATAGCCTCATAAAGAGGATGCAACATACAAATCGCGTCGCAATTTAATACATCAGTGTCCAGCTGAATTCACTCCAAGCTACTAACGCTGGACGGCCACCGAATGGACGTTCTCGTGGGAGTAAATTTCTTGATTCGAATGCAAATTTGACAGTTATTTCTAACCCTCACAACCTCATAAAGTGGATGGAAAATACAAATCGCGTCGCAATTTAAAACATCAGTCTCCAGACGAATTCTCCCCAAGCTACTAACGCAGGACGGTCACCGAATGGACGTTATCGTGGGAGTAAATTTCGTGATTCCAATGCAAATTTGACAGTTAATTGTAACCCTAACAGCCTCAAGAAGAGGATGGAACATACAAATCGCGTCGCACTTTAATACATCAGTGTCCAGCCGAATTCTCCCAAGCTACTAACGAGGGACGGTCACTGAATGGACGTTCTCGTGGGAGTAAATTATTTGAATCCAATGCTAATTTACAGTTAATTGCAACCCTGACAGCCTCATAAAGAGGATGCACAAAACAAATCGCGTCGCAGTTTAATTCATCAGTGTCCAGCCGAATTCTCTTCAAGCAACTGACGGAGGACGGCCACCGAATGGACGTTCTCGTGGGAGTAAATTTCGTGATTCCAATGCAAATTTGACAGTTAATTGTAACCGTCACAGCCGCATAAAGAGGGAGGAACATACAAATCGCGTCGCAATTTCATACATCAGTGTCCAGCCGAATTCTCTCTAAGCTACTAATGCAGAACGGCCACCGAATGGACTTTCTCGTGGGAGTAAATTTCTTCATTAAAATGCAAATTTGACAGTTAAATAACCCTTACAGCCTCATAAAGAGGACGCAACATCCAAATTGCGTCGCAATTTAATACATCAGTGTACAGCAGAATTCTCTCCAAGCTACTAACGCAGGACGGCCACCGAATGGTCTTTCGCGTGGGAGTAAATTTCTTGATTCCAATGCAAATTTGACAGTTATTCCTAACCCTAACAGCCTCATAAAGAGAATGGAACATACAAATCGCGTCGCAATTTAATACATCAGTTTCCATCCGAATTCTCTCCAAGCAACTAACGCAGGAAGGCCACCGAATGGACGTTCTCCTGGGAGTAAATTTCTTGATTCCAATGCAAATTTGTCAGTTAATTGTGACCGTCGCAGCCTCATAAAGAGGGAGGAACATACAAATCGCGACGCAATTTCATACATCAGAGTCCAGCCGAATTCTCTCTAAGCTACTAATGCAGAACGGCCACCGAATGGACTTTCTCGTGGGAGTAAATTTCTTCATTAAAATGCAAATTTGACAGTTAAATAACCCTGACAGCCTCATAAAGAGGATGCAACATATAAATCGCGTCGCAATTTAATACATCAGTGTCCAGCTGAATTCTCTCCAAGCTACTAATGCAGGACGGCCACCGAATGGACGTTCACGTGGGAGTAAATTTCTAGATTCCAATGCAAATATGACAGTTAATTGTAAAACCTCATAGCCACAAAAAGAAAATGGAACATACAAATCACGTCGCAATTTAGTACATCAGTGTCCAGCCGAATTCTCTCCAAGCTGCTAACGCAGAACAGCCACCGAATGGACGTTCTCATGGGTGTAAATTTCTTCATTCCAATGCAAATTTGACAGTTATTTCTAACCATCACAGCCTCATAAAGGGGATGCAACATACTAAATGCATCGAAATTTAATACATCAATGTCCAGCCGAATACTTACCAAGCTACAAACGCAGGACGGCCATCGAATGGACGTTCTTGTGGGAGTAAATTTCTTGATTCCAATGCAAATTGACAGTTTGTTTCATCTCTACCAGTCTCATAAAAAGGATGAACATACAAATCGCATCGCAATTTAATACATCAGTGTCGAGTCAAATTCTCTCCAAGCTACTAACGCAGGACGGCCGCCAAATGAATGCTCTTGTGGAATTAAATTTGTTGATTCAATAGAAAATTTGACACTATTTCTATCTCTCACAGCCTCATTAAGAGGATGGAACATTCAAATCGCGTCGCAACTTAATACATCATCGTTCAGCCGAATTCTCTCCAAGCTACTACCACAGGACGGCCACCGAATGGGCGTTCTCGTAGGAGTAAATTTCTTGATTGCAATGCAATTTTGGCAGTTAATTGTAACCCTCACAGCCTCATGAAGAGGATTCAACATCCAAATCTCGTCGCAATTTAATACATCAGTGTCCTGCCTATTTCTCTCCAAGCTACTAACACAGGACGGCCACAGAATGGACGTTCTCCTGGGAGTAAATTTCTTGATTCCAATGCAAATTTGACAGTTAATTGTAACACTCACAGCCTCTTAAAGAGGGTGGATTATACAAATCGCGTCGCAATTTAATACATCAGTCTCCGGCCGAATTCTCTCCAAGCAACTAACGCAGGACGGCCACCGAATAGACGTTCCAGTGAGAGTAAAGTTCTTGATTCCAATGCAAATTTGACAGTTAATTGTAACCTTCACAGCCTCATAAAGAGGATGCAACACACAAATCGCGTCGCAATTTAATATATCAGTGTCCAGCTGAATTCTCTCCAAGCTACTAACGCAGGACGGCCACCGAATGGACGTTCGCGTGGGAGTAAATTTCTTGATTCCAATGCAAATTTTACAGTTATTTCTAATCCTCACAACCCCACAAAGAGGATGGAACATACAAATCGCGTCGCAATTTAATACATCTGTCTCCAGCCGAATCTTCTCCAAGCTACTAATGCAGGACGGTCACCGAATGGACGTTCTCGCGGGAGTAAATTTCTTGATTCCAATGCAAATTTGACAGTTATTTCTAATCCTCACAACCTCATAACGAGGATGGAACATACAAATCGCGTCGCAATTTAATACATCAGTGTCCAGCCGAATTCTCTCCAAGCTTCTAACGCAGTACGGCCACCGAATGGACGTTCGCGGGGTGGTAAATTCCTTGATTCCAATGCAAATATAACAGATAATTGGAACCCTCAGAGCCTCATAAATAGAATGGAATATACAAATCGCGTCACAATTTAATACATCATTGTCCAGCCGAATTCTCTCCAAGCTACTAACGTAGGACGGCCACCGATTGGCCGTTCTCGTGGGAGTAAATTTCTTGATTCCAATGCAAATTTGACAATTATTTATAACCCTCACAGCCTCATAAAGAGGTTGCAACATACAAATCGCGTCGCAATTTAATACATCAGTGTCCAGCCGAATTTCTTCAAGCTACTAACGCAGGACGGCAACCGAATGGACGTTCTCGTGGGAGTAAATTTCTTGATTACAATGCAAATTAGACAGTAATTTCTAACACTCACAGCGTCATAATGAGGATGCAACATACAAATCGCGTCGCAATTTAATACATCAGTGTCCAGCCAAATTCTCTCCAAGCTTCTAACGCAGTACGGCCACCAAATGGACGTTCTCGTGGGAGCAAATTTCTTGATTCCAATGCAAATTTGACTGTTAATTGTAACTCTCACAGCCTCATGTTGAGGATGGAACATACATATCGCGTCGCAATTTAATACACCAGTGTCCAGCCTAATTCACTAAAAGCTACTATCGCATGACGGCCACCGAATAGACGTTCTCGTGGGACTAAATTTCTTGATTACAATGCAAATTTGACAGTTCTTTCTAACCCTCACAGCCTCATAAAGAGGATGCAACGAACAAATCGGGTCGCAATTTAATACATCAGTGTCCAGCCGAATTCTCTCCAAGCTACTAAAGCAGGACGGCTACCGAATAGACATTCTAGTGTGAGTAAATTTCTAGATTCTATGGGACTCAACTGCTGTGGTCATAAGTATCCAGAACTCAGAACTACTTAAACCTAACTAACCTAAGGACATCACACACATCCATGCCCGAGGCAGGATTCGAACCTGCAAACGTAGCGGTCGTGCGGTTCCAGACTGTAGCGCCTTTAACCGCTCGGCTACTCCGGCCGGCTGGAAAATATAAATAGCGACTCAATTTAATACATCAGTGGCCAGCCGAAATCACTCCAGGCTACTAACATAGGACGGCCACCGAATGGAAGTTCTTGAGGGAGTAAATTTCTTGATTCCAATGCAAATTTGCCAGTTATTTCTAACCCTCACAGACGTTCTCGTGGGAGTAAATTTCGTGACTCCAATGCAAATTTGACAGTTATTTATAAACCTCACAGCCTCATGATGAGGATGCAACATACAAATCGCGTCGCAATTTAATACATCAGTGCCCAGCCGAATTCACTCCAAGCTACTAACACAGGACGGCCACCGAATGGTCGTTCTCGTTCGAGTAAATTTCTTGATCCCAATGCAAATTTGACAGTTTTTTCTAACCCTCACAGCCGCATAAAGAGGATGGAACATACAAATCCCGTCGCAATTTAATACATCAGTGTCCAGCCCAATACTCTCCAAGCTACTAACTCCAAACCAAATGGACGTTCTCGTGGGAGTAAATATCTTGATTCCAATGCAAATGTGAGAGTCTAATACACCTCACCGCCTCATAAAGAGGATGCAACATACAAATCGCGTCGCAATTTATTACATCAGTGTCCAGCCAAATTCACTCTAAGCTACTAACGCAGGTCGGCCACCGAATGGACGTTCTCGTTGGAGAAAATTTCTAAATTCCAATGCAAACTTGACAGTTAATTGTAACGCTCACAGCCTCATAAAGACGATGGAACATACTAATCGGGTCGCAATTTAATACATCAGTGTCCAGCCGAATTCTCTCCAAGCTACTAACACAAGACGGCCACCGAATGGACGTTCTAGTGGGAGTAGATTTCTTGATTCAAATGCAAATTTGACAGTTATTTCTAACACTCACATCCTCATAAAGAGGATGCAACGAACAAATCGCGTCGCAATTTAAAACATCAGTGTCCAGCCGAATACTCTCCAAGCTTCTACCGCAGGATGGCCACCGAATGGATGTCCTCGTGGAAGTAAATTTCTGGATTCCAATGCAAATTTTACAATTACTTCAAACACTCACAGCCTCATAATGAGGGTGCAACATACAAATCGCGTCGCAATTTAATACATCAGTGTGCAGCCGAATTCTCTCCAAGCTAATAACGCAGGACGACCACCGAATGGACGTTCTCGTGTGAGTAAATTTCTAGATTCCAATGCAAATTTGACAGTTATTTCTAACCCGCACACCCTAATAAAGAGGATGGAACATACAAATCACGTCGCAATTTAATACATCATTGTCCAGCCGAACTCTCTCCAAGCTACTAACTCAGGATGGCAACCGAATGGACGTTCTCGTGGGAGTGAATTTCTTGATTCCATTGCAAACTTGACAGATAATTGTTAACCTCACAGCCTCATAAAGAGGATGCAACATACAAATCGGGTCGCAATATAATACATCAGTGTCCAGCCGAATTTTCTCCAAGCTAATAACGCAGGACGGCCACCGAATGGACATTCTCGTGGGAGTACATTTCTGGATTCCAATGCTAATTTTTCAGTTATTTCTGACCCTCACAACCTCATAAAGATGATGAATCATACAAATCGTGTCGCTATTTAATACATCAGTCTACAGCCGATATCTCTCCAAGCTACTAACGCAGGACGGCTACCGAATGGACATTCTTGTGTGAGTAAATTTCAAAATTCCAATGGAAATATGACAGTCAATTGTAAACCTCATAGCCCCATAATGAGGATGGAACATACAAACCGCGTCGCAATTTAATACATCAGTGTCCAACCGAATTCTCTCCATGCTACTAACTCAGGATGGCCACCGAATGGACGTTCTAGTGGGAGTAGATTTCTTGATTCCAATGCAAATTTGACAGTTATTTCTAACCCTCACAGCCTCATAAAGAGGATGGAACATACAAATCGGGTCGCAATTTAATACATCAGTGTCCAACCAAATTCTCTGCAAGCTAATAACGCAGGACGACCACCGAATGGACATTCTCGTGTGAGTAAATTTCTGGATTCCAATGCAAATTTTTCAGTTATTTCTGACCCTCACAACCTCATAAAGATGATGAATCATACAAATCGTGTCGCTATTTAATACATCAGTCTCCAAATCAAATCTCTCCAAGCTACTAACGCAGGACGGCTACCGAATTGACATTCTCGTGTGAGTAAATTTCTAGATTCCATAGCAAATATGACAGTTAATTGTAAACCTCATAGCCTCATAAAGAGGATGGAACATACAAATCGCGTCGCAATTTAATACATCAGTGTCTAGCCGAATTCTCTCCAAGCTACTAACGCAGGACGGCAAATGAATAAACGTTCTCGTTGGAGTAGATTTCTTGATTCCAATGGAAATTTGACAGTTATTTCCATCCCTCACAGCCTCATAAAGAGCATGCGACCAACAAATCGAGTCGCAATTTAATACATGAGTGTCCAGCCGAATTCTCTTGCAGCTACTAACGCATAACGGCAACCGAATGGACGTTCTCGTGGGAGTAAATTCCTTGATTCGAATGCAAATTTGACAGTTAATTGTAATCCTCACAGCCTCATAAAGAGGATGCAGCATAAAAATCGTGTCGCTATTTAATACATCAGTCTCCAGGCGAAATCTCTCCAAGCTACTAACGCAGGACGGCTACCGATTGGACATTCTCGTGTGAGTAAATTTCTAGATTCCACTGCAAATATGACAGTTAATTGTAAACCTCATAGCCTCATAAAGACGATGCAACATACAAATCGGGTCGCAATTTAATACGTCAGTGTCCAGCCAAATTCTCTCCAAGCTACTAATGTAGGAGGGCCACCGAATGGACGTTCTAGTAAGAGTAGATTTCTTGATTCCAATGCAAATTTGACAGTTATTTCTAACCCTCACAGCCTCATAAACAGGATGCAACGAACAAATTGGGTCGCAATTTAATACATCAGTGTCCAGCCGAATTCTCTCCAAGCTACTAAAGCAGGACGGCTACCGTATAGACATTCTCGTGTGAGTAAATTTCTAGATTCCAATGCAAATTTGACGGTTATTTCTAGCTCTCACACCCTCATAAAGAGGATGGAACATACAAATCACGTCGCAATTTAATACATCATTGTCCAGCCGAATTCTCTCCAAGCTACTAACTCAGGATGGCAACCGAATGGACGTTCTCGTGGGAGTAAATTTCTTGATTCCAATGCAAACTTGACAGTTAATTGTAAACCTCACAGCCTCATAAAGAGGATGAAACATACAAATCGGGTCGCAATTTAATACATCAGTGTCCAGCCGAATTCTCTCCAAGCTAATAACGTAGGACGGCCACCGAATAGACATTCCCGTGCGAGTAGATTTCTTGATTCGAATGCAAATTTTTCAGTTATTTCTGACTTTCACAACCTCATAAAAATGATGAATCATACAAATCGTGTCGCTATATAATACATCAGTGTCCAGCCGAACTCTCTACAAGCTACTAACGTAGGACGGCCACCTTATGGGCGATCTAGTGGGAGTAGCTTTCTTGATTTGAATGCAAATTTGACAGTTAATTGTAATCCTCACAGCCTCATAAAGAGGATGCAGCATAAAATCGTGCCGCTATCTAATACATCAGTCTCCAGCCGAAATCTCTCCAAGCTACTAACGCAGCACGGCTACCGAATGGACATTCTCGTGTGAGTAAATTTCTAGATTCCAATGCAAATATGGCAGTTAATTGTAAACCTCATAGCCTCATAAAGAAGATGCAACATACAAATCGGGTCGCAATTTAATACATCAGTGTCCAGCCGAATTCTCTCCAAGCTACTAACGCAGGACAGCCACCGAATGGACATTCTTGTGGGAGTAAATTAGTTGATTCCATTGCAATTTTGACAGTTATTCCTGACCCTCACAATCTCATAAAGATGATGAAACATACAAGTCGCGTCGCAATTTAATACATCAGTGTCCAGCCGAATTCTCTCCAAGCTACTAATGTAGGACGGCCACCGAATGGACATTCTAGTCAGAGTAGATTTCTTGATTCCAATGCAATTTTGACAGTTAATTGTCACCCTTACAGACTCATATAGAGGATGCAACATACAAATCGCGTTGCAATTTAATACATCAGTGTCCAGCCGAATTCTCTCCAAGCTACTAACGCAGGACGGCCACCGAATGGACGTGCTCGTCGGAGTAAATTTCCTGATTCCATTGCAAATTTAACAGTTATTTCTAACCCTCAAAGCTTCATAAAGAGGATGCAACATACAAATCGCGTCGCAATTTAATACATCTTTGTCCAGCCGAATTCTCTCCAAGCTAATAACGCAGGACGGCCACCGAATTGAGGTGCTCGTGGGAGTAAATTTATTAATTCCAATGCAAATTTGACAGTTATTTCTAACCCTCAAAGCCTCATAAAGAGGATGCAACATACAAATCGCGTGGCAAATTAATACATCAGTTCCCACTCGAATTCCCTCCAAGCCACTAACGCAGGACGGAAACCGAATGGACGTGCTCGTCGGAGTAAATTTCCTGATACCAATGCAAATTTGACAGGTAATTGTCACCCTTACAGACTCATAAAGAGGATGCAACATACAAATCGCTTTGCAACTTAATACATCAGTGTCCAGCCAAATTCTCTCCAAGCTACTAACGCAGGACGGCCACCGAATGGACGTGCTCGTCGGAGTAAATTTCCTGATTCTATTGCAAATTTAACAGTTATTTCTAACCCTCAAAGCTTCATAAAGAGGATGCTGCATACAAATCGCGTCGCAATTTAATAAATCAGTGTACAGCCAAATTCTCTCCAAGCTACTAAAGCAGGACGGCCATCAAACGGAAGTACTCATGGGAGTAAATTTCCTGATACCAATGCAAATTTGACCGTTAATTGTATTCCAAACAGCCTCATAAAGAGGATGCATCGTACAAATCGCGTCGCAATTTAATACATCAGTGTCGAGACCAATTTGCTCCAAGCTACTGACGTAGGACGGCCACCGAATGGACGTGCTCATGGGAGTAAATTTCTTGATTCCAATGCAAATTTGACAGTTATTTGTAACCGTCACAGCCTGATAAAGAGGATGCAACATACAAATCGCGCCGCAATTTAATACATGAGTCTGCGACCGAATCCTATCCAAGCTACTAATGCAGGACAGCTACCGAATGGACATTCTCGTGCGAGTAAGTGTCTTGATTCGATTGCAGATTTGACAGTTATTTATAACCCTCACAGCCTCATAAAGAGGATGCAACATACAAGTCGAATCGCAATTTAATACATCAGTCTCCAGCCGAATTCTCTCCAAGCTACTAACGCAGGATGGCCACCGAATGGACGGTCTCGTGGGGGTTAATTTCTTGATTCCAGTGCCAATTTCACAATTAATTGTGACCCTCACTGCCTGATAAAGAGGATGCAACATACAAATCGCGTCGCAATTTTTATACAACAGTCTCCAGCCGAATTCATCCCTAGCAACTAATGCAGTAGGCTACCGAATGGATGTTGTCGTGAGAGTAAATTTCTTGATTCCAATGCAAATTTAACAGTAATTTCTAATCCTCACAGCCCCATAAAGAGGAAGCAACATACAAATCGCGTCGCAATTTAATACTTCAGTCTGCGACCGAATTCTCTCCAAGCTACTGTAGCAGGACAGCCACCGAATGGACGGTCTCGTGGGGGTTAATTTCTTGATTCAAATGCAAATTTGACAGTTAACTGTAACCCTCACAGCCTCATAAACAGGATGCAACATACAAATCGCGCCGCTATTTAATACATCAGTGTCCAGCCGATTTCGCTGTAAGATAGTACTGGAGGACGGCCACCGAATGGACATTCTTGTCGGAGTAAATTTCTTGGCTCCAATGCAAATTGAACAGTTACTTCTAATCATCACAGCCTCATAAAGTGGATGCAACATACAAATCGCGTCACAATTTAATACATCAGTCTCCAGCCGAATTCTGTCCAAGCTATTAACGCAGGACGGCCACCGAATGGGCGTAAGTGTCTTGATTCGATTGCAAATTTGACAGTTATTTCTAACCCTCACAGCCTCATAAAGAGGATGCAACATACAAATCGCGTAGCAATTTAATACATCAGTGTCCAGCCGAATTCTCTCCAAGCTACTAACGCAGGACGGCCACCGAATGGAAGTGCTCGTGGGTGTAAATTTCGTAATTACAATGCAAATTTGACAACTAATTGTAACGCTCACACCCTCATAAAGAGGATGCAACATGCAAATCGCGTCGCAATTTAAAACATCATTCTCCAGCCGAATTCTCTATAAGCTACTAATGCAGGAGAGACACCGCATGGACGTTCTCGTGCGAGTAAATATCTTGATTCCATTGCAAATTTAACAGTTATTTCTAACCCTCACAGCCTCATAAAGAGGACGCAACATTCAAATCGCGTCGCAATTTAATACATCAGTGTCCAGCCGAATTCTCTCCAAGCTACTAACGCAGGACAGCCACCGTATGGACGTTCTCGTGGGAGGAAATTACTTGCTTCCATTGCAAATTTCACAGTTATTTCTAACCCTCAAAGCCTCATAATGAGGATGCAACTTACAAATCACGTCGCAATTTAATACATCAGTGTCCAGGCGAATTCTCTCCAAAGCTACTACACAGGCGGCCACCGAATGAACATTCACGTGGGAGTAAAATTCTTGATTCCAATGCAAATTTTACAGATAATTGTAACCCTCACAGCCTCATAAAGAGGATGCAACATACAAATCGCGTCGCAATTTTATACATCACTGTCCAGGATAAATCTCTCCAAGCTACTAACCCAGGACGGCCACAGAATGAACATGCACGTCGGAGTAAATTTCTTAATTCCAATGCAAATTGGACAGTTAATTGTAACACTCACAGCCTCATAAAGAGGTTGCAACATACTAATCGCGTCGCAATTTAATACATGAGTGTCCAGCTGAATTCTCTAGAAGCTACTTATGCAGGACGGCCACCGAATGAACATTCTCGTGGGAGTGAATTTCTTGATTCCAATGCCAATTTGACAGTTAAGTGTAACATTCACAGCCTCATAAAGCGGATGGAACATACAAATCGCGTCGCAATTGAATACATCAGTGTCCAGCCGAATTCTCTCCAAGCTACTAACGCAGGACGGCCACCGAATTGTCGTTCTCTTGGAAGTAAATTTCTTGATTCCAATGCAAATTTCACAGTTAATTGTAACCCTCACAGCGCCATAAAGAGGATGCAACATACAAATTGCGTCGCAATCTAATACATCAGTCTCCAGCCGAATTCTCTCCAAGCTACTAACGCAGGACGGCCACCGAATGGACGTTCTCGTGGGAGTAAATTTCTTGATTCCAATGCAAATTTGACAGTGAATTGTAACCCTCACAGCCTCATAAGGAAGATGCAACATACAAATCGCGTCGCAATTTAATACATCAGTCTCCAACTGAATTCTCTCCAAGCTACTAACACTGGACGGTCACCGAATGGACGGACTCGTGGGAGTAAATTTCTGGATACCAATGCAAATTTGACCGTTAATTGTATCCCTTACAGCCTCATAAAGAGGATGCATCCAACAAATCGCGTCGCAATTTAATACATCAGTGTCCAGCCGAATTCTCTCCAAGGTACTAAACAGAACGGCCACCGAATGGACGTTCTCGTGGGAGTAATTTCTTGATTCCAATGCAAACTTGACCGTCATTTCTAAACCTCACAGCCTCATAAAGAGGATTCAACATACGAATCGCGTTGTAATTTAATACATCAGTGTCCAGCCGAATTCCCTCGAAGCTACTCACGCAGGACGGCCACCAAATAGACGCTCTTGTGGGAGCAAATTTCTTGATTGTAATGCTAATTTGACAGTTATTTCTAACCCTCACACCTCATAAAGAGGATGCAACATACAAATCGCGTCGCAATTTAATACATCAGTGTCCAGTCGAATTCTCTCCAAGCTACTAACGCAGGATGGCCACCGAATGGATGTTCTTGTGGGAGTAAATTTCTTGATTCCAATGTAAATTTGACCCTTATTTGTAACCCTTACATGTTCATGAAGAGGATGGACTATACAAATCGTGTCGCAATTTAATTCATCAGTTCCCAGCCGAATTCTCTCCAAGCTATTAACGCCGGACGTTCACCGAATGGACGTTCTCGTGGGAGTAAATTTCTTGATTCCAATGCAAATTTGACAGTTTTTTCTAAACCTCACTGCCTCATAAAGAGGATACAATATAACAATCGCGACCCAATTTAAGACATCATTGCCCAGCCGAATTCTCTCCAAGCTACTAACACAGTACGGTCACCGAATGGACATTCTCGTGGGAGAAAAATTTGTTGATTCCAATGCAAATTTGACAGTTACTTGTAACAATCATAGCCTCATAAAGAGGATGCAACATACAAATCGCGTCGCAATTTAATTCATCAGTCGCCAGTCGTATTCTCTCCAAGCTACTAATGCAGGACAGCCACCGAATGGACGTTCTTGTGGGAGTAAATTTCTTGATTCCATTGCAAATTTGACAGTTATTTGTAAGCCTCATAGCCTCATAAAGTTGATGCAACATACAAATCGGGTCGCAATTGAATACATCAGTGTCCAGCCGAATTTGCTCCAAGCTACTAACGCAGGACGGCCACTGAAAGTACGTGCTCGTGGGAGTAACTTTCTTGATTCCAATGCAAATTTGACAGTTAATTGTAACCCTCACAGCCTGATAAAGATGATGCAACATACAAATCGCGTCGCAATTTAATACATCAGTGTCCAGCCGAATTTGCTCCAAGCTACTAACGCAGGACGGCCACTGAATGGATGTGCACGTGGGAGTAAATTTCTTGATTTCAATGCAAATATGACAGTTAATTGTAACCCTCACAGCCTGATAAAGAGGATGTAACATACAAATCGCGTCGCAATTTAATACATCACTCTCCAGCCGAATTCTCTCCAAGCTACTAACGCAGGACAGCCACCGAATGGATGTGCTCGTGGGAGAAAAATTTATTAATTCCAATGCAAATTTGACAGTTAATTGTAACCCTCACAGCCTGATAAAGAGGATGCATCATACAAATCGCATAGCAATTTAATACATCAGTGTCCAGTCGAATTCTCACCAAACTACTAACACAGGACGGCCACCGAATGGACATTCTTGTGGGATTAAATTTCTTGATTCCAATACAAATTTGACAGCTATTTCTAACCCTAACAGCCTCATAAAGAAGATGGAACAAAAAAATCGCGTCGAAATTTAATACATCACTCTCCAGCCGAATTCTCTCCAAGCTACTAATGCAGGACGGCCACCGAATGGACGTTCTCGTGCGAGTAAGTGTCTTGATTCGATTGCAAATTTGACAGGTTTTTCTAACCCTCACAGCCTCATAAAGAGGATGCAACATACAAATCGCGTCGTAATTCAATACATCAGTATGCAGCCGAATTCTAACCAAGCTACGAATGCAGGACTGCCACCGAATGGACGTTCTCGTGGAAGTAAATTTCTTGATTCCAATGTAAATTTTAAAGTTATTTCTAACCCTCAAAGCCTCGTAAACAGGATGTAACATACAAGTCGCGTCGCAATTTAATACATCAGTCTCCAGCCGAATTCTCTCCAAGCTACTAACGCAGGACAGCCACCGAATGGATGTGCTCGTGGGAGAAAAATTTATTAATTCCAATGCAAATTTGACAGTTAATTGTAACCCTCACAGCCTGATAAAGAGGATGCAACATACAAATCGCGTCGCAATTTAATACATCAGTGTCCAGCCGAATTCTCTCCAAGCTACTAACGCAGGAAGGCCACCGAATGGACGTTCTCGTTGGAGTAACTCTGAGAAAAGTAACACTGAGAAAAGTAGAGAAATTAGGGACAATTTAAAGGAAGTTAGAGGTAAAGCAGAAAAAATTAATTTAGAAGACTGTGACAAAGGTATTAATGGCAGAGGCGTAATGACAACGTCTGAATTTAAAAGATTGTAGCATGTGACGGGTAGTTCATATTTTACTCGTGCTTTCTTTATCTGTTACAAAGAGTTTTTCTCTGTGATACTCCTATAGGTATTTAAGGAATTGTCAGGCCATCCTACGCTGACATTTATCTTCAGTTCTTTATTACAAAGCTTTTCGCTTCTGTACGGGCTTTTGAGCTGACGGAGGTACATTTCGAGTGTCGTGTACGAGGATTGCACAATTATAATTGCCAACACTGTTGGAACGGCGACCGGAACAGTCGCGGGGTTGAGGTGACGGAAAGCGTGGCGGGAGCCGCGAACAAAACACAACGGGAGAGGACGGACACGACCAACGAAGGACAGAACGAACAACAACAAGATCGGAAACAACGCAGTCACAAGCAAACCTAACAACCATGTCCACTCGTAACACGGAACAAGAACGTAAATAAGCCGTCTAAGGCGAGGCGATGTGTCCTGAGACGTGCGCAAGGGTAGACTGGCTGGCTGAGCGAGAGGCAAGCGCTTGAGGACTCTATGTGAGGCGCCGCTATTGGCCGCTGCAACCTCGTGTTCCACTGTCGCGCCCTCGCAGTTAAATGCGGGCCACAGCTTACGGCACGATGGTGCAGAGCAGAGTTGGGCAACACGATTCTTTTTCCCGATTCGATTCCTACGATTGAATCTCACATTGCGAATCGATTCCTACGATTCGTTCTCGATTCTTTCACGATTCATTATAGTCTGCGATGGCACGATTCTTACGGAATGCAAAAAGTTCTACATCTTACTCACAGATGGCAGGACATGTCTGAAATTGCCAATGGGGTTATAATCGAACTCTGTCATGATAGGATATGCCAGAAGTAGTTTATTTATGAGTAAACATGCATATGACGTTACAAGTGTGATTCTCGATTTATACGTGTAATGCCTTAACTGATGAAAGGTCACGTTTGATTTGACCGCATCTGTTGTTTTATTTCAGTATGCCACGAAAGAGAAATCGATTTCTGCGAAAGGTGGTGCAAAATTACATGGTATGCCAGTTTGGTTGCGTGGCTTGAACGTATCTAACTACAGACGTCTCTTTTATAGTAACAACTAAAACTATGTAGGTGAACTCAAAAAGCAAAAACCAGTCTAAATACAAAATTTCATCCAAAGAGTTAGGGCCGTTTTCGAGATAATACATAATCCAAGAGCGCTTGCTCGTGTCTCAAGAGCCGGCCACGGTGGTCTAGCGGTTCTAGGCGCCCAGTCGGGAACCGCGCGACTGCTACGGTCGCAGGTTCAAATCCTGCCTCGGGCATGGATGTGTGTGATGTCCTTAGGTTAGGTAGGTTCAAGTAGTTCTAAGTTCTAGGGGACTGATGACCACAGATGTTGAGTCCCATAGTGCTCAGAGCCATTTGAACCAATCGTGTCTCAAGAAGGTGTGTGAGTTTTGCATTGCATCTGCAACAAATAAGAGGTACGTATTTATTCATCATACTTGGATTTATTGATTTTAATCGTGTGTATTGTGAGCTGTGTACTCGCTGTATATCGTTTCTGTCATGAATAGTTCGTGTATTACTCGCACAAACTAAACTGATGTCGGCGCGGTGGCTGATGGTAGCGATAGTAAATGGGAAATGCCTTTACGCTCGTTCCCGTCAGCCACCGCCAAGTGTCAGCTTGGTTTTCACCAGTAATATTACGGCCCACGAACTTCGTTTGTTCGTTTCGAGCTTCCCTTGTTCACACCATGGAAGTAAGAATAGACCATGGAGGTAAGAATAAGGGGAGATGGCGCTACGTATCCCAGCCGTACTGCGTTTTGAAGCCATGGAGGCGTGGCTCGCTGCCATGACACTCTGACCAAAACATTGCCAGTGTGCTATAGCGCTGCGTGTATTACAGTCGCTAATTGCACCATATACGCATGTAACGTCATCAGATTGGTTATTTCAAAGTTTCTGTTTAAAATAAAATCTCGTAAAGGCGAAATTCCGCGTTTCTTCTGATTAAAAATAGTTTTTAATGTAATATTACGAATGGCTAGCCTTCAGTGTAAATAATACAATTTTGTTAATTTAGTAATAAACGTGTATCACAAACTAAATAATAGAAACTGAAAACTAAGTTAGCTATACCCTCCCTCCAAAGCCCCATAAATACATCTTGTTTGTAATACGTACTGGGACATTTCAGTTACGTTACACTACTGGGAAACACTGTTCGTTACCACCAATATTTACTGAAATACGGTACACAGAATGGCAAATCTACACAGTGTCCTGTTTAGGCCTGAACTTTACGCCAGTTAATGTAGTGTTAGCTTTTAATTTGGTACATGATGAAGACAAAGTGAGTTACTCAACACTTCGATTATCGACGATACGTACGTATTATACTGAAACGTGAACTTGAAAACTAAGAATTTAATTCTTTGAATTAACATACCTTTTGCAAATGTTTTGGGTGTGTAGGGAAAACTCATGGTACAGCATTTTCTCGGAGCCTTACTGTTGAAAGGGAATTTCGGTCTATGTCCTCTTCTCGGAAATGCTGAGAACATATAGTGCTCCATTTAGACGCACGCCAATTCTTCCTCCTCACGGCATTCTCCCACAGAGCTTTCCGACTTTCATTTTCAGGAAATCTAAAATCATACAGGAGAAAAACACGCTATAGTATAAGTACCGATGTAGCACACGTTCATTCACAATGAAGTTGTAAAATCACACTTAACGAGACAACTTACACATGAAATGTTATTCCCTTCGATTTCGCATCACAATCAGAACGATTCGTACATCCGAACACCACACAAGTCACCATAATAGCGCAAAATCCTTCGAGGGACAAGCCTATGCACACAAGCTTACAGCAGCAATGTTTTGGTCGGATTGAGATGGCTACACTCGGCTTCACATAGCTTCACAGCTGTGACGTCACGGCGTCTCCCTCTATTCTTACCTCCATGGTTCACACGCATCCTCCACTTGACTGCCATATGGCGGTCGTAATCATTCGGCACGACTCGGCATGATTCGGGAGTTGCCTTCGAAGCATAGCGTGCTAAGAATCGATGAATCGTTGGAACTTGGAATCGTCACGACTCGGAAACACGCAATCGTTCTTACGATTCTTTTGAACGAAGATTCGTCCGTATCACGATTCGATTCTTACGATTCTTTGTTTAGAGTCGTTCAAATGAACGACTCATTCACGAATCGCCACACCTCTAGTGCAGAGACCTCTAGGGGTCTTCGACGTCCATGACGTCTGGCGGGGATTCAAATTCGGCGGCGCGCGGTACCACAATCACTACCAGTAGCAATGTTTGCTATTTTGAAAGACGCAGCCAAGGTGAACCACTGCAGCGTTCTTTTGTCATCGGTTTCACAATATCCAATAAAACACTATATTTTGTGAATTATTGATATCTACCAATACCCTCAGACTTCAAGGAGAATATAATAATTCCAATCCCAAAGAAAGCAGGTGCTGACAGATGTGAAAATTACCGAACAATCAGTTTAATAAGTCACGAATGCAAAATACTAACGCGAATTCTTTACAGACGAATGGAAAAACTGGTAGAAAAAGACCTCGGGGAAAATCAGTTTGGATTCCGTAGAAATGTTGGAACACGTGAGGCAATACTGACCCTACGAATTATCATAGAAGAAAGATTAAGGAAAGGCAAACCTACGTTTCTAGCATTTGTAGACTTTGAGAAAGCGTTTGACAATGTTGACTGGAATACTTTTTTTCAAATTTGCAGGTGGCAGGGGTGAAATACAGGGAGCGAAAGGCTATTTACAATTTGTACAGAAAGCAGATGGCAGTTATAAGAGTCGAAGGACATGAGAGGGAAGCAGTGGTTGCGAAGGGAGTGAGACAGAATTGTAGCCTCTTCCCGATGTTATTCAATCTATATATTGAGCAAGCAGTAAAGGAAACGAAAGAAAAATTCGGAGTAGGAATTAAAATCCATGGAGAAGAAAGGAAAACTTTGAGGTTCGCCGATGACATTGTAATTCTGTCAGAGACAGCAAAGGACTTGGAAGAGCAGTTGAACGGAATGGACAGTGTCTTGAAAGGAGGATATAAGATGAACATCAACAAAAGCAAAACGAGGATAATGGAATGTAGTCGAATTAAGTCGGGTGATGCTGAGGGAATTGGATTACGAAATGATACGCTTAAAGTAGTAAATGACTATTGCTATTTGGGGAGCAAAATAACTGATGATGGTCGAAGTAGAGACGATATCAAATGTAGACTGGCAATGGCAAGGAAAGCGTTTCTGAAGAAGAGAAATTTGTTAACATCGAGTATAGATTTAAGTGTCAGGAAGTCGTTATTAAAAGTATTTGTATGGAGTGTAGCCATGTATGGAAGTGAAACATGGACGATAAATAGTTTGGATAGGAAGAGAATAGAAGCTTTCGAAATGTTGTGCTACAGAAGAATGCCGAAGATTAGATGGGTAGATCACATAACTAATGAGTAGGTATTGAATAGAACAGGGAGAAGAGGAATTTGTGGCACAACTTGACCAGAAGAAGGGACCGGTTGGTAGGGCATGTTCTGAGGCATCAAGGGATCACAAATTTAGCGTTGGAGGGCAGCGTGGAGGGTAAAAATCGTATAGGGAGACCAAGAGATGAATACACTAAGCAGATTCAGAAGGATGTAGGCTGCAGTAGGTACTGGGAGATGAAGAAGCTTGCACAGGATAGAGTAGCATGGAGAGCTGCATCAAACCAGTCTCAGGACTGAAGACCACAACAACAACAACTACTTATTCTATAACTTCTTCATTTATACAAAACTTTCATTATCATGTTTAATTCGTGCTTTTCGAAGCAGATTAACATGAAACTGGAACACCTACCTAATATTGTGTAGAGCTCAGGGAGCATGCAGAAGTTCCGCAACATAACGTGGCATGGACTGACTAACGTCTGAAGTAGTGCTGGAGGGAATTGACACATGAATCCTGCAGTGCTGTCCATAAATCTGTAAGACTACGAGGGGGTGGAGATCTCTTCTGAACAGCACGTTGCAAGGCATCCTAAATGTGCTCAATGATGTTCATGTCTGGGGAGTCTGGTGGCCAGCGGAAGTGTCTAAACTCAGCATAGCGTTCCTGGAGCCTCTCTGTAGCAATACCGGAAGTGTGGGGTGTCGCATTGTCCTGTTGGAATTGCTCAAGTCCGTCGGAATGCACAATGGAGATGAACGGACGCAGGTGATCAGACAGGATACTTACGTACATGTCACCTGTCAGAGTCCTACCTAGACGTATCAGGGGTCCCATATCACTCCAACTGCACGCGCCCCACACCATTACAGCTTGAACAGTCTCCTACTGAGATGCACGGTCCATGGATACATGAGGTTGTCTCCATACCTGTAAACGTTCATCTCCTCGATACAATTCGAAACGAGACTCGTCCAACCAGACAACATGTTTCGAGTCATCAACAGTCCAATGTCGATGTTGACGGGCCCAGGTGAGGCGTATAGCTTTGTGTCGTGCAGTCATCAAGCGCACACGAGCGGGCCTTCGGCTCCGAAAGCCCATATGGATGATGTTTCGTTGAATGGTTCGCACGGTGACACTTGTTGATGACCCAGCATTGAAATCTGCAGCAATTTGTGGAAGCGTTGCTATTTGAATGATTCTCTTCAGTCGTCATTGGTCCCGTTCTTGAAGGATCTTTTTCCGGGCGCAGCGATGTCGGAGATTTGATGTTTCTCCGGATTATAATACTCGTGAAATGTTCGTACTGGTAAATCCCCACTTCATCGCTACCTCAGAGATACCGTACTCAATCACCCGCGCGCCGACTATAACACAACGTTCAAACTGACTTAATTCTTGATAGCCTGCCATTGTAGCAGTACTAACCGATCTAACAACTGCTCCAGACACTTATCTTGTATAGGCGTTGCCGACCGCAGCGCCGTATTCTGCCTGTTTACATATAACTGTATTTCAATACGCATGCCTTTACCAGTTTCTTTGGCACTACAGTGTGCGCTGTGGATGTGCTAGCAGTTACATTTTTCATACACTAAGAAGAATTTCACAACGCTATACAGGGCACCTATGCCATATTACGACGGTGTGCTGAAAAGAAATGTCTTCGAATGTATCATGAGATACTCTTAAAACTCCTTATGCAACGCAACACAAACGCTATTAGCATTCTACATCGTTATTGTTCAAATTAAGGTGATTCCTGTAATCCATAGCGCGTTTATAGTCCATAGAATATGGTAGAGATTTTTAATTAAATGCAACTTTGTTAACATTCTTCATCTTTACTCTTCAGTCTACATCTTTATTTCTTAACATAGTCACCCTGGCGACGAACACATTTCTCCAACGAGAGACCAGATTGTTGACACAGTCACTGCAGAGTTTCTGGCTTTGCAGACGCAGGCACAACCTCACCTCCGCTGGCATCGCTTCATCACTATCAGAGTGAAGTCATCGAAAGTGTTCTGTGAGTTTTGGAAAAAGATAAAAATGGTATATGGCCTTGTCGGGACATTATGGAGGATGATCGATAACAGGTGAACCGAAGGTGTCGGCTTGAGGCAGATGTCGCATCCCTCATGTGTCGTCTGGAATAGTCATGCTGAAAGCTACGGTGGTCCATGTCTGGACGAACTCTTCGAATTTGCGATTTCAGTTTCCTGAGGATCTCGCAGTAGACCGACATAGTTTACTCAAGAATTCGGAAACCTCTGTCGAAGAAGATTGCAACCTGAGTCAGTAAAGCGGAAAGTTGACCGAGTAATATGCATGTAATAGTGAGAACAGTATAAAAAAATTCGAAGGTATTACTTTTGAACCTGTTTTCGTAAACGACGCGATTTCGAGAAATCTGCTGGTGCCAAACAAAGACTCATGAACAAATATGAAACTAGAACAATATCCTATGCATCTCTCTGTTGAGATTCGGTGATCTAACAATAAGAAGCCGTTCAGATCAGTCTAGCAACAACTTTTAGCGAGACGATTGTTCAAAATGCTTCAAATAGCTCTAAGCACTAAGGGACTCAACATCTGAAGTCATCAGTCCCCTAGACTTAGAACTATTTAAACCTAACTAACCTAACGACATCACACACATTCATGCCCGAGGCAGGATTCGAACCTGCGACCGTAGCAGCAGCGCGGTTCCGAACTGAAGCGCCTACAACCGCTCGGCCACAGCAGCCGGCCGAGACGGTGGCTACACCTTTAGCAATGTGTTCTTGATTCTGAACGGGATCGTAGAAATAAACTGAGTCTTCCTCCATCTAAGGAAATCAATGTCGCTAACAATGTTCTTCAGTTATAGGCATCGACATAACCTTTGTTAGCATATCAAAGTTCCGTGACTTCGTGACGCCTCCATGATATAATTCGGTCAAAAGAAGTTTCACACGACCTTCTGAAATCCTCGAGGGTGTGTCGCGAATGATATCTCAAAATTTTTATGTTAAAACTCTTACAGCTTTTTAAATAAAACAAATATTGTTAACATCTCAGTATTTTAAACATAGCTGCGCAACAGCAACGGTTCCACGTAATAAGACTAAAAACAGCCGACCAGTTTAGTCGCATGTGAGCTCTGCAACATCCATGTACTAATTTTTATTTACATGACAAACCCCATTTTCAGGGCTATATTTTATTTTGGACTAATGGATCTACGCAGATATTTGTAAAAACGACAATGATACATCATTCAATATTAATGTAATACTGCCGCCTTCTGAAGAAGACAAATTTAAATCTGTCGAAACCTAGGTAAAGATTACTTTATCCATTGCAACTGGTCGGCTGTTTTTAGTCTTATTGTTAACATCCTTCATGCCTACATATTCCCAGACCTCTACCGGTAGAACGTATTACATGGCGATGTTTTACGTCCATCTACATCTACATACATACTCCGCAATCCACCATACGGTGCGTGGCGGAGGGTACCTCGTACCACAACTAGCATCTTCTCTTCCTGTTCCACTCCCAAACAGAACGAGGGTAAAATGACTGCCTATATGCCTCTGTACGAGCCCTAATCTCTCTTATCTTATCTTTGTGGTCTTTCCGCGAAATGTAAGTTGGCAGCAGTAAAATTGTACTGCAGTCAGGCTCAAATGCTGGTTCTCTAAATTTCCTCAGTTGCGATTAACGAAAAGAACGCCTGCTTTCCTCCAGAGACTCCCACCCGAGTTCCTGAAGCATTTCCGTAACACTCACGTGACGATCAAACCTACCAGTAACAAATCTAACAGCCAGGCTCTGAATTGCTTCATGTCCTCCCTCAATCCGACCTGATAGGGATCCCAAACGCTCGAGCAGTACTCAACAACAGGTCGTATTAGTGTTTTATAAGCGGTCTCCTTTACAGATGAACCACATCTTCCCAAAATTCTACCAATGAACCGAAGACGAGTATCCGCCTTCCCCACAACTGCCATTACACGCTTGTCACACTTCATATCGTTCTGCAATGTTACGCCCAAATATTTAATCGACGTGACTGTGTCAAGCGCTACACTACTAATGGAGTATTCAAACATTACGGGATTCTTTTTCCTATTCATCTGCATTAATTTACATTTATCTATATTTAGAGTTAGCTGCCATTCTTTACACCAATCACAAATCCTGTCCGAGTCATCTTGTATCCTCCTACAGTCACTCAACGACGACACCTTGCCGTACACCACAGCATCATCAGCGAACAGCCGCACATTGCTATCCACCCTATCCAAAAGATCATTTATGTAGATAGAAAACAACAGCGGACCTACCACACTTCCCTGGGGCACTCCAGATGATAACCTCACCTCCGATGTACACTCACCATCGAGGACAGCGTACTGGGTTCTAACTACACTGAAGAGCCGAAGAAAGTGGTACAGCTGCCTAATATCGTGTAGCGCCCCCGCGAGCTCGTAGAAGTGCCGCAACACGACGTGCCACGGACTTGACTAATGTCTGAAGTACTGCTGGAGGGAACTGGCACCATGAATCGTGCAGGGCTGACGGTAAATCCATAAGAGTACGAGGGGGTGGAGATCTCTTCTGAACAGCACGTTGCAAGGCATCCCGCATATGCTGAATAATGTTCTTGTCTGGGCAGTTTGGCGGTCAGCGGAAGAACTCAGAAGTGTGTTCCTGGAGACACTCTGTAGCAATTCTGGACGTGTGGGGTGTGGCATTATCCTGCTGGAATTTACCAAGTTCGACTGCACAAGGGACATGAATGGATGCAGCTGATCAGACAGGATGCTTACGTACGTGTCACCTGTCAGAGTCGTATCTAGACGTATCAGGGGCCCCATATCATTCCAACTGCACACGCCCCACACCATTACAGAGCCTCCACCAGCTTGAACAGTTCCCTGCTGATACAATCAACGTCATGAGATTTGTCTCCATATTCGTACACATCCAAACGCTCGATATAATTTGAAACGAAACTCGCCCGACCGGGCAACATGTTTCCAGTCATCAATGTCGGTATTGACGCGCCCAGGCCAGTCGTAAAGCACCGAGTCGTGCAGTCATCGAGGGCTCAGAAGCCTATATCGATGATGTTTCGTTCAATAGTTGGTACGCTGTCACTTGATGATGGCCCAGCACTGAAATCTGCAGCAATTTCCTGAAGCGTTGCTTTTCTGTCACGCTAAATGATTCTCTACAGTCGTCGCTGGTCGCGTTCTTGCAGGATATTTGTTCGGCCTTGGCGTTGTCGGAGATTTGATATTTTACCGGTTTCTTGATATTCACGGTACACTCGTGAAATAGTCGTACGGGAAAACCCCAACTTCATCGCTACCTCCCATAGCTCGTGTGCCGACTGTAACACCACGTTCAACCTCACTTAAATCTTGATAGTCTGTCATAGTAGCAGCAGTAAGTGATCTAAAACTGTGCCAGACACTTGTTGTGTTACAAAAGGTACGGCCAAACTTTCAGGAAACATTCCTCACATACAAAGAAAGAAAATATGTTATGTGGACATGTGTCCGGAAACGCTTACTTGCCATGTTAGAGCTCATTTTATTACTTCTCTTCAAATCACATTAATCATGGAATGGAAACACACAGCAACAGAACGTACCAGCGTGACTTCAAACACTGTGTTACAGGAAATGTTCAAAATGTCCTCCGTTAGCGAGCATACGTGTATCCATCTTCTGTCGCATGGAATCCCTGATACGCTGATGCAGCCCTGGAGAATGGCGTACTGTATCACAGCCGTCCACAATACGAGCACGAAGAGTCTCTACATGTGGTACCGGGGTTGCGTAGACAAGAGCTTTCAAATGCCCCCATAAATGACAGTCAAGGGGGTTGAGGTCAGGAGAGCGTGGAGGCCACGGAATTGGTCCGCCTCTACCAATCCATCGGTCACCGAATCTGTTGTTGAGAAGCGTACGAACACTTCGACTGAAATGTGCAGGAGCTCTATCGTGCATGAACCACATGTTGTGTCGTAGTTGTAAAGGCACATGTTCTAGCAGCACAGGTAGAGTATCCCGTATGAAATCATGATAACGTGCTCCATTGAGCGTAGGTGGAAGAACGTGGGGCCCAATCCAGACATCACCAACAATGCATGCCCAAAAGTTCACAGAAAATCTGTGTCGATGACGTGATTGCACAATTGCGTGCGGATTCTCGTCAGCCCACACATGTTGATTGTGAAAATTTACAATTTGATCACGTTGGAATGAAGCCTCATCCGTAAAGAGAACATCTGCACTGAAATGAGGATTGACACATTGTTGGATGAACCATTCGCAGAAGTGTACCTTTGGAGGCCAATCAGCTGCTGATAGTGCCTGCACACGCTGTACATGGCACGGAAACAACTGGTTCTCCCGTAGCACTCTCCTTACAGTGACGTGGTCAACGTTACCTTGTACAGCAGCAACTTCTCTGACGCTGACATTAGGGTTATCGTCAACTGCACGAAGAATTGCCTCGTCCATTGCAGGTGTCCTCGTCGTTCTAGGTCTTCCCCAGTCGCGAGTCATAGGCTGGAATATTCCGTGATCCCTAAGACGCCGATCAGTTGCTTCGAACGTCTTCCTGTCGGGACACCTTCGTTCTGGAAATCTGTCTCGATACAAACGTACCGCGCCACGGCTATTGCCCCGTGCTAATCCATACATCAAATGGGCACCTGCCAACTCCGCATTTGTAAACGTTGCACTGACTGCAAAACCACGTTCGTGATGAACACTAACCTGTTGATGCTACGCACTGATGTGCTTGATGATAGTACGTAGAGCAATGAGTAGCATGTCAACACAAGCACCGAAGTCAACATTACATTCCTTCAATTGGACCAACTGCCGGTGAATCGAGGAAGTACAGTACATACTGACGAAACTAAAACGAGCTCTAACATGGAAATTAAGCGTTTCCGGACACATGTCCACATAACATCTTTTCTTTATTTGTGTGTGAGGAATGTTTCCTGAAAGTTTGGCCGTGCCTTTTTGTAACACCCTGTATAGGCGTTGCCGACCACAGCGATGTATTCTGCCTGTTTACATATCTCTGTATTTCAATACGCATGCCTATACCAGGTTCTTTGCCGCTTCAGAGTATGTAGGTGCGTGAGAAACAGCATGGTGTAATCGAGTTTCGAATTCAAGTGTTCGTCCACATATGGAGCACCTTCTTCAGCATGAAAGCTGAAACATCTGCAACAAACCGACACATTGGATCTACTGTCATCGATCATCCTTAATACAGTCCCGACTTGGGCCCATAGAACTTCCATCCGTTTACAGAATTTAAAGAACACCTTCGAGGGCTTCACTTTGACAGTGATGAAGCGATGCAAGCAGAGACGAGGCTGTTGCTCCGTCGACAAAGCCATAGAGTCTCTGGAGTGAGCCACTGCGTTCTGCGCGTGTTGTCAACATTAAACCAGGATTGTCACGTGTTTTCGGGACTTCGCTGTGCGTGTGTGCTTTCTGTAGCGTTTGAAGTTTATAATATCAAGAGATTTTGTTTTGTTTCACCGTTTGTTGATAGTGTAATAGCGATGATGAATTACTGTTATAGCTACCGATGCAAAGAAAAATATGTGAAAGGAGGGATAGTAACTTTTCATAGGTACATACCATGTAGCTCTCATTGTAGTTATCATATTAGTAAGACACACTGTATATGTTTAAAAATTTCGAGACGCATTATAATTAAGGCTTGATTCTGTAGACCTATTTTTCTACGATTTTATGACTATATAATAGATACTACGGCTCCTACAGAAGCTTACAAACAATCGCTTCCTCTCGTAAATTTCAGCAAATACTATCCTCCATGCTTTTATCAGTGACTTGTCGATTATATATATAGATTACTCAGTCTACTATTTATTTAATAAACTGGGAGCAAGTAAGTAAAATGCGTTAAATAAATACTTCAAAGTGTCACCAGTAACAAAAATTGTTCTTTAGGTCGTAAAAACGAGAAAATAAATGCGCAGAAATAGGAGAAAAAAAAGGACGAATTAGCAGGGATATAATCGCTAATGTGTGGCAAATTCGTTGTTTTTCGGACACTTGCGAAAGTATTAGCGTACTGTCAAGTCGTTTTGCAAGACTATCACTGCAAAAATGTACGTCAGGCTCTGTAGTACTATAAAGTGCCGTATCATACCGAAAACTACCAAAAATCGAGTGCATCTGAACTATGACACCCATCACAAAGAAGCAGAATGCAATATCACTTGTCCTTAAAAGTTACGTAGCTCGTTTATTCCCGATATCAATGGATACTATTAAAATGTCTGCGCAACATATATAAATAATCCACGACATGTACGAAAAGAATCCGTCTGTACTAGGCATGTAGTGACATTCTAAATATACAGGGTGCTATACGGACAAACACACGACGTCCCGACAACACGTGACCAGGCCGGCAATGTGTGTTGACAACACAAAATCTGTTCTGCGCATGTGAATGCTCACTCCAGAGATATTTACTCTATGGACAAACCCAAAGATTCTACAGTGACAGTATCAACAAAATGGCCTCTCGTTGCGAGAAATGTGTTCGTCGCCAGGGTGGCTACGTCGAGAAATAAATTTGTAAACATGTTAATAATTTTTTTTTTATTGAAATAGCTTTGATTTCACCAATTGCGACGTAATCGCGTATACAGTGATCCAATGCTGTAAAATGCTTTTTTATTCCAGTTTGTGATCACAAATCAATTCTTTAGACGATGACCGATTTCAGTCTGTAATGAGCATCCTCAGATCTAAAACATATAAATATACATCTAGTGAGCAGGGTGTCTTTTAACATAAAACAGCAATATGTATCACGATATAGTGTCATACAACCAGGGAAATGTACAGATAAAATATGGTATAACGTACCTTTTTTACACCATGTCCTAAAGTGATACGGCCATAATGGCATCGTCCAAACAAATAAATATAATCAGCATAGCATCGTCACATAGATTTAAAATATTGTGTAGAATAGGCCACATCGTCCACATAGTGATTATTGACAACTAGCTACTGAGGTACAGTAGCAGCCAGAAACCTGTTTGCCTACACCCTCCGTAGCATTCAGTAGTCGCTTTAATCCTGTAACTGATTATCTACTACCTACTCATGGAATCTACAGCCAAACTACATAATTTCATTTATTGAATGCTTATATGTTGTTTAAACGTTTTATGTGGGAGAACAGAGGGCGCTGTTCATTGATCTGTCTCTTTTTCAGCTGTGATATAGACATTTTATCTTTCATAAGCAAATTATAGGTTGCCAAAGGCTATATTAACTGTTGACCGTAAATTCACTAGTAAAAAGGGTCGGACCTATACTCTTATTAATTTTACATGGGTAACTGCATTCATCTTTTAATGTATCACAATTGGTTTCTATGATAGTCATCAATTTTAATAAGACTGCTACATGCATTTTATCTAATGTGCTTTTATCAGATTATGTTTTTGCGTAAATGATGACTACATATAAGCAAAGCCATAGGAGCGACATCTAGGAAGGATGTAGGGAAACAGGTTTCTGGATGCTACTGTACTTCAGTAGCCAGTTGGGAATAATCACTATGTGGACGATGTGGCCTATTCTACACCATATTTTAAATCTGTGTGACGATGCTGTGCTGATTATATTTATATGTTTTGACGATGCCATTCTGGCCGTATCACTTTAGGACATGGTGTAAAAGAGGTACTTCTTCTTTCGTTTCACCCTCTTTGGGGTACGCTGGATCAATCATTTCTTTGTGCGTTGTTCTTTTCTTAGGGCCCAGTATTTCTTCATTCTTTCTGATCTTGTTCTCCTCTCTTCTTCCGAGATGAAGGATTTGGACTTTTGTGTGGATTTGTCTTGGAACCTTATGTTTTCATCTTTAGTAATTAATTTAGCAGTTCGATCAATAAGTGAATTTTCTGAAATATTTAATTCCACTAGGTCTTTCTCAGTTTCTTTAAACCAGTTGGGCTTCGTTTTTCGGGTACGGAAGAAGTCAAAGATTTGTTTAGTTAATCTGTTGGAATTCATTCTGAGAAGATGACCATAAAAATTTATTCTCCTTTTTCGCATAGAATCTGAAAATTTTTCAATTTTCTTGTAGAGAGTTTCAATGTTGATGTACATAATCTTATTGTTCTGAAATTTTGGCCCAATGATTTTTCTTAAAATTTTTCTTTCCTTTACCTCAAGTTTCACCATTTGGCCTTTGAAATTCATGTTAAGTGTCTCTGCTGCATACAGTGTTTCTGGCTTAATCACTGTCTTGTAATGTGTAATTTTGGACCCCCATGAAAGGGATTTTTTGTTGTATGTATTTTTTGTTAGTTGGAAGGCCAATTCAAGTTTATTTCTTCTGGATTCCATTGCTTTGCTTTCCCCAGCATTCCAACTAAACCATTCTCCGAGATATTTGAATTCTTTTACTATTTCAATCTTCTGTTCTTGAATTTTGAGGTATTTACATGAGTGCTTGATGTTTGTCAATATCTTAGTTTTTTCAGAGGAGATGTGAAGACCAATTTTAGCTGCTTGTTTCCTTAGTTCAAGGATTTGCTCCCGTGCTTCTTCCATTGTTTCAGCAAACAGGGCCATATCATCTGCAAAAGCAATGCAATTTACTTTAAGGTTCTTCTTTTTGCAACCCAGTCTTATACCACTCTTAATATTTGTGTTCCATTCGCTGACTACTTTCTCAAGCGCACAATTGAACAGCAACGGTGAGAGCCGTTATACCATATTTTATATGTACATTTCCCTGGTTGTATGACAGTATATTGTGATACACATGGCTGTTTTATGTTAAAAGACACACTGCTCACTGTATATATTTATATGTTTTAGATCTGAGGATGGTCATTACAGACTGAAACCGGTCATCGCCCGGCCGGGGTGGCCGAGCAGTTCTAGGCGCTACAGTCTGGAACCGCGCGACCGCTACGGTCGCAGGTTCGAATCCTGCCTCGGGCATGGATGTGTGTGATGTCCTTAGGTTCGTTAGGTTCAAGTAGTTCTAAGTTCTAGGGGACTGATGACCTCAGAGGTTAAGTCCCATAGAGCCATTTGAACCATTTTGAAACCGGTCATCGTCTAAAGAATTCATTTGTGATCAGAGACTGGAATAAAAAAACATTTTAAAAAGCTTTGAATTATCAGAGAAACAATTCGGACGCATTTCTTTTCAACACGTGTTCGCACTAAATAGCCAATTGAAATATAATGGAAAGCGAAGGCAGAGCCACGGGGTAAGAGATCCGCGAAGAATTTACTCGAGGATGTCGCCGCGAAAAATAACTATGATCTCAGCTGAAGCATTGTTTATTTCGCCTAAGGTGGCGTTGATTGCACCTCCGGTTTCTCGGTTGCACATAACTGAGATCAAAGTCTGTAGTTGGATCGCGCACGTGCCCCTTCGCCTTCAGATAAAACTTCCCACGAATGCATCCGGTCTCTGTCCAAGGTCCTCGACACATGCCTACTTCTTTCGCCTTTGTGTTTACGCTTGATAACTCCCCCTGACCTGGCCGCTGTGACGTAGGTGCCACGCCCCTATCTGTCAGATCTGATCTCTGCGGACTTGGGGTCTAAAAATTGAGATTCCTTCAGCCCTCTTGCTGCGTCTACTTGTTTATCTCCTCGCTCGTTTGTTTACTCCTGTGTCTGTGTCGCAACACAAGTTCATCTACGGCCAATTACTCATCATCGGGACTGGCCCATTGGAAACATCTTTGCGTGGTGCTCAGTGGCTACCCAGTAATGGCTTCTTGGACAGGTTCTTCTTATTTTCCCTCCAAGATGAAAGTAAAAAGTCTGAAAATAGTAGGCCACTTAGACTACTTCCGGAATTTTCCAGCAGGTAACAGGGTAGGTTGTAATTTAACCCAATCCAAAAATCTCGTGAAATATTTTTTGAAACTAATTTTAAAGAAAACGCTAAAAGACAAGAATTTACTTTGTAAATATTGTGTCTAATTTTTCTTGCAGCTAAAAAACATTTGCACTTCCAGAAAGAAGCTTAAACTTGATGTATAATCGTAATGTCTGTAATGTAAAAAATGGTTCATATGGCTCTGAGCGCTATGGGACTTAACATCTGAGGTCATCAGTCCGCTAGAACTTAGAACTACTTAAACCTAACTAACCTAAGGACATCACACACACCCATGCCCGAGGCAGGATTCGAACCTGCGACCGTAGCAGCAGCGCGGTTCCGGACTGAAGCGCCTAGAACTGCTCGGCCACCGCGGCCGGCTCTGTATAGTTTAGTCCATATTTTAAGCAAGCAGAAATTTATAGACTGGTACTAATTTCTTGACTCTTTTCTCTCCCACATTATTTCTGACTTTTGACCAAACAAGCCCACAGGTATTCTCTCAATGGATGCCAAGAATTTTTAATTTTTTTGACGTGTGTTCAGTACATTTTACCTGTTATGGAAAAGAACAGAAATCCAAAGTGAACTCACCTTTATAATACGAATCTAGTGCTCGAACAAAGCATGATTTTTCACATCTACATGGTTTTAGAACGATGGGCTTAAACAAAGGATTGTGATAAGTGTGCAGGGTGCTGGCTGAAAAAAAATTGATGAATATTTATTTTGTCCATCACAGTTGCTTGAATATACGTCTACTACTGCAGTCGTTACAGGTTTCGAGCTGACACATCCATTCCCAAAATAATGCAGGAACAAATTGTACATCCGTTGAACTGAGGTGGGCATAATATAAATTTATCAAATTTTTCTCAGTATCATGAAGTTATGGACCTACCACTCCGAAGGGCATGCCTCGTATCACCAAATAAGAAAAATTAATTTGCCAATTTTTGCCTTTTTTTCATTTAGCAGTTTTTCCACTAATAAAGCAATTGTAAGAGTGGGTTAGTGCTTTCATAAATTAATCATAAGAATTTAAACTGAACTGCGTAACTGTGAATACGAAAAACTCCCATAGAAATCCAATAAAACACTGAAAACCTAATTTAACCAACATTACTTTTTTTTTTTTTTTAATGCCTGGGTTTTGCTTAATCCTGACAAGTTGGGCGAGTTGGGTTGGGTTTTTTGGGGGAAGAGACCAAACAGCGAGGTCATCGGTCTCATCCGATTAGGGAAGGACGGGGAAGGAAGTCGTCCGTGCCCTTTCGTAGGAACCACCCCGACATTTGCCTGGGGCGATTTAGGGAAATCACGGAAAACCTGAATGAGGATGGCCGGACGCGGGATTGAACCGTCGTCCTCCCGATCTTAACCCTGATGCAAGGAGTTTGCCTATTGTAGGTACAAAAGAAAGGTGCGAGCAGAGGGCAGCGGAAGAAGCAAATCTCCCTAATAAACGCGGGGCCAGAAACTTGACGTTAGCCGGCCGCGGTGGTCTAGCGGTTCTAGGCGCTCAGTCCGGAACCGCGCGACTGCTACGGTCGCAGGTTCGAATCCTGCCTCGAGCATGGATGTGTGTGATGTCCTTAGGTTAGTTAGGTTTAAGTAGTTCTAAGTTCTAGGGGACTGATGACCACAGGTGTTAAGTCCCATGGTGCTCAGAGCCATGTGAGCCAAACTTGTTATCAGAGGCGGATTTATGAAGTTTTGTGGGTGGGAGCGATTGCCTAGAAGAGAAAGAAGGCCTAGGGGTCCCCTCCCTGAAATTTGAGGACAAAAACTACTGTTTTAAGCTGTTTTTATACTTAGAAATATCAAACAATTGCGAAAATGTGTTTTATTTCAGAGAAAAAAGTTTACATTTCTTTAAATGTGTAATATTGGCTACCTTTCTCTCAGGAACTTCTTTTAATATAGTCGTTAACACACAGCAACAAGGCTTTTGTTAACATGGTGCTGATAAGCAAATTAAAAGCAAATAAACTCAAATTAGACTGAAATACTGTTAGAACTGTAGTTCTTAGTTTGTTGACAGTTGTATTTTTTCCAGTTTAGTTCATATATACTTTTTATTTTGAAAAATTATAGTTGTAAAATGTGCTCCTGTGGCAGATGAAGCCCTGCTAATATTTGGCTCCACATTTCGAACAGGAGGGGCGAACATCAGTGACTGGCACAGCTAGTACATTCTCTCGGGCACAAAAAGTAAAGTGGCTTGTGGAATACTGAATTAAGTGACTAAATCTACTGATCAAGACTGTAAATTCGCGTGCGCAGATTTCAAGTCACTAGTAACGGTAGTACATTCTCTCGGCCACACAGCATGCTACACGGAATGAACACACGGCACGTGGTCAGAGGAACTTCCATTCGTCAGCGCCGTCGACAGTAGCAACGATGCACTTTCGGACAAACGTTCATAGGACGGTGTATTGATCATTTTTACTTACGGACCGTCTGACAGCAACTGAACAAAACACAATTTTAGTGCCATACGCGTTTCGCCTTTATTTTCTGCAAGGCATCATCAGTGGCCTGGAATATGTACATATGTTTGCTATTTAATTTACATTTTTTGTCACTATACCTATAGATTATAAACAGTTCTGGTGGTTGGTATTTCCTATTAAGTAGTAATGTTTCGAACTGTACTTACACGTTTCGTGGACAATTTCTTACATATTACGCTCCTGTTGCAATTTTGGTGTTGTTGTTCTTCTTACGAATGCCAATTTGCGGTTATTGCCAACTTTCGAGTGTAATTATTGAATTATCTGTGATCTTTTCGTGTATGCATTAGTAGGATTCTGTTTAATCACTCAACAAGAGAAACTATGAACAAGAAATGAGTACAATCATACAAATAGCTAGGAACAACGTGTATGACACACATGTGGTACACAGGCTCAATAAAAACACAAATACAAAACAAACACAACTTTTCCAGAATACAAGAGAACTCACAACCTAAAATCTCACAAACACACTCAACAAACACACACAACGACAACACCACATAGAAAAGAACCAGATGGTACACCATGACCTACACACATAAACTAACACACAGAGTTGCAAACATCCTAAAGAGGTAGGGCTTCAGAATAGCATATAAGTCTGGGCAAACCCTCCAATCACAGCTAAGCCAGCCAGCTACCAAGAGGGACAAATTCCAACAATCAGGATTATATAAACTTGAATGTCAAAGTTGTGATGCAGTATGCATAGGCATGACATGCAGGGATTTTGAAACACGATACAAAGAACATATCAGATGTTGGAAGTATGAAACAAACCATTCCACACTTGCAGAACATTTAAAACACCATAACCACCATCCTACAAACATGTAACACGAAATGAAAATAGCCTAATGAGAATAAGCAACCATGACAAACAACTTATACAAACGCACGAAAATTTCCACATACAGAAAGCCATAGCAGAAAACAAACATATAATAAATGAACAAACACACATCAGCACAGGCTCCCTACTACACTTAATAAAGGAAATGATAACATAAAACAAAAAAAAAACTCTTCCCCCTTCACCTTCTGGACACACACACACACACACACACACACACACACACACACACACACACACAAATGCATACACGAACAGATCACAGATACTTCAATAATTACACTCGAATGTTTGGCAACAACTTTCGATCTTTAGCAAAAACATTTGACAGTCGGCAACAGAAACCAAACATTGCATTGAAACAAGCGTTCAATTCATAGTGCTGTGGAATGGGGAAAAAACCGCGCCAGCCCGGGTGGCCGAGCGGTTCTAGGCGCTACAGTCTGGAACCGCGAGACCGCTTCGGTCGCAGGTTCGAATCCTGCCTCGGGCGTGGATGTGTGTGATGTCCTTAGGTTAGTTAGGTTTAAGTAGTTCTAAGTTCTAGGGGACTGATGACAACTGCAGTTGAATCCCATAGTGCTCAGAGCCATTTGAACCATTTGAAAAAACCGCAAATTAGCATTCATAAGAAGAAGAACAACACCAAAAATGTAACAGGATCGTAATATGTAAGAAAGCGTCCACGCAACCTGTAAGTACAGTTCAAAACATTACTACTTAATATGAAATACCAACCACCAGAACTATATGTAGCCTATAGGTTCAGTGACAAAAATGTAAATTAAATAGCAAACATATGTACGTATTCCAGGCCACTAATGATGCCCCGCAGAAAATAAAGGCGAAACGCGTATTGCACTAAAATTGTGTTTTATTCAGTTGCTGTCAGACGGTCCATAAGTAAAAATTATCAATTTACCATAACATTACACGCAACTGAAGAAAACAGGATTACAAAAGTTGAAGATGTTCATAGGACGCTTTTTCCTCCATTTTCAGTCAGGATACCGTTCCTGCAGATTGTCAGTTTTATTAATGTTCACCCTACATGTAACACAAAAAAAAAACAAGAACTATCCGAACGGGATGGAAATCTGCAGATGTGACGTACACCTATAGACCAACAAATAATTACACTACTGCCCATTAAAATTGCTACACCACGAAGATGACGTGCTACAGACACGAAATTTAAGCGACAGGAAGGAGATGCTGTGATATGCAAATGATCAGCTTTTCAGAGCATTCACACACGGATGGCACCCGTGGCGACACCTACAACGTGCTGGCATGACCGATTTCTCATACACAAACAGCAGTTGACCGGCGTTGTCTGGTGAAACGTTGTTGTGATGACTCGTGTAAGGAGGAGAAATGCGTACCATCACGTTTCCGACTTCGATAAACGTCGAATTGTAGCCTATCGCGATTGTGTTTTATCGTATCGCGACGTTGCTGCTCGCGTTGGTCGAGATCCAATGACTGTTAACAGAATATGGTATCGGTGGGTTCAGGAGGGTAATACGGAACGCCATGCTGGATCCCAACGGCCTCGTATCAGTAGCAGTCGAGATGACAGGCGTCTTATCCGCATGGCTGTAACGGATCGTGCAGCCACGTCTCCAACCCTGAGTCAACAGATGGGAACGTTTGCAAGACAACAACCATCTGCAGGAACAGTTCGACAACGTTTGCAGCAGCACGGACTATCAGCACAGAGACCATGGCTGCGGTTACCCTTGACGCTGCATCACAGACAGGAGCGCCTGCGATGGTGTATTCGACGACGGACCTGGATGCACGAATGGAAAAATGTCATTTTTTCGGATGAATCCAGGTTCTGTTTACAGCATCATGATGGTCGCATCTGTGTTTGGCGACTTCGCGGTGAACGCACATTGGAAGCGTGTATTCGTCATCGCCATACTGGAGTACCACCCGGCGTGATGGTATGGGGTGCATTGGTTACACGTCTCGGTCACCTCTTGTTCACATTGACGGCACTTTGAAAAGTGAACGTTACATTTCAGATGTGTTACGACCGTGGCTCTACCCTTCATTCGATCGCTACTAAACCCTACATTTCAGCAGGATAATGCACGACCGCATGTTGCAGGTCCTGTACGCGCCTTTCTGGATACAGTAAGTGTTCGACTGCTGCCCTGGCCAGCACATTCTCTCACCAATTGAAAACGTCGCCACGCGGGATTAGCCGAGCAGTCTCAGGTGCTGCAGTGAGGTCGGTCCCGGCGGATATTCGAATCCTCCCTCGGGCATGGGTGTGTGTGTTAGGATAATGTAGGTTAAGTAGTGTGTAAGCTTAGGGACTGATGACTGTAGCAATTAAGTCCCATAAGATTTCACACACATTTGAACATTTTTTTTTGAAAACATCTGGTCAATGGTGGCCGAGCACCTGGCTCGTCACAATACGCCAATCACTGCTCTTGATGAACAGCGGCATCTTGTTGAATCTGCATGGGCAGCTGTACCTGTACACGCCATCCAAGCTCTGTTTGACTCAATGCCCAGGCGTATCAAGGCCGTTATTACGGCCAGAGGTGGTTGTTCTGGGTACTGATTTCTCAGGATCTAAGCACCCAAATTGCGTGAAAATGTAACCAAATGTCAGTTCTAGTATAATATATTTGTCCAATGAATACCCGTTTATCATCTGCATTTCTTCTGGGTGTAGCAATTTTAATGGCCAGTAGTGTACAATTTCAGAAAAAGTGGAGGATTTGTTAAAGAGAAATATCTTCACAAATTCAGAAAGTCGATGGCGCGTTGGTCCACCTCTGGTCGTTATGCAAGCCTTTATTCAGGCTGACATTGATTGACGCAGTTATGGATGTTATCCTGAGGGATATCTTGCCTGATTCTGTCCAGCTGGCGCGTTAGATCGTCAAAATTCCGAGCTGATTCAAGGACCCTTCCCATAATGCTCCAAACACTGTCAGTTGGGGAGAGATCCGGAGACCTGGCTGGCCGAGGTACTGTTTGGCAAGCACAGAGACAAGCTGAAGAACCTGTCGCCTTGTATGGGCGGGCGTTATCTTGCTGAAATATGATCCAGCATGAATTAGCATGAAGGGTAACAAAACGGGACGTACATCGTCGACATACAGCTGTGCTGTAAGGATGCCGCGAATGACAACCAAAGAAAAAAATAGCACTTCGGATTATCACGCCTGGTTGCCAGACTGTATGGAGAGCGATAGTCAGGTAGGTATCAGACCACTGTCCAGAAACGCTTCGCTCTGGAGCCTCATTGGCTGGAGTAGTATTGTTTTCTTCAGTGATGAGTCCCACTTGGAACGCAGCCCGACGACCAGCGATGACGTGTCTGGAGATGCTCCAGACAACTGTGGGATATCAAGCTGATGGCCAT
Source organism: Schistocerca cancellata (assembly GCF_023864275.1). Lineage (NCBI taxonomy): Eukaryota > Metazoa > Arthropoda > Insecta > Orthoptera > Acrididae > Schistocerca > Schistocerca cancellata. Next base: position 24,351,157 of record NC_064637.1, on the reverse strand, counting down.
ATAGGCTGACAACCAGCAGTGACAGTATGGGGTGCCACTTCATTTCAAAGCAGGACCACTTTTGGTTGTCACCGGCGGCACCCTTACAGCAGAGGGGTACATCGACGATATCCTACCCTCTGTTCTGTTGCCCTTCACGACAAGCAATCCTGGCCTTACATTTCATCAAGATAACAGCCGCCCACACACGCCAACAGTTCCTACTGCTTGTCATCGCACTTGCCATGCACCATCTAGGCCAGCTTTGTCACCGAATGTATTCCCAACTGATAACTTTTCGAGCATTGTTGACAAAGCATTCCAACCAGGTCACGATTTTGGCGATCTAACGCGCCATTTGGGCAGAATTTGGCACGATATCCGTCACAAGGGCAGCTAACAATTGTCAATTGATGTCAACCGAATAACTTCTTCCTAAAATCCGAAGTGATTAGTGAAACTGAGCAGTTCAAATTTCTAGGTGTTCAGATAGATAGCAAACTGTCGTGGAATGCCTACGTTCAGGATCTTGCCCAACGTAAAGTCCCGAGCGACTGGAAAAAAGCGCAGGTGACGCCTGTATATAAGAAGGGTAGGATCCTCAAAATTACAGACCAATATCCTTAACATCGGTTTGTTGCAGGATTCTCGAACATATTCTCAGAATACGAGGGGTGTCCAGAAAGTAAGTTACGATCGGTCGCGAAATGGAAACGACTATGAAAATCTGATAAAGCTTTGCAAAGATGTTTTGGGCAGTGTCTCTAGTACGACTCTAGGTAGAATTATGTCGCTCTTTTCATCCCGCCAAGTACGAGGGCCCGGTGAGAATTTTACCCTGAAGCTATGCAACCGACATTACATAACTGTCGTGCGGTTTCTTCTTCAAGACAATTCTCAGCCTCATTTTGCAGGGGCAATGAAGATGTTCCTGCATCGTTTCAATTGGAAATGTTTGGTTACCCACAATACAGCCCATAATTGTCTCCCACTGAGTTTCATCTCTGCTCAAACGAACCGCTGGCTATGAAGACAACATTTTGGCACAGACAACGAGCTGTAGGCCAGCGTAGAGAATTGGCCGAAAGCACTGGCGGCTGCCTTCTATGATGAGGGTATTGGAAAGCTGGTACAACGCTACGACGAATGTCTGAGTCAGAACGGCGACTACGTAGAGAAGTAGCTTAAAGGTGTAGCTAACTGTTATAAATGAAACATTTCTGATTTTCGGCCGGCCGCGGTGGTCTAGCGGTTCTGGCGCTGCAGTCCGGGACCGCAGGACTGCTACGGTCGCAGGTTCGAATCCTGCCTCGGGCATGGGTGTGTGTGATGTCCTTAGGTTAGTTAGGTTTAAGTAGTTCTAAGTTCTAGGGGACTTATGACCTAAGATGTTGAGTCCCATAGTGCTCAGAGCCATTTGAACCATTTCTGATTTTCACTGTGATTTCCATTTCGCGATCAATCGTAACTTACTTTCTGGACAGCCCTCGTATAATGAATTTCCTTGAGACAGAGAAGCTGCTGTCCATGCATCAGCACGGCTTTAGAAAGCATCGCTCCTGCGAAACGCAACTCGCCCTTTTTTCACATGATATCTTGCGAACCATGGATGAAGGGTATCAAAATGGTTCAAATGGCTCTGAGCACTATGCGACTTAACTTCTTAGGTCATCAGTCGCCTAGAACTTAGAACTACTTAAACCTAACTAACCTAAGGACATCACACACATGCATGCCCGAGGCAGGATTTGAACCTGCGACCGTAGCGGTCACGCGGTTCCAGACTGAAGCGCCTAGAACCGCACGGCCACACCTGCCGGTGCAAGGGTATCACACGGATGCCATATTCCTTGACTTCCGGAAAGCGTTTGACTCGGTGCTCCACAGCAGACTCATAACTAAGGTACAAGCATATGGGATTGGTTCCCAAATATGTGAGTGGTTCGAAGTACGTTGTCCTGGATGGTGAGTGTGCATCGGAGGTGAGGGTATCATCTGGAGTGCACCAGGGAAGTGTGGTAGGTCCGCTGTTGTTTTCTATCTACATAGGGGGGATTGCAATGTGCGGCTGTTTGCTGGTTATACTGTGGTGTACGGGAAGGTGTCGTCGTTGAGTGGCTGTAGGAGGATACAAGATGACCTGGACAGTATTTGTGAATGGTGTAAAGAATGGCAGCTAACTTTAAATATAGATAAATGTAAATTAATGCAGATGAATAGGAAAAAGAATCCTGTAATGCTTGAATACTCCGTTAGTAGTGCAGCACTTCACACAGTCACGTCTATTAAATATTTGGGCGTAACATTGCAGAGCGATATGAAGTGGGACAAGCGTGTAATGGCAGCTGTGGGGAAGGCGGATAGTCGTCTTCGGTTCATTGGTAGAATTTTGGGAAGATGTGGTTCATCTGTAGAGGAGACCGCTTATAAAACACTAATACGACCTATCCTTGAGTACTGCTCGAGCGTTTGGGATCCCTATCAGGTCGGATTGAGGGAGGACATGGAAGCAATTCAGAGGCGGGCTGCTAGATTTGTTGCTGGTAGGTTTGGTCATCTCGCGAGTGTTACGGAAATGCTTCAGGAACTCGGGTGGGAGTCTCTAGAGGAAAGGAGGCGTTCTTTTCGTGAATCGCTACTGAGGAAATTTAGAGTACCAGCATTTGAGGCTGACTGCAGTACAATTTTGCTGCCGCCAACTTACATTTCGCGGAAAGACCACAAAGGTAAGATATGAGAGATTAGTGCTCGTACAGAGGCATATAGGCAGTCATTTTTCCCTCGTTCTGTTTGGGAGTGGAACAGGGATAGAAGATGCTAGTTGTGGTATGAGGTACCCTCCGCCACGCACCGTAAGGTGGATTGAAAAGTATGTATGTAGATGTAGATGTTGTTGAAAGACTTAATACTGCCATATTTACTATTCGAACGGTATCTGAAGTGAGTGATCGTTCGACACGAAAATTTGTCTACTTTGCTTATTTTCATTCGCTTATGTCGTATGGTATTATATTTTCGGGTAACTCTTCCCATTCTAAAAGTATATTTTTGGTTCAGAAACGGGCGGTTCGGGCAATAAGTGGTGTAAGTTGTCTTGTCGACCCCTGTTCACGAGTCTGGGTATTTTGACATTGGCCTCTCAATATATATTCTTGTTAACAATATTAGCTTATTCCCAAGAATAAACAGCTTTCACTCGGTTAATACTCGGCAGAAATCAAACCTGCATTTGGATCGGACTTCCTTAACTCTTGTGCAAAAAGGTGTGCAGTATACTGCTGCATCCATTTTCTATAAGCTACCACTCGAATTCAAAAATCTCCTCAGTAATCCACGCGCTTTCAAATCGAAACTGGAGAGTTTCCTCATGGGTCACTCATTCTATTCTGTCGAGGAGTTCCTTGAAAAATTAAGCTGATTCTTATTGTATTGTTGATTGTGTTCACTTAAACTTATGGATTTTTATCTGTTATTACTTTTATGTTGTAATTTCGAGTACTGACATGTTCCAGACCTTCGAGATTTGCTCCTAAATTTGATCCTACGGAAATTGACGTGTAAATAAAAAAAATTAAATAAAAACATCAGGAGATCGAGGAGGACATGATGTTTCTGTCCCACGACATGCCCATTTGATTTTAAAGTGTTCTAACTTGCAGGGCAAAATGAGGTGGTGTCCCATTTGTTCTTGGGGGCATTTAAAGGATATAGTGTATTCGACAGGAAAGAGCTAGGGTGTCGACTATTAGAATCAGAATTTAGAAGAGTTCTGGGTGACTTGAAAACAAATAAGGAAGAAGGGATAGTTAACTTTTGATCAGAATTTCTAAAATCGTCGGGGAAAGTGGCTAGAGTACGACTATACACGTTGGGGTGTAGAATGTATGAGACTGGAGATATACCATCAGACTTTCCGAAAAAGATCCTACACACAATTCCGAAGAGAGAGCCGACAAGTGCGAGAATTATCGCATAATCAGCTTAACAGCTCATGCATGGAAGTTACTGACAGTTATAAAAGTACATAAGAAGGGAAAAGAAAATCGAGGATCTGTTAGACGACGGCGAGTTTCGCTTTAGGAAAGGCAAAGGCACCACAGAGGCAGTCCTGATGTTACGGTCGGTAATGGGAGTACGATTGAAGAAAAATCAAGACACGTTCATTGGATTTTCCGACTAGGAAAAAAGCGTTCGACAATGTAAAATGGTGCAAGATGATCGAAATTCTAAGAAAATGGGGTAAGCCATAGGGAAACGCGGGTAATATACAATATGTACAATAGGGAACAATAAGAGTGGAGGAGCCGGCCGCAGTGGTCTAGCAGTTCTGGCGCTGCAGTCCGGAACCGCGGGACTGCTACGGTCGCAGGTTCGAATCCTGCCTCGGGCATGGGTGTGTGTGATGTCCTTAGGTTAGTTAGGTTTAAGTAGTTCTAAGTTCTAGGGGACTTATGACCTAAGATGTTGAGTCCCATAGTGCTCAGAGCCATTCCAACAAGAGTGGAGGAACATGAACGAAGTTTTCTGATTAAAAAAGTGAAGAGGAATTACGTCTTCAATGAATAAACTGTCTAATAAGCACAGAATATGGACTGAGAGGAAGAAAAGCAAAAGTAACGAGAAGTAGCATGCCTGAGAACAGTGAGAAACTCAACATTAGAATTGGAGATCAAGAAATAGATGAAGTTATGGAGGTCTGATGCGGTGGAAGCAAAATAACCCATAATTTAAGCAGTAAGGGGGATATAAAAAGCAGACAAGCGCTGGTAAAAAGCACATCCTTGGTCAAGAGAAGTCCTATAAGTACCAAACATAGGTCTTAATTTGGGGAAGAAATGTCTAAGAATGGACGTTGGGAGCACAGAGTAGTGTAGTGGAAAATTTTCCAGCAAAACATTTAAAACGTTTCATAAAAATGCGCTGTATTCAACTTCAGTCAGTGTTCCATGGAAAATGAAAGTTCCAGTTAATCTGTCTGTAATTATGCCAGGAAATACGTTAATGCTGAACTCCTGTTGATGTCTTGCTTCCAAAAGTGTAATACGATTCTCATCCGCGCATTCAAGTGTATTCTGAAAATTTTGCGATCCATTCGTGGTAAACTTTGCTTCATCAGTAATTAGTACTGTAGACAGGTGTTTCGTCCTGAGAAAACATCCCCAGTAACCAAGTACAAAATACTTTCCTGAAATAGAAATCTGTTTCATTATGATGTTGCACTCTCTGAAGATGGTGTGGGTAAAGGAGTTGCTCTAGGAACATTTTCAACACTGTCATATGACTCGCCTATTCATTGTCTGCTATTTTTCTTGCACTGGCTGCCATTACAGTCCTCAATACGATGAAGTATTCGATATTCTAAGCCAGGTGGCGTTCTAACACTATTTGGTCTTCCACAATGAAACGACATTTTCTAAAAAGAGCATGTCCTCCATAAGACGTTCAAGTATTCTTTGAAAGAAGAAGGAGATTAATGTATAACGTCCCTTTGATAAACGAGGTCATTAGGGATGGATATTCTTTGAAAGGTCTTACTTTGTAATGAGGAAATCTTTCAGGATACAAACATTTGGCTACAGATGCACTGCAATTATCAAGTTCATATATCAAGTGCATGTCTACCCATGTGCTGATTAGGGTGCATTTCAGCCTGAAATGTCAGTACACTCTAGTCCTATAATTACACGGCTGAACAAACATCACGCCCATAATTTCAAGTCAGAAACAATATGTCACGGCCCAGCTGAAATCACTAAAACCATCGGCCATTGGAATGAGGCAGCCGACGTTAACGTGCACACAGACAGAATACCGAACGTCAAGAGACACAGAGCTGTTTGGGACACAGCACGAGCTGGTTAACGTGATTTTCCTCTCTCGCCACTCTGCAGTGGCTGATGTCGGCTTTATATGGCTCGCTAACCACACAATTTCTTCACGATAATGGACACACATAGAACTGCTGCCTTTTTTGGAAGTTTGTGTTGAGTTCCCATGGGACCAAACTGCTGAGGTCATCGGTCCCTGGACTTACACACTACTTAATCTAAATGTTTTTTTGGCTCTGAGAACTATGGGATTTAACATCGGAGGTCATCAGTCCCCTAGAACTTAGAACTACCTAAACCTAACTAAGCTAAGGACATCACACACATCCATGCCCGAGGCAGGATTCGAACCTGCGACCGTAGCGGTCGCGCGGTTCCAGACTGAAGTGCCTACTTAATCTAACTTGAACGAACTTACGCTAAGGAAAACTCACGCATCCATGCCCGAGGGAGGATTCGAACATCCGACGGAGGGAGCCGAATTGCTGTCTTCACCAAGTGCTAGTCATGTTCAGGTCCATCTGTGGCGAATACAAATAAAAACTTCAATATCCGTGAACATGCAATAGGACAAAAATGAAAGATACGTATTCATTCCGTAAGGACATCAGCTTGTAAAAGTTTACCCAAATCGGACAAGCTCACTCCTGACAGAGATCACACGTGTATTGACACAACATAAAATATTACAGAAATTTTTCCATTAATCTCACAGGATACTACGACAACCTCTCAGAAAACGCGAAGGTGAGGGAAAAAGAACATCTACGCAGCAGGATGGCAAGCGTCTACTGCTTCCCCCCCCCCCCCCCCCCCCCCGCCCAACACGCATCCACGCAGCGTCTAACCGAACTTCGCTATGCTGAAACCCAGCTTACAGTCTTCTAAAGGCTTTAGTTGTCGAAATGTTACTGACATTTAACCGTAACAAATCCAACGCAGAGCGATACGTTTTCATGAACCTTCAATGCGTTGTTGCCTTAAAAACGGCTTACTCTCATAATACGCGAGTTATAACGTCAAAATAACTAAATACGAAAATTCAGTAACCACCTATATGACGTTTTCCGTCATTTTATTGCAACAAATCGTACCAATAACAATTCGTTCTCAAGAAATTCAATATGGTGGTGCGAGGGAGGTGGCGCACTGGTTAGCACACTGGACTCGTATTCGGGAGGACGACGGTTCAATCCAGCGTCCGGGCATCCTGATTTAGGTTTTCCGTGATTTACCTAAATAGTTTCAGGCAGATGCCGGCATGTTTCCTTTGAAAAGGCACGGCCGACTTCCTTCCCCGTCGTTCCCTAATCCGATGAGACCGATGACCTAGCTGTTTGGTCTCTTCCCTCAAACAATCCAAAATCCACATATTCGTAGGGCGTAACGTGTAATATGAAACCCATCGTTATATGGGCTTCTAGTGAACACGTCGAATACGATATCGCGTCTTGCTTTCTGCTTCTGGCGGTGGGAGCTTTCTCACTTTCTGTTGTCTCTACTTCGCGTGGGACGTTGCCGAAATGAAACGGAACTTATTTTGTATTTCACTTGACGAAATGGCGCCACAAGAGATAGCAGGAAGTGACGTCACAAAACTCCGACAGCGCCACGTCAACGTTATCTTAGTCGTTCCGTGTGCCGCCGCCTTAACGCACGCTTGTTCGATGGCGCCCCTCTTGGGAACAGCCGATCCGATTTTTGGCGGAGGAAGAATGTTTAGTGCACACTCAACACTAGTCCAATAACAACTGTAGACTACCCTTTCTTTAATGACTGTGTTTTCAATACGTAATCCCAAAATTGTGTTGGTATCAGCATCAACAACTCAACATATTTTTAATTTACTACTTAAAGCCGTAAATTAAACTAAATACCTAATAACTTAAATTGGAAACAACACATAGGAAATATTGTGGGGAAGGCAAACCAAAAACTGCGGTTTATTGCCAGAACACTAAAAATGTATCCGATCTACTAAAGAGGCTGCCTACACTACGCTTGTCCGTCCTCTGCCGGAGTACTGCTGCGCGGTTTGGGATCCTTGTCAGGGAGGATTAACGGAGTACAGTAAGAAAGTTACAAAGAAGAGCAGCGCGTTTTCTATTATCGAGAGAGTGTTACGAACGTAACACTCGATTTGGGGCAGAATCATTAAAAAACAGTCGATTTTCGTGCGGCGGAGTCATCTCACGAAATTTGTCACCAATTCTCTCCTCCGAATGCGAAAATATTTTCTGGGTGAAAAGATCATCAAAGTTAGGTAATAAGACGTCGCACGGAAGATAATACAGATGTTCGTTTTTTCCGAGTACTATTCGAGATTCGAATAATAGAGAAGTATTCTGAAGGTGGTTCGATGAACCCTGTGCTAGGCACTTAGCGGTGATTTGCAGAGAATCCGTGTAGATGAAGATGAAACGCATGCGAAAGAGTTCTGTGCCCTGCACCTGACTTTTAACCAGCAGGAACACAATATTAAATACACTTTACAGGGAGAGTCCGAAAGGAGAATTAACTTCTTAGACTTAACAGTGAAAAGGGCAGAAAATAAGTTGAAATTCTCAATTTATCGTAAACCAACACACTCAGAAACAATAATAATGGATGCCTCCAGCCATTCAATACAACATAAAAAGACGTATTTTTTTAACTATGGTAGCCTGTCTGTATAAGCTTCCATCAGATGAAACCGATATATAACGGGAGTTATGCATCATCAATCAAATACCAGTAGCCACTCGTTTTAAGAGCAGCTTAGCTCCACAGATTCTCAAAAAAATACAAAATCGAAAAAACCTACGTTGTTGTTGTTGTGGTCTTCAGTCATGGGACTGGTTTGATGCAGCTCTCCATGCTACTCTATCTTGTGCAAGCTTCTTCATCTCCCAGTACCTACTGCAACCTACATCCTTCTGAATCTGCTTAGTGTATTCATCTCTTTGTCTCCCTCTACGATTTTTACTCTCCATGCTGCCCTCCAACGCTAAATTTGTGATACCTTGATGCCTCAGAACATTTCCTACCAACCGGTCCCTTCTTTTTGTCAACTTGTGCCACAAACTCCTCTTCTCCCCGATCCTATTCAATACTTCATCATTAGTTATGTGATCTACCCATCTGATCTTCAGCATTCTTCTGTAGCACCACATTTCGAAAGCTTCTATTCTCTTTTTGTCTAAACTATTTACCGTCCATGTTTCACTTCCATACATGGCTACACTCCATACAAATACTTTCAGAAACGACTTCCTGACACTTAAATCTATACTCGATGTTAACAAAAAGTTTATATTGATATATTACGGCCGTATTGTGTAAGATTTAACGCAAGCTTTCACTCAACATAAAAAATAGCGTTTCGAACAACAGGTCAATTAAGGTTCAAAATAAGACATAAAATAGTAAAACAGAAAAATGCTATGCAAAAATCTGTACGCACCGTATATGGATTCCAATGTGGAACATGTGATGGTTTTTATATAGACCAAACTGGTCATAATTTTATAACTAGGTACAATGGACGTATAATCTGAAACAATAAGACTGCTTTTGGCCGTCATTTGCGAAGCACGAAACGTACAGCAGGTGTTATTCACAGCAGTATGAAAATTTTGCACGTGGCACCTAAAGGTATGAAGTTAGACGTATTTGAAGACTGGCAACTATATAAAGGGAAGTCGGGCAAGTTCATGAACGGAAAGTCCGAATTTAAATGCAATAATTTTCTTGCTCTCTTTAAAAAGTTTTCCGTGCGGAATGGCTGCGCAGTTAGAGGCGCCATGTCACGGATAGCGCGGCCCCTCCGGTCCGAGGTTCGAGTCCTCCCTCGGGCATTGGTGTGTGTTGCTCTCAGCATAAGTTAGTTTAAGTAGTGTGTAAGTCTAGGGACCGATGACCTCGGCAGTTTCGTGCCTTAGGAATTCAAGGAAATTTGAACTTTTTTATGTTTCATGGTTCAGTAAAGCAGTTAGATTATGACATATCAGTACTTTACAAAACTGTGCTATAATGTTTGACACTTTTATCAGTACAATATCGATTTTTCATTTGGAACATTATCTTCTCTGAGAGACAGAAGATATGAGCACATATTACCCAACTGAAGGCGCTTGTCAAATATTTATGTAAACTACTGGCCATTACAAATACTACACCACGAAGATGACATGCTACAGACGCGAAATTTAACCGACAAGAAGAATATGCTGTGGTATGCAAAATGATCAGCTTTTCAGAGCATTCACACAAGGTTGGCGCCGCGGCGACACCTACGACTTGCTCACATGAGGAAAGTTTCCAACCGATCTCTCATACACAAACAGCAGTTGACCGTCGTTGCCTGGTGAAACGTTGTTGTGATGCCTCGTGTAAGGGGGCGAAATGCGCACCATCACGATTCCCACTTTGATAAAGGTCGGATTGTAGCCTATCGCGATTGCAGTTTATCATATCGCGACATGGCTGCTCGCGTTGGTCGAGATCCAATGACTGTTAGCAGAATACGGAATCGGTGGGTTCAGGAGGGTAATACGGAACGCCGTGCTGGATCCCAACGGCCTCGTATCACTAGCATCTTATCCGCATTGCTGTAACGGATCGTGCAGCCACGTCTCGATCCCTGAGTCAACAGATGGCGACGTTTGCAAGACAACAACCATCTGCACGAACAGTTCGAGGACGTTTGCAGCAGTACGGACTATCAGCTCGGAGACCATGGCTGCAGTTACCCTTGACGCTGCATCACAGACAGGAGCGCCTGCGATGGTGTACTCGACGACGAACCTGGGTGCACGAATGACAAAACGTCATTTTTTCGATTGAATGCAGGTTCTGTGTGTGTGTGTGTGGTTTGAGGTTTTCGGGCGCTAAACAGCGTGGTCATCAGCGCCCAAACGCATAGAAACAGGAACACATGCAGTGAAGGGACGAAGACGGACACCGAACAAGGAGAACGGCTAAAAGACACAGACCTGACACAGTTCCAAATCCTCACGGTTCTGTTTACAACATCGTGATGGTCGCATCCGTGTTTGGCGACATCGCAATGAACGCACATTGGAAGCGTGTATTCGTCATCGCCATACTGGCGTATCACTCGGCGTGATGGAATGGGGTGCCATTGGTTACACGTCTCGGTCACCTCTTGTTCGCACTGACGGCGCGTTGAACAGTGGACGTTACATTTCAGATGTGTTACGACCCGTAGCTCTACCCTTCATTCAATCCCTGCGAAACCCTACATTTAAGCAGGATAATGCACGACCGCATGTTGCACGTACTGTACGGGCCTTTCTGGGTACAGAAAATGTTCGACTGCTGCCCTGGCCAGCACATTCTCCAGATCTCTCACCAATTGAAAACGTCTCGTCAATGGTGGCCGAGCAGTTGGCTCGTCACAATACGCCAGTCACTACTCTTGATGAACTGTGGTATCGTGTTGAAGCTGCATAGGCAGCTGTACCTGGACACGCCATCCAAGCTCTGTTTGACTCAATGCCCAGGCGTATCAAGGTCGTTATTACGGCCAGAGGTGGTTGTTCTGGGTACTGATTTCTCAGGATCTATGCACCCAAATTGCGTTAAATGTAATCACATGTCAGTTCTAGTATAATATATTTGTCCAATGAATACCCGTATATCATCTGCATTTCTTCTTGGTGTAGCAATTTTATTGGCCAGTAGTGTATAAACAATGAAAGACGCCTATCGAATTTTAAAAGTATCAAGGCAATCGTAGTACAGTCAAACAATGTTATTTTCTTATGTTTATCTGATGCAAAAATACATGTATTATATGCAGTGAAACTACAAATGCAGGAATGAGAATGTCATAAAAAGAAAACAGCCACAAGTCCCACTTAGTATTTTTTATTCACCGTTTTCGCTCTTCAAGTGAACAGTAGCATCATCGAAATGCACACTGTTAAAGATAAAAACTAAGGTAACTCGGAAAACGTACACAGACATTACGTAAAGTACATATTCTGATTCCAGTATGGCAGCTTACTTTTAAAGATGAATGACAGAACTAAAGATTGCGGCTGACAGCACTTAAGATTAAACTGGCTGTACCATAGTACTTAAACTTAAGTTTAAAGTGCGGTAGTAAATGATGACGTGTAATCCATGATACACATTTCCTACAAACGTGACGTCATTTTGATGTCACGCACAATATCGACGATCGCACCATCGGCTATCGACTTTGCGACAAGGAAAAATATGAACGTTATTTCTCCTCGATTGACTCGCAACAGTTTAAGGTGTCCTCTTAGGTTTCTTCCTAACCACATACTCAGAAGTCACCACATATTCGGAAATAAAGATCCAAAATATTTGTGTAAAGGCAAAATATCAATTTTATTGCTACTAGTTTTAGTCACACCATTTACTCTTCGGTTCCGGTCTAACCACAAATTTGGGAATCGGCACACATTCGTAAATAAAGAGCGAAATATTTGTGATCAGGAAGAATACGAATTTTATTGTTCCTTGTTTATTGTTGTAGCAATTTAAACTGTCTTAACTTCACACTCGGAAATCGGTAAATATTTATTTCATCCTTTGTTATCTAATCAGACGGAATAACATCGAGTATTACAGAACATACTTGTATTACTATCACAAGAAAGTCTCAAGACGCGTTAACAGCTTTAACTAGAAAAAACAATATTTGTATGTGATCGAATACAAACAGACAACTTTCGACTCCAGTGACCACGACGTTGTCCATTATGCTCGCACTTAACCGAGTGATATTTGTCTCCTGTCTTGGTTATCATATTATCTCTTGAGGCCTTACATCGTTGATACGTCATTAAGTGACATTTAATGATAATGGTGACATGTTTGTGATAAATTTTCAATGCTCCGTTACATTGAAACGGCATACTTCAGTTTATAAAACAACCGTATTTCATGCTTGATTTGTAAATTATTGACGATAATAACTCACTCTCAAGAGAGCTCTAGTATGTGAAGATATTAACAGTCGATAAATCATTACGTGGCATTTTATTATGTAACTGTAATATATCACTTTTTTTGCAAATCCCCGGTACACGCGCATGAAGTCTTGTGAGAGGCCCGTATCAAACATTAACGAAAGTCGATACCCGTGCATGAGGTCGCCGATATTGCGTGTGACGTCAAAATGACGTTGCATTTGTGGGAAGTGTTGTGAAACAAGTATTACCCAATAATGATATTGACAGTGCCAAAGACAAAACTGATAGTACAACACTACTTGTAACGTGCATGGTGTAGTATATCCAAGATAATTTACAACTACAGAAAACGAAATTTACATTGTAATCGCCTCTTTTATGGGCGTGTTTAGGAATCTCTTATTTGTATGTATCTGCTTATCTTTAAAATAAATCTGTAGAAATTAGAATATATTTCATGGACGTCACAAGTATTTTTGTAGAGTCAATTTAATTTTTGGCGCTGTCAATTTCTCTGTTTAACACTGTACTTTAAACGTAAGTAACTATAGTACAGCCAGTTTAATCTCAAGCCAACTTTAAACGCAAGTCACCATAATGGAAACAAAATATGTCCTTTAGGAAACGTTAATGTAAGGTTTCCTAATTATGTCAATTTTTGTCTTTTACAGAGAATATTCTGATGATGCTCTTGTTCATTTGAAGAGCGAAACTTGTAAATAAAATAGCCGACTTGCGGCGGTTTTCAAAAACTTGGTTTTAACAGTCACTTAGTTTTAACAGTCGCTTCCTCTGCAGGCAGTGCCCGCTCTTGAGAAAAACAATTGCATTGCTGTAATCCCTGCGGCCGGCCGGTGTAGCCGAGTGGTTCTAGGTGCTTCAGTCTGGAACAGCGCGACCGCTACGGTCGCAGGTTCGAATCCTGCCTCGGGCATGGATGTGTGTGATGTCCTTAGGTTAGTTAGGTTTAAGTAGTTCTAAGCTCTAGGGGACTGTTGACCTCAGGTGTCAAGTCCCATAGTGCTTAGAGCAATTTGAACCATTTGTAATCCCTGCACACAAAATGTTTGAAAATGAAATGTTGTATTTCATGTTAATAACACTGTAGCTTCTGATGTAGGTAATGTTTCGAGAATGATCGAAAATGTTCGAAACTAGTCACTAGTAAAATTATTATTGGCAACTTAATAAATTACTAATAGGATTTGTTTATTTACTAGTACCATGGCAACTAAGACAAGCGTAAGAATGCTTTGACTTAACATTTCCCAAAACAAACAACGTTCGGATTGCAAAATCACTTGTAGAGCCAAGCTGGAAAAATTAAAATGAAAAGGAAAATGACAGACAACAGGAAAATGTAACTAACAAAATAAAAAAAATGACCATAGGTATAGACGAACATTTTTGCTTCTTTTAAGTCCTTTATCCACTCCCCTACCGTTTTCGTTATATTAGTTAACAGACTGCACAGTTTCCTTTGTGGGAAGGTTGTTTGACATTCTTGATCTCCCTTTTACGTTATCTTCTTTTATGTTAGTTTAGTCCCGTCCCACACTTCTTGCGGTTATCTATCAATGTTACGCCTTTATTTTCTTATTTAGGCTGTGCTAAAGAACACATCTGTTTGTGGCTGTTGTCGAAACAGGTCGTGCGAAGTCCCTTGCCTGATAGGACGCTACGTTGTCGGTCTCTAGGCGTAAAGACATTGGCTATGCGCCAAGAGGACTGTGCGAACATGGCCGATGGTATCGGGCTAAGTACACGACCGGAAAGTGCAGCGCGCGAAAGCGTCGCCGCGATAAATGGCGGATGTGGTTTCCGGTGGACACAGAGCGCTGGCCGGGCGATGTACCTGAGATACATGCAAATAAGGGCGGCGCCGACACAGAATTCGCCAACCAAAAAATAGTGTTTTACATCGTAAAATGGAGCAATATGTTTGAAATTCTCAGGAAAATACGTATAAACAGTAGAGAGTGAGGTGGTCGAATTAAACAAAAAAAGAAAAAGACCAAGTGCAGGTAGGACTCGCGCCATGAGCGTTCCATACAGATTTGGTTATGTATATAGGTAGTTTATACAGGGTGTTTCAAAAATGACCGGTATATTTGAAACGGCAATAAAAACTAAACGAGCAGCCATAGAAATACACCGTTTGTTGCAATATGCTTGGGACAACAGTACATTTTCAGGCAGACAAACTTTCGAAATTACAGTAGTTACAATTTTCAACAACAGATGGCGCTGCGGTCTGGGAAACTCTATAGTACGATATTTTCCACATATCCACCATGCGTAGCAATAATATGGCGTAGTCTCTGAATGAAATTACCCGAAACCTTTGACAACGTGTCTGGCGGAATGGCTTCACATGCAGATGAGATGTACTGCTTCAGCTGTTCAATTGTTTCTGGATTCTGGCGGTACACCTGGTCTTTCAAGTGTCCCCACAGAAAGAAGTTACTGGGGTTCATGTCTGGCGAATAGGGAGGCCAATCCACGCCGCCTCCTGTATGTTTCGGATAGCCCAAAGCAAAGACACAATCATCGAAATATTCATTCGGGAAATTAAAGACGTCGGCCGTGCGATGTGGCCGGGCACCATCTTGCATAAACCACGAGGTGTTCGCAGTGTCGTCTAAGGCAGTTTGTACTGCCACAAATTCACGAAGAATGCCAGATAGCGTGATGCAGTAATCGTTTCGGATCTGAAAAATGGGCCAGTGATTCCTTTGGAAGAAATGGCGGCCCAGACCAGTACTTTTTGAGGATGCAGGGACGACGGGACTGCAACATGGGGCTTTTCGGTTCCCCATATGCGCCAGTTCTGTTTATTGACGAAGCCGTCCAGGTAAAAATAAGCTTCGTCAGTAAACCAAATGCTGCCCACATGCATATCGCCATCATCAATCCTGTGCACTATATCGTTAGCGAATGTCTCTCGTGCAGCAACGGTAGTGGCGCTGAGGGGTTGCCGCGTTTGAATTTTGTACGGATAGAGGTGTAAACTCTGGCGCACTAGACGATACATGGACGTTGGCGTCATTTGGACCGCAGCTGCAACACGGCGAACGGAAACCCGAGGCCGCTGTGGGATCACCTGCTGCACTAGCTGCGCGTTGCCCTCTGTGGTTACCGTACGCGGTCGCCCTACCTTTCCGGCACGTTCATCCGTCAGGTTCCCAGCCCGTTGAAATTTGTCAAACAGATCCTTTATTGTATCGCTTTTCGGTCCTTTGGTTACATTAAACCTCCGTTGAAAACTTCGTCTTGTTGCAACAACACTATGTTCTAGGCGGTGGAATTCCAACACCAGAAAAATCCTCTGTTCTAAGGAATAAACCATGTTGTGTACAGCACACGCTTACAGCAGAAAGACGATGTACAGAATGGCGCACCCACAGACTGCGTTGTCTTCTATATCTTTCACATCACTTCCAACGCCATCTGTTGTTGAAAATTGTAACTACTGTAATTTCGAAAGTTTGTCCGCCTGAAAATGTACTGTTGTCCCAAGCATATTGCAACAAACGGTGTATTTCTATCGCTGCTCGTTTAGTTTTTATTGCCATTTCAAATATACCGGTCATTTTTGAAACACCCTGTACATTCTGGGACTGGAGAATTTGTCTGTTATTGATATCAATACTGAAACGTATAACGGTACTTTGCGTGCAGGCGTGTCAATTAGCATCATATTATTTAAAATCGGGGAAAAATAGCCTTCATTTTGGAAGAATTAAAAAGGGGAAAGTAATACGAAACTATAATAACTGCACAGTATTACTAAGAAGCAATATAATGAAAAGTAATAAAAAGCAAAGTAGCAAAGACCAAGCGGGACAGAAAGATATAGGGGCGCGTTTGTTTTCTAATATATATAAAAGAACATGTAACACATTATTGAGCTCTCTATCTTCAGTTACTGCGATCGGGCTAGTCGATGAAAAAGTGGTACGCGACTGCGAAATTCGTTATGGAGATTATTTAAAGACTCTCCAAGCACGTTTAAAATACATTACGTGTGACGAAGTGATCAGAGACGTTTTTGTCGGGTGAAATGAAAATGATTCCGACAACATAATTCGAACTTTGTGTTAGCTGGGAAAAATACTCTTGGGGAAACTATTATGGTTGTGGAACCCACGAAAGTTGAACGCAACGGAAAGCTATAGTTCACGTAATTCTGCATATTATAAAATTGTGAAACGCGTGTGCGCGGAACATTAAGAGAATCTCATCTTGGACGGTTGTAGGGGTAACTGATACAAACAACGCGCCAGCATAAAAATATTTTGCTTATTAACTACCAGATATTATTTAAAGGGGGACCTAAAATACTAAAAACAGTGTATACACCGTTAAATTGAACCCTGCGTGTGAAAGACAATCACATCGAACATTTCGAGAGCGAAGAATAGACATTTAAGTGCCGAATTGAGAGCCTGGGTCGTATCGATATTTGGACATTATATGACACGCATTATTCAGAACACGATATCGACCATTTTATTACTGAAAAGTAGGATAGGGTCATCACCTCCAATCCCGATTCATATTTAGTTAGTGAAAAGAAAAGTGTTAATTAACAACCTACATTTCAATTTTATCCACGATTTTGGCTTCATTACGTAGTCTTGACTACATGATAAACAATATCTGTGCTAGTTGTATACAACGTATCGCCATAATATTTAGCCAACCAATATCGTGGGACACCAAAAATGTAAATGCATGAAATTGTTCTTACATTGGATGTATAATGTGTGAGTGCGACGAACTATATTGAGAAACTGAACATCCATTACGTACTTGCCGGTACATCAGCATAGAGTTAGAATAGAATCGCTGGAACATTGCAAACCATTCAGATTAATTGAACATCTAAATACACATAATGCTGGTATCACCGGGGTGTGTTCTTTCTCCTCGCCCCCGTGGCAGTAATTGAATTAAGAGTCAGCCGCAAAGAACATTTAAATCAATTGACGACCATTGAGCTAGCGCCACGAATTTTGAAACGTCCACTGCCATGTGTGAAGGCGGGTGACACCACGAGTGCTAACGTCGATCGAGGGGTGTCGTCGCCATCGTATTGAATGACATTGAGCGGTCACAAACGTCCCCTTAGAAAAATTTATGAATTACTGTGCTGATAAACCTCTACGTTATTTGATTTTCAAACAGCTGAGCAAAACTGAACGTACTCAGACATTACTCTCTTTACTTATTCTCATCAATACTCAACTGACAAAAAATATTTTTAGCGAAACGCAATCTGACTTTCAAAAATCCCTACAAAAGAATGGCCCTGACTAACAATAACCTATACCTTTCATGAATCACTTACCTTACAAAAATCGTCGTTAGTCGAACTACTGCAATACAGCTAGCGCCAATACTGCCAGCTAAATAAAAGATTCTAACTACTGAAGGCACTAACTACTGATAGTCATAGTTAGCAAATGAAAGATTTTGATAGAGAACAAACAATGTATTTACCTTAATAGTGATCAAAAGTCGTAATATATATATATATATCAGTTCATGACATCCAGTATTAGACGTTTACTCTTTGTGGCGGACACACGTCCAGATCGTCCGCTCTTAAAATTCTGCCATCTCCATCCCAACATCCACCACTGCTGGCGGTTCACCTCCAACTGCGCAACGCTGCGCGCTGTTCACATCCAACTGCCTAACACTACAATATAGACTTGGCCACTGTTTCTATGTTTCGATACAGTGTATCGATACATGCAACTGTTTCAGTGTTTCGGAACGGCTGTGGTTTACTGTTTCGAAACAGTGGTGTTTCATTCCGCCCCTGTCTCGGATTCGATCTCGAGCGAGACACAGAAACTGTATCGTTGTTTCAAAATAAGGCTGTTTCAGTCCACCTGTGCTTGGAACGGATTAATTGTATCGAAACAGTGATGTTTCATTCCGCTCTGTGTCGGACGAGATTCGGGCTCGGCACAGGTACTGAAACACAACATACCACTTCATGAAACACTTTCAAAGAGTGTCGAAATCTTTTTGACAGGCAATAGCATGAAGCTTCAGATATCCGAAAATAAATCTTCGTTTCTAGCTGACTGTCCTATTCCGAAATGGCGTAACATCTGCTTTATAAACACTAACCAAACAATAAAACAACGCATACTATTCACATTCAAATTAATAAATATGTGAAAATCATTCAAATAAATTACACTTTTTTTATAACACACGCTTCTCTGTTCATGTACAGTAATCATATTAAGAAACGCAAGTAAGCCTACTACATTTTGAATAAAAAAAAGACGTAGAGTGACAGTTATTAGACACATACATAAATTTGATGTAGGTATAATTGCAAGCAATCTGTTTGACATATCACTGATAGTGTAATGGTGAACGGGAAGCATCGTAAATTCATAGTAACGGTTCGAAACACCTTGAAACACAATTTTTTTTTCTGTTATATTTTGTTATTTATTCGAATTATTTGGCGTTATTTGTGAGTCTATAGTCACTGTGTCTTATCCACAATGATTCCCTTTGTGTGCATGGAAATTAGCGGAATGGGTATATTAGCCATACTAATGGAATGTGGGAATCCCAGTAGCATATCTGTTGTTTCTGCAGTTTGCTCCCACCTCCAGTTCCGTTCGTGGTGGTTCTTCTGTCTTCAGCTATGGCTGTCCTCAGCCAATTGAAAAGTATGAAAGTCACACCACACGAAAGCAGTGCATTTGCTGCAGGAAATACGAAACTGCCAATACGCCTAAGTGATAGTTTCATACTTTCTACGATATGATTAGCGCTCTCGCACCTCATTTGTGTTTATATGGACATACTTATACGGTAGACGTTCAAGATGATAAAATGTGTAGGTTTATTAGATTACAAAACACAAACTGTTTCACTGTTTCGAAACAGCGTATCGAAACATTACATTGCACTGTTTCATTTGTTTCGAAACAGTTACGTGTTTCAGTTTGCCCATCTCTACTACAATAGTAAATATTCCAACAATGCAAACCAGCCACAGACTTCACACAGCACAGTCAGTGATTTTCATATAGAGCGGTACGTGGCGTTACCTACATAAAAACCTAAACAGCCTACTTACAATACTTAACAGACGACAGAAATACAGCCGAATAAGAAATGATA
Source organism: Schistocerca cancellata (assembly GCF_023864275.1). Lineage (NCBI taxonomy): Eukaryota > Metazoa > Arthropoda > Insecta > Orthoptera > Acrididae > Schistocerca > Schistocerca cancellata. The sequence continues at coordinate 24,331,236 of NC_064637.1, read as the reverse complement.
AGTTCTTTTCGTGTGATGTATTTACAGTTTAACAGTGTTCGGATTTTTCCCTCTACTTCTAATCTTGCTTCTTGCCAAATCTCGTAATTCTAGGTCAACGGGAAATGTCCTGTAGATTTGGATGAGTGACTGCAAACAACCTTGTAGTTAGTGCAACCACAGCTGTGAGTAGTCATCTTGGGTATTAATAATCGCGTCAGCTGTATTTAGTCCTTTATTTGATGTGGCGTTTACTGCCACGAAACCGGTAGTGACCCAATAATAAAGGACTAAATATAGGTTAAGCGATTATTAATACCCACGATTTGCGAGCATCAAAGTATGTGACATAAATGGCTGTATCTTATCGTCGCATTCACATAAAAGCTGCAGTTTTTTACACCGCCAAGGGTCTGTACATTGTAGTATGGGACATAAATTTCAACTCCACTCATCTATCCATTCCAGAGAAAAACTGAACGCAGGACAGAAACAGACGGACACAAATTAAAAAAATCGTGGGATGTAATTAGAAAATAACAATTTTCAGATTTTTTTCCCTTTACTTATGCTGTGAAATCTTGCTTCTTGCCAAATTTCAGGAGTGTAGGTCAATGGGAAGTACCAAATAGGTTTTGACGAGTGAGTTCACGAATATCAAAATATGTGACATAAATGGCCGTATCTTTGCAGCGGATTGACTTAGAAGCTTAGAATTATTACACCGCCAAAGGGCTATAGACCTGAGTATGTGACACATATTTCAGCATGGTAGCTCTACACCCGCCAGGGAAAAACGGGTCTTAACAGTCTGGACAGACAGACAAACGGATAGACAGACGGACAACAAAATTATACTATAAGGCTTTCGTGTTTACCGACTGAGGTATGGAACTCTTGAAAATGGAAATAAAATAGGTCAAATGTTTTGTGAAATTATTTGTCTAAAAGTAAGGAGAAAGATATATTGAAGAAGTATTTTACGCACCTCATTTGCTGTACGTGATTTCGAACAACAGTCAAATGCGCGTCATGTTTTTCTCTAAACTATTTTATTTCTTACTTTTAGTCAGCGCATTTCACAGAGCATTTCACCGGCTTTTCTTCATTTTTTAAGTTTTATTTTGGAGCTTTGTTCTGAAAGCTTTCCTAGCGTCTTGTGTTCTGAAAATGTCCTGAATTTAGCACATGACTCGCCTGAACACATTTTGAGAGTTAATTATCATGTTAATCTAGCGTTTGTGATGTAATGATAATTAATCGAAACCTTCAGCTGCCGACAATTGTTCAAATGTGTGTGAAATCTTATGGGACTTAACTGCTAAGGTCATCAGTCCCTAAGCTTACACACCAATTAACCTAAATTACCCTAAGAACAAACACACACACCCATGCCCGAGGGAGGACTCGAACCTCCGCCGGGACCAGCCGCACAGTCCATGAATGCAGCGCCTCAGACCGCTCGGCTAATCCCGCGCGGCTCAGCTGCCGACAGGTGTTGATATACCTCGATGTCGACAGCTGAAAATGTGTGCCCCGACCGGGACTCGAACCCGGGATCTCCTGCTTACATGGCAGAAGCTCTATGCATTTTTTTTAAAAAATCGCGTTGTGTTCGCTTTAGTTTGTTGCATCTGTTCGGGGCGGACGTCGTAAGACATCCGTTTAAGTTCGTTGTTGGTCGGTTAACTCAGTTTCTTTTATTACAGATGGCAGCTAACCCACTGACCGAACACGCTGTCCTACGGTGCCGGCTCCATCTGAGCCACCGAAGACACAGATGAATAGCGCGGCTGCAGGGACTTATCTCTTGCACGCCTTCCGTGAGACCCACATTCCCAACTGTCCACAATCTACATACGTAATGTTCCTAATAGATATTTACCCATCCACTCATTACTCTCGCCAACTAAGGTGACGATTCCCGTAAGACTTCAGGTAACCTGAACGCATTCACACAGACGAAGGTCAATGGCCGGTTAGCCTTATACTACATTACTGGCCATTTAATTGCTACACCAAGAAGAAATGCAGATGATACACGGGTATTCATTGGACAAATATATTGTACTAGAACTGACATGTGATTACATTTTCACGCAATTTGCGTGCATAGATCCTGAGAAATCAGTACCCAGAACAACCACCTCTGGCCATAATAACGGCCTTGATACGCCTGGGCATTGAGTCAAATAGAGCTTGGATGGCGTGTACAGGTACAGCTGCCATGCAGCTTCAACACGATACCACAGTTCATCAAGAGTAGTGACTGGCGTACTGTGACGAGCCAGTTACTCGGCCACCACTGAACAGACGTTTTCAATTGGTGAGAGAACTGGAGAATGTGCTGGCCAGGGCGGAAGTCGAACATTTTCTGTATCCAGAAAGGACCGTACAGGATCTGCAACATGCGGTCGTGCATTATCCTGCTGAAATTTAGTCTTTCGCAGGGATCGAATGAAGGGTAGAGCCACGGGTCGCAACACATCTGAAATGTAACGTCCACTGTTCAAAGTGCCGTCAATGCGAACAAGAGGTGACCGAGACGTGTAACCAATGGTAACCCATACCATCACGTCGGGTGATACGCTAGTATGGCGATGACGAATACACGCTTCCAATGAGCGTTCATCGCGATGTCGCCAAACACGGATGCGACCATCATGAAGCTGTAAACAGAACCTGGATTCATCCAAAAAAATGACGTTTTGCCATTCGTGCACCCAGGTTCGTCGTTGCGTACACCATCGCAGGCGGTCCTGTCTGTGATGCAGCGTCAAGGGTAACCGCAGCCGTAGTCTCCGAGCTGATAGTCCGTGCTGCTGCAAACGTCACGAACTGTTCGTGCAGATGGTTGTTGTCTTGCAAACGTTCCCATCTGTTGACTCAGGGATCGAGACGTGGCTGCACGATCCGTTACAGCCATGCGGATAAGATGCCTGTCATCTCGACTGCTAGTGATACTAGGCAGTTGGGATCCAGCAGGGCGTTCCGTATTAAACCTCGCGAACCCACCGATTCCATATTCTGTCATTGGATCTCGACCAACGCGAGCAGCAATGTCGCGATACGATAAACCGCAGTCGCGATGGGCTACAATCCGACCTTTATCAAAGTCGGAAACGTGATGGTACGCATTTGTCCTCCTTACACGAGGCATCACAACAACGTTTCACCAGGCAACGCCGGTCAACTGCTGTTTGTGTATGAGAAATCGGTTGGAAACTTTCCTCAAGTCAGCACGTTGTAGGTGTCGCCACCGGCGCCAACCTTGTGTGAATGCTCTGAAAAGCTAATCAGTTGCATATCACAGCATGTTCTTCCTGTCGGTTATTTTCGCGTCTGTAGCACGTCATCTTTGTGGTGTAGCAAATTTAATGGCCAGTAGTGTATATATGAAGATAGTAACGTTTCTCGAAAAAACAGATACCACTGATGACCGTGCAGCTTCTCTAGAATAAATAATAATTAACTGAAACTCTTAGCTGCCGACAGGTGTTGATATACTTCAATGGGGACAGGTGAAAATTGTGATGTAAATACGCAGACTGAAGGGATGAATGAAAATTTGTATCAAGGCTGGGATTCGAAGCTGGGCCTCCTGTTCACTTCAGAGATGCATCAGCCACTACGCCACCCTGGCACAGTAGTTTTGAAGAGGCTGCACGATCTAACTTAGCACGCCTGCCACCTCAATCCAGATTCCCATTCACGCCTCAGTCCACTTGCTAGTCCCACTGAACTCGAATGCTGGCCTTGGTAAAAGTTTTCATTCGTCAGTCTGCATATACACACCATAGATGTCTGAGACTTGAAAACGTCTGTTGAATCATATGTTTTCATTAGTTTACTCATTTCGAGCTCAAAGGGGCGATTTGTAGTGATTGCTTAGGAGAAGAAGAAGTTCTTAGCCGATGATGATGATGATGACTGGTTTGTCCGTCGCTCAACTGCGCGGTTATCAGCACCTGTACAAATTCCCAACGTTTGCTCAATCCAATCTCGCCACTTTCATGAATGATTATGAAATGATGAGGACAACACAAACACCCGGTCATCTCGAGGGCGGTGAAAACCCTGACCCTGCCGGCTTCCTAGCAGAGATCGCCAAAAACAACTTTATTGTAGATAACCGATTTCGGTAAAACTAAATTATCATTTTCAGATCTTCATATATGATATTATAAACTTACTGTGCCAGCTAAACACAAAATCCGTCCATTGAATTTCCAGGGCCGGCCGCGGTGGCCGAGCGGTTTTAGCCGCTTCAGTCCGGAACTGCGCTGCTGCTGCCGTCGCAGGTTCGAATCCTGCCTCGGGCATGGCTGTGTGTGATGTCCTTAGGTTAGTCAGGTTAAGTAGTTCTAAGTTCTAGGGTACTGATGACCTCAGATGTTAAGTCCCGTAGTGGTCAGAGCCATCTGAACCATCATCTGAATTTCCAGGTACATAAAACATGAAAAGAGCGACGCAATGAGGCGTCAAAATTAAAATTACTGTGTATTTCGCAATTTATCAAAATATCGTTCCCAGAACATATAACGTCATGCCTACCAGGGCGCCACAAAAGTTACCGTTGTACGTAGTAATTTTAATTTTGACCTATCAACGTCCTGCTCATGTAATGTTTTATATGCCTGAAAACTCAATGAAAGATTTTGTGTGTAGCTGCACAAGATGGTTGTAATAACCTCTATGAAGACGTGCAGGTGGTAACATAGTTTTACCACAACCGGTTACTTACTTTGTTACAGCGATATCCGCTAAGAAGTTCTTTTTCGACTATCCAACCACTTGACTAAAGCACCTATGCCTGAGTTTCAGAAGGGATACCCCGTCTCGTTCGATGCTGAAGTGCTGTTCCCATTACAGTTGGAGAGCCTCTGCAGTGATGTTCGGGTTTAGGGGAAATACCAAGTGGGCTGAGGCGTGAATGGGAATTTAGTCTGTGGACGGGAGGTGCTTCGATTCTCTGTGCAGTTGTGCAAAGCCATGGTACCGGTGTTCGTCTGCCTAGTGAGCAGGAGGCCTCGGTTCGAATCCCGGCCTTGGTACAAATTTTCCACTGTCGCTTTATACACTCCTGGAAATTGAAATAAGAACACCGTGAATTCATTGTCCCAGGAAGGGGAAACTTTATTGACACATTCCTGGGGTCAGATACATCACATGATCACACTGACAGAACCACAGGCACATAGACACAGGCAACAGAGCATGCACAATGTCGGCACTAGTACAGTGTATATCCACCTTTCGCAGCAATGCAGGCTGCTATTCTCCCATGGAGACGATCGTAGAGATGCTGGATGTAGTCCTGTGGAACGGCTTGCCATGCCATTTCCACCTGGCGCCTCAGTTGGACCAGCGTTCGTGCTGGACGTGCAGACCGCGTGAGACGACGCTTCGTGCAGTCCCAAACATGCTCAATGGGGGACAGATCCGGAGATCTTGCTGGCCAGGGTAGTTGACTTACACCTTCTAGAGCACGTTGGGTGGCACGGGATACATGCGGACGTGCATTGTCCTGTTGGAACAGCAAGTTCCCTTTCCGGTCTAGGCATGGTAGAACGATGGGTTCGATGACGGTTTGGATGTACCGTGCACTATTCAGTGTCCCCTCGACGATCACCAGTGGTGTACAGCCAGTGTAGGAGATCGCTCCCCACACCATGATGCCGGGTGTTGGCCCTGTGTGCCTCGGTCGTATGCAGTCCTGATTGTGGCGCTCACCTGCACGGCGCCAAACACGCATACGACCATCATTGGCACCGAGGCAGAAGCGACTCTCATCGCTGAAGACGACACGTCTCCATTCGTCCCTCCATTCACGCCTGTCGCGACACCACTGGAGGCGGGCTGCACGATGTTGGGGCGTGAGCGGAAGACGGCCTAACGGTGTGCGGGACCGTAGCCCAGCTTCATGGAGACGGTTGCGAATGGTCCTCGCCGATACCCCAGGAGCAACAGTGACCCTAATTTGCTGGGAAGTGGCGGTGCGGTCCCCTACGGCACTGCGTAGGATCCTACGGTCTTGGCGTGCATCCGTGCGTCGCTGCGGTCCGGTCCCAGGTCGACGGGCACGTGCACCTTCCGCCGACCACTGGCGACAACATCGATGTACTGTGGAGACCTCACGCCCCACGTGTTGAACAATTCGGCGGTACGTCCACCCGGCCTCCCACATGCCCACTATACGCCCTCGCTCAAAGTCCGTCAACTGCACATACGGTTCACGTCCACGCTGTCGCGGCATGCTACCAGTGTTAAAGACTGCGATGGAGCTCCGTATGCCACGGCAAACTGGCTGACACTGACGGCGGCGGTGCACAAATGCTGCGCAGCTAGCGCCATTCGACGGCCAACACCGCGGTTCCTGGTGTGTCCGCTGTGCTGTGCGTGTGATCATTGCTTGTACAGCCCTCTCGCAGTGTCCGGAGCAAGTATGGTGGGTCTGACACACCGGTGTCAATGTGTTCTTTTTTCCATTTCCAGGAGTGTATATACGTCCTATATGTCTGAGTCTTCAAAAGTCACTGGAACCATATAGTTTCATTTAACGTTGCTTTTTATGCACAAAACACGTTGACAAAATAAACTTTTTGACACGTCGTTGGTCTTCCTAGTGTCTGCTGCTTGCGATATGTCAAATATAGTATTTGATTCGAAAGACGCCATTTTAAAAATTAAAATAAAACACTCGACGACTACGAGTTTTAAGCATCGGTTTTATTATAGAGGTTATAATTTTGTTACGGTGTTTTCCCTAAAATTATTTCAGCCTGCGTTGCTATATCTGTCGAGCAAATTGTGAAGATGTATCTACGAAATTATTTAAAGTTATCTTTAGCTTTACGTTATAATATCGTCATGGGAGAGTTTTCTGTTTATGAATGTTGCTCTGTTATCTTTTGCGGGAGTCTTTAGCTGTATAAAAACTGATGAAATGCAATTGGGAAGAAATGTACCACACCGTTCTCTACATAGCCCTTCTGCTAACTGCTTAAGTTTCTGACGCATTCGCTTGGGGTTTTTCCCGAAATCACCTTTTCATCTGTCGATCTTGTTCCGTAAAGAGCGACATGCTGAGTTCTGCTAGGAAGTCTGGAATCGAATCGCAAATCTGGTCAGATGGTCTCAAAGTTGGCATTTTTTCACTAAATGGCACTGCAGGGGGGTGTCAGATTCCTTCCTGAAGTCGAGGAACAGAACATCAATTTGAGCGCCGACGCCTACAGCGCTATGTATCTCATGTAAAAAAATGTCGTGTGACTAGGGCCTCCCGTCGGGTAGACCGTTAGCCGGGTGCAAGTCTCCCGATTTGACGCCACATGCATCTCATAAGGCTGATACTTCACGACTTTTCCGCCCACTCCCCACCCCTTTTCCAAATTACGTGGAGGGAGCTTTGCACATAACTCGTAGCTCGTTAAGATAGTTGGGTTATATGCGCTCTTTATTTACAGTAGTACCCCATTTACACTGATGTATCTAAATCGAAAAAAGGAACAGGACTTGTAAACTTCTGTTTACTATGGAAACCGAATCAGGGGCAGTAAAATGAAAATGAGACAGATGGAAAACGTACACTGTTTTTTATTTCAAAAGTAATCGCCATAACTCTTAATACATTTATCTCATTGTGAGGCTAGATGGTCAATGCTTCCATGAAAAAAAAAGAAAATGTTTGCAGTTGCCTTTGGTACCATGATTGTACCCAAGCGTGCATCTCTACGTTTGAAGCAGAACGACGACTATGAATGCCGTTCTTGAGGGTTCTAAAAATTTGGAAATCGCATAGGGAGAATTCAGGGCAGTATTGACGATATGTAAGACCTTTCCAGCGAAACGCCTTCAGCCCACTAGAAGTAACCTGAAAAACATGTGGGCGGGCATTTTGTTGGCAGGTTGTTTCGAAAATTCTGCAGCAGTTTCGCTGGAAGCCCTTACACATTCCCCGTAATGTCCCCATCCATCCCCATGCGATTTCGAAATTTTTGGAACCCAGAAGAAAGACGTTAGTGACCGTCCAAGTGCACGCCTGGATACAATCAAGTCTTGTCTCACAGTAAGATAAATGTGTTAACAGTTATCGCGATTATCTTCGAAATAATAAACAGTTTATGTTTCGTTTCCAGTTCATTGATCCTGATATTATCAACCTGAAAAGTATTCAGCAACGTAACTATCTTGCAGTTCATCTAATCTCATTCTGGTACAGCTGTTTGACGTTTTAAAGTACGTATCACGAGATTAGTTGATTTGGCGGAAGAGACCAAACAGTGAGGTCTTTGGTTCCATCGGGTTTGGGAAGGGCGAGAAAGGAAGTCGGCTGCGCCCGTGGTGAAGGAAGAGGAAGAAGAGATGAGAGTTTAATGTCCTGTGGACAACGAGGTCATTAGGGGCGGAGCACAAGCTCGGATTCGGGGGTGGAGGGGGGGGGAATGGGGAAGGAAACCAGCAGTGCCCTTGAAACGCCTGGGGTAGAAGGACAGAGAGGATTAGGTTGTGGAAAGGGGCCAAAATATGCTGCTGTCAGTTTCACTCAATGTACAAACTTTACTCATCAACACACAATAGTATAACAAGGATGCAAAACACTTAAAACTTTAATTGACCTCCTTTGATTAACTTTAGATAGGCTGAGGGCCACACTCAAAATCCAAGACACAAGGCCTAAGCAAGAAAATGAAATAGAAGACTCTTCTGGAGGTTTCACCCAAGAATATTTTCTAAATCTTCAATCTAAACAGGCTGAAGGCCATAGCAATTTTATTTTAATGGAAATGGCTCGAGGCTGCATATTAGGCAATAAGAGTTTCAATCAACAAAAGCATAACAATCTTATTCCTTAAGGGCAAGAGAAAGACATTAATTTAAGAGAGATTAACTCAGCTGAAGGCCACACATCAAACGAATAACTAAAATCCAAACTGGGAAATTACTACATAACACACAAGGAACGGCGCTCAGATGTTTCCAAGGGTCGGCCTGGGATCGTAACGCTAACGCCCGTTTAGGTGAGACAGGCAGCGTGACCAACGACTTCTTAAGCTGGAGGCAACCCAACCGACAGACAGCCGACCGATCAATCAACCAAACCAGTTCCGCTCCACGCAACTAGCAAAACGGCCACAAGATTTCAATACACGACACACAGAATATTGGCGTCCACAACGACCAACAATGAACTACACGACGCGCTGGACAGCAACAACACAATAAGGAAAATACACTGCCTAAAATTACGTCAACGACCAGCGCATGTACGCGGAACATCAACGGCCAGAAGGCAGAAGATACCGCTGGTGACCTTCCGTAACAGGGAATAAATTAAGTTAAATTTCATAGGAAGATGGCTGGACTCTTAACCGACTTAAATACACACACGTTGTTGCTCGCTGAAATGTCCCAAAAGCGACAACCAGGATGAAACGAAGAAATATGTTGTGTACATAGTTCCACGTAGTAAGCGCGTACACAACTTTCCCACTAGAGCGCGCCCTGCTAAGCACAACAGCGCAGGCGCAGCGCTCGTCCGTCTCCGCACTACGAGATGGCGCTGCCTTAGAGACGGACCAAATTCTGCTTCCGCCGATCCACGTATTAACATGTAACGCAGCCAATGAGATTGCTGCTAACGTAGAACCTTTTCTCCTCGCGGATCACACTCGCGCAGTGGTGTGTAAAATAGTGACCACTCTGCGGAGCTACAGTTGCAAAGCACCACAGAAAACGTGAGTTCCGTTCCCAAAAATAATGAACAATTTCCTGAGACTATAATTTCGCCCACTAGTTTGACGCCGCGCTGGATTAGCCGAGCGGTCTCAGGCGTTGCAGTCATGGACTGTGCGGCTGGTCTCGACGGAGGTTCGAGTCCTCCCGCGGGCATGGGTGTGTCTGTTTGTCCTTAGGATACTTTAGGTTAAGTAGTGTGTAAGCTAAGGGACCGATGACCTTAGTAGTTAATTCTCATAAGATTTCACATACATATTTTTTTTAAACTAGTTTGACTAGTAATCAGACGGCAGATTCCGGTATTGCGCTGCGGATCTGCACATGGCTGACGTGCACAATTCAAAACTTGATTGTTTACCGAATGAGGTCGGTGACTGGCCTGATTTTCACAGAATTAGTCGGATTGCCAAAAGTATGTCATGGGAAACAATAGTGCAAAGTAAGCAATCTGTTTTAAAAAATCCGTCAGATTCCGTAACCGGTAATCGTGTAGATAATGCAACATGTCTCCGCACCACAAAACACAACACAGGTGACACCCGACGGCATCAGGTGAAAAGAATACGGAAGCGATGCTTCACATTTTCATGCAAATGATGGTTAAACAGAATAATAAAAATGATGAACGATTTTCCATCATACAAGAAATCGGGTTGGAAACAGTGATCAGTTATGAGAAATACGAGAAGAACAAGATGATACCATCAGTAAGTTCAATGAACAACTTTGCCGGCCGCTATGGCCGAACGGTTCTAGGCGCCTCAACCGGAACCGCGCTGATGCTACGGTCCGCAGGTTCGAATCCTGCCTCAGGCATGGATGCCTGTGATGTTCTAAGGTTAGTTAGGTTTAAGTGGTTCTAAGTCTAGGGGACTGATGACCTCAGATGTTAAGTCCCATAGTGCTCGGGGCCATTTGAACAACTTTCCATCATATGAGAAATATAAGTTGACACCACCACTCAGTTCAATGAACAATTTTCCACCATACATGACGAGCTTAAATCGTACACAGAATCGACTGATAACCATTTCAAACAGGTAGAAACAAACATTAAGGTCAGTGAAAAATTTAAGATATGAATGTAGTGAAACCTATAAAAGCTTACAGATTAAATCCAATAAGTTAATGAAAGAATAGATCAACAAGGTACTCGATCAGATGCACGTCTTAAAGTTCACACAGAGACCTCTGAAAAACGATACAACGACTTTCTCCGTAAACACACAGAGGAAAACAATCAGTTGTTACAGTCATTGGCAGTACAAAGACAGGAACTACAACAGCAGTTGGCCACTAGTAGAGATGGGCAAACTGAAACACGTAACTGTTTCGAAACAAATGAAACAGTACAATGTAATGTTTCGATATGCTGTTTCGTAACAGTGAAACAGTTTGTGTTTTGTAATCTAATAAACCTACGCATTTTATCATCTTGAATGTCTACTCTATAAGTATGTCCATATAAACACAAATGAGGTGCTAGAGCGCTAATCATATCGCAGAAAGTATGAAACTATCACTTAGGCGTCTTGGCAGTTTCGTATTTCCTGCAGCAAATGCGCTGCTTTCGTGTCGTGTGACTTCCATACTTTTCAATTAGCTGAGGACAGTCATAGCTGAAGACAAGAACCACCACAAACGGAACTGGAAGTGGGAGCAAACTGCAGAAACAACGGATATGCTACTGGGATTCCCATATTCTGTTAGTATGGGTAATATACCCATCCCGCTAATTTCCATTCACACAAAGCGAATCATTGTGGATAATAGGCACAGTGACTATAGATTCACAAATAATTCGAATAAATAACAAAGTATAACAGAAAAAAATTTTGTCTTTCAAGGGTTTTCGAACCGTTACTATAAATTCACCATGCTTCCCAGCATTTCCTGTTCACCATTACACTATCAGTGATACGTCAAACAGATTGCTTGCAATTATACCTATATCAAATTTATGTATATGTTTAATAACTGCCACTCTACGCCTTTTTTTATTCAAAATGTTGTAGGCTTACTTGCGTTTCTTAATGTGATTACTGTACATGAACAGAGAAGTGTATGTTATAAAAAAGTGTAATTTAACTGAATGATTTTCACATATTTATTATTTTGAATGTGAATAGTATGTGTTGTTTTATTGTTTGGTTAGTGTTTATAAAGCAGATGTTACGCCATTTCGTAATAGGACAGTCAGCTAGAAACGAAGCTTTATTTTCGGATATCTTCAGCTTCACGCTATTGCTTGTCAAAAAGATTTCGACACTCTTGAAAGTGTTTCATGAAGTGTTATGTTGTGTTTCAGTACCTGTGCCAAGCCCGAATCTCGTCCGACACAGAGCGGAATGAAACATCACTGTTTCGATACAAGCACAGGTGGACTGAAACACCCTTATTTTGGAACAACGATACAGTTTCTGTGTCTGGCTTGAGATCGAATCTGGTCCGCTTATCCGAGACAGGGGCGGAATGAAACACCACTGTTTCGAAACAGTGAACCACAGCCGTTCCGAAACATTGAAACAGCTCCATGTATCGAAACATAGAAACAGTGGCCAAGTCTAGTCACTAGTCTTACAACCCTTGTTGATGCTAGTGTAACTTCCGGTACCGATAGGGTGACTATATTTTCTTCGGAAAAAAGTGGGACTTTCATACATTTTCTTGGCCAAAAAGTGGGACCATTTTTATTTCTCGTTAAATATCACTTTTAATGCTAACATTTCTTCTTCCTCTGCAAATGTGTGTGTGTGTGTACAAAACCAAACAAAGAATGGAAAGACTGGAAAGAAGTACATTTCAAGTTTTCAGAAATTTACTTATTAAGAAATGTAACATTTGTAACACAGAATGTAGAAAGACATACAGTAATAATCACTACAAAAAAAGTTCTTAGTGAACACAAGGAATTTATGGCTTTGTGGATTCCACATTGCAATCATATTTCTTCGAAGATGAAATTTCATTCAGCAACTCAGGTTTGCGTAATAGGTATGAATAGAAGTCAGTGCAACTGTATTCACTGAAGTTTAAACAGGTCAGTAAAATATCCTTAACGCTCCTCACCGTAAATCTATTCCTCTCATCTGTCCACTGTGACGATAGTAAGCTGAAAACTCTTTCAACATTTGCATTGGGGGCAGGGAGTGAAAAGAAGTACTGCATTATATTAAGCGATTCTCTGAACTGTTCATTACACTGGCAAGATCTGAAAAACCTACACCATGTTTCATGCGCCACCAACTGATTCCATTGTTTACTTTCTGTTTCCACTTGTTGTTTTATAAATGACTGTATATGAACTATTTCGTCAAATAATAGGCTGTCATTTACTATAATGCCCTTTTCATTTATCCACATTAAAGTATTTTCAACTGCTGACCATTCTGGTGGTTCTGTGGGCATCATCCACGAGAATACAGAAAGCTATTCCCTGTAACCATGAGGATAAACAGTCTACTGAAGCATCATAAATCGTGATACAGCTATGTCAAATATCTTAACAGACTGGTCATCACAATCATTAAGCAGTTTTTTTTTACACTTAGTGGTATCAAATGTTCATGTTTCCTTCAATTTAGACTTGTCAAAGCTTTATTTAAGATTGCTAATACTTCAAATATGGAATTATTCTGTTTCTCAATGCTCAGAATGGATTGTTGGAAAACACTCATTTGTGAATGTACGAAAAGTAAATAACATTCATTTATAGGATCACTAAAAAAACTCTTTAAGATTGCAGGGCACTTTGAGTTAGACTGTGAGAAAAAGTAATATTTCAAAGGTTCGTACAGTTTCAAGATCCTTTATATGGCTGGCAACAATGACAGCCACCTTGTTTTGGAAAAGGAAAGTAAATTTTTGTAAGTGACACCAACAAATTCACAGAATTCAGTGAGTTCTTGAACACGAATAGAAAAAATATGAAAATCGTTGTACAACTTCATGACAATGCAGTCAATGTCAACAGGTAAAACATCACAAGCACTTTGAAGTGTGTTATGAACAACATGTGTTGGACAACATATGCCAACAATGTTAGAGTTTTTTAATTTTTCTTTCAGATGTGTAAAAACATTCTTACCCTCTTTCTCCATTAACCCCCCAAAATTACAGTTAGTATTGTCTGCACCAAATGCAACACGCTTTGAAATGATACTGAATGACTGTATAACATGAGAAAGATAATTAGAAATTGTTTCGGACTTTTCGTTCTGCAATTCATCAAGATCAAGCAATTTCGTCTGCAGTCCACCCTCACTTACAGAAAAATACTGAACTATCACAGGAAAAATTTTCTGATGCCCATGGTTTGCTAGCATCAGTAGATATTGAAAAGTATTTTGCACTGTTTGCAGCAGCTCTTACCTGTTTCTGGGAATGCGGAGCTATAACATTGTTGATAATTGCTTCACACTTTGTTCTTCCACACGAAACATTTTCTGCAATCTTAGAATCAGGGGAAATTTTTTTGTTCAGTTGAACACTGCAGTCCTTAGAACGATAGATTTGGTGGTGTTTAACAACATGGAATGACAGGGTTCCTTCTGCTGCAGCTACGTTTTTCTGTTCCTGTGTGTTTGAAGTTACAAAATATCTCGTCATTTTTTGCGAGGAACTTGCCGATCGAAGATTCTTCCTGTGTTTCTCTGATTCCATATGATGCTTGATATCTGCAGCACCACCGTGAGACACGGATACAGCACAGTTACATACGCTACGTTTTGCTGAACAGTCATTGTCTGTAGCAGTGAAGCAAGGAAATTTCCTCTGAAGCTCTTCCGAAAACTTTGATTTTCGTTTCGGCATCGCCATCAATTCTTTTATCTTGGCGATTCGCGCATGCCCGCCCACACGCGGGAGATTGCTGCGTTGCCAGTTGTAGGCGCTAAGAGAAGCAGCGACATAGTATAGTTCGCAAACTTACGTTTAGCGGGGAGCGCGCAGTTCATAAAGTAAAGCCACCACGGCCGCATTGACCCTTTCGCTGCTACAGAGACGTGCTCCCCGCATTCCGCGATGAGCGCGATTTTGTCATCATTGCCCTGCTCGCCTGTGCAGACACATGGTGTTTCGACTGCTTTGACCCACTTTATGATTCGATGTCACAAAAACTATTTGGCGCAAAATTTTGATTTTTGCACATATTCTTGACTGATACCTTCCCCCATAAATGACTTACTTTTGTTTCGATGTTCAACGCAGTTATTGTGCAGCATTAGATGTAGTAAACCATTGCACGAAATTTTGAAGAGTTTGCAGAGGTAAAAGTCCATAGCGTATACTTTCGGTATGGTTGATTTTAGTTGCCACTAGAAATTTAAAAAAATTACATTCAAACAAATAAAATTCATGAAGTAAGACACTTCTATTTTTTTAAAAAAAAAACGAAAATATTAAGCACTGATCAAGGATTGAACTCAGAACCTTTCGCTTAGCAGCCATACACTTTAACCATTACACTAACGTAGCACATAATTCACTAATCTCCCGGAGGACTTTAAAATTTCTTGCAAAATACCGACAAACACTGTTGGTATGATTATGAATTACGTTTCGTTGAAGTACAAAAGGAAATAAACAATTACCGCTGTTCTTCATTGCGAAAAAGCGGTTAGTGTGAATGATACAAACACCTTTCCTTGCTATCGCCTGAATTAGGAGGCTTACTGCTTGTTTGGTTTAATTAATTAATAGAATATGAAGCAATTGGTATAAAGAATGCTTTTTCCAAACTTTCTATAAAAGAAAGTCTGCTATCAAGACATTGCTTTTGTTCAATTACTTTATTTATGACTGAACGTTTCTAAAGCTGAAGACACTCGTCCATGGCCTGCACTGCAGTCGAGCTCTGGCAACGTCGTTCTCTGCTCATTGGCTGACCGTGTTTTGTGACGTCAGATGCGCAGAACGAACCTAAACTCGGCCGCCGTCATAAATGACGCGCACTTATTGTTAGCACTTCACGAAACTGATACTGAGTGCTGATAACAATGGCAAGCAAAAGCAAAGAAAATAAGAGAACGCAACAATTACAGTGCTTAAGATGTACATTATCAGGGGGTACCCAACGTACGGAATGTCAGTTTCAATTGATAGTTTATAAAATCGAACACTCAGAAAATATTTTAACCACTTCGTAAATGTCTGAAAATAATCCTTGAAAATCGGGACAAATTGCTTGTTTTAAAAAAAAAGTCGGGACAAATTTTTGAGCCTCAAAAAACGGGACAATCCCGATTAATCGAGACGTATGGTCACCCGAGGTACAGATGAGGTTAACACAATAAAGCAATCACAGAACCAAATACAGACAGACGTAACTGATTTCAAAACCACTGCTGACACACGAATCCAAGAAGTTGAAAAAAAGTGTACGGATGACATTTGGTCGTTAAGCTCCCATCCTAAAAGAGCTGGTGCATGACCCTGACACAATTAAAATAGATTTAAAAAAGATCAACAAAACTACACGCAAACTACAGAAACGAGAAGACGCTTTACATTCAAACAATTCCAGACACATTCTTACGCTCACGGAACAACGTGATGCGCTATCGGTAAGATTAGGAACACTTGAAAATCAAACCGAAAATGAATCAGACAACACAGCTCCCATTCCGTTCACCGAATCTCAAGAATACCAGTCCATGCAGCTAACATTAACCCTAGCATTACCAACGGGAGGGCCTCGTAGGCCCACTGACTCAGTTTTTCTGTGTTGTATCCACACCCTTTGATATATGAACTTGAAAGCAAAGGTAATTGTTCGTTATTGAATGTACTGTTGAGTAATTACAGAATTTCGGAATAAAAATGTAATTAAAATTCATTTACTTGATTTAATTCTCTGTGGGCCTTAGAAGCCCACCCGTTGGTAATAGCAAGGAAAGATTTACGAGGTTGAGTCGTTTCAAATTCTTACCATGAAACGAATTTTGGCATTGTTGCCTTCAGACATATTATTATGAAGCGGACCATTGTTATTTTCAGTGTTTCTGCTGCTGTTGAACCAGCAACATGAGTAGACATCGTTTACGTGATAGTTCCATTGAAAGAGTGCTAGAAGAAGTTTTGAACGAATCAGATTTAGAGGAAAGTGAAGTGGATGATGATGTGGAAGAAATTAGAACTGATTCATCGTCTGAGAATGAAGATGAGGTTGAAGCCAATCCACCAGATGATAATGATACGGAATGTGATAAATTCATTGCAAAAAGTGGACGAGAGTATATTACGAAGCCATCTCGACAATATCGGCGTTCTGTACAAAATATAGTGCGAGAAAGAATGGGGCTAGGACAACAAGGAAGAATTGCGTCTCCGAAAGAGGCTATAGAGCTCTTTTTTACACCTCAAATTATGAATCTAATAAAACTACACTCAAATGAAGAGGCTTCTCGACTAGGTATTCAGCACACAGATGAAGATGAGTTATTTTGTTATATAGGACTCTTGCTAATCATGGGTTCAAATCATGACAATAAGATACCTGTCCAAGATTTATGGTCTTTGCTTCAGGGCCGACAAGTGTACTATGGATCAATGAGTCGGACCCGATTTTTCGAATTGACTAAAATATTGAGGTTTGATGATAAGAACACAAGAGAAATTCGTCGCCAGACTGACAAGTTTGCTCCAATGAGGGAAATTTTTGAAAGCTTCAATTCTTCACTTCCATTGTATTTCATTCCTGGTCTACATACAACAGTGGACGAGATGTTGTCTTTGTTCCGTGGTCGCTGTCCATTCAAGGTGTTTCTAAAAGAAAAACCTGGAAAATACGGCATTCTAATTCGAATGCTGTCTGATTCTGAGACTAGATATGTGATCAGCATGGACATCTATACAGGCAAGTCAGGAAATACACAGCATTCAAATGGACCGATGGAAATTGTAAAGAGACTAATAAAACCTATTGAAAAATCAGGCCGTAATGTTACCACAGATCGGTACTATGCTTCAGTGGAGCTTGCTGAGACTCTATGGAATGATTTTCGCCTCACACTTGTTGGCACCCTACAGTCTAACAGACGACACATACCTGAAGGGCTGAAGACTACAACTGGCCGCAGTTTACACTCTTCCATCTTTGCTTATACTGACCCTCAGACACAGAGGCCACCAGTTACTCTTGCATCAACGCTAGTCCGCGAGAAGCCAAAACGACTGCTGTTGATGCTTTCAACTTATCACTCAGAAGGGGTGTTGAATGAAGACTCAAAAAAGACTAACATAAATCTTTTTTATAATTCTACAAAGGGAGGCGGGGACACCATAGACCAGATGGCAAGACACTACAGCACAAAGAGAGGAACAAGAAGATGGCCTTTGTCCCTCTTCTACACACTCATTGACATAGCAGCAATAAATGCATATTCACTCTTCCTCCTCAACTTTCCGAATTGGAAAAAGAATTTGCTAAACCGCAGAAGAGTTTTTATCACTAACTTAGGTCTCGAACTAATAAGATCTCAAGTAGATAAACGGGCACAAAATTTGTATGGACTTCAGAAGCCAGTAATAATGGCAATGGAAAGCATCACACAACGGAAGCTCAGCTGCTCTGTAGAACCATCATCCTCAACAGCAGAACCAGGAACACGTGGACGGTGCCACCTATGCTGCCAAGAAGCTGCATCTAAAAAGATCAAGTACAACAAGCTGGGAAAGTCAACTGTTACCTGCTCTCAGCGCCACAAACACGTCTGTGGGAAACACTGCAGGAAGACAGTGTTGTGTGAAAAATGCGTTGCAGAATGAGACAGTAAATTTTGTTTGCTTCATGTAGTGTATCGAATTAAAAAAGTCGTTTTTATAAGAAAACACTATTTTGAAACATTATTCCAAAAAATATATAAACTGAATCTCGTGATTTGTTCATTTTATTCCTATTATAATAACATCTTTTATTATCCAGTATACAAAAACAATGTCTAAGCATTTTGAATTGTTATTAGAGGTATCAGAAGTAAATAAGCTTGATTTATGATAAAATAAATTGTGGTATTGTTTATGGGCCTTTGAGGCCCCCCCGTTGGTATTACATGTAACAAAAAATACGTTGGTAATGCTAGAGTTAAACCAACATGGCGCACATAACTGTTCGCTACGTAGGAAAGTTTACATCAGGAAGTAGACAATATCAAAAATTTTCTCAATCAGTTTCAAACTAACGTGCCACAGCAACCGTCACCTACTTTTCAGCCTCACAATAATATATGAGCAGACTACAAAAGTGGGTGACTTTGATACAAGCCAGTCATCTCACAATCAGTTCTTTTACGCCGCCGAATCCTCTCAAAAACTAGAATGCGAAGGATTCAACTATAAACATTTCCTATCTGTAAACAAAGTCAAGATATTTAGAATTCCCCTTGATGGGGTGCATCAATTTTCATTTTCGCTGCCACCAAATTGTCCAGTGATACACAAGCTCGAATTTATCTGCAGCTTCTTAGAGGGAGAACCTTCGATGCTTCTGAGACCCATAGCAAGGCAGTGTCAGTCCATCGAAGAGCTCCAAAATGCATTTCTATCCGTGGTGCTACAGAGGAAAGCTGTCAGAGACAGCAAAGGACTTGGAAGAGCAGTTGAACGGAATGGACAGTGTCTTGAAAGGAGGATATAAGATGAACATCAACAAAAGCAAAACGAGGATATGGAATGTAGTCAAATTAAGTTGGGTGATGCTGAGGGAATTAGATTAGGAAATGAGACACTTAAATTAGTAAAGGAGTTTTGCTATTTGGGGAGCAAAATAACTGATGATGGTCGAAGTAGAGAGGATATAAAATGTAGACTGGCAACGGCAAGGAAAGCGTTTCTGAAGAAGAGAAATTTGTTAACGTCGAGTATAGATGTGTCACGAAGTCATTTCTGAAAGTATTTGTATGGCGTGTAGCCATGTATGGAAGTGAAACATGGACGGTAAATAGTTTGGACAGGAAGAGAATAGAAGCTTTCAAAATGTGGTGCTACAAAAGAATGTTGAAGATTAGATGGGTAGATCACATAACTAATGAGGAGGTATTGAATAGAATTGGGGAGAAGAGGAGTTTGTGGCACAACTTGACAAGAAAAAGGGACCGGTTGGTAGGATATGTTCTGAGGCATCAAGGGATCACAAATTTAGCATTCGATGGCAGCGTGGTGGGTAAAAATCGTAGAGGGAGACCAAGAGATGAATACACTAAGCAGATTCAGAAGGATGTAGGTTGCAGTAAGTACTGGGAGATGAAGAAGCTTGCACAGGAAAGGGTAGCATGGAAAGCTGCATCAAACCAGTCTCAGGACTGAAGACAACAACAACAACAACAACAACAACAACATCTGTGTATTGGTCGGAAACGACTCAGAGAGGCATTAAATACCAGCTAATTAGTTTACCCAATTTTGAACAGTCTAGTTTTCCAACTATTACCTAGTTTTTTTGAATATATGGTTCAACAAATACAGTATCTGACCGAACCGTATAGCACCGCGCTCATACAGTTATGCATCTCAAAACTTTCGCGTTCATTACGGGTTTCCCTTCTCACCGGATAACAAAAGGAAAGCATTTCAGCTTTCAGTGACTTATTACAATTATTAGAAATTAAGCACTCGGACTACTCTTTTGTCAATAAGATCTTTAATAACAGCAGTCAAGGTAATAACTCATTCGGTTACAACGAGCAATCTCGCCCATTCCATAACAAGAGAAACAAAAGATTTGATTCAGACAACGAATTTGATCAACATTTTAATAAGAGGCAACATTTTGACAACCAGTATACTCAGCAGCAGTAACCAATATCAGAATTTCGACGCCAACAATCACAGTGTCCAGTCGCAATTCGTGCCGCAGTGGCCCGAAAACATCCAACAACAATACGTTCGACAAGCGCAACCAAAGGTCAATGCGCCACCGCCCAGCTTTGCCAGGCAGCCCAGACCAGTAATTTTACGCAACCGCAAGAGAGTAACTTCTCCCACAAAAACCAGTGGTCACAGTCACCTCGAGACGATCAACAGCAAAGAAATTTTCACCACAAGCATGAAGGGATTAATCAACAATTTAAGCGTAATTTTGGCAACATCAACTTTCATCACAATCAGCCACAGCAGGCTCAGTTCATTCTTAATGAACCTAACGTTCGTTTCTATCCGCCGCGACATTCAGCAGACCATCACAACCGTTCAGTACATACACTCCTGGAAATGGAAAAAAGAACACATTGACACTGGTGTGTCAGACCCACCATACTTGCTCCGGACACTGCGAGAGGGCTGTACAAGCAATGATCACACGCATGGCACAGCGGACACACCAGGAACCGCGGTGTTGGCCGTCGAATGGCGCTAGCTGCGCAGCATTTGTGCACCGCCGCCGTCAGTGTCAGCCAGTTTGCCGTGGCATACGGAGCTCCATCGCAGTCTTTAACACTGGTAGCATGCCGCGACAGCGTGGACGTGAACCGTATGTGCAGTTGACGGACTTTGAGCGAGGGCGTATAGTGGGCATGCGGGAGGCCGGGTGGACGTACCGCCGAATTGCTCAACACGTGGGGCGTGAGGTCTCCACAGTACATCGATGTTGTCGCCAGTGGTCGGCGGAAGGTGCACGTGCCCGTCGACCTGGAACCGGACCGCAGCGACGCACGGATGCACGCCAAGACCGTAGGATCCTACGCAGTGCCGTAGGGGACCGCACCGCCACTTCCCAGCAAATTAGGGACACTGTTGCTCCTGGGGTATCGGCGAGGACCATTCGCAACCGTCTCCATGAAGCTGGGCTACGATCCCGCACACCGTTAGGCCGTCTTCCGCTCACGCCCCAACATCGTGCAGCCCGCCTCCAGTGGTGTCGCGACAGGCGTGAATGGAGGGACGAATGAAGACGTGTCGTCTTCAGCGATGAGAGTCGCTTCTGCCTTGGTGCCAATGATGGTCGTATGCGTGTTTGGCGCCGTGCAGGTGAGCGCCACAATCAGGACTGCATACGACCGAGGCACACAGGGCCAACACCCGACATCATGGTGTGGGGAGCGATCTCCTACACTGGCCGTACACCACTGGTGATCGTCGAGGGGACACTGAATAGTGCACGGTACATCCAAACCTTCATCGAACCCATCGTTCTACCATTCCTAGACCGGCAAGGGAACTTGCTGTTCCACCAGGACAATGCACATCCGCATGTATCCCGTGCCACCCAACGTGCTCTAGAAGGTGTAGGTCAACTACTCTGGCCAGCAAGATCTCCGGATCTGTCCCCCATTGAGCATGTTTGGGACTGGATGAAGCGTCGTCTCACGCGGTCTGCACGTCCAGCACGAACGCTGGTCCAACTGAGGCGCCAGGTGGAAATGGCATGGCAAGCCGTTCCACAGGACTACATCCAGCATCTCTACGATCGTCTCCATGGGAGAATAGCAGCCTGCATTGCTGCGAAAGGTGGATATAGACTGTACTAGTGCCGACATTGTGCATGCTCTGTTGCCTGTGTCTATGTGCCTATGGTTCTGTCAGTGTGATCATGTGATGTATCTGACCCCAGGAATGTGTCAATAAAGTTTCCCCTTCCTGGGACAATGAATTCACGGTGTTCTTATTTCAATTTCCAGGAGTGTATAATTGAACCAACGCAGAAATCTTCTGCCACCAATCAGCTCACTAGTGATGTATGACTAGAACATCGGAAAATGTCGAATGCAATTTTTTCAGTAGTTGCAAGGGCAACAGTCTGGATGATTGACTGATCTGGCCTTGTAACAATAACCAAAACGGCCTTGCTGCGCTGGTACTGCGAACAACTGAAAGCAAGGGGAAACTACGGCCGTAATTTTTCCCGAGGGCATGCACCTTTACTGTATAGTTAAATGATGATGGCGTCCTCTTGGGTAAAATATTCCGGAGGTAAAATAGTCCCCCATTCGGATCTCCGGGCGGGGACTACTCAAGAGGATGTCGTTATCAGGAGAAAGAAAACTGGCGTTCTACGGATCGGAGCGTGGAATGTCAGATCCCTTAATCGGGCAGGTAGGTTAGAAAATTTAAAAAGGGAAATGTATGGGTTAAAGTTAAATATAGTGGGAATTAGTGAAGTTCTGTGGCAGGAGGAACAAGACTTCTGGTCAGGTGACTACAGGGTTATAAACACTAAGTCAAATAGGGGTAATGCAGGAGTAGGTTTAATAATTAATAGGAAAATAGGAATGCGGGTAAGCTACTACAAACAGCATAGTGAACGCATTATTGTGGCCAAGATAGATACGAAGCCCACACCTACTACAGTAGTACAAGTTTATATGCCAACTAGCTCTGCAGATGACGAAGAAATTGAAGAAATGTATGATGAAATAAAAGAAATTATTCAGATAGTGAAGGGAGACGAAAATTTAATAGTCATGGGTGACTGGAATTCGAGTGTAGGAAAAGGGAGAGAAGGAAACGTAGTAGGTGAATATGGATTGGGGCTAAGAAATGAAAGAGGAAGCCGCCTGGTAGAATTTTGCACAGAGCACAACTTAATCATAGCTAACACTTGGTTTAAGAATCATGATAGAAGGTTGTATACATGGAAGAACCCAGGAGATACTAAAAGGTATCAGATAGATTATGGAATGGTAAGAGAGAGATTTAGGAACCAGGTTTTAAATTGTAAAACGTTTCCAGAGGCAGATGTGGACTCTGACCACAATCTATTGATTATGACCTGTAGATTAAAACTGAAGAAACTGCAAAAAGGTGGGAATTTAAGGAGATGGGACCTGGATAAGCTGAAAGAATCAGAGATTGTACAGAGTTTCAGGGAGAGCATTAGGCAACAATTGACAGGAATGGGGGAAAGAAATACAGTAGAAGAAGAATGGGTAGCTTTGAGGGATGAAGTAGTGAAGGCAGCAGAGGATCAAGTAGGTAAAAAGACGAGGGCTAGTAGAAATCCTTGGGTAACAGAAGAAATATTGAATTTAATTGATGAAAGGAGAAAATATAAAAATGCAGTAAATGAAGCAGGCAAAAAGAAATACAAACGTCTAAAAAATGAGATCGACAGGAAGTGCAAAATGGCTAAGCAGGGATGGCTAGAGCACAAATGTAAGGATGTAGAGGCGTATCTCACTAGGGGTAAGATAGATACTGCCTACAGGAAAATTAAAGAGACCTTTGGAGATAAGAGAACCACTTGCATGAACATCAAGAGCTCAGATGGAAACCCAGTTCTAAGCAAAGAAGGGAAAGCAGAAAGGTGGAAGGAGTATATAGAGGGTCTATACAAGGGCGATGTACTTGAGGACAATATTATGGAAATGGAAGAGGATGTAGATGAAGATGAAATAGGAGATACGATACTGCGTGAAGAGTTTGACAGAGCACTGAAAGACCTGAGTCAAAACAAGGCCCCCGGAGTAGACAACATTCCATTGGAACTACTGACGGCCTTGGGAGAGCCAGTCCTGACAAAACTCTACCATTCGGTGAGCAAGATGTATGAAACAGGCGAAATACCCTCAGACTTCAAGAAGAATATAATCATTCCAATCCCAAAGAAAGCAGGTGTTGACAGATGTGAAAATTACCGAACAATCAGTTTAATAAGCCACAGCTGCAAAATACTAACACGAATTCTTTACAGACGAATGGGAAAACTAGTAGAAGCCGACCTCGGGGAAGATCAGTTTGGATTCCGTAGAAATACTGGAACACGTGAGGCAATACTGGCCTTACGACTTATCTTAGAAGAAATATTAAGGAAAGGCAAACCTACGTTTCTAGCATTTGTAGACTTAGAGAAAGCTTTTGACAATGTTGACTGGAATACTCTCTTTCAAATTCTAAAGGTGGCAGGGGTAAAATACAGGGAGCGAAAGGCTATTTACAATTTGTACAGAAAGCAGATGGCAGTTATAAGAGTCGAGGGGCATGAAAGGGAAGCAGTGGTTGGGAAGGGAGTAAGACAGGGTTGTAGCCTCTCCCCGATGTTATTCGATCTGTATATTGAGCAAGCAGTAAAAGAAACAAAAGAAAAATTTGGAGTAGGTATTAAAATCCATGGAGAAGAAATAAAAACTTTGAGGTTTGCCGATGACATTGTAATTCTGTCAGAGACAGCAAAGGACTTGGAAGAGCAGTTGAACGGAATGGATGGTGTCTTGAAGGGAGGATATAAGATGAACATCAACAAAAGCAAAACGAGGCTAATGGAATGTAGTCGAATTAAGTCGGGTAATGTTGAGGGTATTAGGTTAGGAAATGAGACACTTAAAGTAGTAAAGGAGTTTTGCTATTTGAGGAGCAAAATAACTGATGATGGTCGAAGTAGAGAGGATATAAAATGTAGACTGGCAATGGCAAGGAAAGCGTTTCTGAAGAAGAGAATTTTGTTAACATCGAGTGTAGATTTAAGTGTCAGGAAGTCATTTCTGAAAGTATTTGTATGGAGTGTAGCCATGTATGGAAGTGAAACGTGGACGGTAAATAGTTTGGACAAGAAGAGAATAGAAGCTTTCGAAATGTGGTGCTACAGGAGAATGCTGAAGATTAGATGGGTAGATCACATAACTAATGAGGAAGTATTGAATAGGATTGGGGAGAAGAGAAGTTCGTGGCACAACTTGACCAGAAGAAGGGATCGGTTGGTAGGACATGTTCTGAGGCATCAAGGGATCACCAATTTAGTATTGGAGGGCAGCGTGGAAGGTAAAAATCGTAGGGGGAGACCAAGAGATGAATACACTAAGCAGATTCAGAAGGATGTAGGTTGCAGTAAGTACTGGGAGATGAAGAAGCTTGTACAGGATAGAGTAGCATGGAGAGCTGCATCAAACCAGTCTCAGGACTGAAGACCACAACAACAACAACAGTTGAAATTAAAATTGGGTTATATTTTTTTTTTCTGGAGTGATCAACTCTGGTTCACCAGTAACAGTGATAAATGAAACAGCATTCCAATAATGTAACGCTGATAATACCTGTCATACCTTTCCACTTAGTAAAACGAAAGTAGGAGGCGCGATCTCTAACAAGGGAGTAGATGTGAAACTGCAAACCCACCTATCTTTTATACTTGATGATCACACATTTCATGCTAATTTCTGGATCGTTCCTCTCTTAACAAACGACGCCGTCGTTGGTATGGATTTCCTTTGCGAACACAATGCTGTAATCATCTTTAAACGGTCATTGCTTATACTGAAATCCGATACGCAACAACTATCTGTCACTTTTGAGAATACTTTGTCAGCTGAGAAGCAAGATGTTAACAGAATAGAGGTCACTTCAGCATCTAAGAATACTAACCGGCGTACAACATTCTCTACAGACACGTATTTCCGTTGTAACAATTTCCCTGAGCAAGTAGATTATGACATTGAGCAGACGATCTACAGTAACGTGAATCAATGTAAAGCTTCGACCGACGAAGGACGCCTACAGTTGCAGGATATTCTTTTACAGCACTCTGAAGTACACTCATGCTCATAAATTAAGGATAATTGCAGAATGTGGTGTCACAACGTGGCACTGCACAAAACTGGCGAGAATAGCATAGGGACATAGGTAACAAAAAAATGGTTCAAATGGCTCTGAGTACTATGGGACTTAAATTCTGAGGTCATCAGTCCCCTAGAACTTAGAACTACTTAAACCTAACTAACCTAAGGACATCACACACATTCATACCCGAGGCAGGATTCGAACCTGCGACCGTAGCAGCAGCGCAGTTCCAGACTGTAGCGCCTAGAACCGCTCGGCCACTTCGGCCGGCACATAGGTAACACACACGACGCAGATCTGTAAGTCCACGGTATTGGTGATGGTGAGAAAACACATGTGCTACAAAACGCATGTACCCCGATATCAATTGGGATATGATCACCATGCATACGTACACAGGCCACACAACGTTTTGGCATACTCTGGATCAGGTGGTCGAGCAGCTGCTGGGGTATGACCTCCCATTCTTGCTCCAGTGCCTGTCGGAGCTCCTGAAGTGTCGTAGGGGTTTGAAGACGTGCAGCGACACGTCGACTGAGAGCATCCCAGACGTCCTCGATGGGGTCTAGGTCTGGAGAACAGGCAGGCCACTCCATTGGCCTGGTATCTTCTGTTACAAGGTACTCCTCCACGATGGCAGCTCGGTGGGGCCGTGCGTTATCATCCATCAGGAGGAAGGTGGGACCCACAGCACCCCTGAAAAGGCGGACATACTGGTGCAAAATGACGTCCCGATACACCTGACCTGTTACTGTTCCTCTGTCAAAGACGTCCAGGTGTGTACGTGCACCAGTCATAATCCCACCCCACACCATCAAACCACGACCTCCATGCAGGTCCCTTTCAGGAACATTAAGGGGTTGGCATCTGGTTCCTGGTTCACACCAGATGAAAACCTGGCGAGAATCACTGTTCAGACTATACCTGGGCTCGTCCGTGAACATAACCTGGGACCACTGTTCCAATGACCGTGTACTGTCTTCTTGACACCAGACTTTACGGGCTCTCCTGTGACCAGGGGTCAGTGGAATGCACCTTGCAGGTCTCCGGGCGAACAAACCGTGTCTCTTCAGTCGTCTGTAGACTGTGTGTCTGGAGACAACTGTTCCAGTGGCTGCGGTAAGGTCCCGAGCGAGGCTACCTGCAGTACTCCGTGGCCGTCTCCGGGCACTGAGATATCGGTCTTCTTGTGGTGTTGTACGCTGAGGACGTCCCGTACTGTACCGCCTGGACACGTTTCCTGTCTGCTGGAATCGTTGCCATAATCTTGAAATCACAGTTTGTGGCACACGGAGGACGCATGCTACGACCTGCTGTGTTTGACCAGCCTCCAGTCGCCCTAGTATTCTACCCCTCATAATGTCATCAATATGTGTTCTTTGAGCCATTTTCAACACATAGTCACCATTAACGTCTGAAAACGTCTGCACACTTACTCGCTGCACCGTACTCTGACATGCACCAACACACCTCTGCGTATATGGACTGCTGCCAGCGCCACCGTGCGACGACCGCAGGTCAAATGCACCGCATGGTCATAGCCCGAGGAGATTTAAACCCTCAAACAGCCCACCAGAGCATTGTTTCACCATGTATTAGCATTATCCTTAATTTATGACCGTCCGTAAGTGTATTTAATAATGTACCAGGAACCATGTTCAGCTTTGTTTACGAATTTCAAGTAAAACCGCATGTTCCACTCAAGGCAAAACATTATTCCGTTCCGTTCGTCTATCGAGATTAAGTCAAGCAAGAACTTCAGGCTACGTTAGACCAAGGTATCATTGAACCACCCTTTAATCAATATATTAATCCTCTTCACGTTGTCAACAAGAATGATGGCTCACTTCCCCTTGTGTTGGATTCACGTCAGATCAACGAAATCATCATAACTGAAACCGATCGTCCACAAACGCTGGAAGAGCTCTTGCAGAAATTTCACGGAACATCAGTCTATTCTATTCTGGACCTAAAGCCTAGATTCTGGCAAATTCATCTGCATCCTAACTGCAGAAAATACACCGCTTTCCTTTGTTTCGGTAACTGCTATCAATTTTGTAAATTGCCTTTTGGTTTAACAATCAGCTCCGCTGCTTTTATCTGTGCGATGAATACTATTCTTCCCATGAATTAAAAGACAGAATCATCACTTCATTTGACGACATTCTAATTGTAGAATCTTCTTGGTCGGAACATAATTCTGTTCTTGGAATACTATTGGGAACTTTTCTAACAGAAGGTATTACCGTGAACCTGAGTAAATCTCATTTTGGCAAGGCTTCCATTAAATTTCTAGGACACGTAATTTCAGCTGATGGCATAACGCCCGATCCCGACAAACTACAGTCCATCCTTGACATCGCAATTCCGTCTACAAAAAACAACTTCGCAGCCTTCTCGGTTTCATCAATTTTCGTCGTTTCATACACCACTCTGCGTTAGATACCGCCAGATTGGTCATCTTACTGGTAAAAACACTATCTGGTCGTTGGATGACTGGCCGTGGGATTACTTAACGCTCCACCTGACCCGACAAAGAATTTTTCGTTTGCTACAGATAGTTACAAACTGCTCTTGGTGTCCACGTATTTCAGGAAATAGAGGAAAGTGGTACAACTGTTAAGAAGAACATCGCGTTTGCTATTCCCATCCTCACATCGGCTGAGAGAAATTATTCTCTCACCGAACTCGAAACATTTTGCGTTGCTTGAGCTTTCATTAAATTTCGTAACTGTCTATACGGCAGACGCACAAGGTGAACTTTATTTACAGGAATTTGATTTTACGATTGTCCACATCACAGGAACCCAGAATACTGTAGCAGATGCGCTTTCTCGCTCACTGTGCAGTAACCAGCAATAAATCGCCGCCTATTTTTGTCAAGCTAATTTCAGCCTTCTTTTATTAAACAGGTAGTTTTTGAAAATTTTATGTCAACATCGTTAATAGACATCGCCAGACAGCAGAGCTAAGACGACGTGTGGAAAGAGATCAAACTTCAGTAACGGGTCACGAGCCAGACAACAATCAGAAATTACTGCACCGTGCACAATAATATTCTGTTTCGCCGCGCTCCTCCTGACGCCAATAATTGGACTCTGCATGCCTAGTCGAATTAAGTCGGGTGATGTTGAGGGTATTAGATTAGGAAATGAGACACTTAAAGTAGTAAAGGAGTTTTGCTATATGGGGAGCAAAATAACTGATGATGGTCGAAGTAGAGAGGATATAAAATGTAGACTGGCAATGGCAAGGAAAGCGTTTCTGAAGAAGAGAAATTTGTTAACATCGAGTATAGATTTAAATGTCAGGCAGTTGTTTCTGAAAGTATTTGTATGGAGTGTAGCCATGTATGGACGGTAAATAGTTTGGACAAGAAGAGAATAGAAGCTTTCGAAATGTGGTGCTACAGAAGAATGCTGAAGATTAGATGGGTAGATCACATAACTAATGAGGAAGTATTGAATAGGATTGGGGAGAAGAGAAGTTTGTGGCACAACTTGACCAGAAGAAGGGATCGGTTGGTTGGACATGTTCTGAGGCATCAAGGGATCACCAATTTAGTATTGGAGGGCAGCTTGGAGGGTAAAAATCGTAGGGGGAGACCAAGAGATGAATACACTAAGCAGATTCAGAAGAATGTAGGTTGCAGTAGGTACTGGGAGATGAAGAAGCTTGCACAGGATAGAGTAGCATGGAGAGCTGCATCAAACCAGTCTCAGGACTGAAGACCATAACAACAACAACAACATGCCTAAGAACCTGTCAGTAAGTTAATCTAGCATACATCCT
Organism: Schistocerca cancellata; assembly: GCF_023864275.1. NCBI lineage: Eukaryota > Metazoa > Arthropoda > Insecta > Orthoptera > Acrididae > Schistocerca > Schistocerca cancellata. The sequence continues at coordinate 24,301,245 of NC_064637.1, read as the reverse complement.
TGAGTTACGCCCATTATGGTGATCGCAAATGCTTTTTGATATCACAACAGAACTGTTATTTCACAAACATGGAAAAACGTATTCGACGAGACTTGGCGACTTGCAAAATTTGTCAAAAAAAAAAAAAAAAAAAAAAAAAGAAAAGCTAAATCTTCTCAATATCTCACATTGCCCCTCTGTACCCCATTGTACCCATGAAAGTAAGGCATATGGCAGCTGTTTATCTGTTTGGACCCATTCCACGAACTAATAATGATTTATGTTATATTTTCGTTGCTGTAGAAATAACTTCGAAATTTGTGTCTTTCAGTGCGTTACGAAAAGCCACTGCTACAACTGTTTCTAATGCTTTTACTAAACATTTTTTGCCTCACGTTGGACATGTTCAGAAGGTAGTCTCCAGCAATTGATCTCAGTCTCGATCAGTAATATGGAAACGCACACTGCAAGCTAGGAATATTACACATATTTTTATCTCCAGATACCATGCTTCTTCCAACCAACCCATCAGAGCGCATCATGAAAGAGATTGGAAAACTTTGTCGTAACTACCGTCACAAAAAACGTATTGATTGGGACAAGCACATTTCGGATTTTGAGGACGTCATCAATTCAATACCAAATGACTCCACCATGCTTACGCCGCATCTTCTGTTGAAAAATGTAGATCCACCTAATAAAATTCGTGAAATTGTTTCTTTCTCTACTACAAGAAGATTACGTCACCATGAAATTATAGACGTCGCACTTAACAGTATAAAGCGGGCAGCGCAACGCTGCAGACGTCAACAAAAACAGGTGAGTAACCTCCAGGAATTTTGCATAGGACAGAAACTGTTGGTACGCACTCACCACATATCCAACAGAGGAAAACGTAGTTGCAGTACATTTGAACTTTTATATTGTCGACCTTTCAGGATACGTAATACTACCCATTCCAATGTGGTTCACATTGAAACTTTACGAACTAGAAAATCGCGACGTATTCATCACATCAGCAACTTCAAGCACTTATAGAATAAATTTTACTTTGGTTCATTTCACGTAGACGGTAGAATTTTTGATGTTCACGTATCACAACTGTTTATTTTTTCGCCCTTCTGCTTGCTATAATTTTTTTTCTATTTTTCAGGAACTATGCTAACTGCCGATTTTTTTCACAGATGTGCTTATTTATATTGACAGCTTTAATATATGATTATTCTTATTTACATATGAGTGTACATATAACGCAACAAAGACCTTTTTACCTGCTTATACAAATTCTTTTGGTGTCTTGTTTTCACGATTCCTTGACTATTGAACAGTTCATTGGGTGGTGACGTGTCGGCTAGGGAGAATCTTGCAGGTCGGTTCTCTTACTGTAAGTTAGGGCTTGCACAATTTTCTCTTTTCATACGGGTGTACATGAACAAAAACCGAAAGAGAGAACATTTATTTTTACATGTGTCTGCTGCAAACTGTAACTCAAACATTTTTTATACAATAAAAATTTGTGTCCTTTTTGTATATAGCCTCCATATATCTTACATTCATTTATTTATGATGCTATTTCGTCTTTACTCATACCATGTAATGTGCTTTTTTTATGATACTATGCTGAAATTTATGCTATTATCTAATGAATTATTATTACATTTTTTGTTAGGTTTGTGTCTCTTTGTATTTTATAGTGTGGCCATATATCTTATGCCCAGCCTTGTGCTCTAATTTGCAATATCTCTTGTACTTGATGATGTCACTAAATTACTTGCTTTCACGTATGTAGACTTAAGAAATCAATGTACCCTGTAACTCATGTCTATAACATGTACTCATCCATTTTGTATATTTTGCAGAACTAATGTACCAAAGTCCCGTTGCATTCAAACGAGACATTACGCTCATAAATAGAAGCACATGAAAGTGCAGGAAATGCAACACATAGAAAGCACGATATAAGCAACTTATATGGAATTCTAAACACCGTTGACACTTCTCACACTGTTTCCTCGCACGCCTTTTATAAACATTTTCCTGTTAGTGTACTAGGTAAATTAGGCAGATTGCCTATAAACATTAAGGATTGAGAATTTTTTTTCTCTGCATTTTGTGTTAGATATAAGAGTATTATCGGAATGTTGAATTAGTGTTCATGCCATGAGCTGCACTCCAGTAATGAGGATTATATTGATAATTTTTCTTAATGATATTCTATGATGCTAATATGTTTTTGTGTAAGTTGTGTCCTTTCTAGGAAAATCTGTGTACCCTTGTGCCACATAACTGGAGGTGTTTGTGGGAGACGGTCACAGAAGTTTTACACCTAAAAACATTTCTTTCATCATTCCTTTAAGATTGCTTATGATACTGCCTTCTTGTGTTATCATGCATGACTGCCCATTTTTTTTTTTTTTTTTTTTTTTTTTTTTTTTTGTTTCCAGGTTAATAATCACATTTACAGGTTCCACTATTTCTGCCATTCATCCTCATCATTGTATATTTATCTCTTGATTTCTTGGAATATGTTACACTTACCTGGTCACTAAGGCACATTGGTCTTAATACTCCTGTCTTTATGCTTGCACATACTATAATCCCATTTTTTCTTAGCTTTGGCCATGGCAGTTCTTGACTCAAGACGAATGACGTTTGATTTTTAATCACTTTCTTTACAGATAAAGTGCGCTGCCCTTATCAAGCATACCCATATCCTTCCCTGTAGATATGCACATTGTTTGAGATATAGGTCGTTTAATAGATAGTTTTATGAAGCCCTGAGGGTGTTATACAACCTCTAAATATTGTGTCTTTACTCACATGGTACCATACTTTGATTCTACACTCCTGGAAATTGAAATAAGAACACCGTGAATTCATTGTCCCAGGAAGGGGAAACTATATTGACACATTCCTGGGGTCAGATACATCACATGATCACACTGACAGAACCACAGGCACATAGACACAGGCAACAGAGCATGCACAATGTCGGCACTAGTACAGTGTATATCCACCTTTCGCAGCAATGCAGGCTGCTATTCTCCCATGGAGACGATCGTAGAGATGCTGGATGTAGTCCTGTGGAACGGCTTGCCATGCCATTTCCACCTGGAGCCTCAGTTGGACCAGCGTTCGTGCGAAGACGTGCAGACCGCGTGAGACGACGCTTCATCCAGTCCCAAACATGCTCAATGGGGGACAGATCCGGAGATCTTGCTGGCCAGGGTAGTTGACTTACACCTTCGAGAGCACGTTGGGTGGCACGGGATACATGCGGACGTGCATTGTCCTGTTGGAACAGCAAGTACCCTTGCCGGTCTAGGAATGGTAGAACGATGGGTTCGATGACGGTTTGGATGTACCGTGCACTATTCAGTGTCCCCTCGACGATCACCAGTGGTGTACGGCCAGTGTAGGAGATCGCTCCCCACACCATGATGCCGGGTGTTGGCCCTGTGTCCCTCGGTCGTATGCAGTCCTGATTGTGGCGCTCACCTGCACGGCGCCAAACACGCATACGACCATCATTGGCACCAAGGCAGAAGCGACTCTCATCGCTGAAGACGACACGTCTCCATTCGTCCCTCCATTCACGCCTGTCGCGACACCACTGGAGGCGGGCTGCACGATGTTGGGGCGTGAGCGGAAGACGGCCTAACGGTGTGCGGGACCGTAGCCCAGCTTCATGGAGACGGTTGCGAATGGTCCTCGCCGATACCCCAGGAGCAACAGTGTCCCTAATTTGCTGGGAAGTGGCGGTGCGGTCCCCTACGGCACTGCGTAGGATCCTACGGTCTTGGCGTGCATCCGTGCGTCGCTGCGGTCCGGTCCCAGGTCGACGGGCACGTGCACCTTCCGCCGACCACTGGCGACAACATCGATGTACTGTGGAGATCTCACGCCCCACGTGTTGAGCAATTCGGCGGTACGTCCACCCGGCCTCCCGCATGCCCACTATACGCCCTCGCTCAAAGTCCGTCAACTGCACACGGTTCACGTCCACGCTGTCGCGGCGTGCTACCAGTGTTAAAGACTGCGATGGAGCTCCGTATGCCACGGCAAACTGGCTGACACTGACGGCGGCGGTGCACAAATGCTGCGCAGCTAGCGCCATTCGACGGCCAACACCGCGGTTCCTGGTGTGTCCGCTGTGCCGTGCGTGTGATCATTGCTTGTACAGCCCTCTCGCAGTGTCCGGAGCAAGTATGGTGGGTCTGACACACCGGTGTCAATGTGTTCTTTTTTCCATTTCCAGGAGTGTATTTGTCTAATAGATATTCACACACGCCACACAGAGTCGTACTTTTATATTGCTATTTATGCAATTTGTTCTTATTATGAACTATTCATAGGCCTCTGAATGCCATATTAAGTTATAGGTAAAGGATATTTTATGATAATTTCTAAGCTTTGATGTTTGTGCTATGTAAAACTAATCCACCTTGAGCCACAAACATGTTTTCCGTCACATTTGCTATTAACATCAGCAATTATTTCATGTAAAAACTAGGCGAATGTCTCAAAGAACATGTTGTCACTTTTTAGTTATTAAGGTCAGCATTTATTTCTTTATAAAACGTGACCACTGCGAAATATGATGTCTGTAACATTTTATAGCTACTACAAAAAGTATTTTTGTATGTAGAAAGGCTTCTTGGCACCTCTGATTGACTTTTTTCTATGTATTTGTTTTAGTTATTAAGATTTGCGTGTATTGTAAGTACAAGGCCACCTGGAGCAATTGAACTCTTGATTGTCCTGTAACGTTTCTTATGTAATTATAGCACAATATTGCATGTACAAGGGCACTGAAAGCCACAGTATAATGTTATGAACCAGTGATGTTCTTTGTAATGTTTGGTTATTCTGTGTCTTAACCGGCAACTTGATACCACACTTTATTGAAGTTATCTTATTCAGAGTTGACCTCCATTTTTGACTATTCCCTCTGATGTAAGGCACTGTTGCTTTAATCAGTCTGTATTTTCATTAGGATACCGTATTTATTCTCAGCAGATAGATTACTCGATGCTGACGTAGGTAGAATTGGTAACATTGCACTACCTTCCCTTTGCTACTTTTTTTGCCCCTACCATTATCCACTCTCCTACCTCTGTTCATGGTACTGGAGCAATTTACTACTGGTACTCATACTTCAACATAAGTGACTATATATGTCGTTTGGATGTCAGAAGAACCTCTACTATGAAAAGCAATGATGATGATGGTCATCACGTTACTGATATTATGGTAGTCGCCAACTACAGTTGTCAGCCATCTGTTGCTGAGTACTTCTTGTGTCTCTACACGTGACTGAGGAAAATAGTACGGATCTCAAATGTCTTGGTACACTGAATGCAACCTGCATGTTGTTGAACCTGCACAAAAGAAAAAGACATGGACTTTATGATGCAATTACTTCAACATGCTCCCTTGCAAAATCCTGTACCGTTATTTTGACGATTATAATTTGCCAGCAACCTTGTTTACGAGACGATTTACTCAGATTATAACCAGATTATGGTTTATACTAATGCACCAGAGCACTTTCAATTCTTTCGAGTTTAATGATTATAGAGTTAGATAAATTTACCACACATTTCTTATACAAGGTACTTCCAAATATGTACTAAATTAGTTGAACTCCGCTGGAGGGTTGTAAAAGGAGTATACTGGGGCACACTTGTATGTGGCACGAGAGAAAGATAAGAATATTAATAAATTAAAATGAAACTAGTATACTAGAAACCAGGCTGTTCCAGCTCGTCGGCTCCGTTGTAAGCCGCGGGGCGCTCCCTGCTCCAGGCAGCCGTGTCGCTCACTGTGTCATTCAAGTGGGCCGGCACGGATGGCTGAGGCAGGCGGCAAGGCAAGCGTTCTGATGTGCCAGCTGCGTCTTACAAGATCGACACCCTCGTACTCTTAGTTCAAATGGCTCTGAGGACTATGGGACTTAACATCTGAGGTCATCAGTCCCCTAGAACTTAGAACTACTTAAACCTAACTAACTTAAGGACATCACACACATCCATGCCCCAGGCAGGATTCGAACCTGCGACCATAGCGGTCGCGCGGTTCCGGACTGAAGCGCCTAGAACCGCTCGGTCACACTGGCCGGCCGTACTCTTAGCTTCTAAGACGTGGTGACGTGCTACACCAGGAAATGCGATGTTCAGGATATAAATAAGAAACAACTGTTTTACAATAAATTGCATACTAAATTAATTCGACCTCTGTAGTTTGACATTTTCTTTTCATTACAAGATTGGAAATATCAGGCGTCAAAGTGTTCGCAGCGTTAATCCGGAGGATGGGCTTCATTGTTGCATCCTGAAGAAACGATCGTTCCTTACTTTTTACTCTTTTCATTGCTGAGGAAAGCTGCTCACAATACGTAGATCCAAACATGCACATGATTGTTGTGAAGCTTGGGAAATGTTTTTTGCTGTAATGAACGATACCATCGTGACAAATCCAACGTGTTGTAGTACCTCTCTTTCGACAAAGTTGAATTTTGGAAATGAATAATCTCCAATTGAAGTGATGATGACAAGTCATCGGGGGAATCTGAAAAAGGAGTGCTGAACACCTTAAGTTCCATTTCCAAACTAGTGAGGTCTCGGAATCGTGTTTCAAATGACGTGACGAGCTGCTTTAACTTTGCTTGGTAATCGCCGAAAGTAGCACCTTCAGGTAGTTTTAAAGAAGCGAGACGATTTAAGAACGTTAAATGTCCATTACTCATCTGCCTCTCAAATAAACGTAACTTTTCCATGAACGCTTTGATCTGGTCGTACATGTCAACGATTAGCTGCCCTTTGCCCTGCAAGTTCGGCCGCCGTATTGCAAGACCTTTTTTAGTTGACGCCACTTCGGCGACTTGCAAGTCAATGATGATGAAAGACACATAACACCCAGTCATCACGAGGTAGAGACAATCCCTGACCCCGCCGGGAATCGAACCCGGGACCCTGTGCGCGGGAAACGAGAACGCTCCCACAAGACCACGAGCTGCGGACACCTGAGAATTATAAACGAATTACAGAACACGAACTATGTTGCATGTATTGATACCCTCGGTGTGGTGTCACCGCCAGACACCACACTTGCTAGGTGGTAGCTTTTAAATCGGCCGCGGTCCGCTAGTATACGACGGACCCGCGTGTCGCCACTGTCAGTAATTGCAGACCGAGCGCCACCACACGGCAGGTCTAGAGAGACGTACTAGCACTCGCCCCAGTTGTACAGCCGACCTTGCTAGCCATGGTTCACTGAGAATTACGCTCTCATTTGCCGAGACGATAGTTAACATAGCCTGCAGCTACAGTTGCTACGACCTAGCAAGGCGCCGTATTCAATTGCTATAATACTTCTGTATCATCAAGAGCAATGTTCTACAAATGTGGATTAAAGTTAAGTATTCCAGAAGCTACGTACTTTTCTGTATAGCATTCATTATGTATCCTGTTTCAGACCTCACGCCCGCCTGCTTGAGTTTAACGCGTGCATTTCGGCCTTTCTCTAGCTATACAACACTCGGTATTACGAAATCGTTTTTAAACTTACGTCTCCTGGCATGTCGTTCTTAAGCCTGGCTACCAGTTCCCTGCGTGCAACGCCTTCTACCTGATCGTAGTGCGCTGCGTGAAGACGTGTATAATGTTACGGTATATTAATAATTTTTACTTATTTTACTAAAATTTGCGGTTTTTTTCGCCGCAAATTGGCGTTCATAAAAAGAAGAACAACACCAAAAATGCACAGGAGCGTAATATGTAGGAAATTGTCCACGCAACCTGCCACTGATGATGCCTTGCAGAAAATAAAGCCGAAACGCGTATGGCACTAAAATTGTGTTTTATTCAGTTGCTGTCAGACGGTCCATAAGTAAAAATTATTAATATACCGTAATATTACACGCAACTGAGGAAGACAGGACTATAAAAGTTGAACGTGTATAATGTCGTTGTATATTGATCCTCTTCGCAAAATTAAATACTTTATGACATACAAGACACTGCCGACGACCATCCCTCTCAATGAATAGAAAAGTATCCTCCAATAGAGGTACAGGGCTCCCGCGGCTAGTCATAGCAGTCACAGAACACGGATTATTGCGTCAGTGGCGGCTGCATGTGGCCAGGGGGCAGTCAGTTCGCTTTCCCCCTCCACGCGGGCTCCGAGCTGCCGCAGTGAGCGCTCCGGCTCCCTGGAGCTTGGTTGGAACCATGGAGGTAAGAATAAGGGGAGATGGCGCTACGTATCCCAGCCGTACTACGTTTTGAAGCCATGGGGGCGTGGCTCGCTGCCATGACACCCTGACCAAAACATTGCCAGTGTGCTATAGCGCTGCGTGTATTACAGTCGCTAATTGCACCATATACGCATGTAACGTCATCAGATTGGTTGTTTCAAAGTTTTTGTTTAAAATAAAATCTCGTAAAGGCGAAATTACGCGTTTCTTCTGATTAAAAAGAGTTTTTAATGTAACATTACGAATAGCTAGCCTTCAATGTAAACGATACAATTTTGTTAATTCAGTAATAAACGTGTATCACAAACTAAATAATAGAAACTGAAAACTAAGTTAGCTATACCCTCCCTCCAAAGCCCCATAAATACATCTTGTTTGTAATACGTACTGGGACATTTCAGTTACGTTAAACTGCTGGGAAACACTGTTCATTACCATCAATATTTACTGTAATACGGTACACAGAATGGCAAATCTACAAAGTGTCCTGTTTAGGCCTATACTTTACGCCAGTTAATGTAGTGTTAGCTTTTAATTTGGTACATGATGAAGACAAAGTGAGTTACTCAACACTTCGATTATCGACGATACGTACGTATTATACAGAAACGTGAACTTGAAAACTGAGAATTTAATTCTTTGAATTAACATACCTTTTGCAAATGTTTTGGGTATGTAGGGAAAACTGATGGTACAGCATTTTCTCGGAGCCTTACTGCTGAAAGGGAAGTTCGGTCTATGGCCTCTTCTCGGAAATGCTGAGAACATATAGTGCTCCATTTAGACGCACGCCAATTCTTCCTCCTCACGGCATTCTCCCACAGAGACTTAGAAAATCTAAAATCATACAGGAGAAAAACATGCTATAGTATAAGTACCGTTGTAGCACACGTTCATTCACAATGAAGTTGTAAAATCACACGTAACGAGACAACTTACACATGAAATGTTATTCCCTTCGATTTCGCATCACAATCAGAACTATTCGTACATCCGAACACCACACAAGTCACCATAATAGCGCAAAATCCTTCCAAAAGCGAGCGACAAGCCTATGGACACAAGCTTATAGCAGCAATGTTTTGGTCGGATTGAGATGGCTACCCTCGGCTTCACGTAGCTTCGCAGCTGTGACGTCACGGCGTCTCCCTCTATTCTTACCTCCATGGTTGGAACAGCCTGCATAAACGATGAATGTCTCTGATAGGGTCTATAATGCGTATCACTGACTGTGCGCAACCACAGAGCCAAAGATACTCTACTACTTTGTTTTGGAGTAGGTAGTTTCTGTGGTGTGCTGTGTGAAGCCACCAAGAGTTAGATTAATGCATGTATGTCAGTATTGTTGAACACGGAAGATGAAGTGTTGAGGCAAATAAGGTAAAGATGTTCAATAATTATGATTTCTTTTATTTTTTTTTGCCAGTGCGTTAATGTGGATCAGTTGGCTGATAATTTGTAATTGTTGAGTAACCCCAGAACTTACGCAAATTGTTGTTAGTGAAGGACTAGTTAAATATTTCATTTTATAACGCTTTTGAGATTTGTTAACAGATGTGTAATTTGATGATTTGGATTTATGTTGGCTTAATGAATTTAGATAATACTTGCTGTTTACATCTCATTGTTTGTGAATCAATGTTGAATAATGTAACTTCAGTTGTCAGATGTTTTAGAAAAGCCAAACTTAACTTGCAACATAATTTTGCTAAAAAAGACTGAGTGTTAGTAATTCACCATAATCAGTACCGCCTCCCAGTCCATGTCACATATTTTTTAAAGAAGTTGAATTTTCTTAAATGTTCTCGTTTATCAGCCAAATGAATTCCATGTACATTACAAGCATTATGGCCTCCATTGCACACTTCTGAGCTTGTAGCTAGCATTCATATTTTTTATGAGAGACCAGAATATGTCGCGTTCTTCCGTTTCTGCTTTGGAGGTAAGACAAATTGATTTATTTCTTATGTGAGCATGGCCTTAGGGTTCAGTCCTTAAGGAGCTGAAGGTATTTTGCAGTGAATGTATTTCTTTATTGACATTGGGAGCTGCATTGCCCAATCGATTCGTAAAGTTTGCTAACAAAAACACAGAGTAAGCACACCACTTGAAGTTACAACACGCTACACGACAATTCGAGTTCTGTATGCATTCAGGCTTCGTTCAACGTAATCGTAAAATTTTATTATTTCATTTATATTGAAGAACGTTACATGAGGATACAGCACTTTTTGCCCGGTCGGGAATCGAACCCTGCACATGCCACCGTTGCTTTCTATCCACGAACGAACGTTAAGTATCAGTTGTTTGCCCACAAGTTGAGATGTTTGCATATTTGACTGGAAAAAAATGCACCTGTCATGATTGTTGGCAACACAAGAAGAGACGTTAAAAATGAAAATTGTTTTCGATAAGTAGTTCAGTGTGCAGGTGCTAAGGCATAATGAAGCTTGCAATCATGAGACAAACAGCGAAATGATCAAAGTATAGCATTCCGAGAGGGGCAAATAATGCGTCCAGCACCAAAACTTATAACGTCTCCAAGTTGAAATAAAACAAGAGCACTGTGGCCTTAAATGACCATTGGTTCGCTAAATGAACTCAGATTTATTGTGTAAGAAAGTTTACTGGTGACATAGTTTATGTTTGACACGTCTTTTCTCTGTGTTACAGTCCAACCTAAACCGGTTGTGCCCCAGATGGCAGCGAAGGGATATAATGTTTAATAGGCATTCTGAAATATGGTGCAACCTGACGGTCTTCACTTGACGTTACAGAGACGAAGTAGATCTGTTCGTGCTGGAATCAATGGACTCCAGTAGGGAGAAACTGAACCCAGACATTGCGGCTATCAAACTGGGATCAATCCATTAGATCACTGGACCCCACAGCTGACTCACGCATGATTGCCGTATTTTACGGACTATAAGACGCACTTTTTTCTTAAGGGGCTCAAAATAATGAAAAGTTCAATTTTTACTTTTTTGCGTTTTCTGAATCTGCAGACTATTACCTTTTAATAGATATATAATTTATTCAATTCCGAAGACTAAAACTATTTTTAAATTTTTTTTAAATGTGTTCTACATGGGCGTGACCCACTGTGGCGCTGTTAAACTGCTGGCAAATGGTGTTATTATTAACGTCCGTGTTCATCAGGTACATTTTAGTGATGTGAGATAAAGTATGTGTTGTGGCTAACCTGTGATGGTTCAATATATATCGCTGGTGTGATTGTCGATTGTTTCATGTTTATTTACTCTGTCGTTATCTCGAAAATATTCGTAATTAATTCTGTTTCTTGAGTCTCTGTTTTGTTGAAGTATAATAATGAGTAAAAGTTATTAGAAATCCTATGAAGGCTTTTAAGAAAAGGAGAAATGTTGGAAAGCCAAAGGTATTGTTATTACTGTAAATAATAACATTCTAACATGGTACGAGCGATGCTTGCTTTAGACAAGGAACGCCTTCGGGCTGCAGACAGGGCTGTAAAAAGTCTAGAAATACAAGCAAGAGTAAACAGGAGGAGGAACAAGAGGAAGCTGGAGGAGGAGTTTGCAGAGAATGAAGATAATCCATCCTATGGACCTGGAATGCACTAAAAAGTTAATCCAATCTTTGTCGCTCGATTCCCAAAACTTTTATTTTCTCATACTAATTACATGTTTTCTAAGGATCTTCCAAACATATTTGTTTCAAACTTTCAGTAAATGTTACACATTACCTTCAGCATGATTTAACACAGCCTTTTTCCAAAAAACTGTATTTTTGAATATATAAATAAAAAATTGCAAAAAAATGTTGTGAATTTTCATTATAATTGAAAAAAAAAATCATCTTTAATAACAGAACTAAAATTTTGTAAAATCCCTGTGTTAAGCTGTAGCCCATATTCTAATAAATAATCTGTAAAAAGTTCAACTTCCTACCTCAAATACTTTGTGAGGAAAGATGTAATTTATAAGCGTTATTTTAACATTGCAAGTATAGGGCGTTCTGGAGCCCCTTAAAAAAAAAAAAAAACCTCCAAAATTCAAGTGCCTTTTATACTCGAAATTAATATATAAAAGTGTCCTGCGTTTGTTTTAAAATCCTCACCAATCTCAAGAATGGCCGTGTATTCGATGCTGCGGGGAACCTCTTTCTATCTAGCAACATTGCATTCAACTGGCCGCAGCAGTGCACGGATGCGACGAACGTGAGTTGCCGGCATTCACAACCTCGTTGACACTGTTTACCTCCCACCCCGCCATCACAAACCCAGAACATTGTCTAGGCTATGATGCCTCACAGCAGTCTACAGTGCCAGTGAACCTGGATTGAAAGTGATTTGTGTTATCGCTAATAGTACTATATTTTTGTTAGCAGCGAGTTTCGTAATGAGAAAAATAAAAGGTATTCGTATGATGCAGCTGTATATTGAAAGTAATAGCATCGGCAGAAGAACATGGAAACAGAGCAGCTAAAGCGGTTATTTCGGCCCTCTACCGACAGAAAAAGATCCATTCACGATTGGCGGTCTGGTTTGAACTGAAAAAAATGAGGAAGATAAATGTGCAAATAGAAGACCGGATGCAAAATGACCAAAGGTAGAATATGACGAACTGAAATAGATTCAAGGACACCGTCAAAAATGGCATTGGAATTATTACAAAAATAATTCAAATAACCCTCGTAAACTAGCACTACAGTGGAATTTAACAAACGTTAAGGATGATGGTTGGTGCCACAAATTTACGAAGCATTCGGAAAAAAAAGCAAAATATCTCAGCAAACACCACAACAGTATAAAGAGGAAATATTATCTTTCCATCGCTTTATTATTCAACATCGGAAGAAAACGAGTATGAACTAAGCCAAATAGTTGGTTCAAATGGCTCTGAGCACTATGCGAGTTAACTTCTAAGGTTATCAGTCGCCTAGAACTTAGAACTAATTAAACCTAACTAACCTAAGGACATCACACACATCCATGCCCGAGGCAGGATTCGAACCTGCGACCGTAGCGGTCGCTCGGTTCCAGACTGTAGCGCCTAGAACCGCACGGCCATACCGGCCGGCAAGCCAAATAGTGAATATGTACGAAACGCCTTTGAAATTTGTTGTACCGAGTAGTGTGTGTGTGTGTGTGTGTGTGTGTGTGTGTGTGTGTGTGTGTGTGTGTTGGGGCTTATGGGCGCTCAAAGTGGAAATCATCAGCGCCCTGACACACATTACAACGAACGAATGTGGACAGACCTAATAAAACTGAAGCACACACGCAAAGAAAGCGGGAAAAGAAGGAAAATGGTACGTAAGAAAGTAAAACGTAAGGAAAGGGAAAGGCGCCGAGTAACAGAACTGTTGCCATGAAACGTGCTGAAACTGTAAATATAAAAATAAGTGGACATGAAAAAATGCACTACACTTATCCTTTCGCATTGTGCTGATAGTACTAAACTTAAGCCAGTGATGATTTTCAAGTGCAAAACAATGCCAAAACTTTCTGAAAACCACCAGGTGTTGTTCACATACATGATAAGTGTTGGATGGACGAAGCTGGTATGAAATTATGGATTAACAGAGGGTGGGAGGGAGGGAAGGAAAGGTACCTTATTGAAGAAGAGTTCTCTTCCTGTGCTAGATCAGTATAGTAGTCATTTGAAAAAAAATCTGTGAAAGAGAAACTGAGACAGGGAAAAACAGATTTTGCTGTTGTTCCGGGAGGACCTACATCACATTTACAGCCTCCTTGAAGTCTCGATAAATAAACCATTTAAAATGTATATGAGAGAGGAACGGAAAAAATAGATGTTAGATGAAACCCACCATTAATTTACTCCGAAGGAGCTTTAAAATGATCTAAAATCAAACATGTGTCAGTGGATAAAACAGTCGTGGCCTAGAGTGAGAAAAGACATTATCGTTTAATCTTTCAAGAAGTGCGGCATAAGTAACGCTCTCGATGGCAGCGAAGACCATCTTATATTTGAAGAGGGCAACGATGACGACGAAGGAAAGAAGAAGAAAGTTCAGATGATTTTCAGGTATTTTAAAGGTAAGTTCGGTTTTAGAAACTAAGAATTTTCTTATTCTGGCTTTGCAATCTAGTAATAAAAATGGTAAAATATTATTTAAAAAAATTGCTTAAAAATTAAGGTGCATCTTATAGTCCGTAAAAAACGGTATTGTAACGGAAGATGCTCTTGGTTTACAGAATTGGTGCGGTGAAGAAAATACGGTCTCTATTAACTGGTTAATTATCAGCAAGCTTCTGATTTGGAAACTACTCTAGCTCTAAAGACGCTTCTTGCCATCACAGTTCCAATTGAAATTTTCACTGTTTCGAGATGTTTCTTAGTTGGAGAAATACTACTGCGGAGTATACCGTTACCAGATAATTCTGTTATTACTGCCATTATTGCTATTATCTTTTTTCATTCCGCTGCTGCTATACATGTGCCTGAAGGAAGTGTTTAATGCTTTTTGGTAAATTTTAGTAGGAGTCGTGCAAAAATATGTAATTATTTTGAGCGATAGATTTATATGGAATGCTTTTCCAATTAATATCGGACATATCCACTTCTTCACTGATTACATTAAAAATAAATTCTTCAAAATTAAAATTTAGAACAGTCTTGATCGCATTTTTTTTTTTTTTATTGGAGTGAGTGACCGGTTTCCTTTCATAGAGTCATCTTCAGATTCTCTAAAGATATATGGCACAAAATAGTGTAGACGTTATAATAAGCATATAAAATATATAAAAGTAAGATAAATAATAATAAATTATACCCAGAGCGGTGAATGGACACTGCCAGACGAGTTTCGTCGACCCTAGACGTTCGTGTAACTGCTGACTCGTAGAGGTAACAGGTATTAATAGGGCTGGACACACCTACCGTTCCGAGTATGACATCATATGACGCCAATCAGAAAACACGTTCATGATTACATAACTTAATACATAACTATGAAGGAACAGTTACGGTTATAATACATCATAATGCCAATTATTGATCATTATTCGTCAATGAATATAAATTATACTATTAAAACGGTTCATTGGTGTGAAATAGAGTATGCTGCCCTCTAAACTCAGAACTACAAATCTGCACCAAAGATTGTCGTTGCCCCAGCGTTTACGTGGATAATCGAGGGTTACCATGGAAATGGCGTCCTGTTCCGCTGTGGACGTGCTGTCAAAGACTGTACTATGGGGAGTTACGTCGTATGGTACGGCTATGTGCCGTAGAAATACGGTCAATTTTGCTCTCTTCTAATGTCAGCGCCATGAAAATAACTGTACTATGGCGGAACCACACTAATATTTCTGTAATAAAAAATAAATTCTTTGATGAAGACATTAGTTGAGAGAGAAAGAAAGAAGGAAGATTGGGTTTAACGTCCTGTCGACAGCGGTGTCGCCGGCCGGAGTGGCCGAGCGGTTCTAGGCGCTACAGTCTGGAGCCGCCCGACCGCTACAGTCGCAGGGTCGAATCCTGCCTCGGGCATGGATGTGTGTGATGTCCTTAGGTTAGTTAGGTTTAAGTAGTTCTGTTCTAGGGGACTGATAATCTCTGAAGTTAAGTCCCATAGTGCTCAGAGCCATTTGACAGCGGTGCCATTAGAGACGGAGCACAATCTCATATTGTGTCAAGGGTGGGGTAAAAAACCAGCCGTGCCGTTTCGAAGGAACCATTCGGCTGGAACGATTTAGAGAAATTACAGAAAACCTGAATCCGGATGGGCGAACGCGGATTTGAACCGTCGTCCTCCCGAATGCGAGCCCAGCGTGCTAACCGCTGCGCCACCTCGCTCGGTCTTGATAAGAGCGCAATGGCGCTTGTAAAATGCTAAAACTGGCGGTAAATGCCAGTTCCAAAGTCAAAACTTGTTAATGGCCTCCGTTAAATGTCACGGTCATTCTTTCGGGATGACTTGGTGGAAGTCAGCTGTTTCCAGTAGCGTAAGGAAGAAAATGTTGCAGATCAACAGTTTTCGTTGCGATAAACTCAAATTTTACCATTATGCGTTGCCTAAGTTCACGTTTCCGCGAAATTAGTTTAAGGGGCTCCGGAACGCCCTATACTTGCAATGTTAAAATAACGCTTATAAATTACATCTTTCCTCACAAAGTATTTGAGGTAGGAAGTTGAACTTTTTACAGATTATTTATTGGAATATGGGCTACAACTTGACACAGGGATTTTATAAAATTTTAGTTCTGTTATTAAAGATGATTTTTTTTCAATTGTAATGAAAATTCACAACCTTTTTTTCCCTTTTTTTTATATATTCAAAAATATAAAGTTTTTTGGAAAAAGGCTGTGTTAAATTATGCAGAAGGTACTGTGTAACATTTACTGAAAGTTTGAAACAAATATGTTTGGAAGATCCTTAGAAAACATGTAATTAGTATGAGAAAATAGAAGGTTTGGGAATCGAACGACAAAGATTGGATTAACTTTTTAGTGCATTCCAGGTCCATAGGATGGATTATCTTCATTCTCTGCAAACTCCTCCTCCAGCTTCCTCTTGTTCCTCCTCCTGTTTACTCTTGCTTGTATTTCTAGACTTTTTACAGCCCTGTCTGCAGCCCGAAGGCGTTCCTTGTCTAAAGCAAGCATCGCTCGTACCATGTTAGAATGTTATTATTTACAGTAATAACAATACCTTTGGCTTTCCAACATTTCTCCTTTTCTTAAAAGCCTTCATAGGATTTCTAATAACTTTTACTCATTATTATACTTCAACAAAACAGAGACTCAAGAAACAGAATTAATTACGAATATTTTCGAGATAACGACAGAGTAAATAAACATGAAACAATCGACAATCACACCAGCGATATATATTGAACCATCACAGGTTAGCCACAACACATACTTTATCTCACATCACTAAAATGTACCTGATGAACACGGACGTTAATAATAACACCATTTGCCAGCAGTTTAACAGCGCCACAGTGGGTCACGCCCATGTAGAACACATTTAAAAAAAATTTAAAAATAGTTTTAGTCTTCGGAATTGAATAAATTATATATCTATTAAAAGGTAATAGTCTGCAGATTCAGAAAATGCAAAAAAGTAAAAATTAAACTTTTCATGATTTTGAGCCTTTCCGGAGCACCTTAAATTTAGTATCCGCTTCAACAACGTGGAAAATAATTGCTCAGGTGCAAGACTCACACCCGACTCAGCAGCCTTGCACTTATTCGCCAACCAGAAATTCTAACTCTGTGGGAAACGAGTTTCAGTAATCTGATGTAATGAAGACTGCAAAATACGCAGTTGACTTATTTGACTCCATAGCTACACTGTAACAGTAGTTTCGTGTGCAAGCAATGCAGAAGAATTGCAGAATTTAGTAGTGCCGTGGCTTCTAGTTATGTATATTCATGTTCAGAAAGAGCTGAACACCTTGAACGACTAGAGACAGGACATTCATATTCACAGGATTTGTACATTAGTATGTTCTGCAGACGTGATTACTACTTGAACCATGTCGGGACGCATGTTCAAGGTCAACATCGATATTGCGGTGCAACACCACCTACTGGTAATATGTGCCTGCGACTCTCGTTGTCGCTGTGAACCGAAGGTAATGGATAAGCGTGACTTAAACAGACATGAAGAATGTCTCACAGACGTACCGGGTGATCAAAAAGTCAGTATAAATTTGAAAACTGAATAAATCACGGAATAATGTAGATAGAGAGGTACAAATTGACACACATGCTTGGAATGACATGGGGTTTTATTAGAACCAAAACAATACAAAAGTTCAAAAAATGTCCGACAGATGGTGTTTATCTGATCAGAATAGCAATAATTAGCATAACAAAGTAAGATAAAGCAAAGATGACGTTCTTTACAGGAAATGCTCAATATGTCCACCATCAGTCCTCAACAATAGCTGTAGTCGAGGAATAATGTTGTGAACAGCACTGTAAAGCATGTCCGGAGTTATGGTGAGGCATTAGCGTCAGATGTTGTCTCTCAGCATCCCTAGAGATGTCGGTCGATCACGATACACTTGCGACTTCAGGTAATCCCAAAGCCAATAATGGCACGGACTGAGGTCTGGGGACCTGGGAGGCCAAGCATGACGAAAGTGGCGGCTGAGCACACGGTCATCACCAAACGACGCGCGCAAGAGATCTTTCACGCGTCTGGCAATAAGGGGTGGAGCGCCATCTTGCATAAACATCGTACGTTCCAGCAGGTGTTTATCAGCCAGGCTAGGGATGATGCGATTCTGTAACATATCGGCGTACCTCTCACCCGTCATGGTAGCAGTTACAAAACCAGAATCACGCATTTCCTCGAAGACAAAAGGCCCGATGACGGTAGATGTGGTAAATCCAACCCATACCGTGACTTTCTCGTCGTGCAATGGAGTTTCCACAACAGTTCTAGGATTTTTGGTAGCCCAAATTCTGCAGTTGTGGTCGTTGACAGACCCTCGGAGCGTGAAATGGACTTCGTCGGTCCACAACACGTTACTCAACCAATCGTCATCTTCCGCCATCTTTTGAAACGCTCACACTGCAAATGCCCTCCGCTTCACTAAATCGCCAGGTAACAGTTCACGATGCCGATGGATTTTGTACGGACAGCATCGGAGGGTAGGCCTAAGTGCCAACCAAACAGTAGTGTATGGAATGCCGGTGCGACGTGCGACTGCACGAGCGCTGACTTCCCCGTGCATAGACGAACCCGCTACAGTCTCCATTTCTTCCTGAACTGTCTCAGCAGCATTACGCCTCGAGCTTGGTCGGCCACTACGCGGTCTATCGTCTAAACAACCCGTGGCTTCGAACTTGGAAATCATTCTCCCCACAGCTGCATTTGTCAACGGACCTTTACCCGTTCGAATCCCCTTCCTATGGCCATAGGGTCGTAACGCTGAACTAGCACATTCGCCATTCTCATAATACAGCTTCACTAAAAGCGCCTTTTCAGGTAACGTCAGCATGCTGCGACTGCTGGCGCATCTGATTCTCTCTGTTTTTTTTTTTTTTCTTTATTGTTATTTTCAAACCCGTACAAACAGGCAGGCTCTCAGCAGCATGTTACACCGCTCTTCAGCCATAGAGTAGATAAATAAAGAACAGAAAGAATACACAGATGTGACGTAACGGTGGGTAATAAAACAGTAGACACATAAAGACAAACACGGAGCCATTCACACTCGACGATAATCCACACTACAAACTGTCACGACTGGCGATGGCACAGGTGAACGATGGTGTGTGACGGGAACACTGAACACTAAACACGACGGCACACACGAGACACTGATGGCGATGATCTCCGGCGCGCGAATGTCCACTTAGCGTGTGCGAGTCCGGGGACCTGCCAAGAGGGGAAGAAGGGTGAGGTGGGGGAGAGGGGAGAACAAGGATGCCAATGGCTGAGGAGAAGGGGGGAAGGAGGAGAGGGACAGGGGAGGGTAAGCCCGGGGGAGGAGTGGGGAGAAATGGAGGAGGGAGGGAAGAGGGAGAGAAGGGTAGGAGGGTGCCCAAAAAAATGGAAGAGGGAGGGAGGATCAAAGTTGGTAGGAGGGGTAGATGGAGGGGAGGAGGGCATCATCAGGGAGAGGGAGCTGGCGGAAGCCACCTTGGGAGAGGGTAAGGAGGATGGAGAGATGGAGACCGGGCGGGACGTGGGAATACAGGCGCGGCAGCGGGTGGGGGTGGGAGAGGATTGGGGAGACGAGCGGGTGAGGAGGATCGAGTTTACGGGAGGTGTACAGGATCCGTATCCTTTCAAGGAAAAGGAGGAGGTGGGGGAAGGGGATGAGATCGTACAGGATCCGCGTGGGGAAGGGGAGACGGATGCGATAGGTGAGGCGGAGAGCATGACGCTCAAGGATTTGGAGGGATCTGTAAAAGGTAGGGGGGGGCGGAGATCCAAGCCCGACGGGCATAACAAAGGATAGGATGGATGAGGGATTTATAGGTGTGGAGGATGGTGGAGGGGTCCAGACCCCACTTACGGCTGGAGAGGAGCTTGAGGAGACTGAGGCGGGAGTGTGCCTTGGCTTGGATTGTCCGGAGGTGGGGAGTCCAGGAGAGGCGACGGTCGAGGGTGACGCCAAGGTACTTAAGTGGGGGTGAGGGCGATAGGACGACCATAGATGGTGAGATAGAAATCAAGGAGGCGGAAGGAAGGGGTGGTTTTGCCTACAATGATCGCCTGGGTTTTGGAGGGATTGACCTTGAGCAACCACTGGTTGCACCAAGCAGTGAACCAGTCAAGATGGGATTGGAGAAGGTGTTGGGAGCGCTGCAGGGTGGGGGCAAGGGCAAGGAAGGCGGTGTCATCGGCAAACTGGAGAAGGTGGACGGGGGGTGACGGCGGCGGCATGTCCGCCGTGTACAAAAGGTACAGAAGGGGGGAGAGGACAGAGCCTTGGGGCACACCGGCGTAGGGGAAAAAGGTGTAGGAATCTGTGTTATGGATGGTGACATAGGAAGGACGGCGGGAGAGAAAGGAGCCGATCAGACGGACGTAGTTAATGGGAAGGGCGAAGGTTTGGAGCTTGAAGAGGAGACCGGAATGCCAGACGCGGTCATAAGCACGTTCGAGGTCCAGGGAGAGGAAGATGGCAGAGCGACAGGAGTTAAGCTGGTCGGAAAGGAGATGAGTGAGGTGAAGGAGAAGGTCGTCGGAAGAGAAGGACGGCCGAAAGCCACACTGGGTAACGGGAAGGAGGCGATGCTGGCGGAGATGCTGGTGGATGTGGCGGGTGAGGATAGATTCCAGGACCTTGCTGAAGACCGAGGTAAGACGGATGGGACGGTAGGAGGGGACGGCGGACGGCGGTTTGCCAGGTTTAAGGAACATGAGGATACGGGAGGTTTTCCACAGGTAGGGGTAGTAACCGGTGGACAGGACTACATTGTAGAGCCTGGCCAGGGTGGAGAGAAAAGAGACAGGAGCTTCACGAAGGTGACGGTAGGTGACACGATCGTGACCAGGAGCGGTGTTGCGTTTTGTGCGGAGTGTAGCAAGGAGATCCTGTGTAGTGATAGGAGCATTGAGTTCCGTGTGTGCAATGTTGTCCAAGTACTGGAAACCAGGAGCGAGGGGAGGGACAGAGGTGTCAGTTCGATCGCGGATATCCGGGAAGAGGGAGTAATCGAACTGGGGATCATCGGGGATGGAAAATACATCGGAGAGGTAGGAGGCAAAGTGATTGGCCTTACTAAGGGCGTCATGGAAGGGGTGATCATCATGGAGAAGAGGATAGTAGGGGGAGGGTTTAGTTCCGGTAAGGCGACGGAAGGCTGACCAGAACTTGGACGAGTTGATAGGGAGGGTAGCATTTAAACGGGTGCATGTCTGTCGCCAGTCCCGGCGTTTCTTAGCCGCGAGCAAATTTCGAATGTGTCGCTGTAGTTGCCGGTGGCGTCGTAGTGTGTCCGGGTCAC
The DNA here is from genome assembly GCF_023864275.1 of Schistocerca cancellata. Classification (NCBI taxonomy): domain Eukaryota; kingdom Metazoa; phylum Arthropoda; class Insecta; order Orthoptera; family Acrididae; genus Schistocerca; species Schistocerca cancellata. The sequence continues at coordinate 24,279,585 of NC_064637.1, read as the reverse complement.
GCGTGCGGAGGAAGGCACGGTAGAGACGGCGGGATTCACGGAGGAGGAGGACGGCCTGCGGGGGTAAGGTAGGACGGTGGGGGCGGATGGCGACAGTAGGGACGTGGGCCTCCACGGCCTCAGACAAGGTCTGCTGGAGAAAGGAAGCGGCATGTGTGACATCGTCGGGGTGGTGGTAGGTGAAAGGGTGGGTATCGACCTGGGTGGAGAGGGTATCCCGGTAGGCATTCCAGTTGGCACGGGAATAGTCGTGGACGTACTTAGGGGGAGGGTCAGTACGAGGGTCGGGGCGGGGGCGACGACCGTCTGAAACGGTGAGGAGGACAGGGAGATGGTCGCTACCAATAGGCTCCAGGACATCCACCGTTATGCGGCCAAGGAGGTTGGGGGAGGAGAAGAGAACATCAGGCGTGGAGTTGGATTCGGGACGGGTGTGCTGGGGGATTCTCTCTCTCATTACAGGTCCTTTTATACGGGATTGTCATGCGCAGTCCCTGACGTTTTGCTGTCCAGCGCCATCTGTCGGACATTTTGTGAACTTTGTTTTTTCTCGGTTCTAATAAAACCCCGTGTCATTCCAAGCATGCGTGTCAATTTTTACCTCTCTATCTACATTATTACGTGGTTTCCTACATTATTGCATGGTTTACTAAGTTTTAAAATTTATACTGACTTTTTGATCACCCGGTATACGCGAACCGTATCGTCAAATCAGTGAATATGAAAGAGGGGGCATTATTGGCATGGGAGGATGTGATGCATCCATCCGGGAAATTGCTGCTCTTGTGGGACGAAGTGTATCGGCAGTGCAACGGTTGTGTGGAGAACGGTTCACGGAAGGCCGTAGAACACTACGAGATGGGTCAGGTCGCACCACCCAGACCACCCACTTGAAGATATTGACACATCATCCGAATAGCACTGCAGGGCAGATCTGCGTCCTTCTCGTCTATAGTGGAACAGTGGAACAGTGTAACACATCGTACACTATCAGGGGTGACAGTCCGTCGCTGTTTACTACGACATGGGTTACGTGGGTGTCGTCCACTTCTCCACCTACCTTTGGTGGACATGCTAGACGGCAATGGTGTATGGAACGACGTCACTGGGGACAGGAATGGCATCAGATACTGCTTTCTCACGAATACAGGTTCTGTTTGAAAATGACGACCGTATTTTGGTTCGCTGCAGGCAGGGGGAGCGGCGTCACAATAACAGCATTTCCGAAAGACATACAGCACCAACTCAAGGCCTTAGGCGTGGGTTGCTATTGGGTACAACGACAAATCACAGTTGGTGCATGGCCAGGGCACTGTGACCTGTGTGACCTACGTGAGTGACATCCTGCGGCCCGTAGCCATACCCATTGGTTCAAATGGCTCTGAGTACTATGGGATTTAACATCTGAGGTCATCGGTCCCCTAGAACTTAAAAAATTGGTTCAAATGGTTCTGAGCACTATGGGACTTAATTTCTAAGGTCATCAGTCCCCTAGAACTTAGAACTACTTAAACCTAACTAACCTAAGGACATCACACACATCCATGCCCGAGGCAGGATTCGAACCTGCGGCCGTAGCGGTCGCGCGGTTCCAGACTGAAGCGCCTAGAACCGCTCGGCCATACTGGCCGGCCAGCCATACCCTTTCTGTGCAACACCCCAGACGGCATTTTTCAGCATGACAATGCACGACCACATGTTGCTGCACGAACAAGTGCGTGCTTGGTGTCACACGACGTCAGCCTTTGCCCTGGACCACAAGATCACCGCACTTGTAGCCAATCGGAAATGTGTGGGACATGGTGAAACGATGGGTGGAGCACTGTGACCCAGTGTCAACCACCACAGGTGAACTTTGGAAGCAGGTGAATGCAGCATGGATGGCTGTACCACAGGACGCCATTCGTTCATTATACATGCCGATGCTCCCACGCATTTAACAAGTTATCAGGGCCCGTGGCGGACCCTGTGCCTACTAGGCAACGGGACACATGCTGAACCGAGGTGACTGAAATGCTAATCATTTCTGCAGAGTACACGTACTAATGTACGTGCTCTATGAATATGGACGTCCTGTCTCTAGTTCGTTCTAGGTGTTCTGCGTTTTCTTTTTTTTTTTTCGTATGGTTCAAATGACTCTGAGCACTATGGGACTTAACCTCTCAGAGGATCACTCCACTAGAACTTAGAACTACTTAAACCTAACTAACCTAAGGACATCACACACATCCATACCCGAGGCAGGATTCGAACCTGCGACCGTAGCGGTCGCGCTGTTCCAGACCGAAGCGCCTAGAACCGCTCGGCCACAAAGGCCAGCTTTTTTTAAATGTGAGTGTATGTATATGCCTGGCGTATACAGGCCTTGTGTCAATTCGGGCCGCAGTTTGTGCATTATACAGACACGATCAGTGTGCTCGGACTCCCAATTTTACTGTTTTTTTTTCACTTAAAACTGTAATTTCTGAAATAAAAACGCATACCCACACAAAAGTATAGGTTTCATATCGTTCCTCCTTTCCTTTGGGAGTTTTTTTTCAGCCAGTTTTTTCCCTTCCAACCAGCAAAATGCGGCAAAATGTGACCAATAATCGATTCACAAATCACTAGTAGGTACTGTCAAGAAGATTTCTTCTAACATTGTCCTATCTGAAGCAATTTAAAACTTGTAACGCAAGAATGTTCACAAGTTTCCCGAATAAGAAAAGCTAATTGTCCAGGTAGGAAGAGATTTAAAAACAAATCTGCGCAGTCTGGGTCATGGCGATCTTTTCGCCTCGTAGCACTGCATAAATACACTGAAGAGCCAAAGAAACTGGTGCATCTGCCTAGTACACCTGCCTAATACCATGCAGGGCCACCGCGAGCACGCAGAAGTGCCACAACACGATGTGGTATTGACTAGACTAATGTCTGAAATGGGACTGGAGTAAATTGACACCGTCAATCCTGTTGTACTGTCCATAAATCCGTAAGAGTACGAGGTGGTGGAGATCTCTATAAACAGGACGTTGCAAGGCATCCCAGATATGCTCAATAATGTCCGTGTCGGGGAAGTTTGGTGGCCAGCGGCGCCACTAGCAATTCTGGACGTGGGGGGGTGTCGCATTGTCCTGCTGGAATTGCTCAACTCCGTCGGAATGCTCGATGGACATGAATGGATGCAGGTGATCAGACAGGATGCTTACGTACGTGTCACCTGTCAGAACCGTATCTAGACGTATTAGGGATCCATTATCACTCCAACTGCACACGCCCCACACCATTACAGAGCCTCCACCAGCTTGAACAATCCTCTGCTGACATGCAAGGTCCATGGATTCATGAGGTTGTCTCCATACCAGTACATGTCCATCCGCTCGATGCAATTTGAAACGAGACTCGTCCGACTAGGCAACATGTTTCCAGTCATCAACAGTCCAATGTCGATGTTTCCGGGCCCAGGCGAGGCGTAAAGCTTTGTGTCATGCAGTCATTAATGGTACACGAGTGGGCCTTCGGCTCCGAAAGCCCATATCGATGGTGATTTGCTGAATGGTTCGCAAGCTGAGACTTGTTGATGGCCCAGCATTGAAATCTGCAGCAATTTGCGGAAAGGTTGCACTTTTGTCATGTTGAACGATTCTCTTCAGTCGCCTTGGTCCCGTTCTTGCAAGATCTTTTTCCGGCCGCAGCGATGTCGGAGATCTGATATTTTACCGGATTTCTGATGTTCGCGATACACTCGTCGCTACCTCAGAGATGCTGTGTCCCATCGCTCGTACACCGACTATAACACCACGGTCGAACTCAGTTAAATCTTGATAACTTGCAGTTGTAGCAGCAGTAACAGATCTAACAACTGCGCCAGACACTTGTCGTCTTATATAGGCGTTGCCGACCGCAGCATCGTATTTGGCCTGTTTACATATCTCTGTATTTGAATACGCTCGCTTATACCAGTTTATTTGGCGCTGCAGTGTGCGAGAATATTGCCTAAGAGGTACCATAAGTTATATTCATGTAGCTCCGGAAATCATTAGTTGAAACCCAGTTTAACATCTAAGGATACGGTACTGCTTAAAATATTAAAGATTATCAACTGAAGGGTGAGTCCATCCTCAAACTGAGGCGTATTGATGAGGGACGTTCAATTAGTATGCAACACTTTTTTTTCGGAAAGAAGATTCATTTTATTCAAGATTCCAATACAGCGTACTATTGCCCACTATTGTGGCTCTAAACCCTAGTCTTCGGCGTAATATCAGTTTGATGTGACAGCCCTACGCAACCTTACTGGGAGGGCTTATATCCCCGCACGGTACCACCCTGCTGGTCGACATCGGATCCAACGTCTTGCTGCATCAAACTTCGCGCGGAGTGTAGCCTTCATTGGCCCAAACAGATGCAAATAGAGTTCTGGGCTGTAGGATGGATGAAGAATAACAGTCCCACAAAGTTTTTTGAGCTTCCGTCGAGTGCACAGACTTTTGTGAGGCCTTCCGTTGTCATGGAGAAGTTCGTTTGCATTTCTATGGCGACGAACCAGCTGATGTAGTATCTTCAGTTTCCTGAGGGTAGATAATACACTACAGAGTTGATCTTTGCACCCTGTGGGGGGCCGGGGGCGTCAAACGGGATACCTCCTTCAGAGTCCCAGAAGACAGCCACCATGACACTACCAGCTGAGGGTGCGGCTTTGAACTTTTTTTTTTACAGAGGAGCAGTGCTTTCTTTCTAAAAAAAAAAACGTTAGAGGGTACTCCGACATTGGATATAATGCAGCGAAAATTACTGAAGCATGGGATACCACCCGTCTGCTTTTAGCCATGACGTCATCAACATATCGAAGTACAAAAAAATGGTATTGGACTCTTCAGTTGACTTTACAGCGCAAATGAAACATACAAGAGAATGTGCTATCGGACACTTCAGTTTACCTCAACTGAAGCATGCGATTCCCATCAACCCCTGAACAGTAAAAGAAAATGGTATCGTACACTTCAATTGACCTATAATACACTTCAAATGAATCAGGTGAGCCCAGTCGACCCTCCGACATGCAAAACAATACAACGAAATATTACCGATCACATATTTTAAGCTATAAAACACCATTAAAAGACACAATACAACAAAAGCCATCCACACCTATCATCAACAACAATAGAAACTACACTACAAAAATCTTTTGTAAACCTTGTTTGGCTCCAGAAATGGCATAAAGAACAACAAAACAAAGATGGCAATGAATCGTGAAGGATCATGGTAGCGGGACCGTAGAGACGTCTATCGGTAGCTCGGGTTTGAGCGTACGCGTATCGGTTTAGCACTACCATCGCCACATGCTTGTCGAACTGGTTGCCAGCGATTCAGTTGTCGAGAACGGTTGCCACACCTTCGAAATGCTTTAAACAGTCAATGACATCGCTTTTCCCACCAAAAACTGCACTGGCATCGTTCGTATTGCAATTACCAACACGAAAAAATGAAATAAAAAATTTACGTCCGTGAAATAAATCTTTGGTACACTTCCAAGTTCTCAACATCATAAAAAAATTACTTAGTCGACGAAAAAGTTTAGGGGCACGCATCCCCCAGCGTTCCCCCAGAAAAACAGCACTGCAGAGGAGAGATGGTGTGGCGCCACTCCATGGATTATCGTTTTGTTTCCAGTTCGAAGTGATGCACCCATGTTTCATCACCTGTGAAGACGTTCGACAAAAAAATTTCACGATCAGCCTCGTAACGCGCAAGCAGTTCCGCACAATTGATCCTCCGTTGCTCTTTACGGTCTTCTGTTAGGCAGCGATGAACCCAGGGAGCGCACACTTTTGAGTACCCCAACTGTTGGACTAGTGTGTCAGCGCTACCAACAGAGACGTCCAGGTGTGCAGCGCAGTGTTCGTCTGCATCCGTCGATCACTTCGGACGAGAGTGTCCACACGTTCCAACATTGCAGTAGTCATATTTTTGTGCTGCCGGCTGCCACATGGGAGATTGGACAGGTTTGCGCAATCTTGTTGCGATAATGACAGACACCTCGCCCAACGAGTCATCGTGCTTTTGTTTCCTGACAGGTCTCCGAAATTCAATGACAGCTCCGTAGTTGGACAGCAGCTCCGTTACAGACGGAATTTTGAAGGCTGCGTATATTGCTGCCACCTATCGGAACTTTGTTAAACTATAGAGACTGAAGCGGGACTATCTCCCGATATCTGACAACAAATTTTCATGTTTCTAACTGAAAGGGCTGGGGAAAAAATGTGTTGCATTACCTATTAAATGTCCCTCGCGTAATACGGAAGGTTTTGGAGTCTGTTTATCCTTGCCTTCCTCCAGCGAGCACTGGAAGTCATAGCCACAAATGTAGACAATAGTATGAATACTTTAAACGCTACAATTAACATTGTCCTCTGTTTGCAACGCTTTAAATTACGTAGAAGTGGCAAGATTCGAACTCAATTACACTAGATTATAAACTTATAGCTATAGCTGCTACGCTATCCTACCACTTACCTGCAGTTCTGTTACCGACTTGTATGCTACTGGCCATTAAAATTGCTACACCAAGAAGAAATGCAGATGATAAACGGGTATTCATTGGAAAATATTTTATACTAGAACTGACATGTGATTACATTTTCACGCAATTTGGGTGATAGACCCTTAGAAATCAGTACCTGGAACAACCACCTCTGGCCTTAAGAACAGCCTTGATACGCCTGGGCATTGAGTCAAACAGCTTGGATGGCGTGTACAGGTACAGCTGCCCATGCAGCTTCAACACTACACCACAGTTCATCAAGAGTAGTGATTGGCTTATTGTGACGAGCCAGTTGCTCGGCCACCAATGACCAGACGTTTTCAATTGGTGAGAGATCTGGCGAATGTGCTGGCCAGGGCAGCAGTCGAACATTTTCTGTATACAGAGAGGCCCGTACAGGACCTGCAACATGTCGTCATGCATTATCCTGCTGAAATGTAGGGTTTCACAGGGATGGAATGGAGGGTTGAGCCATGGGTCGTAACACATCTGAAATGTAACGTCCACTGTTCAAAGTGCCGTCAATGCGTACAAGAGGTGACTGAGACGTGTAACCATTGGCAACCCATACCATCACGCCGGGTGATACGCCAGTATGCCACACGCTTCCAATGTGCGTTCACCGCGATGTCGCCAAACACGGATGCGACCATCATGATGATGTAAACAGAACCTACATTCATCCGAAAAAATGACGTTTTGCCATTCGTGCACCCAGGTTCGTCATTGAGTACACCATCGCAGGCGCTCCTGTCTGTGATGCAGCTTCAAGGGTAACCGCAGCCACGGTCTCCGAGCTGATAGTCCGTGCTGCTGCAAACGTCGTCGAACTGTTCGTGCAGATGGTTGTTGTCTTGCAAACGTCCCCATCTCTTGACTCAGGGATCGAGACGTGGCTGCACGATCCGTTACAGCCGTGCGGACAAGACGCCTGTCATCTCGACTGCTAGTGATACGAGGCCGTTGGGATCCAGCACGGCGTTCCGTATTACCCTCCTGAACCCACCGATTCCATATTCTGCTAACTGTCATTGGATCCCGACCGACGCGAGCAGCAATGTCGCAATACGGTAAACCGCAATCGCGATAGGCTACAATCCGACCTTTATCATAGTCGGAAACGTGATGGTACGCATTTCTCCTCCTTACACGAGGCATCACAACGTTTCACCAGGCAACGCCGGTCAACTGCTGTTTGTGTATGAGAAACCGGTTGGAAACTTTCCTCATGTCAGCACGTTGTAGGTTCACCACCGGCGCCAACTTCGTGTGAATGCTCTGAAAAGCTAGTCATTTGTATATCACAGCATCTTCTTCCTGTCGGTTAAATTTCGCGTCTGTAGGATGTCATCTTCGTGGTATAGAAATTTTAGTGGCTAGTAGTGTATACTGTACGAGGGTAAATCAATTATTATCCGCCATTTAGTTATATTTTTGTTTATTTTGGTAGTACTGTCGTTTTACGTTGATGACGCATGCTTTGTTTATTTGTTATATCTTTGCAATTTTCAAGCTGCTACGTTATTTTTGTTATCGCTGCCGTGTTGTTAATCATGGCTGCTCCGCTGTCTATTTGCACCTAAGAAGAGCAATGTTCAGTGATCCGTTTTTTGTGGTCGGAAGGCGTATCAGGGGCCGAAATTCACCGAAGACCCTCGGTGCTGTATGGGAACAGTGTTTTGCCACAATGGAGTGTTTACGAATGGATTGAAAAATTCCGAAATGGTTGCACAAGTGTTACGCACGATGAAGGAGCCGGACGACCGATTACCGCCACAATTGAAGGAACCATTGAGCGTTCACGTGAAATGATTCTCTCAGACAGGCGGTTAACTATTGACTAAGTGACACATGGGCTGCAAATTAGTCACGGTTCTACCTGCGGAATCATCCACAACAGACTTGGGTTTCATATAGTTTGTGCAAGATGGGTCCCAAAACAACTCACACAGTTGCATAAACAAACGCGCATGAACATCTGCAAAAAAACATTTGGATCGCTATGGTAACGAAGGGGACAACGTCTTAGACAGGACCATTACTGGTGACAAAACATGGGCCCATCATTACGAGCCGGAGAGTAAACGGCAGAGTATGGAATGGAAAAATCCAAATTCACCGTGCAGGAAAAATTTCAAGACCCAACCGTCAGCAGGAAAATTGATGCTTACGATTTTCTGGGACGCAGAAGGTCCAGTACTGGAACATTATGGGGGAAGGGGCACAACAATAAACAGTGTACGTTACAGTGAGATGCTTACTGCCAGGCTAAAGCTTGCAATTCGAAGCAAACGCCGAGGATTGCTGTCAAAAGGTGTTGTGTTGTTGCACGACAATGCACGTCCGCATACTGCTGCCCACATTGCTGAAACGTTCCAGAAACTCAAATTTGAAGTACTGGATCATCCTCCATATAGTCCAGATTTTGCCCCTTCTGATTATCACTTGTTTGGTCCACTCAAACAGGCATTAACCGGCCATCGATTGCCTCGGACGAAGCAGTGAAAGAAGGCTTTTATGAGGGCATCAGGAAGCTTGTACAGCGATGGACCAAGTGCGTTGAAATGCAAGGAGATTATGTCGAAAAGTGATGTTCTTGTAGGTTTCCTACTTGATAACAATAACATTTTATAACTACTTTTCAGATAACAATTGACTTACCATCGTAATATGGGAGGCAACTCATTTGACTAAAATAGTCGATAACGAGACCAACGTGACTAAATAACTACACATGATGTTAAACGACAAAATACGTTTCTTCCATATTTGAAATAATATTTACGAGAAACTTATTTATAAAATCTTTTTCAAATCAGGTATTACAGAAAAAAATTGACTTCTGAGGCGAAGGAAGTGTACTCTACCTCGTGAGCACCGTCTTACTTGCGATGTGTCACAGCTCAAGACATTTGACAAAGGTCACATTCTTGCGCTTTATGATGGTTGGTTGGTTGATCTGGGGGAGGTGAGCAAACAGCGAGGTCATCGGTCCCCATCGGATGACGGGAGGATGGGGAAGGAAATCGACTGCGCCCTTTCAGAGGAACCATCCCAGTATTTGCCTGAAGCGCTAGGCGCGCTTTATAAAAGTGGGTGCTGTATCAGCCCCATTTCACATGCGCTATGGTACAGCAAGTCTAAGATTCATCACTGGGTGAAGAAGTTGGTGGATGAAGGCCACGCCAACCGTACTCGACGTCCTAGACGCCCGCAAAACTGCTACAGAGGGTCAAGACTGCAGTCACAGAGGGCCTTTCAGTACCTGAACGAAGCTGTGAAGCCACAACATACAGTGACATGTTCACCATACAGAGGAACTTAATGCGCAGTGACTGGAGGTGAAGATCCTCCCACTCAGCAATTCCGTGTGTCCGCCTCACCTGCCAGAGAAATAAAATGAGCTTCGTCCATCAGTAGGATGGTCCAGGGCCAGCCCTCGTCAACTTCAATCCTTGCAAGAAAGTGAAGAGCGAAGTCAACACGTCTTTGTGTGTCCTGTGGTGCAAGCTACTGTACGGTATGTATCTTGTACGAATACCATTTGAGAATGGTTCGAAGCACCTTCCATACAGTGGGCCACAGGATGTTGAACTGTCGTGACACAGCATGTCCACTTCTGACTTTCGAGAATTGCGTGAACCATTGTCTGCCATAGCAACAGCGATTTCATGAACCACCTGTGGTGGAACCAGTCATCGGCCTCTTCCTGGAGCAACACCCAATTCTCCAGTTGATTCAAACTTCTTCATCATACTCTGTACATCAGGTGGAGACAGAGGAACCTTCTGTAATCCTTTCAACCACCAATATTATCAAAGTGCAACTGCAGCATTACAACAGTCTCACTAACAACGCCCTGCTCCTTTTGTCCAAGCTCACATTGATATGTCAATCCAAGCTCACGTTGACATGTCAAGAAGTGCCCTGTGACTGGTGAGGTGTGTGAGACTATGAATCATGATGACTGATAATGCTATCAAATTTGGTATTCATACGATAATTAGTTTCGAAGTTATAATGTGCTAAGTAGGGAAGGTTTAAATATAATCACCCAGTATGTAACAAATGCTAAATATCTCAAAAAAATGTCTTCTCAAAGTTGTAGGTAGTATCTGCAGTAGTCCAAAAATTGCTTCACTACTCACTTTGAAACTGACAAATGAATTAATTGGCAACATGACACAGCAGTGATTACATAAGAGCTACTATAGTGCCATACACAGTTTATTATTATTATTACTATTATTATTAGTATTAGTAGAGTGGTTAGGCATAAAACATTAACAGTCTGAATTCATCCAATTTCTGCCAGTTCAGAAGTAAAGAGTGCAGCAGTGGAATGGTTTATGAACAGTAAGTGTAGCACATAAATCTGAACTTGTTTGATTTTAAATGTGGTTGCAGTGTACAGGTCAAGGAAGCGCCACAATGGAGAGGAGTAATGCAGGGGAAGCATGTTTTGTAACAAGTGTCTACCCTCACTGTGGATAGTTAGCTTTCTTATCTGAGTTGGAGTTGTGGGTGCACAATGAATTCCTTCGTAATTCTAACACACACACACACACACACACACACACACACACACACACACACACACACACAAACTAAGCATCATTGATCGTCATTTAAAAAATAAAAGTTTTGGAGAAAAGCCTTTCATTCTACAATTTAGTCAGGTACTAAAGTTAGTGTGTGGGAGGGAAGCAACAGATGGCAGAGGGGTAGGGGGACGGGGTCTAATGTCTGATTGCACTCAGGGATAATGGTGTAAGAAACATTGGGCATCACTTAGCTAGAGCCATCGAATGTTGTGTCTACTAGTGGTCTGGTAGTAAACGATGCTAAGAAGCATGTTGAAGGTTGAAGTCTATTTGTAATTCATTCTGTCTGTACACAAAAATTATATGTCTATCTGTAGCCTCACTTTATGCATCTAATGGAAGCGGAGTCATAATTTCCCCTTTTGGCACACATCTAATGGTAGGCTGGAGCAGAAATATTGTTGCAGCTGAGTTCTAGACTGGGCATCCAATTCTGAATTCTCTGATGCACCACAATCCACCCTCAACTCATCAAGTGCAGATGCTGACTATGGCCATAGGCTCCCTAGTCTCCTAGCTGTCCCCTGTGACTGCTTGTGATCTGTGGCATATGCTGTTGCTCTTATTTTGGCTAGTATAATACTCTTCATTCCTGATGTTATTCAATCTGTATATTGAGCAAGCAGTAAAGGAAACAAAAGAAAAATTTGGAGTAGGAATTAAAATCCATGGAGAAGAAATAAAAACTATGAGGTTTGCCGATGACATTGTAATTCTATCAGAGACACCAAAGGAGCTGGCCATCTGAGTCTGAATTCCCTGAATGGAGTTATGAAGGTCATGAGCTGATTGAAAGTGACACAGTAGGTATTCTGCTAGATTGCATCAGACCTGCTTGTTTTGGAGATGCTGAGTGTGGAGTATGTAAAAACTTAATAGCTGCTAATGCAAGTGTCACAAAATTTCGACACAGGGATGACAAAGTTATTTGTGCAAGGTATGGTATGAAATCTTAGAAGCCCATAATCTACAACTATGATTAAGATGTATCATAAAATGCAGTTGACTTACAGACTTTTTGTACCTATCTTATGGAAAAAGTTTGTTTCAATAAAAGAAAACGTACCTCCTTTGATGAAGATGCAAAATTAAAGGTATGAACAAGAATCTAATTCTGCTATTCCACACACTTTTAATCTCCAGAGTTTAATTGTGTACTCATATGTGTAAATGGTGACCAGCAATTGTGAAATGTGTCTCTTTTTTCTGGGAAGAATGGGAACCAATGAAATGTTGTAGGTGTGATGAAATTTTCCACCTGAATTGCACAAGTGTGCAACTAATTTTATAATTTTCTTAATACCTTAAGTCATTTTATTATAGAAATTTTTATCCTTTTTTTTGCTATCTTCTTAGAATAAAATCATTTAATTAGAACTTAAATTCGACTTTGAATTCATCCATGAAAAATTTGTATTATATTACAGGTGTGGCAAAATAGGTCAAGTGTTTAACTGAAATGATTTTATTTTATTTACTACCAAAACATGAAATTATTAATGAAAGTTACAAAACTCATACTGTCATAACATTGTGAAAACTCAGTACTAAGAAAAATCACCCAAGGTACAAATTTTACTTTTTTTATTCACTCAATGACTAGTTTTTGGCCAGGACCCATTTTCAAATCATCATAACATAGTCAAAAATGTTATCTGTTATCTCTATGCACTGTAATTGTTCGTTTGCACATTTTTGGCATGATTTTTGCGTTTTAAGAAATACCATTTTTGATTATGTTCCGATGATCTGAAAATATGTCCAGTTCTGAAACTAGTCATTGAGTGAATAAAAAAACGGGAAATTTGCATTTTTGGCTGGTTTTACATTGTACTGTTTAACAGTAGATGCTGATCTACAATTATTCCAGCATGTTGGAAGTTCATTTTAAATATTATTCTGTTAAAATTACTTATGTTATAGTATAAGCCTTAAACAGAAACAAACTGATGACAGTTATTTACAACTTTTGTATGTTCCACATTTTTCACTATAACATGTGTTTCCTCCATAGAAATGTCTTCCTCATGTGGCCAGATCGATGAATGTCCACTGGGATGCATGTATTTCAGCACAGCAGAATAATTTCCTTCATCAAATTCAAGAACTGCGAAGTACTATTTATCGGTCCTCATTTTACCACACGTATCTGACACAACCAATACAAGTTCCCCAGTGTCAATATATTTCTCTCAACTTCATGCAGAGGTTCCTTCCATGTGCCTACGGTTATCTGACTGTATTCCAAGGTAACTATGACAGACGTTTCTCCACATCATGATATGGCTCCTTTGAGAACACGTTGCACAACAGATTGAAAATATTCGAGCTTTGGCATTTTCTGTTATATCTTCATCTGAGACAGGTAACTGCACTGCAATATGCAGACAGCATAACATTGCTTCTCCAGCTCATACACCTGCAGAGATATAGCTGTCTGTGAATTGTGTCAGTAGTGCTTATGAATGTTTTGGCCTTACCATCGACATCCCAAAGACGTAGGTACTTGCATAGCCAGCTCTTGGAACTGTCTTCGTAGACTGCAGTATCTCTGTTTCCACCACATCTTTGAAACAAATAGACCACTTCCTCTATTTAGGAAGTATATTGTTCATCAGGAAAGAAAGTGGAGGACAGAATACATGCTATCCATACTGGTTTTGAACATCTCCATCAAGTACTGCTGAATGAAGATCTGACAAAATGCACCGAACTGGTGGTGAATCAACCAGTTATTGTTTCTACCCTGGTCTACTGTTGTGAATCCTGGACACCACACCACTGTGATATTAACTAACTAGAACATGTTGGCATGTCATAATGATTTTTTTTTCTCTTTCTTGGCCTGTAGAACTTGTCTTGAACAGATAGTGATGTTTTGTTGAACAGAAAACAATACTTTTAGATGAGGAAAAAACTCAGAAAAATGTTTGGACTTAAGTCTTAATAATGCTCATTTAATCTTATCCTCAGCAGTAAAAGGGAGAACATCTGTCACTCTTTGTCACTTGTTCTTCCATTGTCAGATGTTTTTATGACCTCCTTCTTGCTCGTATCTGTACAAGTATATTGTCCGTGTAAGTCTTATTGAACAATGAGTAACACTTGCTGAAATTCATTGCATTGTAATCCTTCATTTGGATGTTTTAATAGCTCATCTCATGGATCAAGCAGTCAGTTTTTGAGATCAGAATTAGCCAGCTTGGTCATGATCTGGTCTGCTACCATTGTGGGAATCTCACTAAGATAACTACTATTTATATATATTACATAGCATTGCATGTATTATCTTGATGAAGATGGATTTGCCAGTGCAAACAGAAATTTGCACACTTATAATCTTAAATTTTTTGGTCATAGAATTTTTAATCAAGCCAGTTAATTCCAAAGGTAATATATTGTGTTTTCATTAGTTAGTTACAGCATTAGAAAAAGATATTTTATCATAAAACATTTGGTATGAAAAACTTGAATACCATTTTCTGTCCCACTGATATTGCACATATTTGGTGTGATATGAAACCACAATTTGCTAATGAATCAGTCCAACTTTGGACATCATTTAATCCAAAATATTTTTCATATTTCCTACTCAGCTTAGATCACATGTAAAGGACATTACAACGTCACAAACAGAAGCTTAGATACATGAAGAACATCAAATGGGACAACTTTATATGAAATACAGCTGTTCATGAGAAGGCAAAGATGTGCAGTATAGAGGCCACTGTCATTGACTGGACGCATTGGGAATTCCATCAGATGAGAAATGACATACTTCCTCAATAACTTTTGTATGGTGAAGTGAACACAGATAGAAGACCCAATGGTGATCCTCTGAAGTGCTGTAAGGATCAATTCAAGAAGAACCTAAAGCATCTGCAGAATGACAGAAGTAATTGGTGTGCCTCAGCAGAAGACCATATTCACAGGCCCATAACTACTTCAGCTTCTATTTAACATTTTGAGCAGTAATGTCTTAAACTGGAAAATAAGAAATGTCGATGTTCAAACTTCACCAGGCCCACCCTCTTTTTGTATTTGTATTTGTAGTTTATTCGTCACATAACATACTTTTTACGGATCATCTGATCATACTGCACAGGAGACAATAATGTGGGATGCTGGTCCGTGGATGGGTATGTATGAAAAAGGGGGCAGCAGATGTGACCAGATTAGGTGAGTATAGTACGTGCATACTGGAAAAAGAGAGGAGAAACAGTAGGGATGGTGAGTGGGTTGGTAGAATGAGGAACAAGTTCATGTCCAAAGGAATGTTCAGAAAATAGCATCCAAAAATACGCAGGTGACACAGGAAGAGTAAGCCAGTCTAGGATCTAGGAGTAATGATATCAGTGGGTGACATATCAGGAAGGAGATTCCGAACCAACAATCAAGCCATTTGTTGCATATGGACGAGGCGGTTGACACAGTGTGAGTCATAAGTCAGAATGTGTGATGTGCTTTGGAAGTCAACATGTAAAACACAGGAAAGAGAAGAGAAACAAAAGGATGGACACTGAGTAAACTAATGTAGTAGAAAACAGTAACAAAGAAAAATAGCAAAGAAAAACAACAGTGAGGTACAAGATGGCCAGAGACACTGCTCATGTGTGTGTGTGTGTGTGTGTGTGTGTGTGTGTGTGTGTGTGTGTGTGTGTGTGTGTGTTTTGTCTACTTTAGAATAAGGCCTTTTGGAAAATAGCACACGTGTTTAGCAGTCTTTTTGTTGTGTCCGACTATGACTCAACATCTACACTACATGCTGAGTAGCAATCTGTACTTTTCATATTTTCATGTACCACTTCTGTAACATGTAACTATATGTATCGTATGTGCACAAAGTGCCCGTAATAAAAAAAAAAAAATAGATATGAAAAATTTCAGATTGGGGGATGAAGGGTGGGGTGGGGAGCTGTCATAAAATAATTCTTACAGTGTGAAAGCTGCACCTTACAGGCAGTTTGTTTCACAAAAATTCATTAGATTATTGAAGTGAAAGGCTGCTTTCAATATCTGTTGCCTGCTTTCATGAGGTGCTTTTGCCTGCATCAGCTTCCAGTTACCCGATTTTTCCTCGGTATCTATTTTCTGTCTGTTTTGTATTTTCAGCATTACACAATTCCAAGAGGCTGGTGCACAAAGTTGAAAGTTGTTGTTTGTTTAAAAGCTGTATTTCTTATGGTGTTAAGTTTCTTAATTTGAATTAACATATGTAGGCTGTGTTTACAAGTGGTAGATAAATTTTGCAGTGTAGGTATCGAGATAATGAATGACAGCAAAAAAAAGAGGACCTAAAATGCAGACTCCCAAAGGTGTTTCTGAAAAAGAAAAATATTTAACATCAAATATAAATTTAAGTTCATGATGAATATCAGTCAGCTACACTGCTCTTTAAATGGTTTTTGTTTTATAAATCTCTCATGATGAGCCCATTTCAGCATACTGTCATCATCAGATGCTCTGTAAATGCACAAGTGAGTGATGGTCTTGATGTAATGGTCTGTAACTCTGATCAGAAAAGTTACAATATATTCGTTTGGAGTTTTTACATTAGATGTTGCTGCATATCCTGTCTGTTTGTAGAATTATTGGCTTCTCCTCAGATGTACACTGGAGACATATATCTGACTTGATTCATTTTTTTATGTATGCTATTTTTCTCTTGACAGCTTGGATGATAGTGGGTCAGTGATATTACATGTTTATGTAGTACCTATATAACCCTGATTGTACCCAGCTACACACATCTTCATCCACAGCAAATCAGCAGCCATGAATGTCTTTCCTCATGGCTCAATAGCATGGAAATTGCATGGGGATAGATCAGAACTATATGGAGGATGTGGAAGGGCTTCCAGTGAAACTTCTGCAGTGTAATCCAAACACCCAGGAATACTGACAGATGGCATCATTCTAGTTCAGGATAATGCCTATCCACAACTGCCAATATTGTTTCAACTATGCTGCAGAAATTTTACGGGGAAGCCATTACACATACCCCATACAGTTCCAATCTCTCGCCATGTGATTCCCATATTTTTGGAGCCTAGGCATCTAATGCTCCAAAATGACTCCTTTTTCATCCCAAGAAAGAGTCAGCATAATATTCCCTGCTGATGGTTCTGTTCGAAACTTCTTTGGTTTTGGTGATGAGCAATGGCGCCATTCCTTGCTCGCTCTCTTCATTTCTGGTTGGTGAAAGTGAACCCAGGTTTTGTCCCCAGTAACAATTCTTGCAAGGAAGCCATCACCTTCTTGTTCAAAGTGCCAAAGAAGTTCTTCACAAGCATCGACACGTCATTCTCTCATCTCAAGAGTCATCTGCTGTCGCACCCATCTTGCAGACACTTTGTGAAACTGAAGCACATCATGCCCAATGTGGTGTGCTGACCCATGACTAATCTGTAAACATGCTGCAATGCCATTCAGTGTCACTTGGCAGTTTTCCTTCACTATGGCTTCAACTGATGCAGTGTTCTGTGGAGTCACAAGTCATTGTGCCTGACCTGGATGAGGAGCATCTTCCACTGAAGTCACACCATTATAAAACTTCCTGCTCCATATGCAGACTTGCTGCTGTGACAAACATGAATCACCTTCATTCGTCAATGAATTTCAATAGGTTTCACACCTTCACTACGCAAAAACCGAATAACAGAACAATGTTCTTCCCTGGTGAAATTCGCAAGTGGGGTGGCCATCTTTATACTGATACTGCGACAGGATGTGTGCATCTGCACTGTGCTACCACCTATAGGCCATTCTGCACGCTGTTTGTAGCATGCTTACCAACTTACAGGATAATGGCATGAAATTTTGATTTGTTATTACAAATTTAAGGTTTTCATTTGACTCACCTGTGTACAATAACTATGAATAAACATACACTGGAGTAGAGCTAAGAGCATGGGAATCAGTATTTGTGTCATTATCTATTTCTGAATGAAGGTATCAAGGCAGGTGTTCTGTGTAGAAGCTGTAACATTGTCTAAAAGGAATGAGTAAATGAACTGAGTTTACTCATTTAGCAGTAAATGTCTAGATGTATATTTATTTATGAATTGACAGTGATTGAAATACCAATTTCTGTGCACACATCTCAACTCCAGTGTATGTTTATTCATATTTATTGTAAGTAGTCTCCTAATAACTGTTGTACAATACAAATGTAACTGTGTCAAAACACTCATCAGAGATAACTTTTATAATTTAAGTTAAGAAATGACAGAAACTGATATGTGTTTAGTGGCATCACATGCAAAATTTTACCAATGTGCTACAATATTACAAAAATAGACAAAAAACAATGTCACAAAAATATGTTAAGATAAAAAGTAGTACTCATTCAGTGATGAAATATGAAGCCCAGACATAACCTTTATCTGCTGCAGAATTTATCTGTAACTTTGGAAGTGAAACTGTCTGCATTGGTTACCATCATTATCTCAATGGACAGCATTGAAAGACATTAATTCACTGGTCTGACATGGTATTCTGAAAAAAGGTCTTGGTCCTCTTCAAAAATGAAAAACATCTTTCAATTTCAGCAGTTGTCATCAATGTTGCTTCTACTATTTTCAGAAGTTTTGGTATCTGAGAGAAGATATCATGCAAACTGTAGTTTGAAATGAAATGGAGTAGTGATACAGCTCCAACAATATACGTGAAATGTAGTCATTGGCTCATTTCTCCAACATAATGGGAACTTGGACGGCAACATTAGACTCTCTCTCTGGGAAGTCCTCAAACTTTGATTGATCCAGCAGTACTGCTCTGTCTAGACAGTCTATGGCTTGGAAATGATCGTGGACTTCTTTGTTAATCCTACTACAGACTTCTTTTGACTGTAACTGACTGTGCGTGTTATCCAGATGAAGAATTAATTTGTGGAAGAATGCTGAATAATTTTTCTTTCAGGTAACAGTGTCAAACTACTTGACAACAAGTTTGGTTTGGTGGTGATTTTGCCAGAACCAATAAACATTCCAACAGTGAGGATTTACAGATATTTACAGTGTGCAATTTAAAATTACATCTAGGTGCTGGCCCACTAGGAACTCTTTGTGTCACCAATGCCTCTAATGTGCAAAGTCATTCTGATAACATTGAAAATAAGGCTGAAAAACCTGACAAATTTAAAAGGAACACCATAGCCAACTGATTTGTGAGGCAGTGTGTTCCCCTATTAAATTTAATTCAGGTACATAACAATGCACATAAAGAGAATTGGGATACAATGTTCTAATTTTTGTCTGCATGACACCTTTACAACCATTCATTAGAGCTGAAGCATCACATTTTTGTGTTATAATTTTTTGTTGTGTGTCTCTGAACAAAGAATCTATAACATTCAAAATACGTGTTATTAGAGCAACTGTATTATGCCAATCAAGACTGAAAAAACCCCAGAATCTTCCATATGGCACACTATAATTTTCATAACACAACACTAATACTACCAGTGTCATTTTAGAGACATCTGTTGTTTCAACTGCCATTATTGCAAAAAACTCAGTCTGTTTTATTTCTTTTGAAATAACTTCACAGCAAGTTTCCAATATGTAACTCAGCATCTCATTTTGGATTGATTTTGAAATCCCTTGCCAATGTTTCTGCCTTGTTGTGCTCTCTCAAAGCCAGTTCAACATTGTGCTGCAAGTATTTTGCACCGTTAGTGCTGGCAGGGATGACGTCACATCAGAGCATGTATACTCATACATAGACATGTACATCCCTTTTCTGAGTGGATTGTAGGGTGGCTGTAATCATTTCAGCACCAAACATTGCGGTTTCTTGTAATCGTGGAGAGAGTGCAAAAAACACGTTTCCATCTGTTTTTTGCATACCAGCATCCATTTGAGGAGAAATGACATAATTTCAATGAAATTTCTAGCTCACATTTGAACAGAAATGACATTATTTTAGTGTGATATGTATTACAATGTGCTGTAGCAGATTAGAACATAATTACTGCCTATCACAGCATGTGTTCATCTTCCTTGGGTGCTGCCTTTGGAATCAGTTGTGAGCTAGAAAATGGGCTTATTTCCAGAAAGTTAGGTCATCCAGAAATGGTAAAGTTTTCTAAAACATGACAAAAATGTATTTCATTTGGTTAGTACCATATACAGTATTTCAACTATAGTTGAATCAGTTAAAAATTTTCAGAATGGCTACAGTAAAGGGATAAGAAACAGACAGCTGCTGCCAAATGGTCAGATGTGTGCTCTACTAGATAGTAAATTGATGATAAAAAAGGTGGACACATAGAATGATAACACTATCATGATGATTATGTGCTTATAATGGTCAGACCAAGTATTATTATATCTTAAAAATTTTGAAGTGGTATGTTAGTACAGGAAAAGTTATGAGTGCTAACTATATTTGCAATCTATCTGACCTAAATTGTAGAAATGTTTTCCCCAATCTGGGTTCACAGCAATCACAGAGTTATTAAAAGAAGTCACGTTTTTTTCATAGGCTGTCTGTTGCTAGGCATAATATGTTTCATATGAAATCAAAATGCCCCTGTCATAGACCATGGACCTAGCCAAGACTGGGACACTCATGTGCCTCAATGATACAGACAGCCACAACAGAGGGGTATATCTGGGGAGACCAGCCTGGATGATTGACTGATCTGGCCTTGTAACATACCATTTATCCAAGATTGTTTCATGATACCTGATCTGAGTGAGGCAATTATTTTGGGCATGAATTAGATTGTGAAAGCTGAAGTAAGCGTTTGTTGGACTCTTGAGCTGGTATTTCATTTACTTTCAATTAGGTATGTGGTGGCATTGACCTCCGAAGTTGACATTGACCTGCAAGATAAATATTTAGAACAATCAATGAGTGTAGTCTTGAACTATTCTACAGTCTCTGGATGTTCTATTCCTATTCTTTTGTTATGTACACTCATGACTGAAGTGGTGTTTCATTGCTGTGTGTGTATTTATATCAATAATGTGGTGCAGTCTATGGCAACAATATCTGCATATTATTCAGCAGATTCGCAACTATGAACATCCCACATTTGCGGCCCTTGAAAACTGTACATACTCTACATACATCACATACACACAGCTCTGACTTCCAGCAAAGACAATGAGTATCATGGACCATCAGTGGTAACTTCCATTATATCATACATTCCTTTAAGTGTTTTTACATCTCTTGCTTATTGTTCCTCTCTTGTCTATTTTTTGTTTCAGACTATGCAGTGCTAAGTTGAACAGGACTGCTGAAAGATTATCACCATGTTTCACTCCATCTGTAAAATTAAAGCTCTTGGTCATTTTTACTTTTGTTTTTGTATCCTTCATTGTTAACTCAACCAACCTTCTTAGCGTATCACAGATGCCAAATTCTTTTGGTATTCCATACAATGCTAATCTGTGAACACAGTCAAAACCTTGCTTTAAATCAACAAACAGGAAATAGAGATCAATTCATATTCATGAAATTTCTCCGTTATTTGTCTTATAAGAAAGAACTGGACAAAAATGCCTGTATTTGTCCAAAACCACATTGGTATTCTTTGATGATATTTTCAGTGCACTTCTTTATCCTTTCATTTATTGCACCAGAAAATATCTTGTGTAGTGCATTCCATAAAGTTATGCCTCTACAATATTCACAAGTTAACTCTACCCCTTTCTTATATATAGGGCATATTAATCCAGTTTTCCAGTTATCACTCATATTTTCATTTTCCCATATGTAATTTATTAGTGCATGTATTTCACATATTAGAGGATGACTAAAAAATGTCATAAGTTCTGAGATAATTCCAGCTTCACCAGGTGCACAGATATTTTTCAATCTATATATCACTGACTGCACCTCCTGCATTGTTGATCTTTCTGCTTTTTCCCTTTCATCTTTCCTTGCATTTATATTCTCCTCCTGTTCATGTGGATCTCTTGATACCAGCTCTGAGTTGATACTAAGCATATCCTGAAAACATTCTGCCCATCTCTGCAATATTTTTTGTTCATCTCTGATTATCTTACTGTTAATGCATTTTGTGTTGGATGAAATTTTTTCTGATCTTATCTATTGCATGATAGAACTTTTTATTCTATTCCATACCTTTAGTTTGTCTATCTCTTGGAAAATTGCTTCAAGCCATTCCTCTTTTCTTTTCTTTCATGTCCTGTGAGCTTTAGACCTTAATTCTTTTTACACCTACATATTTCTTCTTGTCTCTCTCTATAGCATTCTCAATCTTGCTGAATTTTTATGCTCTATTGCTAGTCTAGATTCATCATCAAATCATTTGCTTCTTTCCTTTCTTTGTATCCCAATTCTTTCTTGTGCTGCTTCTTCTGCTACTTTCTATATTCTATTCCATCTTTCTTGATTTCCGGTTCTAGGCACTACAGTCTGGAACCGCGCGACCGCTACAGTCGCAGGTTCGAATCCTGCCTCGGGCATGGATGTGTGTGATATCCTTAGGTTAGTTAGGTTTACGTAGTTACAAGTTCTAGGGGACTGATGACCTAAGAAGTTGAGTCCCAGAGTGCTCAGAGCCATTTGAACCATTTTTTTTCTTGATTTACCATTGTTTCTTGAGAACCTGTCAGGACATCATTAATTTTTATTTGGTATTTTTTGGAATTTTGGAATCATTCAGTTTTTCTGTATTCTGATTTAATTTTTTTCACTTTCCAGTTTTATGTATTACCACCAACTTCTCCCTCTGCTTTTACAGCATAGTGGTCTGAATCATAGTTTGGACCCCTGTGGCTTCCTACATCTTTGAATGACATGGCATATTGTGTTTTTACTAACACATGGTCTATGTGATTAAAAACTCAACTTGTTCCAAGATGTAGTGTTTTGAGTGGAAAACACATACTCTTGATGAGTAAATTATCTGCAGCAGTAAACTGACATATCTCCATTCTCATTACTTTCTTCATGTAATGTGTATCTCTCTGATACTTTGCTACATTCATTTCTTCCAACCTGTGCATTAAAGTCCACCAAACTACCAGTATGTAATTGTTTTGTACTTTATTACATGTGGGTTCAAGGTATTCATAAGCTGTTCTTTTATTCTTTCTTCTGCATCCTCTGTTGGTATTTATATTGTTATTATTGTCATACTGTTATATTCCTGAAATCCCCTTTCATTCTTAGTCTGCAGAGTCTTCTGTTTATAAGTTTAAATTCTAAATGACTTTTCCTAATTTTTTTTGGTGTTATAAATCCATTCCAGATTAAGCTGTTCTTCTTTTTGCTCCATAGAATACTGAGGCATATCTATCACCCCTGTCCTTGCCAACTCACTTCCTGTAGTGCTACAGTACTGTAATAGACTTCATGATCTCCAGCTATTTTTAATTTTTCCAGGTTTCAACATTGTTCATCTATTTCAGATTACTAATGCCAATCAGAGTCATGTTCTATCTGTCCCATCCATTATTTGAAGCTCATGTTGTGGTTCTGTAATATGACATTTTTACCATCCACAGTTATTGAACCCAAGCGCAGCTAGCACCTTGGAGGACTTGGACTCTTTTTAGTTTTGCTGCCCTAGGAAGGTTGACTTCCCTATGCTTTTTGAGCCCTCCCTGCCTTACGTTGCAGGACATACTTTGTGTGGTTCCTCTGTCAAGACCACTCCACCTTGGCTGACCCTGTCAGTAGTTAAGCTATGCTATTGCCAACACAGCTCTTGACTTTGTCAGAGCACTTTTACACTCCTGTCTGGTGCTGAAGTTGCCTATGATGAAACAGCATCCCCTTAGGAGGGATAAGTATTTCATGACCATTGAAAATTTGTGCCAGATTGTGACACAAAACTGGCTGTCCCACTTTTCACATGCAGGTGCATTTCACTGAGGTGACAAAAGTTATGGAATACCTCTTAATATCGTGTCACACCTTCTTTTGCCCAGCAACTCTATGTGGTATGGACTGAACAAGTCATCAGAAGTCCCCTGCAGAAATATTAAGCCACACTGCCTCTGTAGCCATCCAGAACTGTAAAAGTGTTGCAGGTTCAGGATTCTGTGCACAAACAGACCCCTAGATTATGTACCATAAATATTTGATGAGATTCGTGTTGAGTGATCATTCACTTGAAATGTTCAGAATGTTCTTCAAACCAATCATGAACAGTAGTGGCCCAGTGACATAGCATGATGTCCATAAAAATTCAATTGTTGTTTGGGAACATAATGTCCATAAATGAGTGCATATGATCACCAAGTAGCTGAATATAACTATTTTCTGTCAATGATGGTTCAGCTGGACCAGAGGACTCAGTCCAGTCCATGTAAACACAGCCCATACCATTATGGAGCCACTACCATCTTTCACAATTAAAGTCTATGGGTTTGTGGTGTCTGAGCCACACCTGAACACTAGCATAAGCCCTTACTAACTGAAATAGGGACTCATCTGAGCAGGCTAAAGTTTTCCAGTCATCCAGCAACCAACCTTTATGGCCATGAGCCCAGGTGAGGTGCTGCAGGCAATGCTGTACTGTTAGCTAAAGGACTCTCATTGCTTGGCTACAGACGTAGCGTAGTAGTGTCAAATTTCACTGCACTATCCAATGGATACATTGATCGTATGTTCCACATTCATCTCTGTGGGTATGTCACATAGTGTTGCTCGTCTGTCACCACTGACAATGCTATGCAAACACTGCTGCTGTTGGTCATTAAGTACAGGCCATCAGCCAGTGTGTTACCATGTTGAGACGTAATGCCTGAAATTTGGTATTCACAGCACAGTCTTGGCACTGTGGTTCCCAGAATATTTTTTCAAAATGGAATGCACCTTGCATCTAGCTGCATCTGCCAAGTCTGTGAATGCCCATTGTGTGGCCATAATCCTATTGGAAAACTTTTCACATGACTCACACGAGTACAAACGGCAGCTACACAATCACTACCCTTTTATGCTTGGTGCACATGATACTACTGCCACATATGTACTTGCATATTGTTGTCACATGACTTTTGCCGCCGCAATGTACATTGCAGTTGCAGTAATGCTGGGCGCTTCACAGCGATATGATTTGGTGCCATTGTATCTTGCTTAATTTCATTTCGATTTGCACCATTCTTTGTTATTCAGTGAATGTGATGCAAATGGTATATGCGCCCCTATGGCAAGGTAAGCCATGATCTTCCATCAGATTTATTCCCCAGTGGTGCCAATTCCCACAAACACTACCTGATAAAAAGTAATCAAACACCCCTATGTAACGTGGAACTAATCACTAGATAGTAGTATTGTTTTGTCAGTAGAGAACAAGTAAGAGCAGCGACTTTCAATTGGGCCACCAGTGAATGTCACCTACGTAGAAAATACACCAGGGACATTTCAGCCTCCAAAAACTGCCCACGTTGACTGATGATGATGTCATTGTGGAGGGGAAACTTTAAGGGGCAATCACAGCTGAATGAAGATCAAACAGACCTGATGCACAGACAGACAGAGACTGTTGAGTATTACTGTGTGGTAAAAAACTGTATGAAACTGGTGGACGGAATCACTCATAAGTTCCAAAGTGCTACCAGAAGCTCAGTACCAGCAGTCCAGCTAGAAGAATGAGTGTGCATAGGACGTTAAAAAGGATGGGGTACAATGACCGAGCAGGTCCTCACAAACCATGCATTTCTGTGGTGAGTGGTAATCATTGCTCTTGTGGTGTAAAGAGCAACCCCACTGGATAGTGGATGACTGGAAATGAGTGACTTGAAGTGATGAATCGTGCTAAAGTTTGTGGCAACCTGATGGAGGTGCTTGGCTTTGGTGAATGCCTGGAAAACATTACTTGCTGTCATGTATAGTGGCAACAGTGAAGCACTGAAGAGATGGCATTAGAGTACAGATGTGTTTTTTGTGATCAGTGCATTCTCCCCTTACTGCACTCAAGAAACTTCTAAATGTGGAAAGATATGAATACATTTTACAGCATGTACTGTATAAAATCGAGTAACAGTATGGAGACGATGATTATGTCACCTTGACAATGCATCCAGCCATAAAGCAGCATCTGCAAAGAAATGGCTTGTAGGTAACGTAATTCCTCAAAAGGACTGATGTCTCCAGAACCTCAACTTCTGCACAACATAACACATTTAGAATGGGGTAGAATGTCAAATTTGATCCAGATCCCAATGACCAACATCCCTACCTTTTCTGACCTATACTCTTGAAGAGAAAAACATGACCTGTGACTGTGGAAATGTGCACTGTAACTATCGTTATATCGTGTGTTTACAAACAGAATGTGAAGAAGAATGCATGATTTCTTCATTAAAACACAATCTTATGTTAGCTAAACTATATGTAGAGAAGCTTGAATCAGTGATAGATAGTGTACAGAAGCTGGAAGAAGTGATAGACCATTCAAAGTGTAGTGAAACGGTTGTTAACAAACAAACTGGTAACTTTATTAGGCCTAAAAAGTTTTGTCGTGTTAATCGTAACAAAAACTACTTTCGTCTCCCAGAAGCAAATAAGTTTGAATTTTTAATCTGTGATGAATATGAAAGAAGTGAAAAGAGCCAAAGAAAGGAAGTACTTTCATCAAATGCAGTGACCACAAATCATTTCAGTAGGCCTACGAAGTCCTGTAATAACAAGCAAGGAAATACCAGAGAATACATGGAACATACTTATCATGCAAACAAGATAACTACCGATACAGGTAAGAAGAACAAAGAAGATATTTTCATACTTTCAGACAGTCATGGAAAGGGCTTAGCTGACATTATGTGTAACGTGCAAACTGGGTTCAAGGTTAGTGGAATAACGAAACCGGGTGCCCCTTTACGCGAAGTTTTAAAAAACTGTGAACATTCTTTGAAGCTGGGAAGCAACTGTTTAATAATAGGAAGTGCTAATGATGTTTATAGGAATGAGGGCAAACTTGCCACAAGAGCTCTAAGAAGTACGTTACAGAAAATTACAGATGTTAACTTCTTCATTGCCAGTATCCCACAAAGACATGATCTTATAAAAGAATCCTGTGTCAACAAAGAAATCACAGCTACTAATAGGCAATTTGAGAAAATCTGCCGAAGCTTCCCAAATGCCACATATGTGGATGTACCATCTACAGAGAGAAATCATTTTACCAGGCATGGGCTTCATAGAAATAAACTCGGAAAATCATTCATTAGTCGAGAAATCCTTAATGCAGTGAAGGCAGTTAAGGACAAGAATAGCATGACCATACCACTTCCACCGACCAAACACAGAAACCGAAAATTTTCAACAAAAAAATGAAACTGAATCACTGACAACAGGTCCAGCAATAGAATCTCCACTTTCCTCAAAAGCAGCTGAAATAAGTGATTCAACTAGGACACAAGTTTCCAAAGCACCTTCAGCAGAAGCAGCTACATACTATGCAACTGCATCATTAACAAGAAAAAAAATGCCTGATGTGCCAGCAGCCAATGACCTTTCATCAGTATTGGCCCCTCCTCAGTCTTCAACAGTGAAAGACTTTTCACCAGCTTCACCATCAGCAGTAACAGAAGCAAACAGAAGAAGCACGAGAGCCAGGAAACATACAACTCTGCAGGATTTTTGGTACCCGGCCTCAGTTACAAGACTAACATAAGGCAGATACCTTCAGATACGTCAACTTCCAAGTCTAAGTGGCAACAGACTCACCTCCACTGTCATCAACAGAAGAATAACTGTGCCACCAGCTCATCTAAAGGATTTTTTAGCATCAGGTCTAAAGGGAAGGATGCCACCAAGATAAGTGAAAACAAATGCCTAACAGTGTTTCACCAAAACATTCAAGCCATAAAGAACAAAGCACAACAGCTAGCAGTAGAACTGGAAACTTTTGATAGCCAAATTTTGTGTATCACTGAACACTGGTGCAAAGGGAAGGAAATTGAACACATTGCATTAGCCTCATATGACCTTGCATGTTACTATAGCAGAATCTCAATGAATAGTGGAGGTTCATGTATCTATGTAAAAAAAGGTATGTCATTTAAAGATAGATATGATCTTTTAGATCTAGGTGAGGACAAACATTTTGAACTTTCCACTGTTGAAATAATAGGACCTGGCATAGCAAAAAAATTAGTCAAATTTTGTGTGTACCGCTCTCCCAGTGGAGACACTGATATATTCTTCTCAAAACTGAATCAAAGCTTAGACAAGGTTTCTGGACCAAAAGCAGATGTAATTATCTGTGGTGACTAAAACATTAATATGATGAGGCCTGATAAGGCTAGCAACATATATGTGAATATTCTAAGCTGTTATGGAATATCCTCCCTTGTTAATTGTCCAACTAGAATAACGAAAGAATCTTCCTCATCTATAGATCGTGTAGCTATAGATAATGATAGTAAAAAATGTAATATTGTTGTCCAAAGCCTGGTCCTATCAGACCACCTCTGCCAGATCTTAAAAACTAACATTCATGTAGAAACTCCTCCTAAACTGTGTACATACAAAAGAATGTTTTCCAAATCAGCCCTGTATGAGTTTAAATCCCAGCTAGAATATGAAGATTGGGGGGGGGGGGGGGGATTCTATGCAGAAACTAATGCAAATCAGAAATTTATCAAGTTCATGTCAATTTTTAAACTCATTTGAAGAGATGTTTCGCAAAACTCTTTATCAAATTAAAACTACAAAGAGAAATCAAAGGGTGACTATAGGTATCAAAAAATCATCAGAAACTCTTAGATATCTCAACTCCATAAAAAATAATCAATCTAACCCAGAAGTTCTGCAATTCTACAAAAAATACAGGAAAATATACAGAAATGTGCTGCTAGCCGCAAAAAAAACTTTCAAGCAACAAAATATTACTTCCAGCTGAAAACAAGAGCAATGCAGCCTGGAACATCGTCAAACAGGAAACATCTAACTCTGCTAAAAAGGACCTCAATTCACATATTAAAAACAAAGATGTACCAGTAGGTAACCCTAAAAAATTAGCTGATTTTGTAAACTTATATTTCAGTAGTATTGCAAAAAAATTACAGCAGAAATTTCCAGATACGTATGATTTACCTACTCAGAACCAGCCAACAAACTCAATGGTGCTCTTGCCAACTACAGGAAGGTAAGTGGCACTAGTAGTACACCAACTAAAAAATAAAACTTCAGTAGGACTTGATGAAATCCAAGTCTGCATAATTAAAGAATGTACAGACTCCATAAAGGGCCCATTAACAGACATAATTAATGAATCTTTCGAATCTGGATACTTTCCGGAGTACCTAAAACAAGCAAAAGTTATACCTATCCTTAAAAACGGAGATGTGGAAAATGTAGAGAACTAGAGGCCGATTTCTATACTGTCTATAATTTCTAAAATAATAGAAATACTAGTCAAAAAGAGACTGCTAAATTACCTGAATAAATATAACTTTCTTTCCAATGACCAATTTGGTTTCAGGCCCAGAGAAGGCACACAATCTGCTATAGCACAGTTCACTAAAGTAATTTTAGAAGCACTGGACAAAGGTGAAAATGTAAGTGGTATCTTTTTAGACTTGTCAAAGGCCTTTGATACAGTTGACCACAAAATCTTACGTACTTCATAAATTAGGGCATATAAGAATAAGAGGTGTGACAAAGAAGTGGTTCAAATCATACTTGGAAAACAGAGTTCAACGAGATATCACAAAATGAGATTTTCACTCTGCAGCGGAGTGTGCGCTGAAATGAAACTTCCTGGCAGATTAAAACTGTGTGCCCGACCGAGACTCAAACTCGGGACCTTTGCCTTTCGCGGGCAAGTGTTCTACCAACTGAGCTACCGAAGCACGACTCACGCCCGGTACTCACAGCTTTACTTCTGCCAGTACCTCGTCTCCTACCTTCCAAACTTTACAGAAGCTCTCCTGCGAAACTTGCAGAACTAGCTCTCCTGAAAGAAAGCTGTGAGTACCGGGCATGAGTTGTGCTTCGGTAGCTCAGTTGGTAGAGCACTTTCCCGTGAAAGGCAAACGTCCCGAGTTCGAGTCTCGGTTGGGCACACAGTTTTAATCTGCCAGGAAGTTTCATATCAGCGCACACTCCGCTGCAGAGTGAAAATCTCATTCTGGAAACATCCCCCAGGCTGTGGCTAAGCCATGTCTCCGCAATATCCTTTCTTTCAGGAGTGCTAGTTCTGCAAGTTTTGCAGGAGAGCTTCTGTAAAGTTTGGAAGGTAGGAGACGAGGTACTGGCAGAAGTAAAGCTGTGAGTACCGGGTGTGAGTCGTGCTTCGGTAGCTCAGTTGGTAGAGCACTTGCCCGCAAAAGGCAAAGGTCCCGAGTTCGAGTCTCGGTTGGGCACACAGTTTTAATCTGCCAGGAAGAGATATCACAAGTTTCAAACAATTCCCTTGTAAAACACCTCTCTGAACCAGAACATGTGAATATAGGTGTCCCACAGGGAAGTGTATTACGCCCAGTATTGTTTCTTATATAGATTAACGACTTGCCACAAAGTATCAGACATGGAGAAAAAATACTTTTTGCTGATGACAGCAACATAGTAATAGCAGGTGAAAATCCAACACAACTGTCAGAAAGAGCAAAGGAGGCTCTCAATGATGTTCACAACTGGTCATTAAAAAATAAAGTAAACCTAAATGTAAAGAAAACTAACTATATTAACTTCCATTTGAACAAAAAACACAATGCCACTAGAATAAAAGTTAATAATAATGAATTAAAATGTGTAACAAGTACCAAATTCTTAGGGATGAATGTCGACAGCCAACTGAAATGGACAAACCATGTCAGCATTTTGGCAAAGAAATTATCCACAGCACGCTATGCTCTTAGAATCCTTGCACCGGTATGCAATAATACCTGCCTTAAAATAACATATTACGGATACCTACACTCAGTACTCAGCTATGGGATCATGTTTTGGGGAACAAGTGCCAGTAACATACAAACTGTGTTCAAAGTACAAAAAAGAGCCATAAGGATAGTAACAAACAGCAACAACAGGGCCCACTGTCTAGAATTATTTAGAAAGCTAAATAACTGTTTCTTGTGAGTATATCTTTCAGAACATAATGTTCATTAAGAAAAATCTCAACATGTATAACACAAACAGCCTAATACATGACCATGAAACAAGATCTTGTCACCACCTCCATCTAGATAGAAAGAACAAGGCAAAGACGCAAAAAAGTATATTTTATAATGGGGTAAAACTGTATAACAAATTACCACAGGAAATAAAATAAATAAATGAGCCTCTCACTTTCAGACAAAAGCGTAAAACCTTTTTAGTAAGTAAAAGTTGTTATACTGTAAAAGAATATTTAATGTAGATGTAGATTATTAGCAACATATGATATTATCACTAAAATATGATGTAATTATAAATGTGTGTATGACTAGTTATAAAAACTACACAAAATATGAGAAATCTGTTTCATTGTAAATGTAAATGTGTGTTCATGTATTATAAACTGACGACATCCTTACAATATATATTGCTCCATGGATGAAAAAATAAATAAATAAAAGAACATAAGAACAGGCTGCTATTCAACATTTATTTACTTCTCAAGCAAGAACTGCTACCTGTTATTATATAGCAGGTCCTACACAGTGTGATGTTACATGTTATATCATAAAAATTCAGTTTTATTACTAGTACATTTTTACGTTTGAAAATTTTTACAAAAGGATAAATTTAAAAAAAAAAACAAAAACAAATAAAAAATAAAGTACATATGCACAATTTTGTTTAAACATCTTGCTAACTTAGATAATGACAATAAATAAGATATATAATAGGTTCTGGATGAATTTTAAATTAAAATTAAAAGTGTATTTAATGAAGAAACAAGAGATGGCAATTTGACTTAGACATTATGTGTCAGTTCTTGCCTTTATATCTTCTGCGTGTATGGTTATATCTGTTACATATGTTGTCTTGACAGTGGTAATATGTAATTTAATGTATTGATTAGTTACGATATGATGTATTTCCAAATTTAAGGTAACAGTACACATTCAAAGTTGATTTAAAATGTCATATTCAGCTGCATCAGGTGTGAGGGCTCAGTAAAATTAATAGTCAGTCACATACCTGATGCAGGGAAAGAAGAATAAATGTCACATCTTCAGATAGTTTGCCATGCTGTGAAATGGTATAACAAACAGCTACAAAGAGAGCTACATTTTCATATGGATTCAATTTATTGTTGTAGAAACTTCGCTTGCTTTTGCTATGTTTGTATGTTTACTCATCTTCACTTCCTGTGTGTGATGTGGCACCTGATTCTACATCTGTGTTGTTTACTATGTACTACTGATCTGTCCGATGTGGACCTTGCCTTATTCTAGCGTATGATCTCTTCTGTTTAGGGCTCTGTATAGGGCTCACGATACTTCATCTGCAATGTTGTTTATGGAGTTCCATTCATTTTGTTGGTGTATTAACTGCCCTAAGTCCTGGTTTCTTAAACTCGGTCTTACATGTCCAAGGGCATTGCAGATGAACACTATGTGTTCAGGTGTGCCATTCTCACCACAGGCACAAGTGTGAGTCCATTTCAGGCCAAACCTGTGGAGATGCACAGGATACAGGCCACGGCCCATGAAAAAGTGCACCATGCCGCATGTGGATTTGTGTACATTAAATTCATCCACTCTCGTATACTGGGGAAGAATGAATAGACTCATCTTCTGTTATCTGTTGTGTCCCATTCTGTCTGCCATGTATCAGTTCACCACTTGTTTAATTTTCATTTGTATGTTATGTCTTGTCCAGTTATTTCTCTTATTTTGTCGCGTCTTCCTCTCTTCAGCCACTAGGCAGCTGCTGTGTGGCGAATTGTAATATCTACAGGGAAAACTCCCAGTAACATGCACAGTACCTCAATCAAAGTCATGCTGAAAGCTCCCAATATTCTGATTAGAACACTCCTCTGGCTGCACCTCACAATGGTTTTATACATACCTAAGTATAATTGATGTGCCCTAGCACTAGCCACAAAACAAGTTGTTGTTGTTGTTGTGGTCTTCAGTCCTGAGACTGGTTTGATGCAGCTCTCCATGCTACCCTATCCTGTGCAAGCTTCTTCATCTCCCAGTACCTACTGCAGCCTACATCCTTCTGAATCTGCTTAGTGTATTCATCTCTTCATCTCCCTCTACGATTTTTACCCTCCACGCTGCCCTCCAACACTAAACTGGTGATTCCTCGATGTCTCAAAACATGTCCCACCAACCGATTCCTTCTTCTAGTCAAGTTGTGCCACAAGCTCCTCTTTTCCCCAATTCTATTCAATACCTCCTCATTAGTTATGTGATCTACCCATCTAATCTTCAGCATTCTTCTGTAGCACCACATTTCAAAAGCTTCTGTTCTCTTCTTGTCTAAACTATTCATTGTCCCCGTTTCACTTCCATACATGCCTACACTCCATACAAATACTTTCAGAAATGACTTCCTGACATTTAAATCTATACTCGTCATACAAGTTATTGACTCAAAGAGTGCTGCGTAATATGTCCTCATTGTCTGGTGGAGACAGAGACACATTCAGCCCCCTTCACTGAAAGTATTTCCAGCACATTTCATGCCATTAGCATACCTCATATTAATGTCCACTAACAGGTGCCTGGATATTTTTGATCAGACAGTATGACTCGTGGTAGAGTTGAATTCTTTATTAACCATTGATGACTTGCAGCTGAATAGGTTCAGACATTAAATACATAGTTAATAACAATTTTTACATACAAATTTTTACAATTTATTTCAGTTTCTTAAATATTCTTAGAAACTACCATCACGAATGTTTTCTTTTTCTTTTCTTTTCTTTTTTTTTTTTTTCTTTCTTTTTTTCAAATAGTTCTTACTTCTTATCTCATAGAATGGGTGTTTCAGTAACCAATTATTGATGTTAGCTTTGGAAATATTTTAGGTGAGCACTAGCAGATGTTGGATGTTTATTAAAATTTTATGCATGTTATTTTGTGTAAGTTTGGAACTACAATTAGTCTGTGTCTTAGTATACTGAGATACTGTTTGCCTCTGATGTTGTGATGGTACATATGCTCTTTGGTGGGAAACTTATTATGTTGCTTTGGATACAAAAAATACTGTATAGATATGTATTAGTTGGTTTGCAACAGTCAGTAACTTGAGGTCAATAAACAGGGCTCAATAGAGTTCCTTAGGATTTACTTTGCTCATTATTCTGATTATTTTTTTTTTTAATTTTTATAATTTGAGTGACATAACTGGAAGGTCCCCATACCAGTATGCAATCTCATTAGTGACTGCATCTGTCAGTTTCCTCATGAGATAGCACACGTTTTTCTCTTGCATGTGGCTATATACATTCCAGTTTAAACTGGAATAGACATAGAAGCCTAACTGTTTTACTGATTTACTTTTTATATCTTTAGTTAACCACAGAATCACTTCCTGTGTTTTATTAGGATTACAAAGGAGCCCATTAAAAGAAAATGAGTCAATACTAGTCCTAATTTTTCCTGAGTTGCCTGATTCAATTCTGTAGTGTTGTGAAGTGTATTGCGTAGTCTCATGTCATCTGCATAACACACTACTGAATTAACTCTTACAGGGTTATGACAACAAACAGAAATGGCCCATGAACAGAGCCCTGCAGCCTTCAGTCCAAACTTTCTTCACTGCAGAGTATGGATTTATAACTGAGCAAAACCATCTCCTGTTGATTAAATAGGAATTATTAACAGCTACAGGTGGGATGCATATCCCATAAAATTCCAGTCTTGAAGTAATGTTTGTGAGTGGTAGGTGGCAACACCAGAGACAAGGTTTGAGACCAGCCTGCTCAGATGACCTGATGTTTGAGGTAGCTGCTCCCAATAAGCAGAAAATTGAAGTTTGAATACCAGTGCGATACAAGTTTTCAATACCCATTAAATAAAATGTTCTGTATATCCAAAAGGTTTGCACTGATGTCATTTCATGCCACTGCTTCTTAACTGATTTCATGCTCATCCATCCATTCCTTCTTTTTTAGTGCATTTGATTAATTTCAGTCATGTGAGTGGTTAGCATATTGTATGATTCATGTGTTCCACACCACAGTGATAGATCACAACCGTGGTCCATGGAACATTCAAAAAACTGACTAACTAATTAAACATGGAAAATCCAGAGTGGAATAACATTATGGAAAGGATAGACTGGTAATCTCCATATAGAGGAGACACTGTGTTGCAGACAGGTACACCAAAAACTGCTATAAATTTGAGCCTTCAGCCAAAAGGCGCTATTGTAAAGTAGAAAACACACACACAAACACATATATACTTACACAAGCACAACTGACATATCCATGAACATTGTCTCTGACCAATGAGGCTGGACTACCGACAGCAACGGGCAGCTGCTGCCATGAATTCTTCTCCTGCACTAATCTCTTCATCTCAAGAAGCTCTTGTACTCTATGTCCTCAATTATTTGTTGGATCTATTCCAATCTTTGTCTTCTCTTACAATTTTTTCCTCTATAGCTCCCTCTAGCACTGTGGAAGTTATTTCCTGGCCTTGTAACACATGTCCTAGCATCCTGGCCTTTCTTCTTGTCAGTCTTTCCCATATGTTCCTTCCTTCTCACATTGTGCAGAAAACCTCCTCATTCCTTATCTTGCCACTTCATCTAATTTTAAGCATTCTTCTGTGGTACCACACATCAAACACTTTGATTTTCTTCTGTTCCAGTTTAGGGCAAGTTGAAAAGAGAGAGAGAGAGAGAGAGAGAGAGAGAGAGAGAGAGAGAGAGAGAGATACTTGCATATGATAAGCCTCTCCCCTCAAAAATATTTCTGTCCTCCACACCTCCTCTGTGTTACCACAGATGATATGCCACTGATTGCATTTGCACTAAGATGGCAGTATTCGAGAGGTGCCTATTTGCTTCCACCTCCTTGGGTGAATGCATAAGTTGTAACAAATGTTCACCAACCTGCAGTCTTCTATAGTTGTTTTCCCCTGTGCAGAAAATAGCACATAGGTAATGAATCCGTAATCTTGAGGCTGTAAGAAACTCTTTGCGAGGAACTGTTATTTTAGAAATGATTAAATATCCAACCAGTTTGTTTATAATCACAGCCATTGCACAGTTTGCTGGTCGGTTACAGTACACAATTGTCACTAATAAAATCTAGCCTCATAATTCCCAAGCACTTCAACTTCAAAGATTATCTTCACAAGGGATGTCATGTATGGCAAGTTGAAAAAGAGACAGTGAGAGGGAGAGATATATGCACATATGATAACCCCTTCCCTCAAAAACATTTCTCTCCTTCATACCTCCTCTGTGTTACCACAGATGATGTGCCACTGACCTCATTTGTACTAAGATTGCAGTACACGCGAGATGCCTATTTGCTTCCATCACCCTGATGGAATGCATAAGTTCTAATAAATATTTATAAACCTGCAGTCCTCTACAGTTGTTGTCCCCTGTGCAGAAAACAGCACATAGGTTGTGAATCTGTAACCATGAGCCTATAAGAAACTCTTTGTGAGAAACTGTTATTTTACAAATGATTAAATTTACATTCAGTTTTCTCTAACTGCAAAATAATTACATCTATGATTATATAAGTTAGTCTGTAATCTGAGAATGAAAACCTGTAAAGCAGATTTGTTGTTGTTGTTGTTGTGGTCTTCAGTCCTGAGATTGGTTTGATGCAGCTCTCCATGCTACTCTATCCTGTGCAAGCTTCTTCATCTCCCAGTACCTACTGCAGCCTACATCCTTCTGAATCTGCTTAGTGTATTCATCTCTTGGTCTCCCTTTACGATGTTTACCCTCCTCGCTGCCCTCCAGCACTAAATTGGTGATCCCTTGATGCCTCAGAACATGTGCTACCAACTGGTCCCTTCTTCTAGTCAAGTTGTGCCACAAACTCCTCTTCTCCCCAATTCTATTCAGTACCTCCTCATTAGTTATGTGATCTACCCATCTAACCTTCAGCATTCTTCTGTAGCACCACATCTTGAAAGCTCTATTCTCTTCTTGTCTAAACTATTTATCATCCATGTTTCACTTCCATACATGGCTACACTCCATACAAAATACTTTCAGAAACAACTTCCTGACAATCTAAACTCGATGTTAACAAATTTCTCTTCTTCAGAAATGCTTTCCTTGCCATTGCCAGTCTACATTTGATATCTTCTCTACTTCGACCATCATCACTTATTTTGCTCCCCATATAGCAAAACTCCTTTACTACTTTAAGTGTCTCATTTCCTAATCTAATTCCCTCAGTATCACCCAACTTAATTACACTATATTCCACTATCCTTGTTTTGCTTTTGTTGCTGCTCTTCTTATACCCTTCCTTCAAGACACTGTCCATTCCGTTCAACTGCTCTTCCAAGTCCTTTTCTGTCTCTGACAGAATTACAATGTCATCGGCAAACCTCAAAGTTTTTATTTCTTCTCCATGGATTTTAATATCTACTCCAAATTTTTCTTTTGTTTCCTGTACTGCTTGCTCAATATACAGATTGAATAGCATCGGGGAAAGGCTACAACCCTGTCTCACTCCCCTCCCCAACCACTGCTTCCCTTTCGTGTCCCTTGACTCATGTAACTGCCATCTGGTTTCTGTACAAATTGTAAATAGCCTTTTGCTCCCTGTATTTTACCCCTGCCACCTTCAGAATTTGAAAGAGAGTATTCCAGTCAACTTTGTCAAAAGCTTTCTCTAAGTCTAAAAATGCTAGAAATGTAGGTTTGCCTTTCCTTCATCTTTCTTCTAGGATAAGTTGTAGGGTCAGTATTGCCTCACGTGTTCCGATATTTCTACAGAATCCAAACTGATCTTCCCCAAGGTCGGCTACTACCAGTTTTTCCATTCGTCTGTAAAGAATTCGCTTTAGTATTTTGCAGCTGTTACTTATTAAATTGATTGTTTGGTAATTTTCACATCTGTCAACACCTGCTTTCTTTGGGATTGGAATTATTATATTCTTCTTGAAGTCTGAGGGAATTTTGCCTGTCTCATACATCTTGCTCACCAGATGGTAGAGTTTTGTCAGAACTGGCTCTCTCAAGGCTGTCATTAGTTCTAATGGAATGTTATCTACTCCCGGGGCCTTGTTTCGATTCAGGTCTTTCAGTGCTCTGTAAAACTCCTCACACAATATCATATCTCCCATTTCATCTTCATCTACCTACTCTTCCATTTCCTTAATATTTTCCTCAAGAACTTCGCCCCTGTATAGACCCTCTGCTTTCCTTTCTTTGCTTAGAACTGGGTTTCCATCTGAGCTCTTGATATTCATGCAAGTGCTTCTCTTTTCTCCAAAGGTCTCTTTAATTTTCCTGTAGGCAGTATCTATCTTACCCCTCGTGAGATAAGCCTCTACATCCTTACATTTGTCCTCTAGCCATCCCTGCTTAGCCAATTTGCACTTCCTGCCAATCTCATTTTTGAGATGTTTGTATTCCTTTTTGCCTGCTTCACTTACTGCATTTTTCTATTTTCTCCTTTCATCAATTAAATTCAGTATCTCTTCTGTTACCCAAGGATTTCTACTAGCCCTCGTCTTTTTACATACTTGATTCTCTGCTGCCTTCACTATTACATTCCTCAGAGCTACCCATTCTTCTTCTACTGTATTTCTTTCCCCCATTCCTGTCAAGTGTTCCCTTATGCTCTCCCTGAAACTGTACAACCTCTGGTTCTTTCAGTTTATCCAGGTTCCATCTCCTTAAATTCCCACCTTTTTGCAGTTTCTTCAGTTTTAATCTACAGTTCATAATCAATAGAGTGTGATCAGAGTCTACATCTGCCCTTGGAACTGTATTACAATTTAAAACCTGGTTCCTAAATCTCTGTCTTACCATTATATAATCTATCTGAAACCTTCTAGTATCTCCAGGGTTCTTCCATGTATACAACCTTCTTTCATGATTCTTGAACCAAGTGTTAGCTATGAGTAAGTTATGCTCTGTCCAAAATTCTACCAGGCTGCTTTCTCTTTCATTTCTTAGCCCCAATCCATATTCACCAACTATATTTCCTTCTCTTCCTTTTCCTACTGTCGAATTCCAGTCACCCATGACTATTAAATTTTCCTCTCTCTTCTTTTATTTCATCATACATTTCCTCAATTTCATCGTTATCTGCAGAGCTAGTCGGCATATAAACTTATACTACTGTGGTAGGCCAGGGCTTTGTATTTATCTCAGCCACAATAGTGCATTCACTATGCTGTTTGTAGTAGCTTATCTGCATTCGTATTTTTTATTCATTATTAAACCTACTCCTGCATTGCCCCTATTTCATTTTGAATTTATAACCCTGTATTCACCTGACCAGAAGTCTTGTTCTTCCTGCCACCAAAGTTTACTAATTCCCGCTATATCTAACTTTAACCTATCCATTTCCCTTTTTAAATTTTCTAACCTACCTGCCTGATTAAGGGATCTGACATTCCACGCTCCAATCCGTAGAACGCCAGTTTTCTTTCTCCTGATAACGACATCCTCTTGAGTAGTCCCTGCCCGGAGATCAGAATGGGGGACTATTTTACCTCCGGAATATTTTACCCAAGAGGATGCCATCATCATTTAACCATACAGTAAAGCTGCATGCCCTCGGGAAAAATTACGGCTGTAGTTCCCCATTGCTTTCAGACATTTGCAGTACCAGCACAGCAAGGCCGTTTTGGTTAGTGTTACAAGGCCAGGTCAGTCAATCATCCAGACTGTTGCCCCTGCAACTACTGAAAAGGCTGCTGCCCCTCTTCAGGAACCACACATTTGTCTGGCCTCTCAGCAGATTGTGGCTGCACCTACGGTACGGCTATCTGTATTGTTGAGGCACGGAAGCCTCCCCATCAATGGCAAAGCCCATGGTTCGTGGGGGGGGGGGGGGGGGAAGCATATTTAATTTTTGAAAAACAGTAACAAATTACAAGTGTAGTGTAATTGTATGGCTCTTGAGAGATGATAACTAAAAATTTAGAAACATCTGAGTAAAATTTTGCTTATTTCCAAAATTGATTGTTGTCTGCAGCAACATCCTAATTTTTGGAAATCTCTGAATGAGGGAAATGAGTAATATTTCAGACTGTCATCATATTCAGCTACAAGAAGCTCTTTTTAGAGCAGTTGAGAAGGCAGCTGTGGTAAGATTACGTAATGTGGTGTGAGGTACTGATGAGAGATGGCTTGTTAGGTATGGGTATTGTGACAAAGACTGTCTAATTTGTGGTCCTTTTCCGTGACTGGCTGCTGCATTTGGAAATTGTGCACTAAAATGACATTTTTCTATTATTAATATTAGACAAGCTAAAAGTGTATTTAGTTGCATTTCATATTTATAGCATCTCTCAATAGCATGCTATCAGTCCATTATTTCACAAGTATTAATAACCAGCAGAGTAATAAACATTGCAAAACGAAAGGCAGATAAAGCACTTTGGTGATCTTCGGATTGTACCTAAATTGCATGTCCAAAATTGCATGGTGGGCAAGGTGGTTCAGCTGTAAGATCAGAGCTAGTTTGGCAGTCTTGGAGGATGGACATGTCCTCTGCCGCACTATCAGTTAAAACTTTATTAGCTATGTATGGTTATTTGGACATATA
This sequence comes from Schistocerca cancellata, assembly GCF_023864275.1. NCBI lineage: Eukaryota > Metazoa > Arthropoda > Insecta > Orthoptera > Acrididae > Schistocerca > Schistocerca cancellata. Next base: position 24,238,865 of record NC_064637.1, on the reverse strand, counting down.
ATTGAGAACAGTGGGATACTAATTTACAGAAATATGCAATTCATTAATTTGTTGAAGAATAGAAATAATTTGTGAATCTAAAAAGGAATGTAATTGTGCATTTTCTTGTGTTCTGACAAGAAGAAAAAAAAAAGCAAGTGGCATCCTGTACAACAAACTGATTGGAAATTTAATCATTTCTAAAATAACAGTTCCTTCCAGAGAGTTTCTTACAGTCTCAAGGTTACGAAGTCACAACCTACATGCTGTTTCTGTGCAGAGGACAACAACTCAAGGTTGGTGAACATTTGTTGGAAACTATGCATTCGACTCAGGGCAGTGGAAGCAAATAGGCACCTCACGTGTACCACAGTCTTACTATAAATGGCATCAGTGACATGTCATCTGTGGTAACACAGAGGAGGTATGAAGAAGAGAAATACTTTTGAGGGAAGGTATTTATCTTACGCATGTGCATATCACTTCTTCCTCTCTCGCGCTCTCTCTCTCTCTCTCTCTCTCTCTGTCTCTCTCTCTGTCTCTCTCTTTCAACTTGCCATAAGTTTTCCCACTATCTGTGATTTACTACCATGGAATGCTGTACTCTAAACATACATTTTCAGAAATTGCTTTCTCAAATTAAGGCCTATGTTTGATAACAGTGGACTTCTCTTGGCCAGAAATTTCCTGGTTGGCTGCACTAGTTTGCTTTTTAGGACCTCTTTGCTTCATCCATTGTGGGTTATTACACTTACAATGTTGCAGAATTTCTTAACTTCATCCACTTCGTGATCACCTGTTTTGATGTGTTTCTCACTGTTCTCATTTCTGGTGCCTCCCATTACCTTTGTCTTTTCCAGATTTACTCTCAGTCCATATTCTGTATTCATTAGATTGTTCATTCCATCCAACAGATATTGTAGTTCTCTTCACAGTAACTGAGGATAGCAATGTCAGCAGCATATCTCATCATTGATATCTTTTCGCTTTGAATTCTAATCCCTCTCTTGAACCTTTGTTTTATTTCCATCACTACTTCTTTGATGTGTAGACTGAACAGTAGGGCTAAAAGACTGCAGGAGGCGGTGCCACAGAACCATTCACACCACACTGAATTTACCATTGTGCTCCCTTTTAACATGCCACAGATGCCCATGATTTTAATAATACTAATAAATATATGAAATGTTTTAAATGTAGGTAATGACAATTTTTTATGTCAGAGTTTAGTATAAAGGGCGTTCAAAAAGAAACGAGCCAGAGACATAATTACAGAAACCAGTACCTATGTGTTAGAAGTATTGACTCTGGCTGTTGAGACACTTGCCCCACTGTGACACAAGGCAGTGAATGGCTGTCTCATATAAGTCCCGGGGTTGCAATGTTTCTGTAATTATGCCTCTGGCTTGTTTCTTTTCGAACGGCCCTTGTACATTGCTTTGGCATGATGTTCAAGAAATGAAATTAGATTCATGAAGATTTTGAAATGCAGCCTTACTGAGAAGTACATGTATCACACAATTTATTTAAGAAATATAACAGCAATCAAACAATGGAAAATCCTGGATGGAATGTCACAATGCCAGAGAAGGAAAGTTGCTACTCACCATATAGCGGAGATGTTGAGCCGTGATAGGCACAATAAAAAGATTCTCACAATCATAGCTTTTGGCCATTACGGCCTTAGTCAGCAGTAGACACTCATACACACATGCGCGCACACACTCGCGCAAGTGGAACTTGCACGTACGTCTGCAGTCTCGGACAGCTGAAACCACACTGCGAGCAGCAGCACCAGTGCACGATGGGAGTGGCGACTGGGTGGCAATAAGGAGGAGGCTGGGGCAGGGAGGGGGAGGACAGTGAAGTGTTGCAGTTTAGACGGAGGACAGGTGAGAAGGTGCAGAGGGGGCAGGGGGTAAGTAGTGGAAAGGAGAGAAATAAAAATAAAAATAAATTAAAAGACTGGGTGTGGCAGTGAAATGACGGCTGTGCAGTGCTGTAATGGGAACAGGGGGGGGGGGGGGGGGGGGGGCTGGATAGGTGAGGACAGTGACTAACGAATGCTGAGGCCAGGAAGGTTACCGGAATGTAGGATGTATTGCAGGGAAAGTTCCCACCTGCGCAATTCGGAAAAGCTGGTGTTGGTGGAGAGGATCTGTATGGCACAGGCTATGAAGCAGTCATTGAGATTAGGGATATCAGGTTTGGCAGCGTGTTCAGCTACAGGGTGGTCCACTTGTTTTTTTGTCACAGTTTGTTGGTGGCCATTCGTGTGGACAGACAGCTTGTTGGTTGTCGTGCCTACATAGAATGCAGCACAGTGGTTGCAGCTTAGTTTGTAGACCACATGACTGGTTTCACAGGTAGCCCTGCCTTTGATGGGATAGGTGATGTTAGAGACTGGAGTGGAGTAGGTGGTTGTAGGACAACCGACAAGCTGTCTGTCCGCATGAACGGCCACCGACAAACTGTGGCCAAAAAAACAAGTGGACCACCCTGTAGCTGAACATGCTGCCAAACGTGATATCCCTCATCTCAATGACTGCTTCACAGCCTGTGCCATATGCATCCTTCCCACCGACACCAGCTTTTCTGAACTGCGCAGGTGGGAACTTTACCTGCAATACAACCTACATTTCCGTAACCCTCCTGGCCTCAGCATTCATTAGTCACTGTCCTCACCTATCCAGCCCCCTCCCTGTTCCCATTCCAGCACTACACAGCCATTATTTCACCACCACACCCAGTCTCTTAATTTATTTTTATTTTTATTTCTCTCCTTTCCGCTACTTACCCCCTGCCCCCTCCACACCTTCTCTCCTAACCTCTGTCTAAACTGCAACACTTCACTGTCTGCCACTCCCACTGCACTATCCCTCCCCCTCCCTGCCCCTGCCTCCTCCTTACCACCACCCAGTAGCCACTCCCATCATGCAATGGTGCTGATGCTTGCAGTGTAGTTTCAGCTCTCTGAGACTGCAGATGTGTCTGCAAGTTACGCTTGCGTGAGTGTGTGTGTGTGTGTGTGTATGTGTGTCTACTGCTGACTAAGGCCGTAATGGCCAAAAGCTATGATTGTGTGAATCTTTTTATTGTGCCTATCGCAGCTCAGCATCTCCGCTATATGGTGAGTAGCAACTTTCCTGCTCTGGCATTGTGACATTCCATCCAGGATTTTCCATTGTTTGTTTGCTGTTATATTTCTTAAATAAATTGCGTGTTACATGTACTTCTCAGTAAGGCTGCATTTCAAAATCTTCATGAATCTGATTTCATTTCTTGAACATCATGCCAAAGCAATGTACAAGGGCCATTCAAAAAGAAACAAGCCAGAGGCATAATTACAGAAACATTGCAACCCCGGGACTTATATGAGACAGCCATTCACTGCCTTGTGTCACAGTGGGACAAGTGTCTCAACAGCCAGAGTCAATACTTCTAACATACAGGTACTGGTTTCTGTAATTATGTCTCCGGCTCATTTCTTTTTGAACGCCCTTTATACTAAACTCTGACATAAAAAATTGTCATTACCTACATTTAAAACATTTCATATATTTTATTAGTATTATTAAAATCATGGGCATCTGTGGCATGTTAAAAGGGAACACAATGGTAAATTCAGTGTGGTGTGAATGGGTCTGTGACACCCCTCCTGCAGTCTTTTAGCCCTACTGTTCAGTCTACACATCAAAGAAGTAGTGATGAAAATAAAACAAAGGTTCAAGAGAGGGATTAGAATTCAAAGCGAAAAGATATCAATGATGAGATACGCTGCTGACATTGCTATCCTCAGTTACTGTGAAGAGAACTACAATATCTGTAGGATGGAATGAACAATCTAATGAATACAGAATATGGACTGAGAGTAAATCTGGAAAAGACAAAGGTAATGGGAGGCACCAGAAATGAGAACAGTGAGAAACACATCAAAACAGGTGATCACGAAGTGGATGAAGTTAAGAAATTCTGCAACATTGTAAGTGTAATAACCCACAATGGATGAAGCAAAGAGGTCCTAAAAAGCAAACTAGTGCAGCCAACCAGGAAATTTCTGGCCAAGAGAAGTCCACTGTTATCAAACATAGGCCTTAATTTGAGAAAGCAATTTCTGAAAATGTATGTTTAGAGTACAGCATTCCATGGTAGTAAATCACAGATAGTAGGAAAACTTATGGCAAGTTGAAAGAGAGAGAGAGAGAGACAGACAGACAGAGAGAGAGGAAGAAGTGATATGCACATGCATAAGATAAATACCTTCCCTCAAAAGTATTTCTCTTCTTCATACCTCCTCTGTGTTACCACAGATGACGTGTCACTGATGCCATTTATAGTAAGACTGCGGTACACGTGAGGTGCCTATTTGCTTCCACTACCCTGAGTCGAATGCATAGTTTCCAACAAATGTTCACCAATCTTCAGTCTTCTATAGTTGGGCCTGTTAATGCTGACATTGGACTGTTGATGACTGAAAACATGTTTTTGGTTGCACGAGTCTGATTTCAAATTGTATCAGGCATATAGATATGGGTATGGAGAGAATATGGAGAGAATCTCATGAATCCATGGACCCTACATGTCAGCAGGGGACTGTTCAAGCTGGGGGAGGCTCTGTAATGGTGTGGGACGTGTGCAGTTGGAGTGTTATGGGACTCCTGATACCTCTAGATACGACTCTGACAGGTGACATGTATGTATTCATCCTGTCTAATGACCTGCATCCATTCATGTCCCTTGTGCAATCCGACGGACTTGGGCAGGACAATGCGACACCCCACACGTCCAGAGTTGGTACATAGTGGCTCCAGGAACACTCTTCTGAGCTTCAACACTTCTGCTGGCCACGAAACTCCCCAGATATGAACATTACTGAGCATATCTGGGATGTTTTGTAATGTGTTGTTCAAGAAGAGATATCCACCTGGACATTTATGGACAGGCCTGCTAGATTCATGGTGTCACTACTTTAGACTTTAGTCTAGTCCTTCTTGCTTGCTCGTGGGGCCCTACACGATATTCAGCAGGTGTGCCAGGTTCTTTGGCTTTTCACTGTATGACCACTCACATCTACCATGGCTACAACTGAAACTTCAGCTATGACTTCCAAAACATGTAAACATGAATTCCAACAGATGATAAAAGTAACATAGCTACCAACCTCTGTAACAACATTTGAGGCTAAGCATTGTGTCAGTTTACAGGCTACAGGTTATATACTTGACTTGTTTGTGTATGTGATTGCATATGGCAGTTTACTGATTAATTCATACCACAATGTCTTCCATTTAATTATAATGACATACTGGTATTAGCGTTTTAGATTCTAGTAAATACTCAAATTTAACAAAAAAATCTGTTTCAGGAGTTGTATGAGTTACTGAGATGGAAGGAGGTGACAGATACAATATTTTACTGACTTGCTGTTTTTAGAACAAACATCACTTTATTCCAACACAGAAATTTACATCACCATAAGTAAATATTTACAAATATACAGTCTCAAGAAAAAAGCACATTTTTAGCCAGTTACATGCAAACACTAAGTTTCAAGAAAATATATTATATAGAAGAATTTACATAATAAAGTAAACAGAGAACTGTTACATTGGAAGCATTTTGAAACATTTACACTTTTCTTTGTGCTTAACATGTATTAATAACAAAAGAACTTATGTAAATGTAGCAGTTATCACTGAAATTTTGCAAATACATAAAGTGACATAATAGTTAAATAAAGGCTTTTCCTGCAGTCTTTTCAATCCACCAACATGATACGCCAGAATGGCTATCAATTGGAAATCTAGAATAGGTTATTTTGTTTAAAAGTCCAGCATGTACTTGCTGTACACACTTTCTGGACAGCATTAAAGAACATTTCAAATGTACAATATGTTTCCAGTTTAAATATAATACTGTGTGTAGAAATCAGAAGTTTACACAGGAACATGAATTAAATTTATTTCACCACAGATTTTTTTTTCACTTTGCAAGCAGAGCTGGAGTGTGTCCATTACATGACACCTGGTAAAGCCGTAACATAGTCAGATTTTTAGGAATCTCCATGAAATATGTCCTATGTATCCTCCATACCAGTTAATAGGTCTGGGGCATCCACATTACTTTTCAAGATCAGGATTTAATATAAAATCAAAATAATAGGAAAAATTAAGTGTTTCTGTATGACAGGTCCTCAAATATCATTAACCAATATATTAAAATGTGATATATATCCAGACAGATCTCGAAGGAACTAAAATTTGGCCTGTTTAAGAGATTTATAACTACATGACCATTGAAAATTTCACAGCTAATTCATGATGTATTGCCTGATGACTTCTGAATCAGACATGAGATACAATACTTGGAATGTGGAAAAAATTCAGAAGAGCAATAGATATACCATGAAGAGTGAGAATGCCCAATATACGGTGAGAGACACCTTTAAAGAAGTAGTTTGAGGCACAATCTTTCTGTCATATGTCACCAGTGTGAAGGTACTCAATTGGTTATATACTCCAGAAAGACAACACAGATTGATCAGGAAAATCAGTGCATGCCTCAGATTTATTGAAGACAAATAGGGTCCACTAACAGCATCAGGCATTTAACAAATATTGTGCAGTTATGTTTGAATTGGCATGATGGGATTATGTGTTAACATTACCAATGGCACATAAACCAAGCTGCACACTACTTCAGAGAGAGAAATTGGCTGAGTTGAGATGTAAAGAGTGAAGCACAACATTGTTGTTGCTTACAAGCCCAGTAAGAACAGGAAAGAGGAACACTAAGGTTAAGTGGATTATTGGATTCATGTCTTACAGAGAATTAGCACAGGAAAGGAGTACCCACTGAGGTGTAACTGGACAATACCAGCACTACTATGTACAATATTTGCCCACAAACTTAACTTCACTGCACGACGAACACTGGAGTATTGTTCTTTAATGTAAGATTATCAACAAAACGGCTGTTTCTCACCAGAATTATTGTACATGTGGTTACTTTTAAATATGTTGCTTGTATCAGCCAGCATCTTATTTGCTCCTGGCTATACACCCCCCCCCTCCATTTTTTTCCACTATGAGCAGCAACAATTCATATTTGTGCAATGTCTTTTATGCTCACTCATTCAGTAGAAGCATACACCCTCAACTGACTGAACTGTACCTTGACCATACATAAACAATGTTCATTGGAGATTTTGTTTCATGAGCATTAGAATGTGCTCTAAGGCGTGCTTTGGTTCCTAATATTTTGTCTCCAGATACTGGAGACTGCTTCAGAGGCATAATAACATAATTACTCGATTTTCAAACTTTAACAAGCTTTGTAAGTTTGTACATAACCACACAACAGTTGAGTCACATCATTCAACTGCCACCAAAGACAGAATCATGCCAATGTGCATTACAGAGCTCATCCTGTGGAACTAAGGCCCAGAACTTGTCTAATTTCAGTCCTCCTCATTTCCTGGTGAAGTTGTTTTTGAATTTATATGGCCCCATCATACACATTAATATAATGATGGTTAGCCTCTGAAACAACTACAGAGATTCAGAGTTCGTGTTTCCTGGACTCATTGCATGCGCTATAAATGCTGATTTAGTCATATTTCCCTGACAACTGTCCTTGTGTTAAAGCCAAGTGTTGATGCTACTTTTGGTAGTTTCTATGCACCATTGTCTGCATGTGCAGATGATTTTGTATACTCCTTCCATGACCAATTGTGTGGGTAGGTCCTTTGTTTAAGTTTGAAAATCAAGTAACTGTCCCTTTATGCATATGGGTACATAATCAGGAGGCAAAATTCTAGGTGCAGAAATATGCCTTGGACCACAGGTCATAAACCATAAATCAAAAGGATGTAAAATCCAGCTGTGAAAGCCTGCACTGAATGATATTCATTGCACTCTTAGAATAAGCATTAGCCTCAGCATTAGTCTGATGGCAAAGAGTGTGTACTTTTAATCAATATGTTTTATCTTTGTAAATGTAGGATACCTTTAGACACCTGACAGTATGAAGAATAATTGAACAACAAGCCTTACTGAAAAATTTAGGTCACTTCAATTGGCAAATAAAAACATTCAGAAATCTACACTGAATCCTGAACCACGCATTTCCTGTTCTGCAACTGAAGAGGGAAAGATGCAGAAAGTAGACAAGGGAAGAGGAATGAAAGATGGTAGGTAAATCATAACTTCAGTCAGCATCTCGTGTTGCTGTTTTATGATATATTCCTTACGACCTACACTTCTTTCCCAATCTGGTCACATTGTTTCTAACCTGTATTTGAAAGGACACTACCTTTTAATGGTTTTGCTTTCTTATGATCTTTGGCTGAAGTGTTGTATGACAGACTTGTTATTTGTATTGAATTATACTGTTTTGTTGAATGGACCACCTAATGTAAAAACATGGAATGAACTGCAGTATATTATCCCATTCATCATAAAATTTATTTTTCCATTAATAGTTTAGTGTCTTAATCTAGTGAATCTAACATTATTTTACCATTAAAGTCTGTTTTGTGTTCAAGCTCTATTTCAATGTTAGTAGGTGGCCATAGTATAACTCAGACTTTTAAGGAATGCAACACTGTCTAAACATTGTTGCTGCAGCTACATTCAGTTCAAAAGCTGTAAATTTCAGGCACATGAATGTTTGGGGAATCTCTGGCTAATCTAAGCAGAATTTCCTGTTGCTATGCAAGAGAGTACACATTATCATGCTGTGTTTTTAATTCCTGTCTTGGTTATAGTTTCAGCCACTGCACTATAAGGTGCTTGAACAAAATAAAGAAATAATATGCATGTATTTATAATTAGCATAATCCATGAATGTATTAGCAGGTATTGTTTATATTGTTGTATACGAGCCTAGCCACTATACCTTTTTTTCATTTACATATTTCACAGCCAATTGCGTTTTGGTTTAACATGTGAACAGAATTTTGATGTTATTTTCAGCTCTTTAAGGTAAAAGAACTTTATTGTTGTAAATCCTAAACTTTATTTGTGGAAACAGTACATCTTTACAAAATACTTTTTTTAGCTCTGTATTTAATATTTTATTGCCATCAGCCCCATTTCCTTGTGAAAACGTAATGGAAAGTTTCTAATATTATTGTAAGCATTTCTTTCTTTCTAGAGCGCACAATTAATTTTCTTATATTGATATTTGCTTCTCTGGAAGAATGTGTTTGATCAAACAGAGAGAGAGAGAGAGAGAGAGAGAGAGAGAGAGAGAGAGAGAGGATTAAGATAACAGAATATCCTTGCCCCCAACTGCATTTTCGTAAGTGCCATATATCAAGAAAGTTAGATTTATTGAAACAATATGGCAGTGGAAAATCTTAGGTATTATCTAAGCAATGACTTAAGAATCTAAAGTCGCAGTTTCACTTTGTATACATAAATTGGTAAGCAGTCTAATTTTGTCATGTTATGCTCTCTTGATTTATCATTACTTGTATATATATTGTTGACAAACATTAATTGTGAGCATTGTGTTTGTTTGAGGAATGTGTGTAAAAATAAAATAGCTTTGAATACCACATATTTAACAATTATTTTATGGGAATGAGCACTGGCTGCTTTAGGAGAAAATCAGCAATGAAGTCATGGTATCATAAGGAGATTTTAAAGCTCAAATAAAATAAATTATTTCAGATAATAGAGTGAAATATCTAGCTGTGGCATAACAGCAGCTATAATAAATCTTTCCAAAGAGTGAGAAAAATGCACTTTGTTTTCTGCTGCTGTAGGGTACACATTGTCAGGGTGTTTGTAGCCTATCTGAGTCTTACAGAAGTGTCTAGTATTTTACGCAACTTACCACATTCCTATCATTTCTATGCCACTATCTCGTTAAATACTTAGAAACAATCTAGCAACTTGGCATCCAGTATGAAATACTGATGAAACACATACCACAGCTGTTGGAATACCAGATTATCTTCCACACAGAAATACTCTGGAAGAGTTTTTCTGCCTGCTTTACTAAACTGACAACTTAGTCTTTCATGGCAACATCTATATGTAAAAGACTCCCAGTATACTAGGCTTGTAAAATCAAGGTGTGATACTGAGAATCTTTCACAACATCCATTCATATTATTTTTACACATTTTTACTAATGTCAGAAATCTGCCTTCTTCCAACAAATTTTTTCACCATTGTTTCAAACAATTATGTTATCGTTTGTCAGGTCCCATTAGCGCAAAAAATAAAAGGAAGGCAGAATTAACAAGGCGTGTCATGGTGCACTGTGAAGTCCAAACTGATGAGTTACACTCTCATTGCCACTAGAGATAATGTTCTTCATAGTCGAGCTTCTCCCGGTTTTGTGTCAGAGTCTTGCTCGTATGCCGGATTTTCTACACCAAAGATCTTCCTATGAGTCAGTCCTTCTTCTGCTGCTCTTTGGTTCAGTGTGGATGCATCCACTGCTTTGCTTTCTTCTTTTGACTTGTCACTGAACCTGACAGAACCATTCCTCACCATAGGGAAGGCCAACGGGTCCGTCTTTGTTGCAGTGGCGGCAGCTTCGAGAACTGCTGTCGTCCTGGTGGCTGCATTTTCTTCTTCATCTTTCTTCCTAGCATCCTTTTTGTGGGATGCATACAGCCATCTGTAAAGAGAATGCTATGTTAAGTACAATGAGACAAACTTTTTCATAAACTGGCTTTCAGACATGTAAAACATCTAGGCATCTTACTCAGACATTGTAACAATTACAAATAAATGTGAAATTGCAACATATTTGGGGGGCAACGAGTACAATGAAATAGCTGTGACACAAATTCTATATATCTAAAAGTCTCACCTACATGTATATTTGTATCTCTCTATTAGAAACTTGAGTAACAGTTATCTTCTACCAATGTCGATACTAATAATACAACTATAAGACTATCATGTCTGTCTGTTTGAAGATATTAATGTCCAAAATAACTAGACAATATTTGATGAGATTTTCACTTATAACTTGAGCATAGCTTGGGGCATCACACAGAGTTTTTTCAACCAAAAACCACCATGTTTGTCTGTTTTCACAGATGGCTTGGGGCGACATATGGGCTTTATTTCATCAAAATCCAGTAATAACAAAAATTTAATTTAAAGTTTTGTCCATACTACTATCATAAATGCAAAAGTATATGTCTGTTATGACTAAACTGCTGAACTGATTCTGATGAAATTTTCGTATAGAGATAGCCTGAACCCTAAGGAAGAACATAGGCTGCTTTAGAATGTAGAAAATCCATCCTTAAGAGGGTGAAGTATGAAACAGAACAATTTTTTTTTACGTCAGTGAACATAAACCATGTCAAAAAATTAGTAAATTTGTTGCATAATGTATACGCTGATGATGTCCCTATTCCAGTAGGGGCTCACTCATGCCTATGGCCCTCTGTATGCATTGCCCCACAGAGACGCTGCACATGTGACTGCATTGTGCATTGGCACATCACATCATGAGCTGTGCTTACTCAAAAAGGCAGACCTATGATGGCAGCTGACAATATTGCATGTACAATAACTTACACAGTCATCATCACTCATCATAACAAAATTACTGATACATGAAACCAGCCACAGGTAACAGCTATTATGCAATAGTGTCGTTAGGTAATAAGTAAAGTCTTGATGCTCGTGGGAAGGGTATAATTCAGTATAATACAAAAAATGTAAATGATTTAGTCTATCCACAACTCAACCTTAGCGTGGGACAGAAAGCAGTGAGGTATTAAGCCAAAAAACCTTTGATCACAGCAGTGGTGAAACATTTCAATGCTTGATTGCCAAACTGAATTCTTCAAAGTTACAGCAAACATTGAATCCAGTAAGAAACAACCACATACAGATAACAATTTTAGTTGTGCAGACACTGCATGCAGACACAGTTTCAAAAAATACAATCCCTGAGGAGATTACAAAATTCATCAGGTCATCACAAAGTCATACCAACTCTGTTGGCTATGATGGCATTTTTTAGCAAAATTTTAAATTTTAAGCTATCTTTGTAGCGAATAAATGACTCAGATAGCTTAAGATTCAAAATTCTGCTAAAAATGCTATCATAGTTAATAGGATTGGTATTATTTTCTATGAGTGAATGACTCAGCCCCCATGAACTATAGACCTTACTGTTGGAGTGGAGGCTGGCCTCAGCCGTACTGTAGGTGCAACCACAACAGAGGGGTATCTGTTGAGAGGCCAGACAAATGTGTGGTTCCTGAAGAGGGACTCTTTTCTCTAGTTCCAGGGGCAACAGTCTGGATAACTCACTGATCTGGCCTTGCAACATCAACCAGTATGGCCTTGCTGTGCTGGTACTGTGAACAGCTAACAGCAAGTGGAAACTACAACTAGAATTTTTCCTGAAGGCATTTAGCTCTACTGTATGATTCAATGATCATAGCATTCTCTTCGGTAAATTATTCCAGAGGTAAAATAGTATCCCTTTTGGATCTCTGGGTGGGGACTACTCAGGAGAATGTCATCAGCAGAATGTGATCAGAGTGTGAATGTTAGATCAGGGGTAATGCAGGAGTAGATTTAATAATGAACAAAAAAAAAAATAGAAATGTGGATAAGCTACTATGAACAGAGTAGTGAACACATTACTATAGCCAAGATAGACATGAAGCCTGCACCCACCACAGCAGTACAAGTGTACATGCCAACTAGCTCCACAGATGGTGAAGAGATTGAAAAAATGTATGATGAGTGAGATGAAAGAAATTATTCAGATACTCAAGGAAGATGAAAATTTAATAGTCATGGGGAATTGGAATTTGATAGTAGGAAAAATAAGAGTGGAACAATAGTAGGTGAATACTGATTTGGGGAAAGGAATGAAAGAGTAATCTGATTGATAGAATTTTGCACAAAACATAATTTAATCATAACTAACACTTCGTTTCAGAATCATGAAAGAAAGTTGTATATATGGAAGAGACCTGGGGACACTGGAAGGTTTCAGATTAATTATATAATGGCACAACAGAAATTTCAGAACCATATTTTAAATTTTAAGATATTTCTACAGATATATGTTAACTCTGACCACAATTTATTGCTTATGAACTGTAGATTAAAACTGACAGAACAACTAAAAAGGAGGAATTTAATGAGATAGAACCTGGATAAACTGAAAGAATCAGAGGCTGTAGCATGTTTCAGAGGGAGAATTAGGGAATGATTGACAATGCTAGGGGAAAGGAATACAGTAGAAGAACAATGGGTAGATTCAAGAGATGAAACAGTGAAGGCGGCAAATGATCAAGTAGGTGAAAAGATGAGGGCTAATAGAAAGACTTGGGTAACAGAAGAGGTACTGAATTTAACTGATGAAAAGAAAAAATATAAAACAGTAAATAAAGCATGCAAAAGGGAACACAAACATCTAAAAAATTAGATCAACAGAAAGTGCAAAATGGATAAGCAGGAATGGCTAGAGGACAAATGTAAGGATTTAGGAGCATATTTAAATAGGAAAAAGACAGATATTCCTGCAGGAAAGTTAGAGAGACCTTTGGAGAAAGGAGAAGCACCTGCACGAATATCGAGAGATCACATGGAAAACTAATCCCAAGCAAAGAAGGGAAAGCAGATGGGAGTAAGGAGTATATAGAGGGTCTATACAAGAGTGAGGTATTTGAGGGCAATATTACGGAAATGGAAGCAACATCGATGAAGATGAGATGATAAATATGATACTGCAGGAAGAATTTGACAGAGCACTGAAAGACTTAAGTTGAAACAGGGCCTGGGAGTAGACAGCATTCCGCTAGAGCTACTGATGGCCTCGGGAGAGCCAGCCATGACATAACTTTATCATCTGGTGCGCAAGATGTATGAGACAGGTCAAAACCTTCAAAATTCAAGAAAAATATGATAATTCCAATTCTAGAAAAAGCGGATGCTGAAAGGTATGAAAAATTACTGAACAGTTCAGTAAGTCACAATTCAAAATACTAACATGGATTCTTTACAGAAGAATGGAAAGCTGACCTCGGGGGAGATCAGTTTGGATTCTGGAGAAATGTAAGACTATGTGAGGCAATACTGACCCTGTGACTTCCCATAGAAGATAGGCAAACCTACAATTATAGCATTTGTAGACTTAGAGAAAGCTTTTGACAATGTTGACTGGAATACTCTCTTTCAAATTCTGAAGGTGGCAGGGGTAAAATACAGGGAGCAAAAGGCTATTTACAATTTGTACAGATGCCAGATGGCAGTTATAAAAATCAAGGGGCATGAAAGGGAAGCAGTGGTTGGGAAGGGAGTGAGACAGGGTTGTAGCCTCTCCCCAATGTTATTCAATCTGTATATTGAGCAAGCAGTAAAGGAAACAAAAGAAAAGTTCAGAGTAGGTATTAAAATCCATGGAGAAGAAATAAAAACTTTGAGGTCTGCTGACGACATCGTAATTCTGTCACAGACAGCAAAGGGCTTGGAAAAACAGTTGAATGGAATGGACTGTGTCTTGAAGGGAGGATATAAGATGAACATCAACAAAAGCAAAACAAAGATAATGGAATTTAGTCGAATTAAATCAGGTGATGCTGAGAGAATTAGACTAGAAAATGAGACACTTAAAGTAGTGGATGAGTATTGCTGTTTAGAGAGCAAAATAACTGATGATGGTCGAAGTAGAGAGGATATAAAATGTAGACTGTCTATGGCAAGGAAAGCATTTCTGAAGAAGAGAAATACGTTAACATCAAGTATATGTTTAAGCATTAGGTTTTCTGAAAGTATTTGTATGTAGTGTAGCCATGTATAGAAATGAAACATGGATGATGAAAAGTGTAGACAACCAGAGAAAAGAAGTTCTTGAAATGTGGTGCTGTTGAAGAGTACATATCTACAGAGGTGTTACTGAACAGAATTGGAGAGAAAAGAAATCTGTGGCACAACCTGAGTAAAAGAAGGGCTTGGTTGGTAGGGGACATTCTGTGACATCAATGAGAGAAGTGTGGTGTGTGTGTGTGGGGGGGGGGGGGGTTTAGAACCTGTAGAGGGACACCAAAAGATGAATTTAGTGAGCACATGCAGAAGGATGTAGGTTGCAGTCATTATTCAGAGATGAAGAGACTTGCACAGGATAGAGTAACATGGAAAACTGCATCAGACAAGTCTTCAGACTAAAGACCACAAAACAACAACAAATGACTCAGGGTATATTTCCTAACTGACTTACAGATACTGTTGTAACTCTCATCTACAAAACCAGAGATAATCGAACCACCTCAAAATGCAGACCTAATTCAGGTCCTCCAATTTTCAGAGGTGTACAAGGGGTGTTTGAAAAGTCTGTGCAAACTCCAAGAGATGGCACCACAGCACGTATTGAGGTCATCTTTAGTTAATAGCATCTTTAGAAAGAATGCACACCAAGTTACAGCCATATTGGTCTATTTCTTTGTATTTCGGATTTGTGTGAATCAAGGAAGCTGAGTGATTGTCAAAAAATGGACGAAAAAGAATTTTGTATGATGATTAAGCATTACTTTATGAAAGGCAAAACGTCAGAGGAGACTAAAGAGAAGCTTGATAAACATTATGGTGACTCTGCACATACAATTAGAACAGTTTGTAAATGGTTTCAAAATTTTCGGAGTGGCCACAGGGGCAAAAGTGATGCTGAATGTTCTGGACACCCTGTGTAGGTTACGACTCCAGAAATCATTGATAAAATCCATGATATGTTGGTGGCTGACAGAAGAGTTAAAGTTTGTGAGATTGCTAGTGCTGTGGGCATCTCAAATGAATGGGTACATATTATTTTGCATAAACATTTGGATATGAGAAAGCTATCTGCAAGATGGGTTTCACAATTCCTCACATTTGACTGAAAATGGAATTGTGAGAAGTGTTGCGAGGATGGTTTGCAGCTGTTCAGGAAGAATCTGCAGGACTTTAAGCATTGTTTCGTCACTAGGATGAAACATGGATACATTACTACACTCCTGAGACCAAACAACAGTCTAAACAATGGGTTACCAATGGAGGATTTGCACCAAAAAAGGCGAAGACCATTCCTTCAGCCGGAAAGGTTATGGCAGATGACTTTTGGGATTCACAAGGGATAATCCCCATTGACTGTCTGGAAAAGGGTAAAACTATTACAGGTGAATATTAGTTATCATTATTGGACCGTTTGAAAACCGAGCTGCAAGAAAAACACCGGCGATTGGACCGCAAAAAAGTCCTTTTCCATCACGACAATGCACCAGCACACACCTCAGCTGTTGTTGTCACAAAATTAATGGAAATAAGATTCCAACTCATTTCACATCCCCTGTGTTCTCCAAACTTGGCCCCCTTGGAGTACTATTTGTTCCCCAATTTGAAGAAATGACTGGTGGGATAAAGATTTTATTCAAACGAGGAGGTGATTGCAGCAACTAATAGCTATTTCGCAGACTTGGACAATTCGTATTATTCGGAAGAAATCAACAAATTGGAGCAGCATTGGACAAAGTGTATAAGTCTAAAAGGAGATTATGTCGAAAAATTAAAAAAAAAGTTTACCCCAAACACGTAGGTAGTTTTTATTTTTGCATGGACTTCTCAAATGCCCCTTGTATGAAAAAGAGTTGTATTAACGAATACCAACTCAGTTAAATGAGCAGAATTTATTGGCTGGCACTTAGTTTGTTTCTTTGTAAGGGATTCTAAAAGAGAAGGCAGTACAAATGAAATGCTACCAGAGACAAACAAGAAAATAAATCTTGTTCAAGTATTCTGTGCCCTTGCCAGACCCATTTATTGTGTGGATCACAAAATTCTACTAAGCAAACTGAAGTGTTAAGATATTATTGACATCCCTTTTACATGGAATCACTCTTACCTTCATAATAGAAAACATAAGGTCTCACCGACAGAATGTTTCTAGGGCATGAAACTAACCTCAGAATGGGACAACGTAACATGTGAAGTACGACCAGGATTGAAACTAGGCACACTATTGTTAATCATCATCATCATCTTGGACAGTTTCCAGCCACTGGCTGGGTCTGTCGGGAACACAAGCCTCTCCATCGACACTATTGTTAATGACACACATAAATAATCCTCCAGTGACTTCAAATGATGCTTCAAAAACTGTAACATCTGCTGATGATACAAGGATGCCAATCAAGGGTCTGGACTCAACCTTACCAGGCACAGCTCAGATGAAAACTGATCAGGCATGTAAGTGATTTACAGTTAACAGATTGTTTTACTGTCATAATGGTTCAATTTCAAACAAGTGATAATGACCTGCTAGCACCTGAAATAGCCATTAATGGTCATACACTACATGAAACACATTGTGTAAAATTCCTCTGTGTCCAGTTGTATAACTAACTTAAATGGAATCAACAAAGAAATAAACTAATCAAGAAGTTCAAGCATTACTCCATTATTATTTTATTTTTATTTGTTCCTTCCTTTGTTGATCTGTCTGTGATAAGTTTACAAGGATATAGAGAGTGTCAGTTCATCTTTCTGTATGACAGTTTGTGTGATCTTTCTAAAGAAATCAGTGCATAGGTGGTAATGGTATAAAAAAGACTATGGTAATACTAGATCACATTTTCATTATACATAAATTAAACAGAGCAAGCTAAAAATTTAAAAAAATTAGTCTTAACATAATTAATAATTTTACATTTGTATAGAGCCACAGTCATAAAACTTTCTGAATAATATAACTGCCATATGACTATACAGCAAGTTTCATTTCATTTATTTATTTATAATTCATTCAGTGATGAATCAGTGCAGTATCGCCAACTGCTTGATAGTGTGTTGTGAAATAAAAGCTGTTATACAGTCAAATGGCAGTCATATCTTCCAGAAAATCTACACAATTGCCCAATTTTATATTACATTATGTCATACATATATTCTGTAATTCTAGAAAGCTTTTCCTTGTGACTAAGAAACTCATCCAAATCATAGAATGACCTTTCCAGAAGAAATTACCTCAGAAGCTCCCTGAATGCACACTTGTCCAACTTATTTTAACATATGGAGGAAGAACATTATAGACTTCTGTGCCAGTATCATGCACACTCATCTGCACCATCACCAGACTTTTACAATCATTGTGTAAATTGTGCTTTCTCCTTATACTGTATTTATGATATTCATTATTTCTTTTACAGAACTTAGTATTTTTACTTATGAAACACATACGTGAAAATATAAAATGTAACATATCCTTGAGCACCAGCTCATTTAGGATCTGTGGAGGAATATTAGCATATGAGTTCTTTTGTATATATTTTAAGTAATTTTGGTTTGTAACATTTTCCGCATTCTTGACAATCCCTTCAGCATGCATCTCTGGAATGAGCAGTGTATCAAACCTGACATGATTGCCATATTTGTATCATACTTCTGCCTTGTCACCGTAGCATCAAGCATTTCTGCTCTTATCAAGACCATGTTAAGTGGGCACCATTGTATCCAGAATGAAGAATTAATATTCCACTTTTGCAGCATAGTGTGTGCTGTTCTGAACTTTCCTGACAGATTAACCCTTAACTCACAAGGTGTGGTCTCTCATATCACAAGAAAATTTTCTATCTCACTCTCCAAGGCCAGTTGAGGTGGAATGTTTCTATCCTCCCCCTACCCTCCTTGAATTGTCAGTTGTGTTATCGGCTTCTGTGTTTTTTGTTAACATGTGTTACTGATAGGTGTTGGAGTCTTCTAGACCTTGCCTCATGAACTATGTACCTGTTTTCTTCAGTATGATACTGTGTAGCTCAAAATGTTTACAGGGTTTGATGAAATTGTTAGTCGGTCTATGGAGGAAGGTATCAGTGATATAGATCAAGAAACAAATAAAAAAGATGGTTTTACATTAGCCAGTGATTGCAGTTCTGATATTGAACAAGAGTATTAGCCAGAGGGAGAACTTCAGGAAAGTTGTGATGGGGATCTGTCTGTTTCTTCAATTAAATACTTAAAGTGTCTGTTAAAACTGAATGTCTTCTGAGTGGTGATAAAAATGTAGTTCCCAGCAATGAATGTCAATACAGACTTTCTATTTGTACGTATCAGGTGGAATTTTTATGCACAAATTTAAACCCTGGAATTTAGTTTGATTTGGAAATTTATTTGCTACAGAGACTGTATAATGTTTCAGAATGTAAAAAGCAGTGTACTAACAGTACATTTATGTGCACTATTTAAAAGAACCACACAAAATTATGTGTTTTTGTGTGATAAATAGTAAAATGCTGCGGGCTTTGTTTACTGCAATAAAATAAACTAAAAGCATTTAACCAGCACTTAAATAATTGTAAAAATAAATGTTATGTAGCATAAACTAAAAATTTCAATTGATTTTTGCCTTAGATCTCAGTTTAAATGTGGTTAACATTACAGAAAAGTCACCTCGCGAGTTAAGGGTTAAAACTGTGTGTCACCCTAGGACTTGCACCCAGAACCTTTGTTTTCCACGGGCAGTGTTCTTACCGCCTGAGCTATCAAGGCACAACTCAAGACTCACTCTCACAGTTAGATTTCTGCCAGCACTACTCTCCTAACTTCCAACCTTTCTGCACTCTTGTAATTTATACAACGAGCACCATAGTATCATGAGCACTGCTATCTAATTTGGATGGTCTTTGGAGTATGAAGACACCAAATTTTCATCCTTTGTCAAAGCGAAATGTGTGGCCTGAAACATATTGTGACTGCAGTGTACCCCAGTGTTTCCATGTTGATAGTTTATGTGAGGATTGTAGCTCTGTGAGGTAGAGCTAGGAGTACTCACAGGAAGATTGCAACAGCCGGCATGGTTAGACCTCCTCCCAATAGGAAGAAGGCCCCAGGCAGGGAGTCCATGGTGGCAGCATAGACGCTGGTGTACAGTGGGGCGTACACCAGTGGCATCAGGGCCTCACACACGCCAAACAGGGAGTTCACCTGGCCTGTAGGCAAAATAATAGCAGTCGTTAGTTGTAGCAGTAGTAATATTCACCCGTGGAACACTTTTATAAGGATGTTAGACATGTCACAGTATTAAAGATTAGGAAGCAATACAATCAAACAATGGAAAATCCAGGATGGAATGTAACAATGCGAGAGAAGGAAAGTTGCTACTTACCATACAGTGGAGATGCTGAGCCGCGATAGGCACAATAAAAAGATTCACACAATCAAAGCTTTCGTCAATTAAGGCCTTTGTCAGCAGTAGACACACATACACACACGCGCACACACACACTCACACAAGCGCAACTTGCACACACACTGTGGTCTCAGAGAGCTGAAATTACACTGCCAGCAGCAGCACCAGTGCATGATGGGAGTGGCGACTGGGTGGGGGTAAGGAGGAGGCAGGGGCAGGGAGGGGGAGGGATAATATGGTAGGGGTGGCGGACAGTGAAGTTTAGACGGAGGGTTGGAGAATTGGTGCGGAGGAGGTAAGTAGTGGAAAGGAGAGAAATAAAAATAAATTAAAAGACTGGGTGTGGTGGTGAAATGACGGCTGTGTAGTGCTGGAGTGGGAACAGGGAGGGGGCTGGATGGGTGAGGACAGTGACTAATGAAGGTTGAGGCCAGGAGGGTTATGGGAACATAGGAGGTATTGCAGGGAAAGCTCCCACCTGCGCATTGCAGAAAAGCTGGTGTCGGTGGGAAGGATCCGTATGGCACAGGCTGTGAAGCAGTCATTGAGATGAGGGGTATCATGTTTGGCACCGTGTTCAGCTACAGGACGGTCCACTTGTTTTTTGGCCACACTTTGTCGGTGGCCGTTCGTGCCCACAGACAGCTTGTCGGTTGTCGTGCCCACATAGAATGCAGCACAATGGTTGCAGCTTAGCTTGTAGATCACATGACTGGTTTCACAGGTAGCCCTGCCTTTGGTGTGATAGGTAATGTTAGTGACCGGACTGGAGTAGGTGGTGGTATGAGGATGTATGGGACAGGTCTTGCATCTTGGTCTATTACAGGGGTATGAGCCATGAGGTAGGGGATTGGGAGCAGGGGTCGTGTAAGGATGGACGAATATATTGTGTAGGTTTGGTGGACGGCAGAATACCATGGTAGGAGGGGTGGGAAGGATGGTGGGTAGGACATTTCTCATTTCAGGGCACAACGAGAGGTAATTGAAACCCTGGCGGAGAGTGTAATTCAGTTGCAGTAAAACAAAATTCATTCAATGGTAAGTCAATACACTATTACAGCCTGCTTGATAGTGTGTTGTTCCAACTCTGAAACGCAGTAAATCAGCGGTTTTGCACAGCATGGATTCAACAAATTCTCGATCGGTTTCCAGAGGTATGCAGCACGTAATTATTGTAAACTACAAGCCGGTGGTTTGCGGGTGAAGAGCTGCCACCCAGTAGTGTCCCAGATCTGTTCCAGTGGGTTCAGATTGGGAAATTTGGTGCCAAGGTATCGCCACAATTTCACTATCACACTCATCAAACCACTGTAGTACGACTTTAGCCTGCAGGAAGATGCTATCGCCTATTGGAAAGACATCAAGCATGAAGAAAAGCAGGTGGTCTGCTTTGTCTAGAACTGTCCTGTTGCCTTTTATTACTACCACAAGCCTGATGTGAGCCTAGATAAATATTCCCTATAGTATATTCCAGATGGCACAGAGTAGAATTGTAACAAATTTGCAGCTCACAAAAATTGATGTAAATTCTAGTTCATTATGTGTAAAGTGTCTAAAAAATGATGGTGACATAGACAATTTGAGCTACTCATGTGCTGTTAAAGTAAATAACTGTAAAGTTTTGTCTGCACAGGGCAATCAAAAACTCATAACAGACTCAGCATCAAAAGACAAAATAATTAAAGTGCTACAATAGGATAATGATGCCCTGTTTGTGAAAATCAATGAGTTAGAGCAAAAACTAAGTAAATGTATAACAAGTGAGAAGTAACGTACAATAGAAAGTGTGTCGAACCCAGGTAATTTAAAATTGCAAATGAAGGCAAATTCATGTTATAATATGCGGCCGGTACCAATGCCATTCAGAAACATTGCACC
Organism: Schistocerca cancellata; assembly: GCF_023864275.1. Classification (NCBI taxonomy): domain Eukaryota; kingdom Metazoa; phylum Arthropoda; class Insecta; order Orthoptera; family Acrididae; genus Schistocerca; species Schistocerca cancellata. Next base: position 24,216,851 of record NC_064637.1, on the reverse strand, counting down.
AGAACAAGTAAGTGTACTTCCAGATAAAGGAACAGTTCTGATGCCAGCTAGCAAAATGGCAGTGCAACACGTAAGTGTAGTTAAATACAGTGTTTACAACTAGCGAAAATGAAACTATGGTTAACACCACCATTAGTGTGCTGGAAGATAAGCACATAAACATACAAAACAAAACTATGAATTGAGGAATACAGTACAGAAGCTGAAAGTATAATAGTAAGTGACAGACAAGGCAGATATTGTGGAAATATTCTGCTGTGCATGTTTTGAGCAGTCATTTACTGGATAATGGCATATCTGGACGTGACTACTGATTTGGTGTAAAAAAAAAAAAAAAAAAAAAAAAGTTTCCCGTGATACATAGTATGTCTCTGACCTTCAGATTCTGTGATGAGCTGTGAAAGTGAAATACTTTGCAACTACTCTTGATTTTGCCATCCTTCAACCACTTTCCATTCCCACAATAGTAGCACACATTTTCCAAGATGCTTCTCCCCAGGTTTTATAACAATTCATCCAATGTCAATGAAGTTTATACCAGTGGATTAACCCAGTTGCATCCCATATTGTCACTAGAATTATTCCCTATTCATCTCTGCTCTGCTTATATACTTTGCTAAGCACATCACGTGCCAATAACACCATTAGATGGCATTCAGAGTCTCAGTGTGCAGTGGTCATACTGTTTGGCCTCATATGTGTATATACAGGCATTTAGAGAAATGCTTACAGGTGTAGGTTGACAATGCTGGGGCTAATAGCTGTGGCCTTGTAGTGGGAACCATCCTGGCATTTGCCTCACATAATCAATTGGTGCACAAGTTTGTAGCATTTTTCCCTAAGCAACAGATGCATATAACAGAGACTTTAGTCATCAATCATAGATAGATTCTCCTTCACTGTTTACAACTGTCTGCCAGTGTTGGGGCAACTTTTTGATTCTGCAAGTGTAGAAATTGTGGGGATTTAAGGTGAAGAACTAATTAAGCACTGTCTGGAGCACATTTTCATTCGTAAAGGAAGTTCCATGAAGGCTGCACAACAGAAAGCAGGAAAGGTAAAAATGTGAGGGCACAAGATAACAAGAATGAGTTGGGTGTGGAATGAATTCTCAATGCAGCTCTTTAACAGTTTTGTTCTTCTTTTTTTTTTTTTGGGGGGGGGGGGGGGGGTCTGTCTAGCAGAATTTGGACGAGCATTATCATGAAGTAGGACCACTCCATGCTATCTTCCTTGTCATTGTTTGTTCTCAGATTGTGTTTGCAAGATGTATCAGCTGTTGACAGTGAATGTCAGCAGTTATGGTTACACCTTGTGGAAGCAATTTGTAGTATACCACATCATCACCGTTCCGCCAGAAGCATTACATTATCTTTCGCAGATGTGTGCAGATCTTTGAACAGGGAGTTGCTACTTAGTTTAGGCACAATTGTTCCTCTCTTTTCCTGATGCTTGTGTAAAGACACCATTCCTCATCACCAGTAACAATACAGGATAGGAATGGTCAGTGCTGTTCACAAATCAATTATGGACTTGCAAGCACAGATGCACATATGGCCACCCACAAATTTTTGTGATTTTGGCTGGGATTATGTGGCACCCATACACCCAATTTTTGAACCTTCTCCATTGCATGCATATGTCGCACAATGATCACAGTTCAACACATCTGCACTTCTCAAGTATGCTGATGTGGATCATTTTGGATTAATGTGTTTGAACAATCTTCATCAAACTCTGAAGGTCTTCCTGCATGCGGAGAGTCACTAATGCCAAAACAATCCTCCTTAAAATGAGAAAACTGTTTTCTTGCAATGCTCTGTCTGATCCCCATACATAGCACAAATGTTTCTGGCAACCTCTGCTGCTGTCACCCCTTTATTGAACTCAAGCAGAAGAATATGTTGAAAATGTTATGATTTGTCCACTTGTCATTCCATTCATTGTCTCCAAACAACAAAATGGCAAAATGTAAACACAAACAGCAACAGTGAACTACAAATAAAAAATAACAATTGATATGTAAACTAATAGCAACTGGAATACCAACATGCACAACAAAAATGAACAATCAGTCTTTCCTTCTCACCCCATACGGTAAGTCTCCCCTGATCAGCACTTCTGGCTGACTTTCCCAAAATGTACCCCTTTTCCTAGACCTCTCCAGTCCTTTTCCTTCACCCTTGTTCCTTCCTCTTCAACCCTTCTGCCTGATGAAGGAGACTCTGCTCCGAAAGCTTGCCAGTCACGACAGTCTTTTATGTGTGTGTCCTGCCGCCGCTTGGTGAGTAGATTTTTTATCTATCTAATTAAATAATACAACATTCTTTGGTTGACACATGCTAACAAAGAAGTTACTTTATGATATGTAAAGCTTGTGCTATGCTGTTCATTCATTTTTCAATGTACATTGTTCAGACAATCATCCTAAATCAGTGTCATGATGCTGATATCTAGTACCATTTTGTGTTCAGAAGAATTTCTGTCAATCTACATTCTGGGTTGCTTTCTCACCTAGAAGTGACATCTACAATATACCCAACAGGGCAGACTGCCACACCTTAAACGTAACATTATAGAACATGTACAGCGCAATGCACAAAAAGTCTTTGTTGATCCTTTATGGACCGTGGGACAACGGCTGGCATGTATTTCTAGATACAATAATTTGCCAACAGCCATATGTATTGTGGAAATTTATTTTATGAACTTCTCATATGCTACCAGTTTTGGTGTTACATTGATGTCATCTTCAGGCCCCTGTACAATGAGTAGAACAAATGTACTATTATAAAAATATATAGAACATACATTAACAATTGACAAGTATCTATGTTAACTATGTAAGTGGCTCAAAAGGACATATTGTATATTATTAAAACTATATGTAACATTAGGGGCAAATATGTCATGCTGTTTTTAATAGTTTTAACTGTTTTACTCAGATATAGCATAATAGATGAACATATGTATACGCCATTATTCACAAAACTGCACCACACAGTTGTAATAGGCCATGCATCACAACAATCAAATGCACTGCATACAATTATTTAAAAATAATTTTTTTTAAATAATTAACTAATATAAATGAATAATAAAATAAATTAAAACACAGTAAAATGTGGCATAACCATGTCACAATACATGTTACCTATGTGTAGCCTAGGTCATATTATGTGTGGTACGATAAATAGCTGCCACAATATTAATGATAAGGAGCATAAAAAAGTTTGCCTTAAAACCCAATTGCATTCATGAATTAAACCAATGCAATCGTACTACAAAAATCATCGAACACCTGGTCCTGTAGGCACCACATTAAAACCTCTATGCAAGACCACCTCGCACTGTGTTGAGTGGATTAATGCAATGACAGTAGTTGCCTCATCTATCCATAGTGACAAAGAAGAATCTCGATCTCTGTATATCAAAAAATGTCTACCTCCGTACATATAAGTCCTATACAATTATGTTCGATTCCACTTGGTACAATCCTACATAATTGCACAGTTAGCCATTTACTCTGAGCTGGCAAGATAATGTGCAACAGGTATTAATTTTATTCTATACAGAAACTGCTTGTATTGACATAAATGTTTGACTCATAGTTTTAGTATTAGATCAGAATACCAATTAAGCATGATGTTGTTTCTGGTTGTAAAATCTTTATCTAGGCTTGTGTAATAGAGTAATACTTTTCTGAATGATATACAATTTGAAACTATAACTACTTTAAAACGTAATTCAGGAAACATTTCTTTTTTTACTTTTAGAGTAAAATAAAAGATGCAGTTTCCTGAAGTCATTTTGCTAAATTCTTGATAATGCCTCTGATACATAAGATATCCTAAAACCACTTGAGAGTCTCAGCGATGAAGATAGTATCTTGAGTTTAAAGAATGAGCTGATGAGCCGGATTTAATCCTTCTTCCATCATGTGATGGAAATGATTCTGTTTGTGACAGTGCTTCTAGTGACAATAAAAGACTCGTTAACGTCAGTGACACTGTTAAAGGAGTTCTTTCGCGGTCAAGATTTTTAATGCCCTCCCACCGCACATTAAAGAACTGGTTGGAAACATGCCAAAGTTTAAAGAAAATCTGAAGCAGTTCCTTTTAGATGAATCTTGTTACAGTATTGATGAATTTCTTAGCAAAAATGTATATAATCTCTTGTTTGTGCTTAAACCTTACTGTGTGACCTCTACAGTTGATTAATCATACTCTGTAAGTACAGTGTAACTTAATACAATACCCAAATTTAAGTATGTCTGTATATGATGCCTGTATAACTTAAGAACAATACCCAAATTTATGTATGACTGTATATTCTTTCAGATGTCCTGTATCTTAACTAATATGTAAGGGTATATGCTAAACTTCACAGTTTATTTAATCTAATGATAAGATCAATGTATCTGTGCACAAAACAATAATCTGTAAAAACCTTGACTCGTTCTATATCCAGGGATACGTTCCCATATGGATCTATGGAACATGAAATAAATAAATAAATAAAAATAAATCAATGTAAGTACAAGCCACTTCAGAAGGAAAGAGAAACAATGTTATTGAACAGCCTGTGAGAGAAAGTGACAACAAAGATAAGAAAACACCGGAAGTACCAAAGAAATATAAAAAAATACCAAGGAAGTGGACATCCAAGTGACTGATAACCATGAATAGTGGCAGTTACCATATTTACTGGAATCTAAGCCGCACTCGAATCTAAGCCGCACCTGAAAAATGAGACTCGAAATAAAGGAAAAAAAATGTCCCGAATCTAAGCCGCACCTGAAATTTGAGACTCGAAATTCAAGGGGAGAGTAAAGTTTTAGGCCGCACCTCCAAATCGAAACAAAGTTGGTCCATTGTAATATGAGACACAATTTAGGCCGAATGAATGACGATACAGCTACAGTAGTTTGGTTCGAGTGGTAAGCTTAGCAGTTAAGCTTTACCAGGTAGCCATTGCCATGCGTCAGGTGCTCTGTCCATATTTATAGCGATACCCTTCCTTTTTCACGTGTTTCGTCAGGTTTGAATTGATTGCTTATTTTTCTTTGATCTGATAAGTGCTGTTCTCTTTGTTATAGGTGTTTACGTCACTCCAAGCTGAAAATGCATTACTGTACTGTGTCACGCATTGTTTGTCGCATTCTGATAGTGCGTGTTTATGGCGTGTCGCCGGTCGCGGCATGGCTTGCTTTTGTGCACGCTACCGCCGCTTTTTTTAAAAAGAGGAATCGTCTCATTAGCGAAACAATGGCAAGAGACTGCTATTTGTTGTTACTTACACTGTTGCTTTCTTTGATAATGATCAACAAGAACCAAATAATAGACTGCGCATGATAGAACATGTTCTGAACGAGAGTTAGGCGAAAATGTTTCTCCGTTTGAAAATCTTTGCGGCCGCTTCTTAAAGTACATCAAATTCTGCACAGAAATTAGTCATCTTAGAATTAAAAATCTAGTCAGTTGCCGTGCTTCATTTCTGACAGTATCACTATTCGGCATAAGAATAATACGAATATAAACATGACACGATACGCATATTCTTCCGCGTTTGCTGTTGTCTTACTCTACTTTCGTAGTTTATTAGGCAGGCAGGATTTAAATGAGATAGCAGCAAACACGAAAGAATGCATGACAAAATGTTGATATTCATATTATTCTTATGGTGAAGAGAATACTGCATGTGATTCACATTTCATCAGGTTCCTATTAGCAACAGTCTCTTCTCACAGGTAGGAAAAAATTCAGAAAGTAGAGTTGGCCATATTGACAAACATCCCAAACAGTCTTGCATGTCGGATTTTCGTAGTACATTGAAATTCTGCTACATTCGAAGATGAACAATACGGAATTTGTATTTACTTCATTGGATAATGAATGAACGTGCAGTGGTCGAAACTCAGGGTGGAGAAAAAAAAAGCTCGTCTTCCACTTTTTTTTTTTTTTAATTTATTTACTGACGCGGAGGTTTTGGCGCCAGTATTTACCTTTGTGCCTACTAAGCATGCCTGTGTAGCGCTACATATATTCGACGGCAGAAGTTAGTTGTGGCGGCACCTACCAACATTTTTCAGAACTTCCACTTGCTTTGCACTCGATTCTAAGCCGCAGGCGGCTTTTTGGATTACAAAAACCGGAAAAAAAGTGCGGCTTAGATTCGAGTAAATACGGTAAGTAGATTTCACTGGTAAATATCAAAGCCTTTTCTTGTGGATAAAATGAAGGAGTTCATGCCAGCAGATGTAGTCAAGGAAGTTTTAAATGAAGACTTTTTGGAGTATATTTGTAAAGAGACTGTGGAAATGCTGCTCAGAAAGGATATATAGAATTTCAACTTTCAGTTGATGAGTTATACAAACATTTTGGAAATCTTCTTTCGATTTACAATCCAGCCTCTTTAAAATAATGTATTGGGAGACAACGGCAGATACTTACAGTCACCTTGTAAGCACTCAGTAGAAACAAATTCATCGCTTTCTGCATTTCAATGATAACACAACTATAGATCCAAATAACAAAGCTCAGAAAATTTATCAGCTTGTAAAAGACCTTAACATCAAGTTTCTGTTACTTGTTCGGCCACTGGGATGTTTTTTCTCTTTAGATGAAGGCATGGAACTCTATTAGGGATATAACAGGATGAAACAATTCATAAGGGGAAACCTATTCACTATGGTCACAACATCTGAGGGCTATGTTGTAAAGTTCAGTCCTTACTTTGGTGCTCATGACAAGAAGGAGGAAAAGCATTCAGAAATACTCACAGAAAATTTTTTTTTAGGTTTTCTTCCTCCTAATTATGTTTCCTTTGTTGACAACTATTTCAACTCTCTGCCACCTTTGGAATCACTAAGCAAGCATGAATTACACTGCATTTTCGCTGTCCAGAGACACAGGATTCAGAAAGCACATCTGAAAGACTTAAAAATGGAACCTCATATATCTTATCATGTTATTCAAGATGAACGCCTTATACTGTTAAGCTGGCACAAAAACAGTCAAGTGACATTAGCAACAAATCTGCAATCAATGATTGTCTTACCAAGGGGACCTGCAAGAGATGGAGTAAAGCGAAGTGAAAGCATGTAACCATGCCTCAACCAATCTTGGTACAATTATACAACAAAGGGATGGGAGGTGTTGATCTTTTCAACAAATTAAGAGGTCTATATAGAACTGGGATACACTCCAAGAAATTGTACTGCTCTCTTGTTAGATTCTGCCTCATCAGTACGTAGATGCTGTATAGAAAGTTTGTTGGAGTTTTGAAGAAGATCTCTACTGATATCAGCACTAATGGATAAACCTTGATGGGCCATGCCAAACTCCAGGGAAGGTGTACCAAATGATGTCCGCAGAGTGTTGGACACTTTGTGGACAAAATTCTAACTCAGAGGAGATGTAAAAATTGTGCAAAAATGCACAAAATTTTGTTTCATAAAGTGTAATGTTGGTCTTCACCCAGATTCTTGTTCTTTGCAATATCATAGGTAAACAATGTGCAAAATACAGAACATATTACCGAAATAATGTGATGTTGGATTTAGTCCAGTTTGTTTTTATTTTCCCTATGCCATTAATGACTGAACTGTAAATTGGAAAAACAGTAACATATAGTTTTATGAATAAAATAAGATTTAACATTGTTTTCTTGCTACATAAAATAATAAATGGTGCTGCTGAACTGTAAATGTTAATACCCATTGTATGTTTTATCATATGTGAAATATAACAGTGTAAAAATTTAAAAAAAAAAATAACATTTTAGTCATTGATACATGCTGCTTCCCTTACAAAGAACTACTTCAACTTAATTTCAATAAAAATAAAAAATAAAAATATGTTTTGGGCATTAATAGGTTAAGACAGTCATGTGAATGGTCTGTGTTGCCACACTTTTTAGTGAGAAAGTGCACTGCAATTGTAAAGCTGACTCATTTCACATCACATCATAGCAAACTGTTCCAGTTATGATCCATGTGACTTACAAATAATTAACTATGGAGATCAAAATCAGGAAAACAAAAACCAAAGATGTGCATTGACAGTACTGATAATTTCTTCACATCTTGAGAAACAATAAGGAAAGTAAAGGACTATTCTGATGTGATTCACAACACACTCAGTGAAGAACAGCTGGAAACAATATAGCATAGATATTCACTGGAAAACATAGTTGAAAGGACAGTGGAAGATAAAATTCAATGAGGGAGATCTAGAGTATGCAAAGCAGATCGATGATGTAGGTTGTAGTTTACAACAATATAGCAGAGATGCTGAGTTGTTACATTCCATCCTGGATCTTCCTTTGTGTGGCACTGAGTAGTTTATTGAGAGTGTGGTAATCCAGAAACACACAAGTTATCTGCATAATTTCATTTGAACCTAAAAGTACCTATCACATGGCTCTTTTTTATTTCTAAGCCATTATTTATTCATTGCATGTGACTATGAATGTAATGCTCAGATGCACGAGACAAGTGAAACTTACCCAACTCATCAGGTGGAACCAGTTTGGACATGATGGAGCGCATTGCGATGAATGATGTGCCATTAAGAATTTCTGCGATTGGTGCTGCAACAAAAATCATTATCATCAACACACATTGTTCAGAATGCAAGAAAATTTATGTTTAACAAACAATTGTGAACAATGAGGTGAGGGAAGGTCAACAAATTCAGCTCATTTATTTATTTGTTCGTCATGTACCATGGATCCCATCAAGATGTAGGATGTGGAATCAGCCAAGTATACACTAACACATAACAAAGACATTACAGAAACTTCAGATGTATACTGTATGTCCAATAAACTATTACTCCACTGCTTAATGCTGTTTGGGTGTAACAATATCTACTTGATTACAATGATATACTTCAAAGAAAAATTCCTACATCTATATATACAGAGTCCTGTTTATAGTACATTATTACTTGTCATACAGCTTTATGACAAACACTGGTACTTGCTAAGTAGTTAGCAGTTCTTCTAAATTACCAATATGTCAAGATGATTCTGGATTGAGTTCCAATAGGTAACAACTGTACTGGCTTTGTGCAACAAAGATGAATGTATTTCCTAGAAAAGATTTCACCTCCACCAGGTAATACAAGAAACCAGAGAATGTGCGAAGTACACACAGCAGAAAGAAAAAATAGAAGAAACGGGAAAGGCAGCAATAAAAAACACGACACAACAGAGAAGATAGCACAAAATTGCCACGTGCAAAGAACCACGTTTTAGACTGGAACATATGAAGAAAATCTATGTGAAAATGTTGTGCAATTTTTAATAATTAGGATTTTAGGACTTTACTTTTTAGTTATTGAAAGTAGAATAGTAGATTATTAGGACTAGAGTGGTTATTAAAAGTTTTTTTGACTTTTGTAAAATTTTATATTTTTTGTAAAACCTAACATCCTTTAAAAATGTAAAGAAAAAACTAAGCAGTCAAAAGAAGCTGGAGTCATACAGGTGAGGAAAAGTAATTTCAGGATTTCATGAAAGATTAGTATCTTGGTTAGTTTTCTTAATGAAAAACATAGAAAATGCATAAAAAAACTGGAAGCCTAAAAAACAGCAAGGTTTACATGGACAGCAGTCCATGACTTTGTCCAAGACGCAGTTTTTTTTTTTTGGGGGGGGGGGGGGGGGGGTTGCAGTTTCAACTGTAACTGTATTTATTCTGTAGCTCTGTTTTTCCTGGATAATTTACTCTAAAAAATGCATTAGAAGAGCACACACTGTAAATCACTGCAATAGGAAGTACTCTTACAGAGACTTGGGTCACTTTGTGACGACCTCTCCAGCTCCATGCAAGTTATATAGGCTTTTAGAGTGGACTCTTACGGCATCCACATGGTAGGAGGGAATGGGGCTGCAGTAGGCACTTACTGCTGCTGGATTCTGGAACACAGACTTTATATTCATTGAAGAAACTGCATGGATTTCTGGAAATGATTGTCTGTGATGCACTAAACTACAGGCAGTGCTTTGCTAAAACTGATCAGAAATGCAACTGTCTTCTCAGTCACATCATCATTTAGGTGCATGCCAGTTACCTGAAGAAGGGATGAAAAAGAAGGCTGAACTGTTAGATTAGAAGGGTCTGCAAGAATGATGCGGCATCACTACCCAGTTACTAATGACATAAGTGATAACAGCTGTGAGAGCCTATGTACTTATTTATTTTAAGGTTCAGACTTCCTGGCAGATTAAAACTGTGTACTGGACCAAAACTAGACCTCAGGACTTCTGCATTTTACAAGCAAGTGCTCTACCAACTGAGCTACCTGAGCATGACTCACGCCCTGTCCTCACAGCTTTACTTCCTCCAGCACCTCATCTCCTACCTTAGAAATTTCACAGATGTTTTCCTACAAAACATGCAGGACTGAAGTGCCTGGATGAAAGGATACTGTGGAGACATTACTTAGCCACAGCCTGGGGATTGTCTCAAGAATGAACTCTGCAGTTGAGTGTGCACTAATATGAAACTTTCTGGCAGATTAAAACTGTGTGCCAGACTGGGACTTGAACCCACGACCTTTGCCTTTCTTCCTCAAGGAAATCATTGAGGACAGGTCATGAGTTGTGCTTGTGTAGCTCATACACAGCACTTGTTCTTGAAATGCAAAGTTCCTGGATTTGCATCCTGGGCCAGTGCACAGTTTTAATCTGCCAGGAAGTTCCATATCGGCACACATTCTGCTGCAGAGTGAAAATTCATTTTGGATATTTTAAGATTGTTTGTTATGCCATTAGCAGTAAATTATGATGTTTCTTTTATCTTGGCATTGGTTTGAGTGCTGTCATATGATAACTATCCAAACAGATTGATGAACTGTTGGAGCCTAGCTTAAATTTTATCACTATGATTTTGATTTGTCCATAAAAATAGTTTCTTCCACATGTTGGCTCATGTGTAAATGAGTCTGAAGATATAATTGATTGGCTGTTCTAGGCGCTACAGACTGGAGCCGCGTGACCCTTACGGTCGCAGGTTCGAATCCAGCCTCAGGCGTGGATGTGTGTGATGTCCTTAGATTAGTTAGGTTTAAGTAGTTCTAAGTTCTAGGGGACTGATGACCTCAGCAGTTAAATCCCATAGTGCTCAGAGCCATTAGAACCATTTTTTTGGTTGGCTGTTGGTAGAACAAAGCACTGGCAAAAATTTTCTTGTGGCTGATTATTGATGTAGAAAACACTCTACACACATTGAAGATCGTACAGATACATCAACTGCACATGAAGTCCACTCTATGTGATCCTACATGATGTATTACATCATAAGGTGATACACTGTACTTTGATACCTGGATAATTCAGCCTGCAGAATGCATTCTTTGTAGTTAGGTGTATGAGTAAATCCTCATCTAACATGATCTGCCACTTGTGGTAGGTACAATTTATTAAATTTCAATAATGTGACAAGAAACAGCAGCAAATGTTGGTTTATTTGGATGTATTCTGTTTGGAATCACATTTAAGATAGCCTTAAGTCCATTAACACTTGTGTAGTGTTACATAAAAATCACATTTTTTGCTTACATAATAACTGTTTTGCCTTGGTTCAAAACAATACTTAACAAGCAAAACAATACTATGACAAGAACAACAACAGGTATTACTACCAAATCCACAATGAATATATCTGCAGACTGACTTCTATCAAAAAATGAATTTTAGTTAATGATCACAGACATTATTTGTTGAATTTTCTCTTTAACTTACTCTCTGTAAATTTTAATAATGGAGAATTTATGAACATACATTTATAAAACAGTTTTTTGTTGAGGTATATGATGTCAAAGTTTGTAAGAGTATTCCTGAAATATCTTGTAGATGGCATCAAAGACAAAGTTAATTCCTGTTATCCAGGTTTTAGTAGTGCTAGTAAGTTCCTTACAAGATATATGAATTGAATGGTATTGTCTGTTAGATGAGAACTTCAAACTTCATGTCCCTTCTGGTGTTATTTGAGAGGTGAAGTCTTTATGTCAGCACTGGGTTTTGCCCTCTCCCTTCTCTCATAATCATGTAACACAAATATGTGAGCCCACTAGGCCTATACACAATCATTTGTGTCAGCTACTCTCAAGACACAATTATCACATAGTACGAGGAAAAGGACAGTTGTACATGGAGGAATAAATATGAAATGAATCTACCTCTCAGGATTTCTCAGGCAACAATGCCATGCAATTTCTTTTACTAACTTAGTAATGTGTAGTACTTTTTCTCACTCTGATACTGGTACCAATAGGGGCTGTCGTGACTTCAGGAGTTGCTGAGGGTCTTGGGAAGCCTTTTTCGTGCATGACCTATCTACTGCTGCTGCAACTTGTGGAAAGTGATTGGATCTGAGACCAAAGTGCACTAACCTTATTCGGTGTTGTCTCAATAGGATGGAGGAGGACCTGGGTTCTGTCATGGTCATGGAGTGGTATTCAAACCATTCTAACACAACTGGAGGATGATAGAGTGGTGCAGTGCCTTGCTTAAAGTACAGACCAGCTGTTCAGTATGTAACACTTTGGGGCAGAGTGAATGACAATAATTACTGTTCTCTGACAGTGGGCTGGGTGATTTTCATGAATCATATCACAGTTTGGGGGAATAGTTCAAGCTTGATAGACAGTAATGGTCTGACATGCCAAAATGATTGTGTCTGGGTGGTATGTGAGATGTAATCAAAAAGCAATGGGAATTTTTTAATTTCATGGGCTTTATACATGCTTTTGAGGGCTTGGTGAATTGTTACTTTCCAAAATGATGGATCAAAGATTTTGAAGTAAATTTCTTGTTAATTCTCTGAAAACTGTATAACAGATCAGCATTTGGTGGCCAGTATATTCTAATAACTTCATGTTTAGCCTGCTTGAATAATAATAATTTATGTGGACTACAGTGCCAATCATTTCAATTCTTCCTTCTTTAGCATATTGTTCAGGAAATGCAATTCTTTCAAATCTAAGATGTACACTGAGAGGTATTGCCACACTCTCCTCTTTGTGTTGCTGCCTGCAATAACTATCTGCTGATTTGTGATACGCTGTTTCACTGTCTTTAAGTCCTGTTATTACTAGATGATGTGATGACTTGCTTATGCACAAATAATTGCAGCAATCTGAGCTTGTATCTAAGACACTGCACATATAGGAGCTTTATTCTAAGGTGTATCTTTTATTTCATAAATCACAACACTTTGGAGTAAAGTGCAGCACCACATTTGAAATGTTGACTGTGGCTTTTGGTGAATCTATAAGAGTCTACAAATGGTATAAGTGTTCCAAAGATGATTGTCCTAGTACATCAATTACTGAAGTCAGTCTGGAAGGAGTAAAGAAAATGGTTGTGGAAAATGGCCAAATCTCTAAACGGAAGGTTGCTGATGAAGTTTGCATATACTCTGCCTCATGCCAAGCAATTTATTTTTATTTTTATTTTTTTTTTAGGTTTTGGGCACGAAACATGCAGCAACCCAGTCTGTTCCAAAATTGTCAAATTTCAACCTAAAAGAATGTCACATAGATGTCTCTCAGGTATTCTTGAATGAAGTCAGCAAAGATGAAGAACTTCTACAGATGACTACGGTAGGTGACAAAAAAAATGGGTATATGGCTATCACATTGAAATCGAGGCCCTGTTTTCACAATGGAAAACGCCTGAAGAGCAGAGACTGAAAAAAATTCGAAAAGTTCAATCACATGTGAAGGTTCTTGTCACTATTTTCTTCAAGTACAATGGGATAGTGCATCAGGAGTTATATTCATATGGTGATTAAGGAATACTGTCTGCAAGTTATGTGCCATTTGTGTGAAGCAGTCTGAAGAAAACAACCAGATTTGTGGCAAAACCACTCATGGAAGTTATATCATGATAATGCTCGCACTCACACACCAATGGTTGATCTTTTTTTTTTTTTCTTTCTGGGACCGTATCTGAAGAGAGCCATAAAAGGATGTCATTTTGTCACCATCAATGAGACAAAAACAGAATTGTTTAAGGCAATAAACAACATAACAAAGAGTGAGTTCCAGAAGTGATTCCAAGATTGAAAAAACCATTGGCTCAGATGTATTGTATCTGAGGGGGATTACTCTGAAGGTGGTAAAGTTTATGATGATGAATAAATAAGGGTTCTCTAAGAAAAACAAAACTTCCCTTGACCTTTAGATCATACCTCCTAGAGTGAGTTTACTTACCCATGTAGATCATCCATGTGGTGTAACTGAAGGCGTACACGAAGCTTGAGATGATCTTGCTGGTGCATGAGAGGACTCCCACCAGGGCGTCGTCCATCTTCATTACGTGGCTGAACACACCCACTGACACCATTGTTCCTATAAAACAAACAATGTATAACATTATAGCCAACTGAAGATGACACACAAGTTTGTCTTTCCATATGTATGCCATCTCGTGCTGCTGAGAAGGCTCATACTCTTTCACATGTTAAATCAGCTGCACACCAAAGCAGCGTAACATTTCACACATTGTATTCCATGGAGATGGATCTCTTGGATGTCTAGGAAGAAGGCAGAAATGCATTTTTTACTTAAGTGTGATACAATGAAAAGACTTAAGAGGAGTTTGCAAGTCCTATGTTCCCAATGTTAAATAAGCAAAATTTATGTACCTTTATCTTTGGAATCAATAAAATTAACACTAAATTTTTAGCAGTAACATATCCTTGTTATTTATATTGACTGAAGCAGAATTAAGAAATGAAATGCAAAAGAACGACAGATATTAATTTATTAAAATATGCAAATTTTTACATTACATATTTATGCATGAAATATCTAACTTTGTGCCCATTCAAACTACTGCCATGGTTTTGCTTCAGTAGTGGTTGTAACTTATAATATACCTGCTCACAAAGATTCATGTAGTTTTTCAGATATAGGTACATTAATCTCGGTTTTCTCCAACTGTGTTACAGTTAAAGTTAAAAATAATGAAACTCAGTCATATCTCTAAATTAAGGTTCAAAAGCAAGCTGGGATCTCTTTACTTCCTCTCTAGTTCTGCCATCTGCCTCCTTAAATTCATTTTATTTACATTTTTGCATAATTAGCATTAACGTACATGAGTATAATCTGCATTTCCATAAAAGAAAAGGTTGGCCCTCAGTCTTAATGAATATACTACCAGGTCTAATTTTGTGTTTACTTTTGTGTGTGTCATCAATTTCCTAATTTATTTTGACTATTCCTAGTTAATATCTTTCGTTATAGGGTGAAATCGGTAATTGTTCTGTGACTTAGATTCTATTGTTGACTTGTAACAAATATAAATTCTGTAATAATTATAAACATTGAAAAAAGGCTCACTAGGAGTCTTAAAATATTTATTTGGCTCTATTCAAAAATATATTAGCAAAGTCAGCCATTAATTAATTCCAAAGTAATTTCCAGTTTTGTGAAAAGTATTGTTTGTATGACTGTATCTGTTAATTTCATTATTTAAACAAATAATTTGGCCTAACCATTGTAGTAGAAGGAACTGTTGAAAAGAAGGAATTTTTCTATACATTGGGTTAATTGAATGAGTTATGTTTTTATTTCTGTAAAGTAAACATCAAGATAATGTATACTTTCAGTATCTATTGTTGTGAGGACATATAAAGGCCCAATTTTTGGTCTTGGGACAGTCAGTCTAGAGTTGATTTTCAGACGAGAAACCTGTATTGGTTAGATCAACAACAATGCATCAACTTAATCGTGAGATAAGTGTAACGCAAATAGCTCATGTGTTAAAACAATGACAGTGGCTGTTCAACAGTGCCACACATACTGTATTATTCCACAAGAATTGTGTGGTTATGTTTTTACAGCTCATAGATATTCAATGGTAAATTATTGTAGCAGTTGCTGAAGTTTGCCTGCAAACTATTAATGAGGCTTATCAAAAATTAACCAATATTGAACTGGCCTAATTAACTGTGTAATATTGGGGGTGTGGGGTGTGGGGGGGTGGGGAGGGTGGGGGGGGGGGGATGGGGGGGGGTTGTGAACAGTGAAAGTAAAGAACTGTAAAATGCAACTGTGCCATTGTCAGCTACATCATTTACAGTAGACAGCATTGTGAACCTCCACCCCTGCCCAAATCATTTTTCAGCCAGTATAAAAACGCAGTTTGTCAACAGCGAGGACTATCAATGAAGAAATAAAGCAGGTGAACGTCACACCCAGAGCTACATTTACTACTGCAGTGGAAAACCTAACAACCAAAACAAATAATCTGAAACAAGACATCATGTTGTAATCACAATGGGTGCCACTGGGCTATACAAGAATGAGGGCAAGTCAGCACTCAGAGGTTACAGGAAGTTACTGTGAAAACTATTAGAACATGGCTGTCACCATAATAAATGTATCAGTTTGATATGATGTTTCTCAATGGTTATGTGTTAATAGAGGAATTTATCACTACAATTTCAAGCTTCAGAAACTGTGTTGAAAATTAAACCATGTTCACTGTTAGAGATAAGCAAAGTGAAGCATGTTATATATTCATGGAGTGAAGCAGTGAGTGAAAATTTGTATCAGGGTTGGGAAAGTAACCCGGATCTCCTCACTGCTGCCTCAGTCTACTTTAAATTCCCCCTTACTCATAAACAGGATTGCTGAGTCTCTCCATATTCTGAAATAGCACCTCAGCATCCAACAGAAATGGGAGATCCAGCCTGAAACCCAGGTGCAGGTACTTTCACAAATGAAATGACACAGTTTCAGAGACTTTGCTGGTCTCATAATTTGTACCAAGGCTGGGAATCTACACTCCTGGAAATTGAAATAAGAACACCGTGAATTCATTGTCCCAGGAAGGGGAAACTTTATTGACACATTCCTGGGGTCAGATACATCACATGATCACACTGACAGAACCACAGGCACATAGACACAGGCAACAGAGCATGCACAATGTCGGCACTAGTACAGTGTATATCCACCTTTTGCAGCAATGCAGGCTGCTATTGTCCCATGGAGACGATCGTAGAGATGCTGGATGTAGTCCTGTGGAACGGCTTGCCATGCCATTTCCACCTGGCGCCTCAGTTGGACCAGCGTTCGTGCTGGACGTGCAGACCGCGTGAGACGACGCTTCATCCAGTCCCAAACATGCTCAATGGGGGACAGATCCGGAGATCTTGCTGGCCAGGGTAGTTGACTTACACCTTCTAGAGCACGTTGGGTGGCACAGGATACATGCGGACGTGCATTGTCCTGTTGGAACAGCAAGTTCCCTTGCCGGTCTAGGAATGGTAGAACGATGGTTCGATGACGGTTTGGATGTACCGTGCACTATTCAGTGCCCCCTCGACGATCACCAGTGGTGTACGGCCAGTGTAGGAGATCGCTCCCCACACCATGATGCCAGGTGGTGGCCCTGTGTGCCTCGGTCGTATGCAGTCCTGATTGTGGCGCTCACCTGCACGGCGCCAAACACGCATACGACCATCATTGGCACCAAGGCAGAAGCGACTCTCATCGCTGAAGACGACACGTCTCTATTCGTCCCTCCATTCACGCCTGTCGCGACACCATTGGAGGCGGGCTGCATGATGTTGGGGCGTGAGCGGAAGACGGCCTAACGGTGTGCGGGACCGTAGCCCAGCTTCATGGAGACGGTTGCGAATGGTCCTCGCCGATACCCCAGGAGCAACAGTGTCCCTAATTTGCTGGGAAGTGGCGGTGCGGTCCCCTACGGCACTGCGTAGGATCCTACGGTCTTGGCGTGCATCCGTGCGTCGCTGCGGTCCGGTCCCAGGTCGACGGGCATGTGCACCTTCCGACGACCACTGGCGACAACATCGATGTACTGTGGAGACCTCACACCCCACGTGTTGAGCAATTCGGCGGTACGTCCACCCGGCCTCCCACATGCCCACTATACGCCCTCGCTCAAAGTCCGTCAACTGCACATACGGTTCACGTCCACGCTGTCGCGGCATGCTACCAGTGTTAAAGACTGCGATGGAGCTCCGTATGCCACGGCAAACTGGCTGACACTGACGGCGGCGGTGCACAAATGGTGCGCAGCTAGCGCCATTCGACGGCCAACACCGCGGTTCCTGGTGTGTCCGCTGTGCCGTGCGTGTGATCATTGCTTGTACAGCCCTCTCGCAGTGTCCGGAGCAAGTATGGTGGGCCTGACACACCGGTGTCAATGTGTTCTTTTTTCCATTTCCAGGAGTGTATATACATAAAATCGTATATGTACGAGACCAGTAAAGTCTCTGAAATTGTGTCATTTCATGTGCATAAGTACCTGTACCTAGGTTTCACGTTGGATCCCCCATTTACGTTTAATGCTGAGATACTATAACAGAACATGGAGATTCTCTGCAATTCTGTTCATTTGTAAGAGAGAATTTAAAGTAGAATGAGGCGGCTGTGAGAATTTGGATTGAGGAGGAGGCATACAAGGTGAACCCGTGCAGTTGTGCAAACTGCTGTGCCAGGGGGGCTTAGTGGCTAATGGACCTGCCTAGCAAGCAGGAGACTCGGGTTCAATTCCTGACCTTGGTACAGATTTTCACTCACTGCTTTCCACGTGGGAGAAATATATCTAAAAACAAAGATGATGTAACTTACCAAACGAAAGCGCTGGCATGTTGATAGACACACAAACAAACACAAACATACACACAAAATTCAAGCTTTTGCAACAAACAGTTGCTTCATCAGGAAAGAGGGAAGGAGAGGGAAAGACGAAAGGATGTGGGTTTTAAGGGAGAGGGTAAGGAGTCATTCCAATCCCGGGAGCGGAAAGACTTACCTTAGGGGGAAAAAAGGACATGTATACACTCGCACACACACATATCCAACTGCATATGTATGTGTATGTTTGTTTGTGTGTCTATCTACCTGCCAGCACTTTTGTTTGGTAAGTCTCAAAATCTTTGTTTTCAGATATATTTTTCCCATGTGGAATGTCCCCCCCCCCCCCCCCCCCTCTCTCTCTCTCTCTCTCTCTCTCTCTCTCTCTCTCTCTCTCTCTCTCTCTATATATATATATATATATATATATATATATATATATAGTTATAATAGAAGGAAACATTCCACGAAGGAAAAATATACTTAAAAACAAAGATGATGTGACTTACCAAATGAAAGTGCTGGCAGGTCGACAGACACACAAACGAACACAAACATACATACAAAATTCAAGCTTTCGCAACAAACTGTTGCCTCATCAGGAAAGAGGGAAGGAGAGGGAAAGACGAAAGGATGTGGGTTTTAAGGGAGAGGGTAAGGAGTCATTCCAGTCCCGGGAGCGGAAAGACTTACCTTAGGGGGAAAAAAGGACGGGTATATACTCGCACACACACACATATCCATCCACACATATACAGACACAAGCAGACATATTTGCTTGTGTCTGTATATGTGTGGATGGATATGTGTGTGTGTGCGAGTATATACCCGTCCTTTTTTCCCCCTAAGGTAAGTCTTTCCGCTCCCGGGACTGGAATGACTCCTTACCCTCTCCCTTAAAACCCACATCCTTTCGTCTTTCCCTCTCCTTCCCTCTTTCCTGATGAGGCAACAGTTTGTTGCGAAAGCTTGAATTTTGTGTGTATGTTTGTGTTCGTTTGTGTGTCTGTCGACCTGCCAGCACTTTCATTTGGTAAGTCACATCATCTTTGTTTTTAAGTATATATATATATATATGTAAGCAGCCGTTGGTTGTGAAAGCTAGAATTTTGTGTGTATGTTTGTGTTTGTTTGTGTGTCTATTGACCTGCCAGCGCTTTTGTTTGGTAAGTCTCATCATCTTTAGATATAAGCCCAGTAAACTCTATGAAATTGTGTCATTTTATTTTCAAAATGAAGTGTCAAGAACATACCAGGCATGGACATAACTTAAACAGAAATGGGATGTTCAAGTTAGTGAATCAGATAGCAAGACTTTTGTGATGAACTGCGTAAAACCAAATCATGGTAGACTATACTCAGCCAGTTTCTTAGGTGCAAAATGAAACATGAAAGTGGTGAACTAGACAGCCTGGTTGTGAAAGAACGCTTTTTACATGGTGAAAATCGTCACAGCAGTGCAGTGTGAAATACATGTATAGTAATTTCACTCATCTAAAATCCCTTATCCCAAAGTGTTGTGATCTGTGCAACAAAAGATACACTTTAGAATAAGGCACTTAAATGTGCAGTATCTTAGATACAAGCTCACATTGGTGCAAGTATTTGTGGATGAACAATTCCTCACATCTACTAGTAATAACAGGAGTAAAGGACAATGAAACAGCGTATCCCAAATCAGCAGATAGTTACTGCAGGCAGCAACACAAAGAGGCGTGGATGGCAATACCTGTTAGCACACATCTTAGACTTGAAAGAATTGCGTTTGTTGAACAATATGATAAAGAATAAACATATGGCTAGCACTGTAGACCACGTAAACAATAATTCAAGCAGATTACCAAAACACAAAGTTATTAGGATGTACTGCCCACCAAATGCTGATCTGTTATACTCTCTTGAGAAACTTAACAGGGCATTTAGGCAGATGGCCCAACTGACAATAGTATAGTTGGAGACCTAAATATTGCGATTAACATCTAGTATAATCTATGTGAAGCTGTCAGACATACTAAATTGATGGAGTCTAACAAATATAGTAAACCAAGCTGAAATGAAATAGATTTGGCAATAAACAATAAAAATGCAAAACAAAGTTAACTGCCGAAGTGTTGCTTTTCATTAGTGGAACACCATTGTCACAACATCAGCATTTTCAAAATTAAGCTATCAGAGGGAATGTGGGACGCCATTTACCAAGCTAAATGGTCAGAAAGCAAACTAAATTAAATTTATGCACCTGTTTCGAAGCATTTTGATTGCTGCTGCCCTTTTGAATAAATAACCAGGGTACTCACAAACAGCCACATTCAAAGTAACACTATATTGAAACTTCCACCTAGTCTAATTAAGTTAAAGCAACAGATGTATGATCATGAGTATATATATATATATATATATATATATATATATATATATATATATATATATATATAAAGAAACAAAATAATATAGCCGGCCGGAGTGGCAGTGTGGTTCGAGGCACTACAGTCTGGAGCCAAGCGACCGCTACGGTCGCAGGTTCGAATCCTGCCTCGGGCTTGGATGTGTGTGATGTTCTTAGGTTAGTTAGGTTTAATTAGTTCTAAGTTCTAGGGGACTGATGACCTCAGAAGTTAAGTCCCATAGTGCTCAGAGCTATTTGAACCAAAATAATATATATGAAGGAGAAGCTCAACCAGTTAGTCAACAAAGTTTAGCAGAGGCAGAACCAAGATTGCACAATCCATTTTCACTGAGGGAACTAAAAGAACTAGCACACATAACTGATGCAATTGGAAAAAAAATATCTCTTTTGAAGAGAATTTATCAATAGAAACCTCAAAGAGACTGTTGCAGAATAGAAAGAAGACAAAATCAAAGGTACCATTAAGATATTGTCAAAAGAAGAGGGAGAAGACATCACCACTGATTAAGACATTAGTTCAGAGGAAGAAGAGTTCAGTATCCAAGAATACACCACAGGATTGCCCACACCTGAGGAGGAAAGTAACTCCATTTCACCTGAAAGATTTTGTACTGATAGGATTCAGGAAAAGGGCAAAAAAATAAGCACAGGTTACTGAAATTAATAAAATTTCTTCAAGCAGTACTGTGGAGAATTCTACAAACGGACAGCATGTTCTCTGATACCATATTTATTATTTATTTATTTACACGTCAAGTTCTGTAGGACAAAATTGAGGAGCAAATCTCGTCCAAGGTCATGGAACGTGTCAGTACACGAAATTACAACATAAATGTAATAACAGATAAAAATAAAATGTTTATGAACCCGAAAAAAGTCAAGCCAGAAATTTAAGTAAATGCAATCAACAATACAACAAGAATTAGCTTAATTTTTCAAGGAACTCCTCGACAAAATAGGAGTGACCCACGAGGAAACTCTTCAGTTTCGATTTGAAAGCGCGTGGATTAATGCTAAAGTTTTTGAATTCTAGTGGTAGCTTATTGAAAATGGATGCAGCAGTATACTGCACACCTTTCTGCACAAGAGTTAAGGAAGTCCGATCCAAATGCAGGTTTGATTTACGCAAAGTATTAACTAAGTGAAAGCTGCTTGTTCTTGGGAAAAAGCTAATATTGTTAACAAGAAATGAGAGCAAGGAATATATATATTGAGACGCCAATGTCAAAATAACCAGGGGTCGACAACAGGTTCGCGAACTTACACCACCTACCGCATGTTTCTGAGCCAAAAACATCCTTTTAGAATGGGAAGAGTTACCCCAAAATATAATACCATACGGCATAAGCGAATGAAAATAAGCAAAGTAAACTAATTTTCGTGTCGAACGATCACTCACTTCTGATACCGTTCCATTTCCGCAGCTCGTGGTCTTGGGGTAGCGTTCTCATTTCCCGCGCCCGGGTTCCCGGGTTCGATTCCCAGCGGGGTCAGGGGATTTTCTTTGCCTCATGATGACTGGGTGTTGTGTGATGTCCTTAGGAGGTCTAAGTAGTTCTAAGTTCTAGGGGACTGATGACCATAGATGGTAAGTCCCATAGTGCTCAGAGTCATTTGAACCATTTTGAACCGTTCCATTAGTAAAAATGACAGCATTAAGTCGATGAACATGATCCTAAACTTGGGCTATCCACAACAGTTTACTAGTATCTGAACACCTAGAAATTTGAACTGTTCAGTTTCACTAATAATATGCTCATTCTATGAAATTAAAACGTTGGGTTTTGTTGAATTGTGTCTTAGAAAATGTAAAAACTGAGTCTTACTGTGATTTGGCGTTAGCTTATTTTTTACAAGTTATGAACTTATGTCATGAATTGCATTATTTGGAATTGAGCCAATGTCACACACAACATCCTTCACTACCAAGCTAGTGTCATAAGCAAACAGAAATATTTTAGAGTTACCCATAATACTAGAGGGAATATCATTTATATAAATAAGGAGCAGGAGCGGCCCCAACACTGATCCCTGGGGCACACCCCACTTCACGATACTCCACTCTGACCCCACATCACAGCCATTCTCAACACTGTCAATAATGATCTTTTCCTGTCTGTTGCTAAAGTAAGAGGTGAATCAATTGTGAGCTACTCCCCATATTCCCTAATGGTCCATCTTTTAGAGCAATATTTTGTGATAAACACAATCAAACGATATTAAACGAAGCAATAAGTTTACTGTTACCAGTCACCGTTTTATTTATTTCCACGACGCGTTACGAAGGTTTAAACCTCCATCATTTTGTTATTAACAATAAATAATAGTATAAATCCACCCGATGATGGAGGTTTAAACCTTTGAAACGCGTCGTGGAAATAAATAAAACGGTGACTGGTAACAGTAAACTTGTTGTTTCATTTAATGTCAATAACAGTCACGGTAAAGCCTAACCTAAAGTGTTCGCCTTTAAAGACAATCAAACGCCGTAGTATAATCAAAAAATATGCCCAGCGTTCGAAACCTTTTGTTTAATCCATCCAGTACCTCACAGAGAAAACGCAAACATTTACCGTGCGTGTGTCTGACTAGGTGACGCTACTATCGCCTGGACGGGGATATATCGATAGTGGGTCGGTGGTCATAATGCCCTGGCTGCTGCAGTCGTTGTGCAAACTTTAATGATTGCAGTGTCTGCCAGGAAGTCGGTACAAATTACTCCACTGTACGGCGGTCGGACACAGCCGTGAGCAACCACGGCGCCGGCCCCACAGCTGACGTTTCGCTCGGACGCGTCCCCAGCGGACCCTGACATCGAAGCACGGTTGCGGAGAATGCTACCCCCAAAAAACGCAGACTCACGCCGCTGCAGCTTCCTTTGTTTGCGGAAGTGGCCTTGGCAGAGTCGCTTTCGTTCCCGTTCCAGCTGGCGGGAAGGTCGGCTCCAGAAAAAAAAAAAAAAAAAAAAAAAAAAAAATACTGACAGAGCTGTTCAGAAATTAGCATCAGTCTGTCTGTCTCCCTCCATTGGGAGTGTTTGCCCCTTTTTCTGAACGAAATCTGTGTCGCGCGACAGCTGCACGAGCTAATGTCACGCTTGCGTCTACACTCTGCAAACCACTGTGGAGAGCATGGCTGAGGGTACTTCCCACTATACCAATTATCAAGCAGTCCTCGCCTCCCATTTACGTACCGAGCGCGGGAAGAATAATTGTTTGAATGCCTCTGTGTGTGAAGTAATTAATCTAATCTTGTCCTCACGATCCCTATGTGTATTTCTGGAGTCATTATTTAAAGCCGCTTCTTGAAACTTTGTAAATAGGCATTATTGGGATTGTTTATGTCTGTCTTCAGGAGTCTTCCAGTTGAGTTCTTTAACTATCTCTGTGACACTCCCACGGATCAAACAAACCTTTGACCATTCGTGCTGCCCTTCTCTGTATAAGTTCAATATCCCCTGTTATTTCGGGAGGACGACGGTTCAGTACCGCGTCCGGCCATCCCGATTTAGGTTTTCCGTGATTTTCCTAAATCGCTCCAGGCAAATGCCGGGATGGTTCCTTTCAAAGGGCAGGGCCGACTTCCTTCCCCGTCCTTCCCTCATCCGATGAGACCGATGACCTCGCTGTCTGGTCTCCTTCCCCAAAACAACCAACCAACCCTGTTATTCCCATCAGGTACGGGTTCCACGTATTTCAGCAGTATTCGCGAATGGATCGTATGAGCGACATGTAAGTAATCTCCTTTGTAGACTGATTGCACTTCCCCAGTATTCTACCAACAAACCGAAAGTCTACCACCTGCATTACCCCATCTTATGTAATCATTCCGTTTCATATCCCTACAGAGTGTTACAGCCAGGTGTGTCTACCGATTCAAACTGTAACTTACTGATATTATAGCCGTATGCTACCGATTCAAACTTTACGTACTCATATTATAGTCCTATGCTACCGATTCAAAGTGGGACTTATTGATCTTATAGTCATATGCTGCTGATTCAAACTATGACTTACTAATATTTTAGTTCTATGCTACCGATTCAAACTGTGACTTCCTGATATAGCTATATGCTACCGATTCAAACTATGACTTACTAATATTGTAGTCCTATGCTACCAATTCAAACTGAGACTTATTCATATTGCAGCCATATGCTACCGATTCAAACTGTGACTTACTAATATTATATTCCTTTGCTACCTATTCAAACTGTGACTTACTGATATGATAGCCATATGCTACCGATTCAAACTGTGACTCACTGACATTATAGTCATCTGCTATTGTCTTTTTCTTCCTTTAGTGAAGTGCACGATTTTACATTCCTGAACATTTAAAGCTTTGTTGCCAATCCTTGCAACATTTAGAAATCTTACCAAGATCTGACTGAATATTTGTGCAGCTTAATTCACTTTCTGCTTCATTATATTGGGTTAGTGCATAACTCCGTACCGTTTTTATTTTGCATGTTAGTTTTCTGAATGCTGATGGTTTATTTATCGACTGTCATTTTTATTTGTAGTTCACTGTTGTTATGTGAGTTTAAATGTTGTCATTTTGTCATTTGGAGGTAGTGAGTGGTTCAAAATGGTTCAAATGGCTCTGAGCACTATGCGACTTAACTTCTGAGGTCATCAGTCCCCTAGAACTTAGAATTACTTAAACCTAACTAAGCTAAGGACATCACACACACCCATGCAGAAGGCAGGATTCAAACCTGCGACCGCAGCGGTCGCGCGGTTCCAGACTGTAGCGCCTAGAACCGCTCGGCCAACCCAGCCGGCCCACGTAAAACAAAAAGGGGTGCAGCCCCTCCATGGAAAACACGACCACACCACAACACCACCGCCTCCGAAATTTACTGTTGGCACTACACACGCTGGCAGATGACGTTCACCGGGCATTCGCCTTACCCACACCCCGCCAACGGATCGCCACATTGTGTACGGTGATTAGTCACTCCAGAGAACGTTTTTCCACTGTTCAATGTATACGCTCCTTAGACCAAGTTAGGCGTCGTTTGGCATTTATTGGCGTGACGCGTGGCTTATGAGCAGCCGCTCGGCCTTGAAATTCAAGTTTTCTCACCTGCGACCTAAGTGTCATAGTACTTGCAGTGGATCCTGATGCAGTTTGGAATTCCTGTGTGATGGTCTGGACAGATGCCTGCCTATTACACGTTACGACCCTCTTCAACTGTCGGCGCTCTCTGCCAGTCAACAGACGAGGTCGGCCTGTACGCTTTTCTGCTGTACGTGTCCCTTCACGTTTCCAGTTCACTATCACATCGGAAACAGTGGACCTATGGATGTTTAGGAGTGTGGAAGTCTCGCGTACAGTCGTATGAGGCAAGTGACACCGAATCATCTGACCACATTCGAAGTGCGTGAGTTCCGTGGAGCGCCCCATTCTGCTCTAAACTGGTTCAAATGGCTCTGAGCACTATGGGACTTAGCATCTGAGGTCATCAGTCCCCTAGACGTAGAACTACTGGAACCTAACTAACCTAAGGACACCACCCACATCCGTGCCCGAAGCAGGATTCGAACCTGTAGCAGCAGCGCGGTTCCGGACTGAATTGAATTGCCTAGAACCGCTCGGCCACAGCGGCCGGCATTCTGCTCTCTTACGATGTTTAATGACTACTGAGGTCGCTGATATGAAGTACCTGGCAATAGTTGGCAGCATTACGCACGTAATGTGTGCGGGTGTCCGTGTAATATCTCTTTATATTCGATGAATTATTCTGATACAATTCTACCCTTGAATGACGTTTACAAATTTTCTATCTTCATACTCGCAGAATCCATGCGCAAAATAGTTTCATACAATGGCTATGCCATGAGCGCATAAGTATTCTTTGTAGTACTCTCTCTGGTGGTTGTTAGAAAAAAAAAGAGAAAGGGGGCTTCCGAGATTGTCTTCGTGCCGATTAGCATGAGCTTGGTTTGGAAGAACTGTAATCTGATTATTGAGATTTATAACAGAAGATAACTGATACGAACTGTACGATTAAAAAGGAAATATATATATAGATTGCTCCTTCATACAAAGGTGTGTATTTGACAACTGAGAGTTAATGATATTTATCGATATATTGCGTAGTTGTTAATCAGAAGGGACTTCCGAAAGACTGGATACGAACCTGCATTTAATAATCCAAGAGCTCCATTACTTCTTCGGAAGGTTAAACTTCATCAAAGCCAAATATCCGCTTGATCTGAGGTTTCCCGACTGATTATACAACGCTCCCAAAATTACGAGGCATTTTATTTGTACAGATTAGCAGACTGCCGCAAAGCACGAGCCTGCAGAGAAGAAGAATCATCGCCTGATTTCATTCTAACAAGTAAAATTTCAGAATCATTTTTGAGTGACTGAGCTATGACTGTGTTTCCTATCATGAATGATTGATTGCTCGAACGAATTGAGAGCTACAGAATTACGTAGATAGGAAAAAAAATTACATCCGGATGCTTTTGATCACATAGTGTACCATGTTCGCATCCTTTCACTACAAGGAGTATTATACAACAATGTAGTAATAATAACATGACTGCACTCGTTCATATGTCGTACCACGGAAATCATTCGTTTCAGGGACCTGTGCTGATTACGATTATTTGCTTTTTCCATTGTACTGTATTTTCCCTTTTCGTTTGTACCCGTAAATAGCGAAGCGCTCTCTGTAATGGCTGTCCCACTCGAAAGAGTTCCCACAAACATGTGTAGTAATTCCGTTGATGTTGCACCGTGTAATTTGTGACGTTTGCCCTTGGAACAGTGCACTCTCCAACATCGTTTGACGTAACAGTGTGTTTTCGCGCTTCGTATTGGCTGGAGCTCAGTACTCACAAGGGAACCTCCCCATCGCACCCCCCTCAGATTTAGTTATAAGTTGGCACAGTGGATAGGCCTTGAAAAACTGAACACAGATCGAGCGAGAAAACAGGAAGAAGTTGTGTGGCACTATGAAAAAATAAGCAAAGTATACAAACTGAGTAGTTCATGCGAAGATAGGTAACATCAAGGATAATCTGAGCTCAGGAGCGCCGTGGTCCCGTGGTTAGCGTGAGCAGCTGCGGAACGAGAGGTCCTTGGTTCAAGTCTTCCCGCAAGTGAAAAGTTTTTCTTTATTTTCGCAAAGTTATGATCTGTCCATTCGTTCATTGACGTCTCTGTTCACTGTAATAAGTTTAGTGTCTGTGTTCTGCGAGCGCACCGCAAAACCGTGCGATTAGTAGACGAAAGGACGTGCTTCTCCAATGGGAACCGAAAACATTTGATCACAAGGTCATAGGTCAACCGATTCCTCCACACGTCTGATATATTCTATACGACACTGGCGAGGGCATGTGCGTCATATGACAGGAATGTGTTGCCGACCCACCTAACTTGCACACTTGGCGAATGGGTAAAAAGATTCTTCTTAGCCGTCCGGTGTGGCCGTGCGGTTAAAGGCGCTTCAGTCTGGAACCGCGTGACCGCTACGGTCGCAGTTTCGAATCCTGCCTCGGGCATGGATGTGTGTGATGTCCTTAGGTTAGTTAGGTTTAATTAGTTCTAAGTTGTAGGCGACTGATGACCTCAGAAGTTACGTCGCATAGTGCTCAGAGCCATTTTTAAAAAGATTCTTCTACATTGCCCGATTTAGGTTTTCTTGTGGATGTGAGAATTACTCCCAAAAAGTGATGAAAACATAAGAGTTTGACACATAAACTGCAACAAATGAACCCAACAGTTTCACAGTCGCACACTTTTCCCTGTGCTCTGTCAAAACATATGTTTTTAACGTTTTCAAATTTTTCCGTGTGTAGACCGTCAAATCCTGCATATGTCCAAGCAAATCTGAACACGTCCTGGAATTTTGGAGAGCGAAGTTGATTATGTGTGAGTGCCTGAACTTTGATAATTGTCTGAAAATAAAAAATAAAATTTTACATTCGAAGGAAGAGTTGAACCAAGGACCTCTCGTTTCACAGCTGCTCACGCTAACCACGGGACCACGGCGCTCCTGAGCTCAGTTTATCCTTGATGTTGCCTGTCTTTTCATGGGGACCACGGCGCTCCTGAGCTCAGTTTATCCTTGATGTTGCCTGTCTTTTCATGGACTACTCAGTTTATATATTTTGCTTATATTCTTCATAGTTCCACACAACTTCCTCCTGTTTTCTCGATTGATCAGTGTTCAGTTTTTCAAGGCCTATCCACTGTGCCAACTTATAACTAAATCTGAGGGGGGTGCGATGGGGAGGTTCCCTTGTCAGTATTTAGTGACAATGTATCGCTATTCTTTCGAAGAGCGCGTGTTTCTTGTGAAACAATACTGGATTACTGTTTCCATTAAACATGTGAGCGAATGTTTGTTGAAAGGTTTGGTGACCAGCATATAGCACCAAACGGTGCATACAGAAGTTTTGAACGAGATGGTGAGCAGTGGAACGACGTTGGATCTTCACGGCGGGTGACGGCCACCGTTGTCGGAAAAAAGTGACAGACGTGAAATAACGATTATTGGCCTCTCCTAAAAAGTCTGTTCTACGTTAATCTTAGGAATGTGGAATATCACGGAGCACATGTCGTAGATCTACGAAGAAAACCGGCATGTATTTATGCAGATTTGCAGTTGTTCAGGAACTGAATGTCAGTGACAAAGACAAGCACATTGCATTTTGCTGTTGGTAGACTGAGGCAGCTGCTACCCCACTTTTCAATCAGTGTCTTTAACAAAAAGGAACATATTCGCATTTTCTGTGCTCCAATAGGAGCATTTTTCCGCTGGTGCACTGATGAGCCAAACATTATGATTACCCTCTTAACGGCGTGTTGGTCCACCTTTGTAACGCCGCGCGCGATTAGCCGAGCGGTCTTAGGCGCTGCATCCACGGACTGTGCGGCTGGTACCGGTGGAGGTTCGAATCCTACTTCGGGGATGGGTGTGTGTGTTTGTCCTTAGGATAATTTATGTTAAGTAGTGTGTAAGCTTAGGGACTGATGACCTTAGCAGTTGAGTCCCATAAGATTTCACACACACACCTTTGTAACGCAACGCAGAAGTGATACAGCAACTGCTGGTTATGTTCTGGAGGTGGCAGTCGATGTGGTCACGCAATTCAAGTACTTTATAGGTCGGTGCTCCCAAATGTGTTCCGTTGGTTTCAGATTAGGTGAAATTTATGGCCAAGATATCAACACTGGCGTAAAAATGATGTCTTTTATAAAGTTCTACATGACTGTGGATACCAGGCATAAAAAATTAATTCTGGCATTGTCACACGGACAGTTATCGTGCTGGAAAATGTTAGCACCACTGACATCAAGCGAGAAGGGATACAGGAGGCCCGCAATAATGTTCTACACCTGTCCTGATGCCTTTGATTACGTCCACAGTTACCATGGAGGCCGAGGGAAAATAATGCAACACTTTTTTCCTTTCCCAGTGTCACTTGGAAAAAATGCGGAATTTGTTGTAGGACAACGTGCGATATCCGCGCCTCAGCCCCTATAGTTTTATGAAGTTCCGATAGGTGGCAGCGGTATATGTAACCATGAAAATGGCATCTGTAACAAGGACAGGGCTCCCGTTGAGTTTCTTTTGAGGGACAAGCAGATTATCACAGATATTCAAAGGCGTTTGCAGAATGTCTACAGAGACCTGGTAGTGAACAAAAGCACGGGGAGTCGTTGGGCGAGGCGCCTGTCATTATTGCAACAGCGTCGCACAAGTTTGGCTGTGACTCCTGCAGTGATGGAACGTGCGGACAGTCTCATTCGAGGTGATCGATGGGTTACAGTCAAACACCTCACTGCACAACTGCACGTCGCTGTTGATAGTGCTGACACACTTCCACCACTTGGGATACTCAAAAGGCGTGCGCCAGCTAGGTTCCACGCCGCCTAACAGAAGGCCATAAAGAGCAACGAAGGACAATGTGCGGAATTGGTTGCACGTTAAGAGGCCTATTGTAACAATATTTTGTCGGACGTCGTCATAGGCGATTACACATGGGTTCGAACTGGAAACAAAACGGTAATCCATCGAGTGGCGTGACACCACCTCTGCTCCGAAGGAAAAGATCGAAGCCGTACCCTCAGCCGTGACTGTCTTCTAGGACTCTGAAGGGGTTATTCTGATGTCCCCCCTCAAGGTGCATCGATCGACTCTGAAGCGTACTGTGCTAACCCCAGGAAAATGAAGACACGAGTCTAGCCCGCTTGTTCCCACAAAAATGCAAACAGACTTCCACATCTCCATGACAACACAGGGTCTCACACACGTCTGTGCACCAAAGAGGCCCTCAGATTTCACGGGACTGTTCTTCCTCATCCACCCTACAGCCCGGCTCTCACACCTCCCGACTTCCATCTGCCTGGCCAAATAAAGGATGCACACAACGTGAAGCAGCCTGTGTATGATGGGGAGGTTATTGATGCAGGCCCTCCCAGTAAGGTGGCGTAAAGCAGTCGCATTGACCAGAGGTTGTATTGAAAAATAGGATTTTGTAGCCAAAAGAGTGGGGAATAATATGGCATATTCGCAACCCGAATAAAACCTGCCTGCTTTCAGAAAAAAATGTGGTATTTATTTAATGCCCCTCATGTATAGCATGATACTGCCCTCCACCCCTCCCCCCCCCCCCCCCTCAGCCTTCATCCGTGGTGCAGTATGTGTTCCGAGCACCTGTTCTCATGGGATAGTGGTGTATTGGAACATGGCCAGTGGCCTGATGTAACGAAAAACGTGCTTCCACCAGGCAAGGCGTTTCCATGGATGCAAAGTCCAATCTCGATCGTGTCCACTCCCGTCGTAATTGACGATATCGCTGGGTCGACATGCGTACATGTAGCGGTCATCTGCTACCTGTGTTGAACAGTGCATTCCAAAACAGTTGTGCCTGGTCAAGCATTGTTCCCTGCTGCCAGATGTGCCACAAGCTTTACATATCTAGCCTTTCTGCCTAATCGTGGTTCAGACGTCCCTCAACCACTGTGCAAGAATACATGTAATATATTCGCAGTTGTGAACAGGGACGTGCATCAGCTGTATGATGAAATGGCGACAGTGAAAATTTGTAGTGGACCAGGACTCCAACCTGCATTTCCTGCTTATCGAAAGCGTTCTTCTTACCATTAGGCTGTCTGAGCGGGATTCACGGCCAGACCCAAAACTTCCATAGGTCCTCTACCATGTGTCTGTAACCTGCA
This sequence comes from Schistocerca cancellata, assembly GCF_023864275.1. NCBI lineage: Eukaryota > Metazoa > Arthropoda > Insecta > Orthoptera > Acrididae > Schistocerca > Schistocerca cancellata. Next base: position 24,184,607 of record NC_064637.1, on the reverse strand, counting down.
CTTTTTCATCCATTATCTATATTTCAGTACAGGGGAAACATTTTAACTGAAAGCCGCTTGCCTGCCGAGTGCTGGTCGTGGACACACAGTCGATGACATACGAAGGTCCGGCCGTGGAACATGCTCAGATAGCCTAAGCTTGCGACAACTCGCGGCAAGCAGGAAACCCGGGTTCGAGTCCCAGGCGGGCACAAATTTTCACTGTCGTCATTCCATCATACAGCTGATTGTTTACCATATTCGCAACTGCGAATACATATCATGTATTTGACAACAGCTGTAGTCGCTACAGCGTCTCTTCGTTTGCACGTGCGTGCAAGTCCCAGGGAATATTGGGTCGTACTTCTGAACAACACAGGCACTGCAACGTTGCATCGTATCGTACTTTGCATAAATGCTTTCACAACTGTAGCACACGACACCTAGCTGGCTTCACACTTTCAGAAATACTCTTTATCAGGCACTGTAAGATAACAACCTGCTAATGTCAACAGACTTCCCCATTAGATGCCTGTATCGTAGCTAGAATAACTCCCCATTCGTCTCCACTTATATACTTTCCTTATGACGCCACGTACTGAAACCCCACCAGACGGGATTTAGAATCGCGATGTGTAGTGGTCACAACCTTTGATTCATCAGTGGCCATTTCCTCTTTAAGAATCGACGGGATACCCTAAACAGAAATCTTGCGATACTCAGCTTGCTCTGAAAAATTGCCAGTTTGCTTATGTGTCTCGGGTTCTTCGGCAGACGATTGTTTGGCGACGTTTCGCCGGCACGAGTGGCTGGCATTGTCAGAGCTTCACCGTCCACTGCTGATGGTAGACTGGAGTCGAGCTGGCGACCGCAGAATATACACTGACGAGCCCTGCGAGCATGCAGAAGTACTGCAACACGACGCGGCATGGCCTCGACTAATGTCTGAAGTAGTGATGGAGGGAATTGACACCATGAATCCTGCAGGGCTGTTAAAAATTCGTAAGAGGACGAGCGGGTGGAGATCTGTTCTGAACAGCACGTTGCAAGATATCCTATATATGCTCAATAATGTTCTACATCTACATCTACATTTATACTCCGCAAGCCACCCAACGGTGTGTGGCGGAGGGCACTTTACGTGCCACTGTCATTACCTCCCTTTCCTGTTCCAGTCGCGTATGGTTCGCCGGAAGAACGACTGTCTGAAAGCCTCCGTGCGCGCTCTAATCTCTCTAATTTTACATTCGTGATTTCCTCTGGAGGTATAAGAAGGGGGAAGCAATATATTCGATACCTCATCCAGAAACGCACCCTCTCGAAACCTGACGAGCAAGCTACACCGCGATGCAGAGCGCCTCTCTTGCAGAGTCTGCCACTCGAGTTTGTTAAACATCTCCGTAACGCTATCACGGTTACCAAATACCCTATGACGAAACGCGCCGCTCTTCTTTGGATCTTCTCTATCTCCTCCGTCAACCCGATCTGGTACGGATCCCACACTGATGAGCAATACTCAAGTATAGGTCGAACGAGTGTTTTGTAAGCCACCTCCTTTGTTGATTACATTTTCTAAGGACTCTCACAATGAATCTCAACCTGGTACCCGCCTTACCAACAATTAATTTTATATGATCATTCCACTTCAAATCGTTCCGCACGCATAGTCCCAGATATTTTACAGAAGTAACTGCTACCAGTGTTTGTTCCGCTATCATATAATCATACAATAAAAGATCCTTCTTTCTGTGTATTCGCAATACATTACATTTGTCTATGTTAAGGGTCAGTTGCCACTCCCTGCACCAAGTGCCTATCCGCTGCAGATCTTCCTGCATTTCGCTACAATTTTCTAATGCTGCAACTTCTCTGTATACTACAGCATCATCCGCGAAAAGCCGCATGGAACTTCCGACACTATCGACTAGGTCATTTATATGTTCATGTTCATATGTTCATGTCTTGGGAGTTTGGCGGCCAGCGGAAGTGTTTAAACTCAGAAGAGTGTTCCTAGAGCCATTCTGGACGTGTGAGGTCCCACGTTGTCTTGCTGGAATTGCCCAAGTTCGTCGAAATGGACAATGGGCATGAATGGATGCAGGTGATCAGACAGGATGCTTACGTACGTGTCACCTGTCAGAGTCGTATCTAGACATATCAAGGGTCTCATATCACTGCAACTTCACACGCCCCACACCATTACAGAGCCTCCAACACCTTGAACAGTCCCCTGTTGACATGCAGGTTCTATGGGTTCATGGGGTTGTATGGATACGCTCGATACAATTCGAAACGATACTCTTCCGATCAGGCAACATGTTTCCAGTCATCAGCAGTCCAAAGTCGGTGTTGATGGGCCCTGGGAGGCTTAAACCTTTGCGTCGTGCAGTCACCAAGGGAACAATGGGGGCTTTCGGCTCCGAAAGCCCATATCGATGATGTTTCGTTGAATGGTTCCCACGCCGACACTTGTTGATGCCGCAGCATTGAAATGTGCAGCAATTTGCAGAACGGTTGCAAAAGGCTCAAATGGCTCTAAGCACTATGGGACTTACCACCTGAGGTCATCAGTCCCCTAGACTTAGAACTACTAAAACCTAACTAACCTAAGGACATGACACACATCCATGCCGGAGGCAGGATTCGAACCTGCGACCGCAGCAGCAGCGCGGTTCCGGACTGAAGCGCCTAGAACCGCTCGGCCGAAGCGGCCGGCTGGAAGGATTGCACTTCTGTCACGTTGAACGATTCTCTTCGTGCCGTTCTTGCAGGATCTTTTTCCAGCCTCAGTGATGTCGGAGATTTGATGTTTTACCGGATTCCTTATACTCACGGTACACTCGTGAAATGGTCGTACTGGAAAATCCTCACCTTATCGCTACGTCGTCCCCCATCGCTCGTGAACCGTCTATAACACGACGTTCAACTCACTTAAATCTTGATAACATCCCATTTTTGTAGCAGTAGCTGATCTAACAATTGCGCAAGACACTTGTTGTCTTATATAGGTATTGTCGACCGCAGCGCCGTATTCTGCCTGTTGACATATCTCTGTATTTGAATACGCATGGCCGGCCACTATGGCCGAGCGGTTCTAGGCGCTTCAGTCCGGAACCGCACTGCTGTTACGCTCGCAGGTTCGAATCCTGCCTCGGGCATGGATGTGTGTGATGTCCTTAGGTTAGGTTTCAGTAGTCTAGGGGACTGATGACCTCAGATGTTAAGTCCCACAGTGGTTAGAGCCATTTGAACCATTTGAATACGCAAGGCTGTACCAGTTTCTTTGGTGCTTCAGAGTATGTACCTGCCGTGATAGAGTTCAAGGGCTTTTCCGTTGGCGCTGCCACTGTAGTTCCCCGCGCCCGAGCCAGGAAAAGAGTCATGATTAGCACGCTCGTAACGCGAGCGAGACGAATATGTGAGCCACAGCACCTCGGACGCGTGATGCAACACCCAGAAAAGCTTCTGAGAAGCAATGGGTACTCCACCGGTTGCATAAGGACTGTTACAGAATCAAACGCTCGGCGAAGTGACATATCGGAAGAAGAAATGTTTGGTACGGCCTATCTGCCATGGGTTCGCAAACTGGCGGAAAGTGTCGGTCGTATATTGCGCAAATACGACGTAAAGGGTTATTTATAAACTGACAAAGAAGGTCAAATAGTGTCTCAGATCGTCAAAGGAGATAAGGGACCTAGATGCAATGTCGGGAATATACCGCGTACCATACACATGTGGAAAAGTCTGTGTTGGAATGACTGTGTGTGACACCAGGGTCACCGCAGCACGTAAGTGGCGTTGCAGGTTGCGGCAGGTGGAGAAATCGGCTGTGGCGGAGGGCGCGGTGTGTGAGACCAACCACACACTAATATTCGTCGTGTAACGTACCCTCTCTCTCTGTTATTGTTTTTGTTTCTTTTGTTATTGTTTTTTGTTATTGTAGTTGTAGAGATATGAAATTATTGTAGCGGTTTGCTTAGTCAGCCGTACTTCGAAATTTTTTGACATTAAATGGCGCCTGAAACTTGCGTAATAAATTCTTCGCGTGAAGTGCGATTTGCGGCATAAACAAAAATTAATTGCGGAGATGCAATCCACAGAATATTAACAGAAAAGCTTTAGAACAATGCGCACGACTGACTGGACACATTCAGAGGGTACGTACATTCGCGTACGAGTGGTTGCGATTTGATGAGAAAGATGTACGAGGGCAGTTCAATAAGTAATGCAACACATTTTTTTTCTGAAACAGGGGTTGTTTTATTCAGCATTGAAATACACCAGGTTATTCCCCAATCTTTTAGCTACACAACACTATTTTTCAACGTAATCTCCATTCAATGCTACGGCCTTACGCCACCTTGAAATGAGGGCCTGTATGCCTGCACGGTACCATTCCACTGGTCGATGTCGGAGCCAACGTCGTACTGCATCAATAACTTCTTCATCATCTGCGTAGTGCCTCCCACGGATTGCGTCCTTCATTGGGCCAAACATATGGAAATCCGACGGTGCGAGATCGGGGCTGTAGGGCGCATGAGGAAGAACAGTCCACTGAAGTTTTGTGAGCTCCTCTCGGGTGCGAAGACTTGTGTGAGGTCTTGCGTTGTCATGAAGAAGGAGAAGTTCGTTCAGATTTTTGTGCCTACGAACACGCTGAAGTCGTTTCTTCAATTTCTGAAGAGTAGCACAATACACTTCAGAGTTGATCGTTTGACCATGGGGAAGGACATCGAACAGAATAACCCCTTCAGCGTCCCAGAAGACTGTAACCGTGACTTTACCGGCTGAGGGTATGGCTTTAAACTTTTTCTTGGTAGGGGAGTGGGTGTGGCGCCACTCCATTGATTGCCGTTTTGTTTCAGGTTCGAAGTGATGAACCCATGTTTCATCGCCTGTAACAATCTTTGACAAGAAATTGTCACCCCCAGCCACATGACGAGCAAGCAATTCCGCACAGATGGTTCTCCTTTGCTCTTTATGGTGTTCGGTTAGACAACGAGGGACCCAGCGGGAAGAAACCTTTGACTATCCCAACTGGTGAACAATTGTGACAGCACTACCAACAGAGATGTCAAGTTGAGCACTGAGTTGTTTGATGGCGACCCGTCGATCATCTTGAACGAGTGTGTGTTCGCACGCTCCGCCATTGCAGGAGTCACAGCTGTGCACGGCCGGCCCGCACGCGGGAGATCAGACAGTCTTGCTTGACTTTGCGGCGATGACGACACACGCTTTGCCCAACGACTCACCGTGCTTTTGTCCACTGCCAGATCACCGTAGACATTCTGCAAGCTCCTACGAATATCTGAGATGCCCTGGTTTTCCGCCAAAAGAAACTCGATCACTGCCCGTTGTTTGCAACGCACATCCGTTACAGACGTCATTTTAACAGCTCCGTACAGCGCTGCCACCTGTCGGAAGTCAATGAAACTATACGAGACGAAGCGGGAATGTTTGAAAATATTCCACAAGAAATTTCCGGTTTTTTCAACCAAAATTGGCCGAGAAAGAAAATGTGTTGCATTACTTACTGAACTGCCCTCGTATGTTAAATTTTTTTGTGTAAAATGATTACGTCGTAACACACTCGGAGATTGCGAACGTACAATCAGGGTAGAGGCACGTACTTTCTATCATCCCCCTGGCCTGGGCAAAAGAACTGCAAGTATTTAAATTTAAGAATATTTGTTTTTCAATCGGACTCCTATTTTTATACGAAAAGGAAGATTGCGGGTTCTGAATGTCTCGGCAAAAACACATCGGAATCAATCTTAGCTGCCACCAAAGGAAAATAGTGAGCACAATCACGTACCTCTATTATTGAGCAGCGCCGTCGTGAAGAAATTCGCCTCCATCTAAAATTCGCCTTCTCGAATTAACAAAATAATTTGTACTCCATTGGTATGGGATCTAGGCTTGATCTTGACAGAAATTACAAAACACATTCTTCATCATTCAACACCTTCATTTAACACACACATAGACATGAAACTATACAGTACGTCTTTACGCCAGCACATCAGAACAAAAAAGGTAGTTAATACTAGAAGTAATAAAAGAATCTCGAAATTAGTCCTTTGTCTCTCAATGATAAAAAAGTTTTTTAGGGTATTCCTCTGGTATCTTTGAGATTAAATTACAACATTTTTCAGTTCCTTTTCAGTCGATACGGAAGTTCTTGCGGTAAAAAGGGGATGTCACACCCGCTTGTTCAGGGAAGCTACAGAAATACACAGACATGACAATAGCTTCAACAAGAAAGTCTCAAGGTGAACAGATCCTGCATTTCCGTGCTGCAGCGAACAACCGTTGCAGGCAGCAAGAGAACCGCGGCGGATACAGTTAACACGGAGAAAACCCTCGGACTTCATCGCCCCAGGTACATGTAAGCCGCGACCAGGAACTCGACACTTCACCCAATTCACCCCCAGCAATGGAGGAGGGTGAAGCTCCGACAATGCCAGCCACTCGTGCTGGCGAAACGTCAGAAAAAATATTTAACATCCACCGAAGAACTCGAGACAGTAGCTGATAAGCAATTTGTCAACAAGTGGCCACGAAAACCTTAACAATTACACCTTGTTTTGTACATCCATGTGATCCATAGCGCTGTAAACAACGGTGGTGAAGTTGGTGCCGTGTTGATTGACGTTAGGAAGCCATTTAAGTCGTCTCGCATTGCCGGTTAGTGAAAAAAAAAAAGAATACAATCTTAACCGAGTATCGGACCAGATTTGCAACATAATTGGAAACTTTCTTTCAGATGGAGTTCGGCACCTCGCTCGTAACGGAACAGTATCGAGAATGTAAACATAATTTCCAGAGAACTGCAAGGAAGTGTCATTCGACTGTTACTGCTTACTATGTATACAAATGATCAGCTAGAAAATGTTCAAAAAATGTTCAAATGTGTGTGAAATCTTATGGGACTTAACTGCTAAGGTCATCAGTCCCTAAACTTACACACTACTTAACCCAAATTATCGTAAGGACAAACACACACACCCATGCCCGAGGGAGGACTAGAACCTCCGCCGGGACAAGCCGCACAGTAGAAAATGTTAGAAGCTCTTTAAGACTTCGTAGATAATGCGGTTGTCTCTAAGAAAATAGCGAAGCCAGAAGACAGCACTGATTTGTAGAATGACCTGCAGAGGATTTCTGAATGGTGCAGGCTCCAGCAATTGATCCTGAACGTAAAGAAATGCATCATATTGCAAATATATAGGAAAAGACTTACCCCAGTTCACTGCTAGTAGCGCCACGTCACCATAACGCACCTGTGCGCAGCAAACAAGTATTGCACCATAATTTAAGAATGAAATTAAAAATTAAAATTGCTTTTCCCAAGTTTGTCAGCACGTGCTTTAGTATATTAATGATTAAACCCTCAAATCTCAGATTGAACAGGTGAACGTCTTTCTCTAAATACATCGTTTTAAGAAAAAAATACGTTGCGCTAAATATCAAAGCTAGGCAGCCAAAAATTGGGCATAACGTGCAGATGTATGTCAAAATTAACTGATACAAATCTCGACGTGATTAAAGGAATATTTTGGTCATAATCCAGTTTTTGAAGAAAAATTAAAGGCGCTAAATACTAGACTTAGAAATATAAAAATTTACGTGACGCTTCAGTTCAACACAAAGCTAGTAAGTACGTGACCCCACTAAGCTACCTCTAATAGTTTTCGAGTAATTTACTGAAAACTAAATTTGGAACAAAAATATCCTTATTTGCAGTAGATTAAGTGTATGTTATATTAATGCTAGAAAGTTCTGATTACAGTACATGATGAAACCTATTAAATAACAGATCAGGAATTCGGAGCTAAAAAATCACAAAACTGAACCAATAACTCTAGGAATTAAGGTAAACTGCTTGGCTTTTGCGGATGATTTCGCAATACTTTCAGAAAACCCGACAGAAGGAGTTACTCAAATAAACATTATGGAAAAATTAGCAAACAGAACTGGTCTCAAAATTTCAGCTGAAAAACAAAATTCATGGCCAATTAAAAAAATGCACCAAAATACATAGAAACACAAATAGGTAAAATAAAGCAAGTAAATAAATTTAAATATCTTGGAGAAACTATACAACAGAATGGACTAGAAAAATCTGCAATAGATGTAAGAATTAACAAAATGGAAATATTTACAACAAGAAATGTATATCTAGAAAAACAAAACTAAAACACTACACCACAGTGGTACGACCAGAATGTTTATATGGATCTGAATGCCTAACGATGAACTATAAGATGGACGAACCAGAGGTACTGGAAAGAACGATTATTAGAAAAATAATGGGTGCAATGAAAACTGCAGATGGTTAGAAAATAAAAGGTAATGAGCAGATCTACAAAAATATAGAGAAAATATCTGAAGTAATGGCCAAACGAAGATTAACCTTTTTTGGACATCTCTATCGAATGGATGGAAAAAGATTAACAAAACAAATACTCCTATATTTCTGGAAGAAGAAATCGACAATAGCATGGATTACAGAAGTAAGTAAAGATCTTGAAAGAAACAAGATCAAAGAATCAGAAATAGCAGAAAGAAACCGTTTTAAAAAGAAAATACTAAATTTGGAAGGCTTTGGAAGCAGAAGAGATAAAAAATCGGGAACAACATGGACAGAGGAAAGGAAGAGACTTCATGGGGAGAAAATGAGGGAATACTGGAAAAAAAAAGAAACAACAACAAAGGAAGAAGAGGAACTGAAGTTGTTAACGTGATCCTAGTTGGTCAATACGATTGTAAAAAAAAAGAAATAGAGCTATAACTAGTTTCAAGGCCTGGGTGTAACTAATACCAAATAAAAGTTGTAGTTCAGAGATCATGTTCTACTGTCAGTTCCTTTCTAAAAATACTAGACAGCAAGGGTCTGATGACCTCAGAAGTTAAGGCTCATAGTGCTCAGAGCCATTTGAACCCTTTGAACTATTTATTGACGAGCTAATTTTTTTTCTGTGATTATATCCAACTTAATTGCATTCATACAAAAATTACGAAGATTTTGAATTACTACAAAACAGTGTTATAAAATGATGTGTCCGAGAAAGCGGGCATGTAGAGGCTATTACCGGGGGCGTAAAGCGGATGACAGCAGATGTTCCCTTGCCCATCGGCTGCGTCCTTATATAAATGCGCCCTGAAAGGCAGTGACTTCACTTAGCACCCAGCTATAAACGACCCACGTCAGTCAAACGCCGGAATACGCGCTGCCTCGGATGACGTCACAGGCAGGCTGTTACTAAACGCATTACTTCGCACGCAGATACCGTACGGTTCACGTCAGTCAAACGCCGGAGTACGGGATGCCTCGGATGAAGTCACAGCCAGACTGCAACTAAACTCAATGTTTTCGGTACAGATAGGAAGCGAAATTGCGAGGACTGTACACCGTCCTGGATCGCTTAGGTTTCACGGAAGCAGCTGTTAGTGTGCCGCCCGTAATGTTAACAAATCCACGTGGCAAGTCGTGACAATTATTTTCCACTTCAGTGGCGAGAAATTATTTGGATTGTTGTTGTTGTGGTCTTCAGTCCTGAGGCTGGTTTGATGCAGCTCTCCATGCTACTCTATCCTGTGCAAGCTTCTTCATCTCCCAGTACCTACTGCAACCTACAGCCTTCTGAATCTGCTTAGCGTATTCATCTCTTGGTCTCCCTCTACAATTTTTACCCTCCACGCTGCCCTCCAATACTAAATTGGTGATTCCTTGATGCCTCAGAATATGGCCCACCAACCGATTCCTTCTTCTAGTCAACCACTGCTTCCCTTTCATGCCCCTCGACTTTTATAACTGCCATCTGGTTTCTGTACAAATTGTAAATAGCCTTTCGCTCCCTGTATTTTACCCCTGCCACATTTAGAATTTCAAAGAGAGTATTCCAGTCAACATTGTCAAAAACTTTCTCTAAGTCTACAAATGCTAGAAACGTGGGTTTGCCTTCCCTTAATCTAGCTTCTAAGATATGTCGTAGGGTCAGTATTGCCTCACGTGTTCCAATAGTTCTACGGGATCCAAACTGATCTTCCCTGAGGTCGGCTTCTACCAGTTTTTCCATTCGTCTGTAAATTCGTGTTTGTATCTTGCAGCCGTGGCTTATTAAACTGATAGTTCGGTAATTTTCACATCTGTCAACACCTGCTTTCTTTGGGATTGGAATTATTTTATTCTTCTTGAAGTCTGAGGGTATTTCACCTGTCTCTCACATCTTGCTCACCAAATGGCAGAGTTTTGTCAGCACTGGCTCTCCCAAGGCTGCGAGTAGCTCTAATGGAATGTTGTCTACTCCCGGGAGTATTTGGATTATCAGCCACGTAAGGGCGCAAGACCGTTTAATGGGAACACACCATAAGATCGCCTCTGAACTGGTCATAGTGCTGTTTAGGATAGAGAGATTTATTATTAGTGTCAACATTATGAACATTTCGATGTTGTGTGTGGCAAAATTTATCAAATATGTCTACCAATTAGAAATCAAAATATTCATTTGTAATCATAGTCCTGATCACGCTGAGTAAATAGAGAATAGAAACATTTCTTTCGGTGGGCTGGACAACAATGTGGACTTGCAGACTGGAAACTATGGCCAGTATGTTCTCTTTCTCCTTCTGGCTGACCAAAAGAATAGTTTCCAGGCTCTCGTAAAAGGCGTAGAACAATATTCTAATACTTCCTATTACTTACGATTTGTTATTATGTATTATTCTTATTAACCCGCCGCCCCACAGAATGTACAGTACAATAACTAGCAGTGACCACACAAAAAAAAATAATAAAAAAAAGCAGTTCAAATGGCTCGGAGCACTATGGGACTTAACATCTGAGGTCATCAGTCCCCTAGAACTTAGAACAACTTAAACCTAACTAACCTAAGGACATCACACACATCCATGCCCGATGCAGGATTCGAACCTGCGACCGTAGCAGTCGCGCGGTTCCTTACTGAAGCGCCTAGAACCGCTCGGCCACCATGGCCGGCTAAGAAAGGCAGATTCTTCGTAGGAAGAATCTTAAGGGAATGAACTCAACGACTACAGAAGTGGCTTAGCAAGGCGCTTGTTCGAGGCGCGAGAGTGTAACAGAGATGCTCATTCCAGAAAGACACACACACACACACACGCACACACACACACACACACACACACATCTCCCAAAATGACCACAACGTGGAAATTCTAGAATTTAAAGGTAATACAGAAGCTTACTGACAATCATTCTTCCCACGCGCCTTTTGCAAATGGAATAGGGAAGGGGTGATCAATTAGTGGGATCATAAGTGCCCTCTGGCACACACCATCAGCTGGCTTGCAAAATATTGATGTACAGGGCTATTACAAATGATTCAAGCGATTTGATAAATTCACTGTAGCTCCATTCATTGACGTATGGTCACGACACACTACAGATACGTAGAAAAACTCAGTTTTGTTCGGCTGAAGCCGCACTTCAGGTTTCTGCCGCCAGAGCGCTCGAGAGCGCAGTGAGACAAAATGGCGACAGGTTCCGAGAAAGCGTATGTCGTGCTTGAAATGCACTCACATCAGTCAGTCATAACAGTGCAACGACACTTCAGGACGAAGTTCAACAAAGATCCACCAACTGCTAACTCCATTCGGCGATGCTATGCGCAGTTTAAAGCTTCTGGATGCCTCTGTAAGGGGAAATCAACGGGTCGGCCCGCAGTGAGCGAAGAAACGGTTGAACGCGTGCGGCCAAGTTTCACGCGTAGCCCGCGGAAGTCGACGAATAAAGCAAGCAGGGAGCTAAACGTACCACAGCCGACGGTTTGGAAAATCTTACGGAAAAGGCTAAAGCAGAAGCCTTACCGTTTACAATTGCTACAAGCCCTGACACCCGATGACAAAGTCAAACGCTTTGAATTTTCGGCGCGGTTGCAACAGCTCATGGAAGAGGATGCGTTCACTGCGAAACTTGTTTTCAGTGATGAAGCAACATTTTTCCTTAATGGTGAAGTGAACAGACACAATGTGCGAATCTGGGCGGTAGAGAATCCTCACGCATTCGTGCAGTAAATTCGCAATTCACCAAAAGTTAACGTGTTTTGTTCAATCTCACGGTGTAAAGTTTACGGCCCCTTTTTCTTCTGCGAAAAAAACGTTACAGGACTCGTGTATCTGGACATGCTGGAAAATTGGCTCATGCCACAACTGGAGACCGACAGCGCCGACTTCATCTTTCAACAGGATGGTGCTCAACCGCACTTCCATCACGATGTTCGGCATTTCTTAAACAGGAGATTGGAAAACCGATGGATCGGTCGTGGTGGAGATCACGATTAGCAATTCATGTCATGGCCTCCACGCTCTCCCAACTTAACCCCATGCGATTTCTTTCTGTGGGGTTATGTGAAAGATTCAGTGTTTAAACCTCCTCTACCAAGAAAGTGCCAGAACTACGAGCTCGCATCAACGATGCTTTCGAACTCATTGATGGGGACATCCTGCGCCGAGTGTGGGAGGAATTTTATTATTGGCTTGATGTCTGCCAAATCACTAAAGGGGCACATATCGAACATCTGTGAATGCCTAAAAAAACTTTTTGAGTTTTTGTATGTGTGTGCAAAGCATTGTGAAAATATCTCAAATAATAAAGTTATTGCAGAGCTGTGAAATCGCTTCAATCATTTGTAATAACCCTGTAAATGCTCATTCCTTCGAACGAGTCTCCCTCACTTTCGGCTACGAGTCCAATGACGTTTGCAACTCTTATCATAGGTATGTATCCACTTTGCATTTTTATATCTTTCCTAAAACTTGCTTTCACACGCTTTATTGTTTCTCCGACGCACAAGCTGGACACCATGAACTCGGCTTTCTTTACGCTCCATTTCCGTTACTTCTTTTTAGAGAACTTCTAACTGACACTGGATTTGCGCCTTCTTACCTATCAAGTTGGTGATCATGCTGTAGGTGGAGAAGATGCTGAAGTCGACTTCGTTCCAGTTGAAGCGGTACCTCGTGAAAAGGTACAGTACAGCCATCTCGCCTGCAACACAACGAATGAGGCAGACTTCAGAAACTGCCAGTAAACTGCAAGCGTGAAATAAATCCAATGAAGGCAATAAACATAAATGCATTACAAAATAGTGAATTATAAAGGACTGTGGGCGAGCATGTTAGGAGGGGTCGAAATTTATGTGTCGTGCATCAGGATAGTAAAGACATTGCGTTCGAGCAAAACATTTGCAAAGATGAAGTAGAATTTGGTCAGTGAATAAAACTAAAACTACACTGAAGAGCCAAAGAAACTGGCGCACCTGCCTCATATGGTGCAGGGCTCACAAGAGCAAGCTAAAGTGCCGCAGACGATGTGACATGGACTCGAATAATGTCTGAAGTAGTGTTGGAGGGAACTGACACCATGAATCCTGCGGGGCTGTCGACAAATACGGAAGAGTACGAGAGGGTAATCTCTCCCGAATAACACGTTGCAAGGCATCCCAGATATGCTCAATAATCTACATCTCCATTTATACTCCGCAAGCCACCCAACGGTGTGTGGCGGAGGGCACTTTACGTGCCACTGTCATTACCTCCCTTTCCTGTTCCAGTCGCGTATGGTTCGCGGGAAGAACGACTGCCCGAAAGCCTCCGTGCGCGCTCTAATCTCTCTAATTTTACTTTCGTGATCTCCTGGGGAGGTATAAGTAGGGGGAAGCAAAATATTCGATACCTCATCCAGAAATGCACCCTCTCGAAACCTGGACAGCAAGCTACATTGCGATGCAGAGCGCCTCTCTTGCAGAGTCTGCCACTTGAGTTTGCTAACCATCTCCGTAACGCTATCACGCTTACCAAATAACCCTGTGAAAATACGCGCCGCTCTTCTTTGGATCTTCTCTATCTCCTCTGTCAGCCTGACCAGCTACTGATCCCACACTGATGAGCAATACTCAAGTATAGGTCGAATGAGTGTTTTATAAGCCACCTCCTTTGTTGATGGACTACATTTTCTAAGGACTCGCCCAATGAATCTCAACCTGGTACCCGCCTTACCAACAATTAATTTTATACACTCCTGGAAATTGAAATAAGAACACCGTGAATTCATTGTCCCAGGAAGGGGAAACTTTATTGACACATTCCTGGGGTCAGATACATCACATGATGACACTGACAGAACCACAGGCACATAGACACAGGCAACAGAGCATGCACAATGTCGGCACTAGTACAGTGTATATCCACCTTTCGCAGCAATGCACGCTGCTATTCTCCCATGGAGACGATCGTAGAGATGCTGGATGTAGTCCTGTGGAACGGCTTGCCATGCCATTTCCACCTGGCGCCTCAGTTGGACCAGCGTTCGTGCTGGACGTGCAGACCGCGTGAGACGACGCTTCATCCAGTCCCAAACATGCTCAATGGGGGACAGATCCGGAGATCTTGCTGGCCAGGGTAGTTGACTTACACCTTCTAGAGCACGTTGGGTGACACGGGATACACGCGGACGTGCATTGTCCTGTTGGAACAGCAAGTTCCCTTGCCGGTCTAGGAATGGTAGAACGATGGGTTCGATGACGGTTTGGATGTACCGTGCACTATTCAGTGTCCCCTCGACGATCACCAGTGGTGTACGGCCAGTGTAGGAGATCGCTCCCCACACCATGATGCCGGGTGTTGGCCCTGTGTACCTCGGTCGTATGCAGTCCTGATTGTGGCGCTCACCTGCACGGCGCCAAATACGCATACGACCATCATTGGCACCAAGGCAGAAGCGACTCTCATCGCTGAAGACGACACGTCTCCATTCGTCCCTCCATTCACGCCTGTCGCGACACCACTGGAGGCGGGCTGCACGATGTTGGGGCGTGAGCGGAAGACGGCCTAACGGTGTGCGGTATCGTAGCCCAGCTTCATGGAGACGGTTGCGAATGGTCCTCGCCGATACCCCAGGAGCAACAGTGTCCCTAATTTGCTGGGAAGTGGCGGTGCGGTCCCCTACGGCACTGCGTAGGATCCTACGGTCTTGGCGTGCATCCGTGTGTCGCTGCGGTCCGGTCCCAGGTCGACGGGCACGTGCACCTTCCGCCGACCACTGGCGACAACATCGATGTACTGTGGAGACCTCACGCCCCACGTGTTGAGCAATTCGGCGGTACGTCCACCCGGCCTCCCGCATGCCCACTATACGCCCTCGCTCAAAGTCCGTCAACTGCACATACGGTTCACGTCCACGCTGTCGCGGCATGCTACCAGTGTTAAAGACTGCGATGGAGCTCCGTATGCCACGGCAAACTGGCTGACAATGACGGCGGCGGTGCACAAATGCTGCGCAGCTAGCGCCATTCGACGGCCAACACCGCGGTTCCTGGTGTGTCCGCTGTGCCGTGCGTGTGATCATTGCTTGTACAGCCCTCTCGCAGTGTCCGGAGCAAGTATGGTGGGTCTGACACACCGGTGTCAATGTGTTCTTTTTTCCATTTCCAGGAGTGTATGATCATTCCACTTCAAATCGTTCCGCACGCATACTCCCGGATATTTTACAGAAGTAACTGCTACCAGTGTTTGTTCCGCTATCATACAATCATGCAATAAAGGATCCTTCTTTCTATGTATTCGCAATACATTACATTTGTCTATGTTAAGGGTCAGTTGCCACTCCCTGCACCAAGTGCCTATCCGCTGCAGATCTTCCTGCATTTCGCTACAATTTTCTAATGCTGCAACTTCTCTGTATACTACAGCATCATCCGCGAAAAGCCGCATGGAACTTCCGACACTATCTACTGGGTCATTTATATATATTGTGAAAAGCAATGGTCCCATAACACTCCACTGTGGCACGCCAGAGGTTACTTTAACGTCTGTAGACGTCTCTCCATTGATAACAACATGCTGTGTTCTGTTTGCTAAAAACTCTTCAATGGAGCCACACAGCTGATCTGATATTCGGTAGGCTCTTACTTTGTTTATCAGGCGACAGTGCGGAACTGTATCGAACGCCTTCCGGAAGTCAAGAAAAATAGCATCTTCCTGGGAGCCTGTCTAGGGAGTTTGGTGGCTAGTGGAAGCATTTAAACTCAGATGAGTGTTCCTAGAGCCAGTCTGTAGCAATTCTGGACGTATGGGGTGTCGCATTGTCCTGCTGGAATTAGCCGAGTCCGTCGGAATGCAAAATGGACATCAGTGGATGCAGGTGATCAGACAGGATGCTGGTGTATGTGTCACCTGATATCAGGGATCCCATTTCACTCCAACTGCGCACGCTCACGTTATTACAGAGCCTCCACCAGCTTGAACAGTCCCCTGCTGACATTCAGGACCAATGGGTTCATGAGGTTGTCTCCATACCCGTCCGCGCCCATCCGCTCATCATGTAACATGTTTTCAGTCAAAGACTGAAGTCGGTGTTGATTGGCCCAGGCGAGGCGTGACGCTTTGCGTCGTGCAGTCATCAAGGCTACACGAACGGGCCTTCGGCTCCGAAGGCCCAGATCGATGATGTTTCGCACACTGACACTTGTTGATGGCCCAGCATTCAAATCTGCACTATTTTTTGGAAGGGTTGCAGTTCTGTCACGTTGAACGATTCTCTTCAGTCGTCGTTGGTCCTGTTCTTGCAGGATCTTTTCCCGGTCGCAACGATGTCGGAGAATTGATGTTTTATCGGATTCCTGATATTCACAGCACACTCGTGAAATGGTTGTACGGGAAAATTCCCACTTCATCGCTACGTCGGATGTGCTGTGTGCCATCGCTCGTGCGCCGACTGTAACACCACGTTCAAACTCACTTAAGGGAGGTAGGACGTCAAACTGGCCGACTTGGAGCAGGAGAGGCACCACAGGACATTTTAATTTCCACTGTCTATACTTTTACAAGTAAATTCATAAAACTTTGTCAGCATGACCAGGAAGGTTCAGGATTCACGCTCATAGCAGTGGAAGTTCAAAAATATAACAAAATATATTTTTTTACATGTGAAATGTCATCATTTTTTCACTTGCTATTGCCTGCATTCGTTGCTATAGGTACACTTTTTTTCATAAGTAAGGGAGCTTCTTCGATGAATTTTGCACAGCATACATCCCATACTTTCAGGTGTATGGAACTGTAGAAACTTCCAAATCTATTAAAAACTGTGCTAAAAATTGAGATAGTTAACCATAAAATTTGAGTTTTTTTCTATACATGAAGTTTAAAATTTAACAGCTCATTCATTTTTTCATTAATTAAATAAATTCTGGAGTTTCATACACCTGTAAGTATGGTCTGTATGCTGTGCAAAATTCATCGAAGAATCTCGCTTACTTGTGAAGAAAAGGGTACCTACAGGAACAAATGCAGCCAATAGTAAGTGAAAAAATGATGAAATTTCACACGTACAAAAATTATTTTGTATTACTTTTGAGCTTACATTGCTATGAGTTTGAATCCTGAATCCTTCCTGGTCGTGTTGACAAAGTTTTATGAATTTATTTGTAAAAGTATACACAGTGCAAATTAAAATGTCCTGTGTTTCCTCTCCCGCTCCAAGTCGGCCCGTTTGACGTCCTACCCCCCTTAAATCTTGATAACCTGTCATTGTAGCAGCAGTAGGCGATCTAACAACTGAGCCAGACGCTTGTTGCCTTATATAGGCGTTGCCGACCGCAGCGCCGTATTCTGCCTGTTTACTTATCTCTTTGTTTGAGTACTCATGTCTATACCAGTTCCTTTGGCGCTTCAGTGTATTAATAATACGTTAAGTTTTAGGCTTCGTCCTTATATTATGTCACGAGTTTGTTGTGACCCCTACTTTTAAAAGCAAATGGAGCATTGTCCTGCACTGATACTGCTCTTCGTAAAATACTTGCAGACTAGGGACGGTACCTTTCTGTAGTACAACTAATGTCCGAGGACAACAGCCGACAAAGTACCATACAGACAAGATGGCTCAAGTCTCGCAGACTGAATGTACACACGTGCCATCTTAACAGGCCACGCGACATGATAACAGGTACATTACTGTCTCAGCAATGCCGGGCGGAGTGACCGAGCGGTTCTAGGTGCTACAGTCCGGAACCGCGCGAACGCTATGGTCGCAGGTTTGAATCCTGCCTGGGGCATGGATGTGTGTGATAGCACCGATCGCTGTTCCCCTTTTTCTATAATAACGTAATATTCCAAAGCAACGGTAATTTAAAGAATAAAAATTACTCGTTCGTTAAAAAGAGTTTCTTTAACAACGAAAAATTTTAGCACTGCTGCTATGACTAATTTATGTTTCCGTTTTTTATCCCTTTATTAGCAAAAATTAAAACACTTGTTATAACCGAGACCAAACAAATACCGAAAAGTACCGTTTATTTAGAACTAAACTCTTACCTGTTAGGTTTAAGTAGTTTTAAGTTCTAGGGGAATGATGACCACAGCAGTCAAGTCCCATAGTGCTCAGAGCCATTTTTTTGGTCTCAGCAATGCTGTACCGATTCTTATGCCATGTGTTTTTTGCTCGTTTCTGCCGTCATTCTCATTAAAATAGCACCGATCGCTGTTCCCCTTTTTCTATAATAACGTAATATTCCAAAGCAACGGTAATTTAAAGAATAAAAATTGCTCGTTCGTTAAAAAGAGTTTCTTTAACAACGAAAACTTTTAGCACTGCTGCTATGACTAATTTATGTTTCCGTTTCTTACCCCTTTATTAGCAAAAAATAAAAACACTTGTTATAACCGAGACCAAACAAATACCGAAAAGTACCGTTTATTTAGAACTAAAATACCGGTATCGGTTTTAATCGGTTGGTTTTTCCCATAATTTTTGGACATTTGTGCTAAGTTTCTATGGGATCAAACTGCTGAGGTCATAGGTTCCTAGGCTTACACACTACTGAATCTAACTTAAACTAACTTACGCTAAGGACAGCACGCACACACACCCAGCCATGCCCGAGGGAGGACTCGAACCTCCGAACCGTGGCAAGGCGCCTGAGACCAAGCGGCTACCCTGCGCCGCGTTTCCCATCCACAGAGGTAGCCAGGAGACGAATATATCGCAAACTTCCTTCTCTGTCCTCAAATCCCAAGTATTAAAAAAAAAAAAAATTACGCTTCCACGTAGAGGGGATGACTCAATGTTCTTGCCAGTGAGTTAAATCACGAAAGATAGTGACATCTAGCAGAAAATTCCCAATCTTTGTGTACAAAACGCACATAATAGGTTGACACAGCCCTGACGCAGTGTGTTTACCCACTGGTCAACGTCCCTGCGGCAAGAATGATGGCAGGGGTGACATTTTCATTTTAACTTTAAATGCCAACATTTTTACGTTAGCCTTTACCGTGACTGTAATTGACATTAAATGAAACAACAAGTTTACCCTTACCTGTCACCGTTTCATATATTTCCACGACGCGTTTGAAAGGTTTAGACCTCCATCATCGGTTGGACTTACATTGATTAGTATGACACTTGTGTGTGTGTTGTGTTACGATGTTTTGGAGGAACTTGTGGCACTGCCTCCAGCGCTCACAGGTTCTTTTCGCTGTAGTAACACATCACATGTATACTGTCACATTTGTAAACAAATATGGCGTCTGGACTCCATATTTGACGCCATATTTGTTTACAAATGTGACAGTATACATGTGATGTGTTACTACAGCGAAAAGAACCTGTGAGCGCTGGAGGCAGTGCCACAAGTTCCTCCAAAACATCGTAACACTACACACACACACAAGTGTCATACTAACTAATGTAAATTGTGGTGGGCGTACTGTAAGACCTTCAGTACACACACCATCAGATTATTTGACTTGTCGCTCTAACGAAGTAGGCGAGTGTCAGCAATATGTCTCGTGGTCTTATCGTGGCGTGTTTATCTTCTGCCGTTAGGTCAGACGATAGAAATGCCACTTGCACGCTTAGAGGAACAGTTTGATGGTGACCAACTTTGAACAGAACTTGATTAATTTTCACACACATTTATTAAAATAATAACAAGCATAAAAATTATTTAACTTGGTTCTGGATGCTCATGACAATTGACAGTCTGAAGTTCCTTTTGCCTTGGTATGTTAATCTGATTCTCACATATCTCTGATACTTGACAAAGTGTCTATACATTTATCCTCATGGCTATCTACAGGAATATGATAATATTATTAGGCGCAGACTGATGCAGACTGACTAATCGGAGGTCTGTACACTCGTAATATCTCGTGCGTTGAGGTAGCACTGCGTGAGTGTGGTCTGCGAGGAGAAAAGGTTCTACATTAGCAGCAATCTCATTGCCAGCATTACATACACTCCTGGAAATGGAAAAAAGAACACATTGACACCGGTGTGTCAGACCCACCATACTTGCTCCGGACACTGCGATAGGGCTGTACAAGCAATGATCACACGCACGGCACAGCGGACACACCAGGAACCGCGGTGTTGGCCGTCGAATGGCGCTAGCTGCGCAGCATTTGTGCACCGCCGACGTCAGTGTCAGCCAGTTTGCCGTGGCATACGGAGCTCCATCGCAGTCTTTAACACTGGTAGCATGCCGCGACAGCGTGGACGTGAACCGTATGTGCAGTTGACGGACTTTGAGCGAGGGCGTATAGTGGGCATGCGGGAGGCCGGGTGGACGTACCGCCGAATTGCTCAACATGTGGGGCGTGAGGTCTCCACAGTACATCGATGTTATCGCCAGTGGTCGGCGGAAGGTGCACGTGCCCGTCGACCTGGGACCGGACCGCAGCGACGCACGGATGCACGCCAAGACCGTAGGATCCTACGCAGTGCCGTAGGGGACCGCACCGCCACTTCCCAGCAAATTAGGGACACTGTTGCTCCTGGGGTATCAGCGAGGACCATTCGCAACCGTCTCCATGAAGCTGGGCTACGGTCCCGCACACCGTTAGGCCGTCTTCCGCTCACGCCCCAACATCGTGCAGCCCGCCTCCAGTGGTGTCGCGACAGGCGTGAATGGAGGGACGAATGGAGACGTGTCATCTTCAGCGATGAGAGTCGCTTCTGCCTTGGTGCCAATGATGGTCGTATGCGTGTTTGGCGCCGTGCAGGTGAGCGCCACAATCAGGACTGCATACGACTGAGGCACACGGGGCCAACACCCGGAATCATGGTGTGGGGAGCGATCTCCTACACTGGCCGTACACCACTGGTGATCGTCGAGGGGACACTGAGTAGTGCACGGTACATCCAAACCGTCATCGAACCCATCGTTCTACCATTCCTAGACCGGCAAGAGAACTTGCTGTTCCAACAGGACAATGCACGTCCGCATGTATCCCGTGCCACCCAACGTGCTCTAGAAGGTGTAAGTCAACTACCCTGGCCAGCAAGATCTCTGGATCTGTCCCCCATTGAGGATGTTTGGGACTGGATGAAGCGTCGTCTACGCGGTCTGCACGTCCAGCACGAACGCTGGTCCAACTGAGGCGCCAGGTGGAAATGGCATGGCAAGCCGTTCCACAGGACTACATCCAGCATCTCTACGATCGTCTCCATGGGAGAATGGCAGCCTGCATTGCTGCGAAAGGTGGATATACACTGTACTAGTGCCGACATTGTGCATGTTCTGTTGCCTGTGTCTATGTGCCTGTGGTTCTGTGAGTGTGATCATGTGATGTATCTGACCCCAGGAATGTGTCAATAAAGTTTCCCCTTCCTGCGACAATGAATTCACGGTGTTCTTATTTCAATTTCCAGGAGTGTATTAATACGCAGATCGGCGGAAGCAGAATTTGGTCTGCCTCTAAGGCAGCGCCATCTCGTAGAGCGGAGACGGACGAGCGCTGTGCTTAGCGGGGCGCGCTCTAGTGGGAAAGGTGTGTACGCGCTGACTACGTGGAACTATGTAGACAACATAAATGCACCCGATGATGGAGGTTTAAACCTTTGAACACATCGTGGAAATAAATAAAATGGTGACAGGCAACAGTAAACTTGTTGTTTCATTTAGTGACTTTTTCAGTTGGACATACCATAAATTTGGAGCAAAAGCAACCAACTTCCTTGCACTGCACGACTGGTGCCACAGCATCCCATGCTTTGACGCCCGCACAAAAAGACAAAAATGCGGTGCTCTCAGTTATCATCTTGGGGGGGGGGGGGGAGAGGAGGGAGTTGCAGCATGGTGTGGTCTCTGTCCTCAATAAATATTGGCGCCAGCTCCTTTTCTTTTTTTTTTGTCATCTATGTTGTGACTATTTTGACACGCCACGAATTCTTCTCCTGTGCCAACATCTTCACCTCAGAGTAGCACTTGCAACCTACATCGTCAACTCAAGTATCTGCTGGTCTCTGTGTTCCTCTACAGTTTCTGTCCTCTACAGTTTCTGCCGTCTACAGCTCCCTCTAGCACCACAGAAGTCATCCCCTGATGTCTTAACAGATGATCTATCATCCTTTCCCTTCTCCTTATCAGCGTTTTCCACGTACTCCTTTCCTCTCCGATTTTGCGCAGAGCTTCCTCATTCCTTACCTTATCAGACCACCAGCTCTACCCAACAAAAGCAGGGAGTGCCCCTTTTTGCAACCGCTTAACTTTCCAGGGACGGTCGACTCTCCTAATAAGACTCACTGACAGCCTTCTGCCAACAAACGGGGACTACACACCATACTGGGAACACATTCAGTGAGAAAAACGCAAATACACTGAAATGACTCACAAGTCATGGGATACTTCCTAATACTGTGTCGACCTCCTTTTGCCCGGAGTAGTGGAGCAGTTCGACGTGACATGGACTTAAAAATTCGTCAGAACTTCGTTGCACAAATACTGAACCTTGCTGTCTCTATGTGTTACGGTCTTCAGCGGAGAGACTGGTTTGATGCAGCTCTCCATGCTACTCTATGCTGTGCAAGCTTCTTCATCTCCCAGTACCTACTGCAACCTACATCCTTCTGCATCTGCGTAGTGTATTCATCTCTTGGTCTCCCTCTACTATTCGTACCCTACACGCTGCCCTCCAATAGTAAATTGGTGATTGCTTGATGCCTCTGAACGTGTCCTACGAACCGATCCCTTCTAGTCGTGTTGTGCTACAAGTTCCTCTTCTCCCCAGTTCTATTCAGGACCTCCTCATTAGTTACGTGATCTGCCCATCTATTCTTCAGCATTCTTGTGTAGCACCACATTTCGAAAGCCTCTATTCTCTTCTTGTCTAAACTATTTATCGTCCATGTTTCACTTCCATACATGGCTACACTCCATACAAAAACTTTGAGAAAAGGTTTCCTGGCACTAAATCTATACTCGATGTTACCAAATTCTTACCGGCCGCTGTGGCCGAGCGGTTCTAGGCTTTTGAGTCCGGAACCACGCGGCTGCTACGGTCGCAGGTTCGAATCCCGCCTCGGACATCGATGTGTGTGATGTCTCTAGGTTAGTTAGGTTTAAGTAGTTCTAGGTCTAGGGGACTGATGACCTCAGATGTTAAGTCCGATAGTGCTTATGGGCATTTGAACCTATTTTTTTGAACAAATTCTTTAGACACGCTCCCCTTGCCATTGCCAGTCTACATTTTATATGCTCTCTACTTCGACCATCATCAATTATTTTACTCCCCAAATAGTAAAACCCATCTACTAGTTTTGGGTCTCATTTTATAATCTCTGTCTCTATAGCCATCTATAATTTCAAAAGGGTTGCCAGTGCAGGATTTGGTGTACGAACTGACCTGTCAATTATGTCCCATATCTGTTCGATGGGATTCATGTCTAGCATCTTAGTGGCCAAACCAGTCGCTCGAATTGTCCAGAATGTTCTTCAACAGTGGCCTGGTGACGTGGTGCATTATCATCAATAAATACTCCAACGTTGTTTGGGAACATGAATTCCATTAATGACTGAAAATGGTCTCCAAGTAGTCCTACATAACCATTTACAGTCAATGATCGGTTCAGTTGGAACAGAGGACCCAGTCCATTGCATGTAAACACAGACAAAACTACTATCGACCCACTACCAGTTTCAAAATGACTGGTTCAAATGGCTCTGAGCACTATGGGACTTAACATCTGAGGTCATCAGTCCCCCAGAACTTAGAACTACTTAAACCTAACTAACCTAAGGACATCACACAACACCCAGTCACCACTACCAGCTTGCACCGTGCCTTGTTCACAACCTGGGCCCGTGGCTTCGTGGGATCTGCGCCACACTCGAACCCTATTGCTGTGGCCTTCTCCGCCAGACATCACGGCGCCTAGAGTATCAGCAACCAAACTGACAGCCTGCAGCCGCAGGTTGCCCGCTTCGCAGGGACACCGAAGCACTACACAACCTACAGGCAATATTGATGAATGGCCACAACAACAACAACAACAACAACACAGCAAAGACACCAGCGGCCACCGGGCCACTACCGGCCCACATAAACATAAGGAAGAGGACGCTGCAGATCCCGGAACTGTTTTCACACGTCAAACCACGTGATGGAAAATAGTTCCGAGGTACCCCTCCGCCGAAGCGCTACAATGGCCGGCGCTCGGCCGCACATCGGCATTTCATCGACCGCCAGCAGACGTGGATAGCTGCCGCCCCGGCATCCCGGCTTGGATCTTCTCGCTGATCTCTGGATTAGGCTCGGTATATCGGAGAAGTCTCTGGCGGAGACTAGTAGGAAATTATTTCAGTTGTTTTCTATATTATTCTTGTATGTAGTTGTGATTCGAAGATGGATCACCGTTTTGTGTTGGTGTTATACTTGGAGAATTTGTTTAGGTTAATTGAACAGTCCAATAAATTGTTTTAGGACTTTGATCGTTAGTTTCTTCTGTTTACACAGACATAACACCTGTCATCAGCTCTTACCAACTGAACTCTG
This sequence comes from Schistocerca cancellata, assembly GCF_023864275.1. Taxonomy (NCBI): domain Eukaryota; kingdom Metazoa; phylum Arthropoda; class Insecta; order Orthoptera; family Acrididae; genus Schistocerca; species Schistocerca cancellata. The sequence goes on along the minus strand of NC_064637.1, from coordinate 24,159,815 downwards.
GACTCTTCTGACCAGGCCACGGTTTTCCAGCCGTCTAGGGTTCAATCGTTATGTTCACGACCCCAGAGGAGGCGCTGCAGGCTGTGTCGTTCTGTTAGCAAAAGCACCCGCGGACGTCGTCTGCTGCCGTAAACCGATTAACATCAAATTTTGCCACGTTGTTCCAATGGATACGTCCGTCGTACGTCCCACACTGATTTCTGCGGTTATTTCACGCTGAGTTGCTTGTCTCCCAGCACTGACAACTCTACGCATACGCGCTGCTCCCGGTCGATAAGCGAAAGTCGTTGGCCATTACGTTGTCCGTGGTGAGAGCTAAAGCCTGAAATTTGGTGTTTCTCCGCACACTCTTTACACTGTGGATCTCGGAATATTGAATTCTCTAATGAATTCCGGATTGGAATGTCCCACGTGTCTAGCTGCAACTACTGTTCTGCTGCCAGCATCTTTTACTTCCCGCTGTGCGGCCATAATGACCGACGGAAAGCCTTTCACACGAATCATCTGAGTAAAAATGACAGATCCACCAAGAGCTGCCCTATTATACACTACTGGCCATTAAAATTGCTACACCAAGAAGAAACGCAGATGATAAATACGTATTCATTGGACAAATATATTATACTACAACTGACATGTGATTACATTTTCATGCAGTTTGAGTGCAGTACTCCGAACAACCACCTCTGGTCGTAATAACGGCCTTGATACGTCTGGGCATTGAGTCAAACACAGCTTGGTAGCGTGTACAGGTACAGCTGCCCATGCAGCTTCAACACGATACCACAGTTCATCAAGAGTAGTGACTGGCGTATTGTCACGAGCCAGTTGCTCGGCCACCATTGACCAAAGGTTTTCAGTTGGTGAGAGATCTGGAGAATGTCCTGACCAGGGCAGCAGTCGAACATTTTCCGTATCCAGGAAGGCCTCTGCAGGACCTGCCACATGCGGTCGTGCATTATCCTGGTGAAATGTAGGGTTTCGCAGGGATGGAATGAAGGGTTGAGCTACGGGTCGTAACACATCTGAAATGTAACGTCCACTGTGCCGTCAATGTGAACAAGAGGTGACCGAGACGTCGAACCAATGGCTCCCCATACCATTATGCCGGGTGATACGCCAGTATGGCGGTGACGAAAGCGCGCTTCCAATGTGCGTTCACCGCGATGTCGCAAAACACGGAAGCGATCATCATGATGCTCTAAACAGAACCTGGATTCATCCGAAAAAATGACGTTTTGCCATTCGTGCACCCAGGTTCGTCGTCGAGTACACCATCGCAGGCGCTCCTGCCTGTGATGCAGCGTAAAGGGTAACCGCAGCCACGGTCTCCGAGCTGTTAGTCCGTGCTGCTGCAAACGTCGTCGAACTGTTCGTGTAGATGGTTGTTGTCTTACAAAGTTCCCCATCTGTTGACTCAGGGAAAGAGACGTGGCTGCACGATCCGTTACACCCATGCGGATAAGATGCCTGTCATGTCGACTGCTTGTGATACGAGGCCGTTGGGAGCCAGCCCGGCGTTCCGTATTACCCTCCTGAATCCACCGATTCCATATTATGCTAACAGTCATTGGATCTCGACCAACACGAGCAGCAATGTCGAGATACGATAAACCGCAATCGCGGTTATCAAAGTCGGAAATGTGATGGTACGCATTTCTCCTCCTTACACGAGGCATCAAAACAACGTTTCACCAGACAACGCTGGTCAATTGCTGTTTGTGTATGAGAAATCGGTTGGAAACTTTCCTCATGTCAGCACGTTGTAGGTGTCGCCACCGGTGCCAACCTTGTGTGAATGCTCTGAAAAGATAATCATTGGCATATCACAGCATCTTCTTCCTGTCGCGTCTGTAGCACGTCATCTTCGTGGTGTAGCAATTTTAATGGCCAGTAGTGTACCTACAAGAAGACGAGCCTGAGTTTACAGCAATCGTGGTCGAAGATGCGGACGTTAATTTGAAGTCGATCCCGGTTACGTTCAACATGGCTTCTTCGCTACAGGCAGCAAGCTGCAAGTTGCCCATCAACATGAGAAAGAGTCGTAATCGTTCTGACGCTAAAAAAGACAGGATTTCTTTTGTAGCACAAAGTGTGCAGCATGTGATTTATCAGATGACTGGGCACGAAAAAAAGAAAAGGCTGCACTGCACTAGTGTAACTGGACTTCCGAAGGTAATCAAGAGTCTTTTTCATGACGCTTCAAACAGTTTAGAAGCCTGTCAGAAGTTGATAATTGCTTCTTATTTATCGCTTGCTCGCTGAATGAAAATAAGTTAAGTGGTTACAGAAGCGCGCTGGCAAACGATGCCGTTCACGCACGAAGCTCCAAGGACGAACAGTCTCCGGCGCTAAATCGCCTCCCTGTTGCATCGGCCGCTCTTTATTCGGAGAGCGACTGTAGGAGATGCCGGTAGCTTATTATGCCGATATTCAGAGCATGTGAGTCGAACCGGGGCAACTTTCCCAGAGAAGGCGTGTTTATCGTGGGTACAAGATGTAGGGCGGTAGTACAGTCGTAAAATGCCAGACTACACATCGAATGACCTCGTGATCGATTCCCGTTGTACCATATGATTTTTATGTATCATATATCACTTCTTTGATCTCGGTCAATCCTCGCTGGTGTGAAAAGTGACGATTTTGAATGTGATCCAGAATCCACATTAAACTACACTACTGGGCAAATTTAACCGACAGAAAGAAGATGCTGTGATATGCAAATGATTAACTTTTCAGAGCATTCACACAAGGTTGGCGCCGGTGGCGACACCTACAACGTGCTGACATGAGGAAAGTTTCCAACCGATTTCTCATACACAAACAGCAGTTGACCGGCGTTGCCTGCTGAAACGTTGTTGTGGTGCCTCGTGTAAGGAGGACAAATGCGTACCATCACGTTTCTGACTAGTCGGATTGTAGGCTATCGCGATTGCGGTTTATCGTATTGCAACATTGCTGCTCGTGTCGGTCGAGATCCAATGACTGTTAGCAGAATATGGAATCGGTGAGTTCGGGAGGGTAATACGGAACGCCGTGTTTTAGGTAGGTTAGTACCTCCAAGTACAATTGCAGGCCAGTAATGCTTGTTTTCTCCTGGGCAGCAGGGCAAGTGTTGAAGTGTGGAAGTGTAGATGCGTGGACGCAGATAGAATGTCTATTCTTACAAGTGCAGTCCACTTAGAGGTTATGTAGTTACAGCCACGCAGAAAACACCACAAGTTTGTGACAAGACTGTTGGAGGCAGAGAAAAAAAAACCGACACGCCGATGCGTCTACGTCAAGGTACCACATATAAAAATACCTTCACGTATACCCATTGTACACTGTATATTCTTTCTCGTTATATAAAATTGATACAAAAATTGTATACTACGCTACAATGTGCTGTTTTCATTTCTTCCTCGCAATCGATTTTAACAGAAAATGCGAAAATTGTATTTATGGTTTTTCTGCTTATGCTTAGGATACTACTACGGAATTTGAATGATCCTACCCATTCACAGACTCACGCTGAACTACTGTCATGGAAGCTGCTATCCTCAGAGATCCAGCTGGAGTGGTCTCTCTCATACGTCATATACCAATGACCCCAGGCACTGTACCCACTCATTTTAAGCGACTTCAGTTGTCAACAAGGTTTTGTTTGCAGTACCAAGAAACAAGGCTGAAGCTAATGAGACAGGAGGCAAGAGGAGATGAACAGAGAGGGGAGGAGGAAATACAGGGCGAGTCACATAACGTTACCGCTGGATATATTTCGTGAACCACATCAAATACTGACGAACCGATTCCACAGACTGAGCGTGAGGAGAGGGGCTAGTGTAATTGTTTAATACAAACCATACAAAAATGCGCGGAAGTATGTTTTTTAACACAAACCTACGTTTTTTTTAAATGGAACCACGTTAGTTTTGTTAGCACATCTTAACATAGAAACAAATACGTAATCAGTGCCGTTTGTTGCATTGTAAAATGTTAATTACATCCGGAGATATTGTAACCGAAAGTTGACGCTTGAGTACCACTCCTCCGCTGTTCGATCGTATGTATCGGAGAGCACTGCAACATACATCGCGTTTCTACAGAATGATCTGCCAACGTTGCTCGAAAATGTCCCACTGGAAACGTGTCGACGTATGTGGTATCAGCATGATGGTGCACCTGCACATTCCGCAATTAACACTAGGCTGACCCTTGACAGGATGTTCGACGGGCGTTTCATAGGACGTGGAGGACGTATAAATTGGCCAGCATGTTCTCCTGATCTTACACCTCTGGATTTCTTTCTGTGGGGTACGTTAAAGGAGAATATGTACCGTGATGTGCCTACAACCCCAGAGGATATGAAACAACGTATTGTGGCAGCCTACGGCGACATTACACCAGATGTACTGCGGCGTGTACGACATTCATTACGCCAGAGATTGCAATTGTGTGCAGCAAATGATGGCCACCACATTGAACATCTATTGATCTGACATGTCGGGACACACTCTATTCCACTCCGTAACTGAAAACGGAAACCACGTGTGTACGTGTACCTCACCCCTCATGGTAATGTACATGTGCGTCAGTGAAAAAGACCAATAAAAAGGTGTTAGCATGTGGACGTAATGTGCTGTTCCAGTCTCTTCTGTACCTAAGGTCCATCACCGTTCCCTTTGGATCCGTACGTAATTCGGTGCTCTCCGATTCACACGATCGAACAGCGGAGGAGTGGTACTCAAGCGTCAACTTTAGGTTACAATATGTCCGGATGTAATTAACGTTTTACAATGCAACAAACGGCACTGATTACGTATTTGTTTATATGTTGAGATGTGCTAACAAAACTAACGGGGTTCCATTTAAAAAACGTAGGTTTGTGTTAAAAAACATACTTCCGTGCATTTTTGTATGGTTTGTATTGAACAATTACACTAGCCCCTCTCCTCACGTTCGGTCTGTGGAATCGGTTCGTCAGTATTTGATGTGGTTTAAGAAATATATCCAGCGGTAACGTTATGTGACTCACCCTGTAGAGGAGAGAGGAGGAGATGGATAGAGAGGGGGGGGGGGGGAGGTTATGGATAGAGACAGAAGAAGAAAGGCGTTAGCACGTGTATCCAATTCATATACGTATTTAGCAACTGCGAAGCATTGATGGGTTCGCTAGTAATTTGTGACCATTTCAATGCCTCATGGACAAGAAGATCGACACGTGAGACGGGAGTGGTTGATGATGCGGACCAGTTCCGTAATTAGCCACTCCGACTCGCTTCTGCATCGAGAGCAGTTGACGAAGATGTGATTAATGTCCTGGAGATCTCCACAGTCGCAATATTGCGATGGTACGAGGTAGAGCCTACAAATACGAGGGTTTGGAACTTTAATAGTGGCAACTATATATTTACAGCTCGTACAAAATAGATACGTGTTTTAGAGTTTTAATGGCCTTCAAAGTAGCCCCCAGCATTGTGTACAACCCTTAGCCAGCGATGTGGAAATCGTAGGATACTCTTAGCAGTGCCAGCTGTGTTGACAGTTCGAGCGGCGCGGTCTATTTGTAGCAGTTCTGAAGCGAATGCCGTGAAGTGTTTCCTTCAGTTTAGATATCGAGTTGAATTCACGAGGGCTTAAATCAGGGGAGTGCAGTAGGTGGTATAGCAGTTAGCAGCCCCATCAGTCAAACAAATCAGTAACAGCTTGCTCTGTACGTGCTTGAGCATTGTCCTGCAAAATGATGGCCAGGTCCTGCAGAAAGTGTCACCACTTCTGTCTCTATACTGTTCATATTTGGAACACAACCTACGACAAGCCTAGAGACAGAAGTGGTGACACTTTCTGCAGGACCTCACAATCATTTTGCAGGACAATGCTCAAGCACGTACAGAGCAAGCTGTTACTGATTTGTTTGACTGATGGGTCTGCTAACTGCTATACCACCTACTGCACTCCCCTGACTTAAGCCCTCGTGAGTTCAACTCGATTTCTAAACTGAAGGAAACACTTCACGGCATTCGCTTCAGAACTGCTACAAATTCGTCGTGCAATACACCGCGCCGCTCGAACTGTCAACACAACTGGCATTGCTAACAAGGGAACCTCCCCATCGCACCCCTCTCAGATTTAGACAGTGGTTAGGCCTTGAAAAACTGAACACAGATCAATCAAGAAAACAGGAAGAAGTTGTGTGGCGCTATGAAAAATTAAGCAAAATATACAAACTGAGTAGTCCATGCGCAAGATAGGCAACATCAAGGATGTCATGAGCTCAGGAGCTCCGTGGTCCCGTGGTTATCGTGAGCAGTTGCGGAACGAGAGGTCCTTGGTTCAAGTCTTCCCTCGAGTGAAAAGTATAATTCCTTTATTTTCGCAAAGTTATGATCTGTCCGTTCGTTCATTGTAATAAGTTTAGTGTCTGTGTTTCGCGACCGCACCGCAAAACCATGCGATTAGTAGACGAAAGGAAGTGCCTCTCCAATAGGAACCTAAACATTTGATCGCAAGGTAATAGGTCAACCGATTCCTCCACAGGAAAACACGTCTGATATATTCTATACGACACTCGTGACGGCATGTGCGTCACATGACAGGAATATGTTGTCGACCCATCTAACTTGTACACTTGGCGAATGGGTAAAAAGATTCTTCTACCTTGCCCGATTTAGGTTTTCTTGTGGATGTGACAATCACTCCCAAAAAAGTGGTGAAAACATAAGAGTTTGTCACGTAAACTGCAACAAATGAATGCAACAGTTTCACAGTCGCACAATTTTCCCTGTGCTCTGCCAAAACAATTTTTTTAACGTTTTCAAAATTTTCCGTTTAGGTGTAGTGTCCCCATGCTACGGCGCAGTTACCTCGCATCGGACGGACGGACGGACAGATAATAACTGTCTGAAAATAAAAAATTAAACTTTTCACTCGAAGTAAGACTTGAACCAAGGACCTCTCGTTCCGCAGCTGCTCACGCTAACCACGGGCCCACAGCATTCCCGAGCTCACACTCTCCCTGATATTGCCTATCTTGCTCATGGACTACTCAGTTTGTATATTTAGCTTATTTTTTTCATAGTTCCACACAACTTCTTCCTGTTTTCTCGATTGATCTGTGTTCAGTTTTTCAAGGCCTATCCACTGTGCCAGCTTATAACTAAATCTGAGGGGGGTGCGATGGGGAGGTTCCCTTGTAAGACTTCCACATCGCTGGCAACGGGTTATACACAATGCTGGTGACTACTTTGAAGGTCAGTAAAACTTTTAAACACGTATCTATTTTACCGAGCGAGGTGGCGCAGTGGCTCACAAACTGGACTTGCATTCGGGAGGACGACGGTTCAATCCCACGTCTGGCCATCCTGATTTAGGTTTTCAGTGATTTCCCGAAATTGCTCCAGGCAAATGCCGGCATGGTTCCTTTGAAAGGGCACGGCCGACTTCCTTCCCCGTCCTTCCCTAATCCGATGAGACCGATGACCTCGCTGTCTGGTCTCCTTCCCCAAAACAACCCAACCAACGTATCTATTTTGCACGAGCTGTAAATAAATAGTTGCCACTATTAAAGTTCCAACCCTCGTAGCTGTGGCTGACTTTCAAAAGCGGCAATGACCCTCACAAGCTGTCTCGTGGTCCCTGTGACGGGTACGCTGCAGTTCAGAAGCCTCTTCTCAGCATACCATTGGGCCTCCGGTAAGTGCGGATGGATTCGTCGGTATCAGGTGCCCTTGTGCAGATAAAAGTTTGCAGGATCGGAAGCGGCTACGGACGAAGCGATATCAGCGTCGTTCTACAAGGTACTCGGCGGATTTCGCAAGGAGTTGCTGTCAGCAGTCCTTCAGAGAACGGAATCTTGATGCCTGCGCTCGCCTTCCGCTAAATACACTCCTGGAAATGGAAAAAAGAACACATTGACACCGGTGTGTCAGACCCACCATACTTGCTCCGGACACTGCGAGAGGGCTATACAAGCAATGATCACACGCACGGCACAGCGGACACACCAGGAACCGCGGTGTTGGCCGTCGAATGGCGCTAGCTGCGCAGCATTTCTGCACCGCCGCCGTCAGTGTCAGCCAGTTTGCCGTGGCATACGGAGCTCCATCGCAGTCTTTAACACTGGTAGCATGCCGCGACAGCGTGGACGTGAACCGTATGTGCAGTTGACGGACTTTGAGCGAGGGCGTATAGTGGGCATGCGGGAGTCCGGGTGGACGTACCGCCGAATTGCTCAACACGTGGGGCGTGAGGTCTCCACAGTACATCGATGTTGTCGCCAGTGGTCGGCGGAAGGTGCACGTGCCCGTCGACCTGGGACCGGACCGCAGCGACGCACGGATGCACGCCAAGACCGTAGGATCCTACGCAGTGCCGTAGGGGACCGCACCGCCACTTCCCAGCAAATTAGGGACACTGTTGCTCCTGGGGTATCAGCGAGGACCATTCGCAACCGTCTCCATGAAGCTGGGCTACGGTCCGCTCACGCCCCAACATCGTGCAGCCTGCCTCCAGTGGTGTCGCGACAGGCGTGAATGGAGGGACGAATGGAGACGTGTCGTCTTCAGCGATGAGAGTCACTTCTGCCTTGGTGCCAATGATGGTCGTATGCGTGTTTGGCGCCGTGCAGGTGAGCGCCACAATCAGGACTGCATACGACCGAGGCACACAGGGCCAACACCCGGCATCATGGTGTGGGGAGCGATCTCCTACACTGGCCGTACACCACTGGTGATCGTCGAGGGGAGACTGAATAGTGCACGGTACATCCAAACCGTCATCGAACCCATCGTTCTACCATTCCTAGACCGGCAAGGGAACTTGCTGTTCCAACAGGACAATGCACGTCCGCATGTATCCCGTGCCACCCAACGTGCTCTAGAAGGTGTAAGTCAACTACCCTGGCCAGCAAGATCTCCGGATCTGTCCCCCATTGAGCATGTTTGGGACTGGATGAAGCGTCGTCTCACGCGGTCTGCACGTCCAGCACGAACGCTGGTCCAACTGAGGCGCCAGGTGGAAATGGCATGGCAAGCCGTTCCACAGGACTACATCCAGCATCTCTACGATCGTCTCCATGGGAGAATAGCAGCCTGCATTGCTGCGAAAGGTGCATATACACTGTACTAGTGGCGACATTGTGCATGCTCTGTTGCCTGTGTCTATGTGCCTGTGGTTCTGTCAGTGTGATCATGTGATGTATCTGACCCCAGGAATGTGTCAATAAAGTTTCCCCTTCCTGGGACAATGAATTCACGGTGTTCTTATTTCAATTTCCAGGAGTGTATGATGGTTAGTTTCCGTGATAAATAGCTGAAACGGATAACAACAACCTTACAGCTTACTGGACAACGCGTTTTGGGATAACCTGTACCCATAGGCATCCGCAGCAGCAGATTTGGGGGAGGGGGATTGGAGGGAAGAGGGGAACCCCGCCCCTCCCCACCCTCCTCACCAATGGGATCTGAAGTCCACAGTTTTTTTGAATACACAATTCCAATACACGTCTAGGTATTATTAATTTTTCGCGATTCCGCTACATCTACATCCATACTCTGCAATGGATACTTCCCGATGTACCATTGTTTTCCTGTTCTATTTACGTATGGAGCGTGGGAAGAGTGATTTGTCTGAATGCCTCCCCTCGTGTAATAATTATTCTACTCTTATCCTATCGATCCCTATGTGAGCAGTAGACAGGGGTTTGTAGTATATTCCTAGAATTATCAGTTAAAGCCGGTTCTATAAACTTTGGTTAGTAGAGTTTCTCGGGATAGTTTATGTCTATCTTCAAGAGTCGTCCAGTTCAGTTCCTTCAGTATTCCTATGACACTCGCCCACGGATTAAATAAACCTGTCATCATTCGTGCTGCCCTTCTCTGTATACGTTCAATGAGCCTTGTTAGTCCCTTCTGGTACGGGTCCCACACACTTGAGCAATATTCTAGGACGTTTATATTCTGACATAATTGTCGTAACGAGTGTGTCAAAATATCACTTACATGTTTATTTGACACTACTATAGTGAAGTCATAGTCAGAGAACATAATTATTTTTATTTAAAAAGAAAGGGTTACGTAACTGGTTTTAACGAACTACGTCGTCATTTCCAAATCTAAAACCTAAGTTGGAGAATAAACAGTGGGAACTATGACCGTACATCTGACAAAAATTACGAGAATAATGAGATCAGGCAACTGAGGCAAAGGTGGCACAAAACCAAGTCACTACCAGTTAGGCCCACGCTTGCCCAAACGTACATTCTACATTAGGACATGGAATGTACGCAGCAGTTTAAGGGCGCTCTTGGCTAGGGTACATTGCGACGTGACGAGAAACTCAGCCTCTTGACCCAGACGGCTTCTGTCTGCTCACACTCAGCCGAATCCCAGCGTGCAGACAACTAATGTCTGTCCATGGCAGCAGTCGGTATTGTGACGCATCGATGCCAGGTTAAGAACAAGGCGAATGAGGGGAAAACGGGTCCAGCAATCCGCCAGCTTGATTTCGGACACGAAACCAGACTTGAAACGGAGACTGCATCTGCAGCAGCTAACCTGCTAACCTACCACACAGGTTCTGCAACTGAAACGAAATCCAGTACGCCGTCCACTTGCTTTCGAATCTACGAGGTCCTCGAAGCCGGCGTGAAATGGAAACTGGATGTACAACACCCTCGCTACTCGCTGAACTCACTTAACCTGTTAAAGCAATGGTCACCACGTCCATTTATTTTACGAATGCCAACAGACCCTTTTCTTGTTACTCCTATTTTTCCTTTGGTATTCTTTTCTACATTTCCCCTTTTCCTCTTACTGTTTTGTATTACTGTGAAAACTCCTTTCTTGAGAATGAGATTTCAAGAATGGCTGTTGTCGTGGTCTTCAGTCCTGAGACTGGTTTGATGCAGCTCTCCATGCTACTCTATCCTGTGCAAGCTTCTTCATCTCCCAGTATCTACTGCAACCTACATCCTTCTGAATCTGCTTAGTGTATTCATCTCTTGGTCTCCCTCTACGATTTTTACCCTCCACACTGCCCTCCAATGCTAAATTTGTGATCCCTTGATGCCTCAAAACATGTCCTACCAACCGATCCCTTCTTCTAGTCAAGTTGTGCCACAAACTTCTCTTCTCCCCAATCCTATTCAATACCTCCTCATTAGTTACGTGATCTACCCACCTTATCTTCAGCATTCTTCTGTAGCACCACATTTCGAAAGCTTCTATTCTCTTCTTGTCCAAACTAGTCATCGTCCATGTTTCACTTCCATACATGGCTACACTCCATACAAATACTTTCAGAAACGACTTCCTGACACTTAAATCTATACTCGATGTTAACAAATTCCTCTTCTTGAGAAACGCTTTCCTTGCCATTGCCAGTCTACATTTTATATCCTCTCTACTTCGACCATCATCGGTTATTTTACTCCCTAAATAGCAAAAGTCGTTTACTACTTTAAGTGTCTCATTTCCTAATCTAATACCCTCAGCATCACCCGACTTAATTTGACTACATTCCATTATCCTCGTTTTACTTTTGTTGATGTTCATCTTATATCCTCCTTTAAAGACACTGTCCATTCCGTTCAACTGCTCTTCCAAGTCCTTTGCTGTCTCTGACAGAATTACAATGTCATCGGCGAACCTCAAAGTTTTTACTTCTTCTCCATGAATTTTAATACCTACTCCGAATTTTTCTTTTGTTTCCTTTATGGCTACGTTAAGAAATAATAACAAAAATGTGTTTGAATTCCACACAAAACGATTCAAAACGTTTTATGTAATAACAGTACGGTCCACATTAGTTACCTTCGTGATTGTCCATTAATATAGATGAAAAAATAAATCTACTTCGTAAACTACACGTCAATGAGATTAGCCCTGATACAAAGCACTGTTATATCTACGTCTTCATCCACTGAAGAGCCAAAGAAACTGGTTCACCTGCCTAATACCGTGTAGGGCCCCCGCGAGCACAACATGCCGGCCGGTGTGGCCGAGCTGTTCTAGGCGCTTCAGTCAGGAAACGCGCGACCGCTACGGTCACAGGTTCGAATGCTACCTCGGGCTTGTATGCGTTTTATGTCCTTAGGTTAGCTAGGTTTAACTAGTTCTAAGTTCTAGGGGACTCATGACCTCAGATGTTAAGTCCCATAGTGCTCAGAGCCATTTGAACCATTTGAACCGCGAGCACGCTGAACTGCCGCGACGCGGCGTGGCGTGGACTCGACTAATGTCTGAAGTAGTGCTGGAGGGAACTGATACCACGAATCCTGCACGGCTGTCCATAAACCAATAAGAGTACGAGGGGGTGGAGATCTCTTCGGAATAGCACTGCCAAGGCATCCCAGATACGTTCAAAAATGTTCATGTCTGGGGAGTTTATGGCCAGAAAAAGTGTTTAAACTCAGAAGAGTGTTCCTGGGACCACTCTCTAGCAATTCTGGACGTTTCGGATGTCGCATTGTCCTGCTGGAACTGCCCAAGTCTCTCGGAATGCACGATGTACATGACTGGATGCAGGTGGTCTGACAGGATGCTTACGTACGTGTCACCTGTCAGAGTCGTATCTAGACGTACCTGGGGTCCCATATCATTCCAACTGCATACGGCCCACACCACTACAGAGCGTCCACCAGCTTGAACAGTTCTCAGCTGACATGCTGGGTCCATGGATTCATGAGGTTGTCTCCATACCCGTACATGTCCACCCACTCGATTCAATGTGAAACGAGACTCGTCCGACCAGGCAACATCTTTTTACAGTCATCAACCGTCCAATGTCGGTGTTCACGGGCCCAGGCGAGGAGTAAAGCTTTGTGTCTTGCAGTCATCAAGGGGTACACGAGTGGGGCTTCGGCTCTGAAAGCCCATATCGATGATGTTTTGTTGAATGGTTCACACTCTGACACTTGCTGATGGCCCTTCACTGAAATCTGCAGCAATTTGCGGAAGCGTTGCACTTCTGTCACGTTGAACGATTCTCTTCAGTCTTCGTCGGTCCCGTTCTTGCAGGATCTTTTTCCAGCCGCACCGATGTCAGATTTGATGTTTTACCAGATCCCTGATATTGATGGCACATTCGTAAAATGGTCGTACTGGACAATCTCCTCTTCATAGCTGCCTCGGATATCAAAAATGGTTCAAATGGCTCTGAGCCACTATGCGACTTAACTTCTGAGGTAATCAGTCGCCTAGAACTTAGAACTAATGAAGCCTAACTAACCTAAGGACATCACACACATCCATGCCCGAGGCAGGATTCTAACCTGCGACCGTAGCGGTCGCTCGGCTCCAGACTGCAGCGCCTAGAACTGCCTCGGAAGTGCTGTGTCACATACCTCGAGCGCCGACTGTAACACCACGTGTAAACTCACTTCAATATTGATAACCTGCCACTGTAGCAGCAGTAATCAATCTAACAACTGTGTCAGACACTTGTTGTCTTATTTTTTACGTAACTGAATACTTCCCGTAAAATCGTTTCAAGAAGACCGCAGGACGTGCGTCTCGATTCTGCCATCGCCGACCTTCCGAGTGGTGGCAGATACTTTCGGCCTCCGCTACTGAACAAACGACTGAACTCACCAAGAGCTTTGGACGAAATTCGGTCTCTACCCATCGGCCACCGTTTCGTGGGCGAAATCTGCACTTCCAGAATGCTTGTTTCCGGAAAAATACCGTCGGGATACACAATAAGTCTGGAGATCGCATCGCTCTGAAATCTCTCGCTTCACGTTACGCATCGAGCGAGATGGCGCAGCGCTCAGCACACTAGACTCACATTCGGGAGGACGACGATTTAAACCCACGTCCGGTCGTCCTGATTTTGGTTTCCCGTGATTTCCCTAAATCGCTCCTGGCATATGCCGGAACGGGATTCCTTTGACAGTGCCTGGTCGATTGCGTTCCCCCTCCTTGACATAATCCGAGCTTGTGCTTGATCTCTAATGACGTCGACGTCGACGGAATATTAAACGCAGTCTCTTCCTTTTTCTTTTGCGGTACTTACGCAAACCGAGAAGAGGGCGCTTTCATTAGTCGATGTGCAGTTACGACGTCACATACCATTTTCGTCAGACTGCAGCAACGCCTACGAGAAATTGGTATGTTCCCAACTAGGAGACTAGGCCGTGGTGCTATACGTACGGGCCACACTCTAGGCATTGAAGAGGACCTGCTTCGTCACGCAGACGAGTGTTCAAAACACATAGGTCAGAGCTTATGGTGTCTGCAACACGGAAATTGCGTCGCAATAGAACAAAAAAATGGCTCTGAGCACTATGAGACTTAACATCTGAGGTCATCAGTCCCCTAGAACTTAGAACTACTTAAACGTAACTAACCTCAGGACATCACACATATCCATGCCAGAGGCAGGATTCGAACCTGCGACCGTAGCACGCAATAGAACAGGCTCCATGCCGAATTCTCTCCGAGAGATTAACGTGTCTGTGGTATCTGTACGCAACCTCACCTGGGAGTGCAATTTTTTTTCCTTATCACATACATCCGTTTACTCTAACCCTCGCACCCTCACATTTACGCAGCAACACAGAAATTGCGTCGCGATTGAACACTACAACCTCCATGCCGACTTCTCTCCAAGAGACTTTCGTTGCTGCAGTCACCAAATGGAGCCTCTCCTGGGAGTCCAGTAGTTTGTTTCCGATATATAGCAACTCAAATACTGTAACACCCGCACCAAGAAGACTGTCCAGGTTAGCCGAGAGCGCTAACGCGCTGCTTCCTGGACTCGGGTAGGCGCGCCGGCCCCGGATCGAATCCGCCTGGCGAATTACCGACGAAGGGCCAATGTACTGGCCAGCCTGGATGTGGTTTTTAGGCGGTTTTCCACATCCCACTAGGTGAATACCGGGCTGGTCCCCACGCCCCGCCTCATTTACACGACCCGCAGACATTTGAAACAAGTTCTCACTGTTTCGTGATTTACACTAGACACAGACAGCTGGGGTAAACTGATTCCATCTCGGGGGGTGGGGGGGGGGGTATGGGGTGGTGGCAGGAAGGGCATCCGACCACCCCTTCAAATTAACCTCGCCAAATCCGTTTGTAACCCTGCCGACCCTTCAAAAACTACAGGACAAAGGCAGCAGCAAAAGAAGCAGTGTGTGTGCCATGAAGCGCGAGATTTGAAAGTGGTCTCATATTCAAACTTATTTTACGTCCAAATGGCACTTCTCCAGAAATAGGCTCTTTTCTTTTTTTTTGAGTCATCACTCTTCTGATTGGTTTGATGTGGCCCGCCAACATCTTCATCGCAGAGTAGCACTTGCAACCAACGCCCTCAATTAATTGGAGTTGGAGCAAATGACCAAAGCACTAAAGGAGACTGCCAGCAAATTTGGGCTAAACATAAACGAAGCCAAGACAGAGCACCTCGTTATGACGCGTGGTCATTGTCAGACTGCTGATCAACTACAATCACTGCAGTTTGGGGACCAGTCCTAGAAGAGAGTGCAACAATTCAAATACCTAGGGGCACTTTTCACTGAGAACTCGTCATGTGAAACAAAGATCAATGCCAGAATACAAGCAGGAAATCGATCTTACCACAGCCTAGCACAACTGCTTCGGACCAGATATCTCTCCAGACAGTTCAAGATTCGACTGGACAAAACCCTGATCCAGCCTGTTGTTCTATATGGCTGTGAGACATGGAGTATCCGGAAACAGGACTTCCATAAGCTCCTCGTTTTTGAGAGAAAAGTGCTTCGGAAGATCTTCGGTCCGCTTCCAGATGCAGATACACGGGAATGGAGGATCAGACACAACCGAGAGCTTGAGGCACTACACCAGCAGCCCAACATAGCAGGAACTGTCAAAGCCAAACGAATGCATTGGCCCGGCCATGTGGCCTGGATGGAGGATCACTGATGGCCTCGGAAGTTCCTGGATTTCACACCTACAGCTAAGAGACGGCCATGGAGACCCAAGAAGCGTTGGAGGGATGGCTTCCATGAAGATTTAAACCAAGTGTCAATAGATGTGAACGGATGGCGGCTCCATCTTCCTCTACAGGTTTTAAGCCTTTACAGCTCCATCTAGTACCATCTTAACTGATGCTCTACCATCATGTCCCTTCTTCTTGTCATTGTATTCCGTATATATCTTTCCTCACCGATTCTGTGCAGAACTTCCTCATTCCTTACCGTATGTGTCCACCTAATTTTCGACATTCGCCTGTAGCACCACATCTCAAATTCTTCAGTTCTCCTCTGTTCCAGTTTTCTCAAAGTCCATGTTTCACTACCATACAATGCTGTGCTCCAAACTTAGATTCTCGGAAATTTCTTCCTCAAATTGAGGTCCCTGTTTGGCCAGGAATGCCCTTTTTCCCACTGCTAGTCTGCTTTTGATGTCCTCCTTGCTCCGTCCGCCATTGGTTATTTTACTGCCTAAGTAGCAGAATTCCTTAACTTCATCTACTCCGTGATCATCAATCCTCATGTTTATTTTCTCGCTGTTCTCGTTTCTGCTACTTCTCATTAGTTTCATCTTTCTTCGATTTACTCTCAATCCATATCTTGTACTCATCAGACTGTTCATTCTGTTCAGCAGATTCTATAATTCTTCTTCACTTTCAGTCAGAACAGAAAAGACATCATAGAATCTTAACATTGATATCCTTCGACGTTGAATTTTATTTCCTTTGTTGAACCTTTCTTTTATTTCCGTCATTGATTCTTCGATGTACATATTAAACAGTAGGGGGAAAGACTACATTCCTGTCTTACATCTGTTTTAATCCCAGCACCTCATACTTGGTCTTCCACTCTTATTAGTCCCATGTTGCCTATCTTTCTCTATAGTTTACTCATACTTTTCTCAGAATTTCGAACATCTTGCAACAATTTTACAATGTCGAACTCTTTTTCAAGGTCGAGAAACCTATGAATGTATCTTGATTCTTCTTTAGTCTTCCAGTATCAACCGTATCAACCGCAACGTCATAATTACCCCTCTGGTCCTGAGTTTTTAAGCTGATAGTTGTCGCACTTGTCGGATCTTGTAATCTTCGGAATTATGTTGGTAATACTTATCCGAATGTCAGATGGTATGCAGCCAGACTCATACATTCTATACATCAACGTGAATAGTCGTTTTGTTGCCACTTACCCCAATGATTTGAGAAATTTTGATGGTATGTTAGCTTCCCGTTCTGCTTTATAGTCTTCCAGAGATGTTTCAAATTCTGATTTTAATCCTGTATCATCTTTTGTATCGACTGCTGTTCCTCCTTCTAGCACGTCCTCAGACAATTCCCCTCCCTCATAGTGGCCTTCAATGTACTCTTTCCACCTATCCGATCTCTGCATTTGACATTAGTATTCCCACTCCCTTCTTAATGTTACCGCCCTTGCTTTTAGATCCACCGAAGGTCGTTCTGACTTTCCTATATGCTGAGTGACTCCTACCGGCAATAATTTCTTTTTCCATTTCTTCACATTTTTCACTCAACCATTTCGCCTTAGGTTTCCTACTCTTCCCATTTATTTCATTCCTAGTGACTTGTATTTCCGTATTCCTGAACTACCTTGAACGTTTTTGTACTTCCTTCTTTCGCTGATCAACTGAAATATTTCCTCTGTTGCCCATGGTCTCTTTGCAGTTATCTTCTTGGGCTCCTTATCAAAACCTTACCTGCTACATGCCCTCTACAGCCCCCAGAAGCCCGCAGTAGTAATTGTAAAACGCTGCGTATAATTCCTATTTGAAGTAAGTCCTTCTACTGAAGTACGAAGTGGTCGTACTTGTGATTAGAAAGGACGACTTGCCGCAAAGTTACTGTGCTTGGGACCGCACCTCACATTCACGCCTGCTAACCCGACATTTAGCTGCTGACTGCACGTATCTAGATCAGGCTGCAGTGAAGGGAAGTGGGGAGTGTCTCGGAAGTTCTAGACGGACGGTGAACGCAAGAATATTAAACGCATAATCGCGCCGAGAGCTGCAATTTTCCTCCGCCCTGGACAAAGGCGATCGGTTACACTAAGCAGAAGATTACCGGGCAGGCTTTCGTCCTTGTTACGATCCGTGACCAGCTGCAACCACAGCACCGCAGTTCAGACTGTGACATAAAACTCTGTAGCTTTTATAGAAAAATAGATAAACGCAGCAGGTAACTGGCTCGCAGTCTTCAAAATGGTTCAAATGGCTCTGAGCACTATGGGACTTAACATCTATGGTCATCAGTCCCCTAGAACTTAGAACTACTTAAACCTAACTAACCTAAGGACAGCACACAACACCCAGCCATCACGAGGCAGAGAAAATCCCTGACCCCGCCGGGAATCGAACCCGGGAACCCGGGCGTGGGAAGCAAGAACGCTACCGCACGACCACGAGATGCGGGCTCGCAGTCTTCGACACACAGTTTGCTGTATACAGAGGAAAATAAGTAAAGAAAGAAAATTACAAAGCAGTAGTACATTGCGACTTATTGTTCATTAACTGTGGTTCGATGGTGAAGAACAGCCCAAGTGTTGTTCAGAAATGGATAGGGGGGACTCCTACACACAAAGGCATTACGGTAGGGGCAGCTGTTACCACAGAAATAAGTTCACACGTGGAAGAGGACTCTAAATCACGACACGGCAGTGGCTCTCAATTGAAGACTGTATTTACAAACCTTTCTATCATCATTCATTAAAAAAAAAAGTTAATACATCTACACTACTGGCCATTAAAATTGCTACACCAAGAAGAAATGCAGATGATAAACGGGTATGCATTGGACAAATATATTTTACTAGACCTGACATGTGATTACATTTTCACGCAATTTGGGTGCATAGATCCCGAGAAATGAGTACCCAAAACAACCTCCTCTGGCCGTAATTACGTCGTTGATACGCCTGGGCATAGAGTCGAACAGAGCTTGGATGGCGTGTACAGGTACAGCTGCCCATGCAGCTTCAACACGTGCATTATCGTGCATTTTCCTGCTGAAATGTAGGATTTTGCAGGGATCGAATGAACGATAGAGCCACGGGTCGTAACACATCTGAAATGTAATGTCCACTGTTCAAAGTGCCGTGAAAACGAACAAGAGGTGACCGAGACATGTAACCAATGGCACCACATACAATCACGTGGGTGATACGCCAAGATGGCGATGACGAATACACGCTTCCAATGTGCGTTCACCGCGATGTAGCCACATACGGATGGGACCATCATGGTGCCGTAAACAGAACCTCGATTCATCCGAAAAAAAATGACGTTTTGCCATTCGTGCAGCCAGGTTCGTCGTTGAGTACAACATCCCACGCGCTCCATCTGTGATGCAGCGTCAAGGGTAACCGCAGCCATGGTCTCCGAGCTGATAGTCCATGCTGCTTCAAACGTCGTCGAACTGTTCGTGCAGATGGTTGTTGTATTGCAAACGTCCCCATCTGTTGACTCAGGGATCGAGACGTGGCTGCACGATCCGTTAGCCATGCGGATAAGATGCCTGTCATCTCGACTGCTAGTGATACGAGGCCGTTGGAATCCAGCGCGGCGTTCCGTATTACCCTCCTGAACCCACCGATTGCATATTCTGCTAACAGTCATAGGATCTCGTCCAACGCGAGTAGCAATGTCGCCATACGATAAACCGCAATCACGATAGGCTACAATCCGCCCTTTATCAAAGTCGGAAACGTGATGGTACGCATTTCTCCTCCTTACACGTGGCATCCCAACAACATTTCACCAGGCAACGCCGCTCAAGTGCTGTTTGTGTATGAGAATTCGGTTGGAAACTTTCCTCATGTAAGCACGTTGTAGGTGTCGTCACCGGCGCCAACCTCGTGTGAATGCTCTGAAAAGCTAATCATTTCCATATGACAGCATCTTCATCCAGTCGATTAAATTTGGCGTCAGTACCCAGTCATCTTCGTGGTGTAGCAATTTTAATGGCCAGTAGTGTATTACATTCTCATACGTCTCTTCTGTCACGCTAACAAGATCCTGTTAACAAAATTATACAAATCCCGTCTACAAGTATGATAGCAAAGTGTGTTTATTTCCAAAGTGACGACATTGATTCCCTCCCCTATTTCGTATCCGACTTTCGTCCACCTGGCCAACAGGTGCTGCTTCAAGTCATGTGGAATATGTCGCTAATGGGCTTCAAAATCACTAACATGAAGGTACTTATTATGGAGTGAAATGAAGTTCTATTACGGAGTTCAATGTGGACAGGTGTATTTAATTCTTGTAGATATGTGCAAGGATAGTCTATAGAAAAGATGGATAAAGTGGTGAATGTGCGAGAATTATCTTTGGGGAATAAGATAAAACCAGAAGAAATAAGTTACGTGCAAAACTTGCCCTCCAAAAGACACGTAGGACCGGGTCACCTCGGTATGCCTTTCTATAACAATGTGTTCAGTTTTGAAGATGCTAATGAAAGCATGAAATCAGTGTTCCTATGATTTATCACTGTTGTTTTAAAATGGGTTACTGTGTAGATAAAACGTCCGCAAATCAATACTGAATCCGCGCGGAATGGCCGCGCGGTTTGAGGCGCCAAGAAACGGATTGTGCTGCCGGAGGTTCGTCTTCCCTCGGCCATGTGTGTGTGTGTGTGTGTGTGTGTGTGTGTGTGTGTGTGTGTGTGTGTTGTTCTTAGCATAAGTTAGTTTAAGTAGTGTGTAAGTCTAGGGACCGATGACCTCAGCAGTTTGGCCCCTTAGGAATTTACACACATTTGAACTTTTTTTATTCTTTACAGAAGGAATAAAAGACGTATTCCTGTGATGTTGATTGGCGAATAGTTGGTTAAATCAAGTGGGAGATTTTGATGCCTTTAAAATCAATACTCTTCTGTTTCAATCACTTTCACTTTAAATAATAAACATTACTTATAATAATTACGAAATACAATATTCTTCATCACATTATAACGAAGAAAAATATTAAAGAATATTATGGTATGATCAAAATATTGCATTTCGTAATTATTGTAAGTACTGTTTATTATTTAGAGTGGACGTGATTGAAATAGAGGACTATTAACTCCTCGAGACACGAAAGTAATTCCTCCACTTGCAAACATCAAGGATTTTCGTAACACAGTTTCCATCATTCACAATGTGATGTACCTTTTGCATTTCTTACTTTTATGTTTTCGTTTCCCTTAAAGGCAAAGAGAAATGGTGAACCGGTAGCCCAGCGTAGAGCCTGCGCCTACCCTCATGTATTTTTGATTTTCAGTTGTTAAAAAAGATAAGATGTGTTTTCTGTTTCTCAGTTAGAGGAAGGACTTGCTCTCTGTTAGTAAGTGAGAGTAGACGCACGTTATCTTAGCGCGTAGATGTAGACCGCCATTTTGGGCTACGTAGATAAGTGAGGAGTATGTATTTTTTATGTGCATCGAACAGAAGAATATAGTATTATTTTATTAAGTGATAGATTGTATGAGTTATTATTTCAAGTAGTAATGTAGTAAGAACTGAAGCCCACCTGTGTACTTCGGAAAATTTACGAAGATCCGATTAACGCAACATGGACAGGGTCAAGATTTTGTAGGTGTATACAGCGATCGGACATAATATTATAAATATGTAAGCATAAGTATACCACGAGAGAAAGACTATTTTATTTATGTGAAACTAATATAAAAGGATTCTTTAGTCGTTTACATGCATAGCCCAGCTTATTGTTCTTGTCCGAGTGCCGAAAAAATAATCTCATTAATTCAATATATCTAAAAATCCACTCACTTTATTTTTTATTATGATATATTTCTTATTATAACAGGTAGATTCTAAAATCGGGTGCTTAATTTCACACATGCTTATTAAATATTAAGTGCCTAATTTAAAAAGAAAAACTGTTTACTGTAGTTCTTTATTTTACAAATTTGGAAATACACTCTTACATTCTGAGTTTCTCGGCACGACATCTTGCAGTGAAACAAAAGTTTCATCAGTCGCATTTGCTTGTCAGCGGAGAAGAGACTAAAACTAAAACTACAAACTGCTCCCGAACAGGCCATGAGGCCCAACGGCAACGACCGGCCGCCGTGTCCTCCTCAGCCCACAGGCGTCACTGGATGCGGATATGGAGGGGAATGTTGTCACCACACCATTCTCCCAGCCGTATGTCAGTTTACGAGACCTGAGCCGCTACTTCTCAGTCAAGTAGCTCCTCCGTTTGCCTCACTAGGGCTGAGTGCACCCCGCTTGCCAACCGCTCTCGGCAGACCGGATGGTCACCCATCCGAGTGCTAGCCCAGCCCGAGAGCGCTTAACTTCGGTGATCTGACGGGAACCACTGCGGCAAGGCGTTGGCAGGGTAGAAGAGGCAGTGCTGCCCAATTTCTCATCTACACATTTTGTTCTAATCTACAGTATCCGGTCAAAAGTTTCCGGTCCCCTGCATGTAATGCGTAATTGAGCACTAGATTTGTACTGGCTGAACCGCCAGTACAAAAAGAGGCGAGTAGTATTGCGTAGTCAGCGGGGAAGCAGGATCAGCAGAAATAGTCATGAGAGATCCGTGACCTCGAACGTGGATGTCACCTGAGTAAGAAATCCATTAAGGGCGTTTCAGACCTTCTAACGCTGACCAGATTGACTGTTGGTGGTGCACTTGTGAAATGGAAACGCGAAGAAACAACAACTGGTAAACTAAGATCGGACAGACCTAACGCACTGTTGTCCGGGGACCGTCGAGCATTGGGGACGGTGGCTGGAAAAAAATATCGGGTGAAATCAGTGGAAGAAATCACTCCTGTGTTGCAAAATGCTACCAGAAGTCCAACCAGCAAAAGCACTGAGTATAGGGAGTAAAAAAAAATGGGGTTTACAATGGCCGAGCAAATCCTCACATGCGACCCTTAAGGGTGGTTTAACAAGTGATTTGGAGTGATGAATCACGCTATACCCTATAGCAATCCAATAGAAGGGTTTGGATTTGGCTATTGCCCGGAAAACGTCACCTGACATTACGAGAAGTGCGGCGGAGAAATACGGAGTAGGTGGCGCTGCGGTATGCGGGTGTTCTTCGCGGTTAGAGTGTGATACCTTTACCGCACTCAAGAAAACTCTAAATCAGGAACGCTGTAAATTTAGTAGAGTAGAGGAACAGTTTGGGGCCGACGACCGATCAACATGGCAATGCACCCAGTCATAAAGCGCCGGCCTGTGTGGACGTGCGGTTCTAGGCGCTTCAGTCTGGAACCGCGTGACCGCTACGGTTGCAGGTTCGAATCCTGCCTCGGGCATGGATGTGTGTGGTGTCCTTAGGTTAGTTAGGTTTAAGTATTGCTAAGTTCTAGGGGACTGATGACCACAGATGTTAAGTCCCATAGTGCTCAGCGCCATTTGAACCATAAAGCAGCTTCGAAAATGTTAATAAGACAGCGTTGCACAGTCATTCCGATTCTGCCCATCTTATCAACGAACACACGGAATTAAGACTGAAGTCAAGAAATTCCCCACTGACAAAAGGAACACAACTTCAGAATTTTACTACGGGTGGGCACTGGCGTTCGCAGTGAAGACAAGAAGTCAGAAGCTGTAACCTCACACAAGATCCGACATAGTCAGCGATTTCGACCAGAGTAGAACGGTAAAGCGCCAACTCCACCGGAATCCGCACTGGGCAAGGAATATGCAGTAAATCAGAGTTTCAGTGGGGAATGCCCGAAAATCCTTCATCTTAAAAGTATGAAGCCTTAGTAAACAGCCTTCGAATGCCCAAATACCCGCTTTGCAGAGTTTCTGCAAGGATTCTACGACCTCACGCCTACTGCACTGATCAGCTGGAAAACCGTAACCAGTGTTTGTGACATATGCGTATTCATTTTTTAATTTCAAAACTCTTTTTTATCCAAATTTTACTTTGTTGTACAGTTCCTGTTCGTCTGTTAGTCGTTGTAAAACTGTATCACGTGCTTGTACATTTGAATTCATTTTTTTTAATTTATCTTTTTTGTCCTATTTTACCATGTTCGTACAGTTTCCGTTCGTCTGTATGTTATGTACCTATTATTCATGAAGGAATGTGTAATGTTCGTGCGAAAATAAATACATAATCTGTCGGGCAATGCTTCGTGGACAATAACATTCTTGAATTTGATTGGCCTGCGCAGACTCTAGACTTGAGCCCACTGGAACACTTTTGGTACTAGACAGAAAGTCAATTTTGCTCCAGACTCCAGCGTCCTAGAAAATGATCTTCTCCGGTTTCGACTCTTGAGGAAGAATGGGCTGCCATTCGTGCGCATACATATAGGCACCTCAGTGGGTCCCTGCTCCAGTTCAAGCCGCAACAAAGGCGAAGAGTGGACACATCCCGTAATAATATTTCTGATCAAATAGGGTATACGAAGGACTCCCAAAGGTTAAAAATAGTAGAAAATTGTAACAAGGCTCCCAGAGGACCAACACTTGGTGTAGGCACTATTGACTCTCAGCATAAACAAATCTATCGTATTGCGCATAAACAAACAGAAAAATTATGTCATCGTCACATACACTTACACATACAGCTCTCATACTTTGAGTAGGAAATTAGGCAGTCGAAGCTGCCATTCCGGGTCTCCAAGCCGTTCACAACATGCGACTTCACCACACAAGGCAGACATCGGAACCAGAGAAGATCCAAAGAAAAGCAACGCATTTTGCGACAGTTTCGTTTACTAAGTTCACGGATAAGCTCGGCCAACTCCAATGGCAGACGCTGTAAGGGAGGAGACGGCGTACGTTCCTAAAAAGAGTCAACTAATAAATTGCTTTCAGCTGCGTATATATGGCGAGAGAGCACGAAGGTGTGTGGGACACGTAGCCAGGAGATTGCATGTTATGTGCAGTGAGGAAGTTCTCGGCTGGATTGGAAGAGATGAGGAAATCACCATCACGACCTCATACAAGGCGCCTAGATACACGCTGACCAGTCACATCACCTGAGTAGCCACCTTCAGAAGCGACACGAGCAAGGAGAGTGTCGGCGAGGTTCTGGAAGGTACCGACAGGTCCCCAAAGATAAACTACTGCCCATTAAAATTGGTACACCAAGAAGAAATGCAGATGACAAACGGGTATTCATTGGATAAATATATTATACTAGAACTTACATGTGATTACATTTTCAAGCAATTTGGGTGCATAGGTCCTGAGAAATCAGTACCCAGAACAACCACCTCTGGCCGTAACAACGGCCTTGATACGCCTGGGCATTGAGTTGAACAGAGCTTGGATGGGGGGTACAGGTACAGCTGCCCATGCAGCTTCAACACGATACCACAGTTCATCGAGAGTACTGACAGGCGTATTGTGACGAGCCAGTTGCTCGGCCACCATTGACCAGACGTTTTCGATTGCTGAGAAAGCTGGAGAATGTGCTGGCCAGGGCAGCAGTCGAACATTTTCTGTATCCAGAAAGGCCCGTACAGGACCTGCAACATGTGGTGGTGCATTATACTGCTGAAATGTAGGGTTTCGCAGGGATCGAATGAAGGGTAGAGCCATGGGTCGTAACACATCTGAAATGTAACGTCCACTGTTCAAAGTGCCGTCAATGCGAACTACAGGTGACCGAGACGTGTAACCAATGGCACCCCGTACCATCACGTCGGGTGATACGCCAGTATGTCGATGACGAAATGTGCGTTCACCGCGATGTCGCCAAACACGGATGCGACCGTCATGATGCTCTAAACAGAACCTGGATTCATCCGAAAAAATGACGTTTTGCCAATCGTGCACCCAGGATCGTCGTTGAGTACACCATCGCAGCCGCGCCTGACCGTGATGCAGCGTTAAGGGTAACCACAGCCACGGTCTCCGAGCTGATAGTCCGTGCTGCTTCAAACGTCGTCGGACTGTTCGTGCAGATGGTTGTCGTCTTGCAAACGTCCTCATCTGTTGACTCGGAGGTCGAGACGTGGCTGCACGATCCGTTACAGCCATGCAGATAAGATGCCTGTCATCTCGACTGCTAGTGATACGAGGCCGTTGGGATCTAGCACCGTGCTACCCTCCCCCACCGATTCCATATTATGCTAACAGTCATTGGATCTCGACCAACGCACGCAGCAACGTCGCGCCGGTCGGTGTGGCCAAGCGGTTCTAGGCGCTTGAGTCGGGAACCGCGCGACCGCTACGGTCGCAGGTTCGAATCCTGCCTGGGGCATGGATATGTGTGATGGCCTTAGGGTACTTACGTTTAAGCAGTTCTAAGTTCTAGGGGACTGATAACCTCAGATGTTAAGTCCCATAGTGCTCAGAGCCATTTGAGCAACGTCGCGATACGATAAACCGCAATCGCGATAGGCTACAATCCGACCTTTATCATAGTCGGAAATGTGATAGTACGCATTTCTCCTTCTTACACGAGACATAACAGCACCGTTTCACCAGGCAACGCCGGTCAACTGCTCTTCGCGTGTGAGAAATCGGTTGGAAACTTTCCTCATGTCAGCACGTTTTAGGTGTCACCACCGTCGCCAACCTTGTGTGAATGCTCTGAAAAGCTGACCGTTTGCATATCACAACATCTTCTTCCTGTCGGTTAAATTTCACGTCTGTAGCACGTCATCGTCGTGATGCAGCAATTTTAATGGCCAGTAGCGTTCATGTGTACAGTGGGACCGTTACTGATAGATGTAATATTATAAAAATTTAGTTTTTTTGATATGTCAATTGATGTTCGCCAGTGCCTTCTGCCAGGCTGCTAGTTTAAGCTTGTAAGTCACGTTGCATTATACCGGACAGAACCATTTCGAACCTCACGTGTTGAACCATCAGCAGCTAAACTCACGTGTTGCTGATGACGTAACGCTACCGAACCACGCCTCTACAATTTGGCTGTCCAATTGGGAGGCTTGGTCACGTGGGTGAGAAGGCGCAGCCAGCCACTAGGAGCGGACACGCCGTCCGTTCTCTTCTGCTGGCAGCTTCCGGACATGGTAGACGCTGTCCTCTCCTGCTCTCTTGGGCAGCAGCCCATTCAGTTTGGGCAGATTCTCTAGGCTAACCACTTTTTACTCAAATAAACCATCATTTCTATCATAAAATGTCTAACCATCACTTCAACGCGTGCCTACTGCTTTCCCTTCCTCGCCAGACCTGACACATTAGCAGATGCTTACTTGTGTTGGTCCACTGTGCATTCCAGGATGACGAGGTTACCCAGGGAATGCGAAGAAAACATTCCACAGACTGCAACGCTCCCTCGTGGATGCAGGGTGTTTGCTTTCAGACGTTTCCCGCCCTAAACCCAGCGACCATCTGTGCGACGGAGCATAGAACGTGATCCTTCTGAAAAGACCACATGTCGCCCCTCAGCGGACGCCAGTTGCCCATCATCAGGAGTCGGCATGGATGCGTGAACCAGGCGCGTGCTGCGGAAGACCACACGCAGCAACGTCCGCCGAGGAGACTCTCGGCTCATCTGGGCGGTCGGCTGTTGAACATTTGCACGCATGAAACTTCCTGGCAGATTAAAACTGTGTGCCGGACCGAGACTCCAACTCGGGACCCTTCTGCGGGCAAGTGCTCTACCAACTGAGCTACCCAAGCGTGACTCACGCCCAGTCCTCACAGCTTTACTTCTGCCAGTATCTCGTCTCCTACCTTCCAAACTTAACAGAAGCTCTCATTCTAGTTGCACGTAATTTTACCCGTAATATTCACAGCCTTCGTTGACCCATATGATCTATGCCCTATGGTACACCACAGTTGGCGCAGATTTTGCATAGCGCCCTTTTGCAATGCCACGATATACTGTCGTGGAACGACAACCGCTTACAAATTTAGCCATTTTGGAAGTGCTTGCACCATCGGTCCGAAGGCGAATGATGATGTCCTTTTGGACGTCAGATAAACTGCTAGGTTTCTTGGTCACGACTGGCACCTATTGAAAAAACTCTAACGGAACACCATCAACATCCTGCTTCCTCATGTGTCAGCTCTCGTGCCACAAGATCCTGGTGCCATTTTTCAGCAGAACAATGCTTGTTCACACATGGCGAGAACATTATGACCCCAGATATAAACCAGTCTAGCCGGTAGCAGCGTTGCCTGGCTAGGAATGACTGCGGGCCAGACAAA
This sequence comes from Schistocerca cancellata, assembly GCF_023864275.1. Classification (NCBI taxonomy): domain Eukaryota; kingdom Metazoa; phylum Arthropoda; class Insecta; order Orthoptera; family Acrididae; genus Schistocerca; species Schistocerca cancellata. The sequence continues at coordinate 24,131,761 of NC_064637.1, read as the reverse complement.
TGCACAGAGGATGTAGTATCAGTGGGCGAGAATGAGATTTTCACTCAGAGTGTGCGCTGATATGAAAACTTCCTGGCAGATTAAAATTGTGTGCCAGACCGAGTCTCGAACTCGGGACCTTTGCCTTTCACGGACAAGTGCTCTACCAACTGAGCTACCCAACCAGGACACACGCCCCCTCCTAACAGCTTCGCATCTTGGTAGAGCACTTGCCCGTGAAAGGCAAAGGTCCCGAGTTCGTGTCTCGGTCCGGCACACAGTTTTAATCTGCCAGGAAGTTTAATAACAGCGGGCGTTCTGTTCGTCGGTAGAGAGAGGAAGGCACGCGATCTTTGACTGAGGGCAGATTGTGATGGCCAAGAGGCTCGGCACGAGCATTTCAGAAACTGCACGACACGCTGGGTATCCGAGGAGTGCTGTGGTGAGTGTCTTCAAGGCGTGGCGAAAACGAGGTGAAATCATGTCCAGACGTTGTGGGGTTGCACAGACATCCATCACTACAGATGTCGGACGTCATATGCTGGGCAGACTGGTAAGAGAGGGCCGACGGCGAACTGTGGCGGAACTATCAGACTTCAATGCTGGGTAGAGTACAAGTGTGTCTGAATACACAGTGCACCGAATGCTCCTAACAATGGGCCAATGTTAACACCACGACATCAGCAACTATGAATGAAATGGTCATTCGAACAGAGGCACTGGACATAGTACAGCGGTAGAGCATTGCGCGGTCTGATGAATCCAGACACCTTGATCAGCCGGAACAATATGGTCACCTACCTAATAGCCGGAATGTCCAGCTTTAGTGACGCCTCGTGGCATGGAAGCAGTGATGCTTTAATAGGTCTGCACACACAAGTCATCTAATTCCTTGGAGGGGGGCGACGAGCTCTGATCCCACGTTCAGTCACATCCCAGATGTATTCGATCGGGTTCAGATCTGCTGAGTTGGTGGGGCCATCACATCAACTGGAGCTTGGTACTGTCTTCCTCGAACCACTCCCCGTCACTCAGTTGGCCTTGTGACATGGCGCATTATCTTGCTGAAAAATGTCACTGCTCTTTGGAAACAATATCGTCGGAAAGGGGTGTACATGGTCTGCAAAGCAGTGTACGATACTCGTTTGCCGTCACGGCACTTCGCACGAGGTCCACTGGATCCACGAATGGCCAGAGTACAATGTGCAGGTGTCAAGCAGCTGGGAGAGCACGAATACGTGCTCTCCCAGGGGAACAGCTGCTTGACACCTGTACTGCGGGACGGAGACATGCTGGCGACGGCTCCATTGTGTTCTGGGGAACATTCACGTGAGACTGATTGTCATTGACAAGACATCACACTCGTCCACTATCCCTGTTGGTTAGGATACTTTGTAAGACGTATGCTTTGCCGGCGATGGACGAGGCATGACAGAATCTCTGACCGCAGAGTAGTTTATCGTTAGTTGTTGCTTGTCGCTAGTCTGCGCTTGTCTGCGCGAGGGGACAGTAGTAGTCTGGTGTAGTCTGCGTGAGTCGGCGGGAGTCGGCATGCGTCGGCTGTGTGCTCTGCTCGCGACTCTGGTCAGGACTCTGGAGGATGAGTATTGTTGTAGAAGGTAAAGAAGCAGCCTTGCGCATATCTAATAATGTATGTTAATTGTCAATTAATTTGTTCCAAAAAAATGCCCCAATAATGTAAGTAGGCTGTTTATGTTTTCTTTATGTAAGTAGGCTGTTTAGATTTTATATTGGTAATGCCACGTAGCGCTCTGTATGAAAATCACTGGCTGTGCTGTGTGCAGTATGTGGCTAGTTTGCATTGTTGTCTGCCATTGTAGAGGGGCAGCTGGATGTTAACAGCGCGTAGCGTTGCGTAGTTGGAGGTGAGCCGCCAGCAGTGGTGGATGTGGGGAGAGAGATGGCGGAAGTTTTGAAATTGAACTGCTATATATATTATGATTATTAAGGTAAATACAGTGTTTGTTCTCTATTAAAATCTTTCATTTGCTAACTATCCCTATCAGTAGTTAGTGACTTCCGTAGTTTGAATCTTTTATTTAGCTGGCAGTAGTGGCGCTCGGTGTATTGCAGTAGTTCGAGTAATGAAGATTTTTGTGAGGTAAGTGATTTCTGAAAGGTGTAGTTTAATGTTACTCAGGGCCATTCTTTTGCAGGGATCTTTGATAGTCAGATTGCGTTGCGCTAAAAATATTGTGTGTCACTTTAGTGAATGTTTGAGTACGTTCAGTTTTGCTCAGCTGTTTGAAAAGCAAATAGTGTAAGAGGTTTATCAGCACAGTCGTGTATAATTGTTCTAAGGGGACGTTTCAATAATAATTTTTATAATATAAAGTAACTCTCTTAAAGAGAAGCATTCATTTCCATTTAAAGAATATTTCCCATGCATGATCATTCCTTCCAAGAATCAAATATATATATATATATATATATATATATATATATATATATATATATATATATATATATATATATATATATACGCCAGCATTGAACGAAGGTGCGTTGAAAAATATCTATTTAAGAGCAGATATAATAGCAGTTTTTATTGAGGTAAGAATTTTTGCTTTTTTTTATTCAGAATACAGGGCCGAAGGCCAGCGCTGCTGTCCTCATAATTTTATCAGGTTACTAACTTTTTTATATTATTTTGGTGTTTAGGAATTTTTCTGTTTCGAACTTGACATTAAATGAGAAAAGAATTTTTGTGGGAACATTAAATGTGAATGCATTTCTGCACACAGACTATAAATCGGAGCCAATTTTGTTCAGAGGTCACAATAATTTAAAATTCATTTAATTAGTATTTTTGTGCGGAGTTTACGCTTGGTTCATGGTTACTTATAAAAAATATTTCCGTGGGAGGTTACACTTGGTTCTTGGTTTCTTAAGAAATACTTTTTGTGGGGAGGATACAACTTTTAAGACCACTGTTGTTACGCCGTGTCACATGGCTGAAAGTGGTGTGCTATTCACTGTAGACGCGTTGCTCAGTCTGCACTGATACACCTACAAATCGCCGGCCGTGGTGTCCGAGCGGTTCTAGGCGCTACAGTCTGGAACCGCGCGACTACTACGGTCGCAGGTTCGAATCCTGCCTCGGGCACGGTTGTGTGTGATGTCCTTACGTTAATCAGGTGTAAGTAGTTCTAAGTTCTAGTGGACTGATGACCTCAGAAGTTAAGTCCCATAGTGCTGAGAGCCATTTGAACTATTTGAACACCTACAAATCGGGCTACTTGATTCACGATGTCCAAACGTGAAGCCACATTCTGCCTTTCCTCACAAAGCACTTTGGTGAATCGACCACCACTCAACACATAGAGAACAGAATCGGAGCAAGTAGAGTCTAGTGTTGGTGGTTGTATAGCTTAGGAAATCAAGGCGTCGCTGTGAGGTCAGCGCTACACCGGCTGCCTACTTTCCGTCTACAGTACCGCGAGTACGGCAAGTGTGAAAACGGCGGCGCTGCGGTTGCTTTCTGATCATCTACTCGTCCTCTCTTACTGAAATGAGCAATCCATCGTGACTTCGGCCGGAGCTGAGTGCAAGATCTTGCTGCTGTAACGTGGAACCGACAGGTCGAAAATGATCGACTGACACGATCGGAAGCCCTCTAAAGGAGCTGCGTTCTGTGAGATTTTGGAAGGGATAGAACGATAATTAAGTGATGCAGTGTATGAAATTACAATTGGAAGGGATAGAACGATAATTAAGTGATGCAGTGTATGAAATTACAAATGTACTCTACCACACCAAGAGTAGTATCTGGAATAAGTTCGGTGCTAAGCGCACACTTCAGCCCGTCACTCTAACTCTTATGTATCTTCTTACTGTTTTTTATCACTGGAAAATCGAAGGCTGAAGATCAGTGTACGATGCTGCTGCCAGCCTACCTATGTATCTATAAAGGTATGTGATGTGTTGGCAGAAGAGCCAACACCGTGTTGCTAGAGGAGGCCAAAAGGGCACGCATTAAGCTCACGCAGACTGGCGTGAGGTCTGGAACATTACAATGTAATTCATATAGCAAATAAAGTATGTAGTTGATGTAATACTTAACTTTATTCCATAATTGGTGAACATCGCTCTTTTTGGTACATTTGCTAACAATCTCAATATAAACTGGTAATGGCTCCTTGCTAGGTCGTAGCAAATGACGTAGCTGAAGGCTATGCTAACTATCATCTCGGCAAATGAGAGCGTATTTGTCAGTGTAGCATCGCTAGCAAAGTCGGCTGTACAACTGGGACGAGTGCTAGGACGTCTCACTAGACCTGCCGTGTGGCGGCGCTCGGTCTGCAATCACTGACAGTGGCGATACGCGGGTCCGACGTATACTAGCGGACCGCGGCCGATTTAAAGGCTACCACCTAGCATGTGTCGTGTCTGGCGGTGACACCACAGTATGAAAATTACAATAAAGGAAAAAAAAGCACACTTCAGACGAAAAACGTACGATGTTTATCCAGTGGAACAAAATGGCTGTTTATTCCACCTCCACTACCACAAAACGCATGTACTCTGTCAGTCGATAACACGTTACAGGACAACTTCACTGCGTTCCTACGACCAAAAAGCGCACGATTTGTTCATTCTTTTGGTTGTGGCAACTTGCGTTTATTCGTTAGTAGCGAACTGTGTAGTTTACAATTCATTTCTCTAACTTTTTCGCCCGCATCTCGTGGTCGTGCGGTAGCGTTCTCGCTTCCCACGCCCGGGTTCCCGAGTTCGATTCCCGGCGGGGTCAGGGATTTTCTCTGCCTCGTGATGGCTCGGTGTTGTGTGCTGTCCTTAGGTTAGTTAGGTTTAAGTAGTTCTAAGTACTAGGGGACTGATGACCATAGATGTTAAGTCCCATAGTGCTCAGAGCCATTTGAACCATTTTAACTTTTTCGTGGACTGCTGTAAATTTATTTTAATAAGCAATAAGCATTTAGTGAATACACTTGATGCTCATGTTTTCTGTACTTCTGGTGTTCTCATAGATTCGGTAATCAGTTGAAATTGAGTGTATGTCAACGTAATTGTCATACATTCTCCGAATAGGGGTGAAATATTGAAATAAATTGCCGCGCGGGTTAGCTGCACGGTCCTAGGTGCCTCGTCACGGTTCGCGCGGCTGTTCCTGTGAGAGGTTTGAGTCTTCCCTCGGGCACGAGTGAGTGTGTTGTCCTTAGCGTATGTTAGTTTAAGTTAGATTAAGTACAGTTTAAGCTTAATATATTTTGTGCGTGTGTGTGCATGTTGCTATGTATGTATCTGTATAAAATTGTTTCTAAGCCTGCTGCGAACTTATTTCAATATTTCATCCCTATTCGGAGAATTTATGACAATTACGCTGACACACACACACACACGATTTCGACTCCTTAACGAGTCTATGAGAACACCAGAAGAAAAGAAGACATGAGCATAAAGTGTAGCCACTAGATGCTAATTATTTGTTAAAATAAATTTACAGCAGTCTACGAAAAAGATAGAGAAATGAATTGTAAACTACAGAATTCGATTCTAACAGATAACCGCGAGTGTACATATACACTCCTGGAAATTGAAATAAGAACACCGTGAATTCATTGTCCCAGGAACGGGAAACTTTATTGACACATTCCTGGGGTCAGATACATCACATGATCACACTGACAGAACCACAGGCACATAGACACAGGCAACAGAGCATGCACAATGTCGGCACTAGTACAGTGTATATCCACCTTTCGCAGCAATGCAGGCTGCTATTCTCCCATGGAGACGATCGTAGAGATGCTGGATGTAGTCCTGTGGAACGGCTTGCCATGCCATTTCCACCTGGCGCCTCAGTTGGACCAGCGTTCGTGCTGGACGTGGAGACCGCGTGAGGCGACGCTTCATCCAGTCCCAAACATGCTCAATGGGGGACAGATCCGGAGATCTTGCTGGCCAGGGTAGTTGAGTTACACCTTCTAGAGCACGTTGGGTGGCACGGGATACACGCGGACGTGCATTGTCCTGTTGGAACAGCAAGTTCCCTTGCCGGTCTAGGAATGGTAGAACGATGGGTTCGATGACGGTTTGGATGTACCGTGCACTATTCAGTGTCCCCTCGACGATCACCAGTGGTGTACGGCCAGTGTAGGAGATCGCTCCCCACACCATGATGCCGGGTGTTGGCCCTGTGTGCCTCGGTCGTATGCAGTCCTGATTGTGGCGCTCACCTGCACGGCACCAAAGACGCATACGACCATCATTGGCACCAAGGCAGAAGCGACTCTCATCGCTGAAGACGACACGTCTCCATTCGTCCCTCTAGTCACGCCTGTCGCGACACCACTGGAGGCGGGCTGCACGATGTTGGGGCGTGAGCGGAAGACGGCCTAACGGTGTGCGGGACCGTAGCCCAGCTTCATGGAGACGGTTGCGAATGGTCCTCGCCGATACCCCAGGAGCAACAGTGTCCCTAATTTGCTGGGAAGTGGCGGTGCGGTCCCCTACGGCACTGCGTAGGATCCTACGGTCTTGGCGTGCATCCGTGCGTCGCTGCGGTCCGGTCCCAGGTCGACGGGCACGTGCACCTTCCGCCGACCACTGGCGACAACATCGATGTACTGTGGAGACCTCACGCCCCAGGTGTTGAGCAATTCGGCGGTACGTCCACCCGGCCTCCCGCATGCCCACTATACGCCCTCGCTCAAGGTCCGTCAACTGCACATACGGTTCACGTCCACGCTGTCGCGGCATGCTACCAGTGTTAAAGACTGCGATGGAGCTCCGTATGCCACGGCAAACTGGCTGACACTGACGGCGGAGGTGCACAAATGCAGCGCAGCTAGCGCCATTCGACGGCCAACACCGCGGTTCCTGGTGTGTCCGCTGTGCCGTGCGTGTGATCATTGCTTGTACAGCCCTCTCGCAGTGTCCGGAGCAAGTATGGTGGGTCTGACACACCGGTGTCAATGTGTTCTTTTTTCCATTTCCAGGAGTGTATATTACAGGCATACAATCTAAGAAAAAACGATCCACGAAGAAATTATCCAAATGGGACGGAAATCGATAGATGTGACGTAGATGTACAGAAAAACAAATGACAGCAGTTTCAGAAGAACTAGATAATTTATTCGAGAGAGAGAGAGAGAGCTTCAGAAACCGAGCAAATCAATAACGCGCTGTTCCACCTCTGGCTGGTATGCAAGCAGTTATTCGGCTTGGCATCGATGTCCCACTGAGGAACGTCACGGCAAATACTTTCCTGCTGGCGCGTTACACCGTCAAAATCCCGAGCTGGTTGGAGGGTCATGGCTATAATGCTCCGAAAGTTTTCAATTGGAGACGGATCCGGCGGTCTTGACGGAGAAGTTAGGGTTTGGCAAGCACAGAGACAAGTGTCGCCGTCTGCACGCGGGCGTTATCTTGCTGAAAGGTAAACCCTGGATGACTTGCCATCAAGGGCAACAAGTGTAGAATGTCGTAGACATACTCCTGTGGATAGCAATCGAATGGGTGGTGCTATGAAAAGAAATTGCACTGCAGACCATCATTCCTGGTTGTCAGGTATCATAACAGGCGATGGTCAAGATGATATCCCACCGTTGTCTTGGGCACCTCCAGACACGTCTTCGGCCTCGAATCTCAATGACTGGAGTAGAACTGTCTTCGGTGACGAGTCGCACTTCAAAGTGAAACCCGATGACCAGGGAGGCCTTTTGGGGTCACCAACCGTACAGCCCGACATGTAGGACCGACAGTATGGCATAACATTTCTATTCGTAACTGGACCCCTTTGGTTGTCACTCTCACAGGATAGTGGAACATCGACGATATTCTACGCCCTTATGGTAAGCCGTCCTAATATGCACACATTTCCGTTTGATTCAGACAATTCGTCACACACAGAAAGAGTGGTAGCCTGAGAACCATACGGTCACTGGTATTCATCCATTCAGAGACAACTGGAAGCTGTTTCGAATGCTAGTGGTACCGTGCACCGTTTCAGACATGGTAAGGTATTGTGTTTCAGGTGTTTTCATACATTGTCCACCCCCTGTACTTTGTCTGGTCAGCTTTTTAGAGACTGTTATGCCACAACCCTACACCGACATTCTCAAAATGGTTCAAATGGCTCTGAGCACTATGGCACTTAACATCTGAGGTCATCAGTCCCCTAGACTTAGAACTAATTAAACCTAACTAACCTAGAGACATGACATACATCCATGCCTAAGGCAGGATTCGAACCTCCGACTGCAGCAATCGCGCGGTTCTGAAGCGCCTAGAACCGCTCGGCCACAGCGGCCGGCTCGTAGTATTCCATTGGCCTCATGGGTACTCTGCAAGGGTACATTTCAGCCAAGGAGCATGCGACTATTTTGGCTGATCAGATCCATCCCATGTTACAGTGTTTGTTCTGCAATGGTGTTGCTGCGTTCCTAGACAACATGGCCCCGGCCAGGACAGGTTTTGTGAGCTTGAGAATGAACTATTGCATCCTGCCTGACCACAACAGTCACCAGATTTCTACTTTAGTAAGGCTTTATGTCCACTTTGAAGAGAGTACTGTGTGATCACTATCCACCTCTATCATTGTTACCTGAACGTCCTACTGTTTTGGAGGTATGGTGATATAAACCATGAAAACCTTACAATACCTGTATATATATCCATTCCGATACGGGTGGAAGATGTTTTGAATAGCCAACGGGTTTCCTCCAATGTACACTACTGACCATTAAAATTGCTATACCCGAAGATGACGTGCTACAGACGCGAAATTTAAGCGACAGGAATAAGATGCTGTGATATGCAAATGATTAGCTTTTCAGAGCATTCACACAAGGTTGGCGCCGGTGACGACACCTACAACGTGCTGACATGAGGAAAGCTTCCAAACGATTTGTCATACACAAACGGCAGTTGACCGGCGTTGCCTTGTGACACGTTGTTGTGATGCCTCATGTAAGGAGGAGAAATGCGTACCATCACGTTTCCGACTTTGATAAAGGTCGGATTGTAGCCTATCGCGATCGCGGTTTATCGTATCGCGACATTGCTGCTCCTGTTGGTCGAGATCCAATGACTGTTAGCAGAATATAGAATCGGTGGGTTCAGGAGGGTAATACGGAACGCCGTGCTGGATCCCAACGGCCTCGTATCACTAGCAGTCGAGATGACAGGCATCTTATGCGCACGGCTGTAACGGATCGTGCAGCCACGTCTCTATCCCTGAGTCAACAGAAGGGGAAGTTTGCAAAAACAACAACGATCTGCACGAACAGTTCGACGCCGTTGGCAGCAGCACGGACTATCAGCTCGGAGACCGTGGCTGCGGTTACCCTTGACGTTGCATCACAGACAGGAGCGCCTGCGATAGTGCGCTCAACAACGAACCTGGGTGCACGAATGGCAAAACGTCATTTTTTCGGATGAATCCAGGTTCTGTGCCAGCCAGTGTGGCCGAGCGGTTCTAGGCGCTTCAGTCTGGAACTGTGCGACTGCTACGTTCGCAGGTTCGAATCCTGCCTCGGGCATGGATGTGTCTGATGTCCTTAGGTTACTTAGGTTTAAGTATTTCTAACTTCTACGGGACTCATGACCTCAGAAATTAAGTACCATAGTGCTCAGAGCCATTTGAATTAGTGATGGGGAGCTCGTGAATGAGTCGTTCAAATGAACGCTTCACTTCAGTGAAGTGTGAACTAACCACTCAATTTCAATGAACTGGTACTTCAAACTCTTCACAGATAGCACACTACACTTTTTTCTAGTTCACTCACTCTCTTCTCCTCTCCCTCTCCCACTACATCGGCGCTACGTTACTCATTCTCCCTTCACATCAGTCCTCCCTCTGTTGCCTGTTGACGAATCGCGCGGTGTTTGTGGGGAAAGATAGATTTACGTGGGGTTGGTGAGGTGAGGGGTGAGGGGAAGGCAGCGTGAGCTGCTAAGTGCAGTGCTGACATTACTCGTGACTATTTGTGTATTCATACTTCGCGTCTACGGGTAGCCTACCGTTGGCAGCGCTTGCAGACAAATGAATATTAAAGACACAAACGAAGAGGCTGGCTGTGTGAGCACGCACAGCTAACATGAAAATAAAAGGTTTGTCAATAACACTGAAAGAGGGATTTTACCTGAAATCGTACCAATGACTACAGGTGACAGTTTACGTTTTGAATCTGGAGGGTTATTATTCTCAACAAAAATAAAATCTACAGGAAAACTTGTGAATAATTACTTAACGTAGGTATATAGACTGTGACAGTTGTAAACATACTCATTCTATTTTGGATTAATCCGTGTTTGGCGACATCGCGGTGAACGCTCATTGGAAGCGTGCATTCGTCATCGCAATACTGGCATATCACCCAGCGTGATGGTATGGGGTGCCATTGGTTACACGTCTGGGTCACCTCTAGTTCACATTGATGGCACTTTGAACAGTGGATGTTACATTTCAGATGTGTTACGACCCGTGGCTCTAGACTTCATTCGATCCCTGCGAAACCCTATATTTCAGTAGGATAATACACGACCGCATTTTGCAGGTCCTGTACGGGCCTTTCTGGATACAGAAAATGTTCGACTGCTGCCCTGGCCAGCACATTCTCCACATCGCTCACCAATTGAAAAAGCCTGGACAATGGTGGCCTAGCAACTGGCTCGTCACAATACGCCAGTCACTACTCTTGATGAACTGTGGTATCGTGTTGAAGCTGCACGGGCAGCTGTACCTGTACACGCCATCCAAGCTCTGTTTGATTCAATGCCCAAGCGTATCGAGACCGTTATTACGGCCAGAGGTGGTTGTTCTGGGTACTGATTTCTCAGGATCTATGCACCCAAATTGCGTCGAAATGTAATCACATGTCAGTTCTAGTATAAATTATTTGTCCAATGGATTCCAGTTTATCATCTGCATTTCTTCTTGGTGTAGCAACTTTAATGGCCAGCAGTGTACTTGGCACAGTGTTTTTGGTGTCTCCATATTCTTGTCCATTCCTCCGTATTTTATGCTGTGAGCTTTCCAGAGGCTGTCATCTCACAAGCCTAAACTGGCCCATTTGTCGTGGGCGTCACACCCACCCATGCGGCGCATCAAACCAGCGGCTGGTGACCCCTTCAGCGGCACGTTTATGACTGGGAACCTGTCCAGGTGAGAGTTGCGAGTCAACATCCTCCAGCTTCCTGCACTGTGAGGCCGTGCCGCGTCACCGTTACCTAACTGCTGCGAGGAAGGAAAAAGAAAATGAGTAGCCCAGGCCAGGAGGGGAACGAGGTATTGCCTCTCCGTGCCGTCGCCCGCTTCAGCCAGCGCACCAGCTGACGAGTCTCGCCTCTGGCAGTGTGCCCAGTCCGACAGTCGTAGGTTTCCGCCCAGGGCAAACCGGTCGGCACTCCGTTCCACGCTGCCCCGTTTCAGGAAACTGGTCGTCCCGGGACCGGCCCGCTACACGGCAGCGACCAGATGCCGGGCAGTCAGCCAACCAGCTGGACCTGATTTACCCTGTTGACAACCCAATACGGTCACGTGTGTGTACGCCTTAGACCTACTACAGAGGGTTTTTTTCCCTTTGGGTGACCAGTGTTTTAAGTTGTTCAATGCGGCCTGCCACGAATTCCTCTCCTATGACAATGTCTACACCTCAGTATAGGACTTGCACACGATATCCTCAATTGTTTGCTGGACATATTCCAATGTCTGTCTTCCGTTACAACATCTCCTCTCTACTACTCCAAGAAACATGACAGCTATTCCCTAAGGGCTTACGTCCTATCATCTGGTCGCTTCTCCTAATCACGGTCTAACAATACCACCACTTGCAAAGTACCAGGTGATCAAAAAGTCAGTATAAATTTAAAAACTTAATAAACCACGGAATAATGTAGATAGAGAGGTAAAAATTGACACACAAGCTTGGAATGACATGGGGTTTTATTAGAACCAATAAAAAAAACGAAGTTCACAAAATGTCCGTCAGATGGCGGTGGACAGGAAAATGTCAGTGACTGCTCATGACAATCGTCTATAAAAGGAGCTGTAATCAGAGAGAGAATCAGATGCGCCAGCAGTCGCAGCATGTTGACGTTACCTGAAAAGGCGCTTATGTTGTTGTTGTGGTCTTCAGTCCTGAGACTGGTTTGATGCAGCTCTCCATGCTACTCTATCCTGTGCAAACTTCTTCATCTCCCAGTACCTACTGCAACCTACATCCTTCTGAATCTGTTTAGTGTATTCATCTCTTGGTCTCCCTCTACGATTTTTACCCTCCACGCTGCCCTCCAATACTAAATTGGTGTTCCCTTGATGCCTCAGAACATGTCCTACCAACCGATCCCTTCTTCTAGTCAAGTTGTGCCACAAAATCCTCTTCTCCCCTATTCTATTCAATACTTCCTCATTAGTTATGTGATCTACCCATCTAATCTTCAGCATTCTTCTGTAGCACCACATTTCGAAAGCTTCTATTCTCTTCTTGTCCAAACTATTTATCGTCCATGTTTCACTTCGATACATGGCTACACTCCATACAAATACTTTTAGAAATGACTTCCTGACACTTAAATCTATACTCGATGTTAACAAATTTCTCTTCTTCAGAAACGCTTTCCTTGCCATTGCCAGTCTACGTTTTATATCCTCTCTACTTCGATAATCATCAGTAATTTTGCTTCCCAAATAGCAAAACTCCTTTACTAATTTAAGTGTCTCATTTCCTAATCTAATTCCCTCAGCATCACCCGACTTAATTCGAAACATTCCATTATCCTCGTTTTGATTTTGTTGATGTTCATCTTATACCCTCCTTTCATGACACTGTCCATTCCGTTCAACTGCTCTTCCAAGTCCTTTGCTGTCTCTGACAGAATTACAATGTCGTCGGCGAACCTCAAAGTTTTTATTTCTTCTCCTTGGATTTTAATACCTACTCCGAACTTTTCTTTTGTTTCCTTCACTGCTTGCTCAATATACAGATTGAATAGCATCGGGGATAGGCTACAACCCTGTCTCACTCCCTTCCAAACCACTGCTTCCCTTTCGTGCCCCTCGACTCTTATAACTGCCGTCTGGTTTCTGTACAAATTGTAAATAGCCTTTCGCTCCCTGTATTTTACCCCTGCCACCTTCAGGCACTTATAGTGAAGCTGTATTATCAGAATGGGGAATGTGCTAGTTCAACGTTGCGATCCTGTCGCCATAGGAAAGGGATTCCACGGGTAAATGCCCGCTGACAAATGCAGCTGTGGCGAGAATGATTTCTAAGTTCGAAACCATGGGTTGAAACAGTTCAGGAAGATAAGGAGTCTGTAGCGGGTTTGTCTATGCACGGGGAAGTCAGCTCTCGTGCAGTCGTTTGGTTGGCACTTAGGGGTACCCTCCGATGCTATCCGTACAAAATCCATTGGCATAATGAACTATTATCTAGCGATTTAGTGAAGCGGAGGGCATTTGCGGTGTGGGCGTTTCAAAAGATGGCGGGAGATGACGATTGGTTGAGTAACGTGTTGTGGACCGACGAAGCTCATTTCACGCTCCCAAGTTCTGTCAACGCCCATAACTGCAGAATTTGGGCTACCGAAATTCCTAGACATGTCGTGAAAACTCCATTTCACGACGAGAAAGTCACGGTATGGGTTGGATTTACCACATCTACCGTTATCGGGCCTTTTTTCTTGGAGGAAATGCGTGATTCTGGTTTTGTAACTGCTACCTTGACGGGCGACAGGTACGCCGATATGTTGCAGAATCGCATCATCCCCAGCCTGGCTGATAAACACCTGCTGGAACGTACGATGTTTATGCAGGATGGCGCTCCACCCCATATTCCTAGACACGTGAAAGATCTCTTGCGCGCGTCGTTTGGTGATGATCGTGTGCTCAGCCGCCACTTTCGTCATGCTTGGCCTCCCAGGTCCCCAGACCTCAGCCCGTGCGATTATTGGCTTTGGTGTTACCTGAAGTCGCAAGTGTATCGTGATCGACCGACATCTCTAGGGGTGCTGAAAGACAATATCGGACGCCAATGCCTCACCATTACTCCGGACATGCTTTACAGTGCTGTTCACAACATTATTCCTCGACTACAGCTATTGTTGAGGAACGATGGTGGACATATTGAGCATTTCCTGTAAAGAAAATCGTTTTTGCTTTCTCTTACTTTGTTATGCTACTTATTGGTATTCTGATCAGATGAAGCGCCATCTGTCGGATATTTTTTGAACTTTTGTATTCTATTGGTTCTAATAAAACCCCATGTCGTTCCAAGCATGTGTGTCAATATGTACCTCTCTGTTTACATTAATCCTTGATTTATTCAATTCTCAAATTTATACTGACTTTTTGATCACCCGGTAGGTTAGAAATCAGATTAATAATGTTGCTCACGCTGCATATGTTCGCTTTATTGGGCAACAACAAAGTTATTGACTATGGATGGTATCGTCAGAACGGAAATAATGAAGTCACTGTAAAAAAGTCATTAATTTTGGCACTTATCTCGAATGGATTCCCTCGTAGATTTCGTCGAAGTTGTTATGGCTCATCTTGTTGATTCTAGGGTGATTCCACTTTCACTGCTAGTACGTCCAGATCTGTATTTTTGCAATATTTGAAGACCTAACAAATGCGTTTTTCAGGAAATTCTTAATGGTCAAACAGTCCCAGATCAGAACAATGGTATGGTAGAAATAATTTTTGACTTGGTGTTCACGATCCACATATTTATTAAACTTCTTTTAAATTCACATATACTTCTTCTTAATTGCCACATCATCAAGAAAACAAATTGTTCAAACGGCTCTGAGCACTATGGGACTTAACTGCTGAGGTCATCAGATCCCTAGAACTTAGAACTACTTAAACCTAACTAACCTAAAGACATCACACACATCCACGCCCGAGGCAGGATTCGAACCTGCGACCGTAGCGGTCGCGCGGTTGCAGACTGTAGCGCCTAGAACCGCTCGGCCAACCCAGCCGGCATCAAGAAAACAGTTTTGTATCAATCTTCATATATTTAATTTCCACTTTAACCAGATACAAGACTTGACTGTTCTTTTACAAAGCGAAATAACAACTTAACTTATGCAATTTGTTTTCTTGATGATGTGGCAATTAAGAAGAAGTATATGTGAATTTACAAGAAGTTTAATAAAAATGTGGATCGTGAACACCAAGTCAAAGTGAAACAAAGACTGCTCTGTGCGCATTCGCGCCAAAACGGTTACAAGTAAGTCGAAGATTATGATAGTCTCACAGAAATGAATACACACAAGAACCATATCACCGTAATATATCGATACATCGGAGTACCTATACACTAATAAAACCAAATGTGAGTATTGTCACAAAAACATGTCTGTTACTTCGCAGAAAAGTAGTACGATATTACTGGTATCGAGAACTGGGGTTGGAGTGCCGTAATGGTCACGTAAATACAGAACCATTACAACGGTTTTCTACAAATTCGTTTCCTCGCAATTTTGCGCAGAACCTAATTCTTTACCTTATCAATCCATATAATTTTGAAAGTCCTTCTGTAGCACTGTATCTCAAAATGTTCGACCCACTTCGTTTCTCGCTTTCCCACAGTTTATGATTCACTTATATACAATCCTGTACTCCAAAAGCAACGGGTGTCAGGGGAATAAGGACGAATTTGAATTTTGCACAGTTTTGTCATATTACGATTGGCAGCCGTGGTTTTTTCATGTTTGACATCTGCGATCCTTCCCATTAGTTTTGTGTTGTGAGTGGTGTTGTTTTGTTTTCGTCGTGGGTCAGATAACAGGTGACCGACATATCCAAGTGATGAAAAGTTATTGCAAAAACTGTGAGAGTCTCACGGCAACCGTTGGTGAATTGGGTGTGACACTCGAATGTAGTGCTGCTCCAACCGAATCATCAGTCCGGAGGTTGATTCGGAAGCTTGAGACCACGTGTTCTATTTCAAACTTTAAGAAAACAGGAGGACAGCGTTCTGTTCGAACACAAGAAAACATTGCTGTTGTGCTTGACAATGCGACCGTAAGGCCCAGAAAATTGGTTCGCCGACGAGCTCGACAACTGAATTCATCACCGAGTTCACTGCACAAAATCCTTTCTAAAGATCTGAAAATGCAGGCGTACAAAATACAACTTTAGAAGATTTGATGCCTGCCGATCATGGAAACAGACATCGATTTACTCAGTGGGTCTTGGCTATACAGGCGGAGAACGAGAACTTCACAAAAAAGAATAATTTTTTCAGATGAGGCGCACTTCCACCTCAGTGAGTAATGTTTTTAAGTAGAAATGCAGAAATACGGGCAATGAAAATACGCGAATGACTGGAAGATGAGATGCAGCCACAACGCTCATCTGTGTGGTGTGGGTTCTGAGCCGTACTTTTTTGAAAATTACGATGGAGCTGCCGTTACCGAAACATGCTTTTTGATAGGTTTGCGGCCGGGGTGGCCGACCGGTTCTAGGCGCTACAGTCTGCAACCGCGCGACCGCTACGGTCGCAGGTTCGAATCCTGCCTCGGGCATGGAAGTGTATGATATCCTTAGGTTAGTTAGGTTTAATTAGTTCTAAGTTCTAGGCGACTGATGACCTTAGAAGTTAAGTCCCATAGTGCTCAGAGTCATTTGAGCCATTTTGATAGGTTTCTCCCTATTATTCATGAAATCGATGGTCTTTGGTTTCAAAAAGATGGTGCGACATGTCAGACACCACGTGAAACGACTGCTCTGCCGAATGAAAAATTTTCTCGAAAAATTATCTCTCTGCGTGGCAACCAGGAATGACCTGCCACATTATGCGGTCTTACGTCTTGTCACTTTTTTTGTGGGGATTTATGAAATCAAATGTGTACGTGAACAAGCCACAAACAAAACACCAATTGAAGGATGAAATTAAAAGGGTTATTAACATCGCACCACAAGACGTTCGTCAAAGTGTCGTCGAGAACTTCAGTGAACGGATTGTTCGTTGCCGCGCGGTCGTGTGTAGTCATATGGAAGATATAATTTTTCGTACATAAATGGCAGAAGTCACTTAATGTGCTTGTAAAAAATACTACATTTTTAATTAATTTTGTATGTTCTATAGTACTTTAATATTCGTCCCTACTTCCTGTACACCCTTTGCATTCTGAGAAATTTCTTCCTCAATTTAAGGCCTGGGTTTGGACAAGGCTGCCCTTTCTTGCCTAAGCTAGTCTGCTCTTTATGTCCACCTTAGTTCGTCCATAACGTGTTGTTTTGCTCCCACGGTAGCAAAATTACTTCATTTTTTCTACTATGAGTTCCCCAGTTTCGATGCTGACTATCTAACTAATCCAATTTCTGCTACTTTTCATAATTCTCTGCCGGCCGCTGTGCCCGAGCGGTTCTAGGCCGGAACTGCGCTGCTGCTACGGTGGCAAGTTCTAATCCTGCCTCGGGTGTCGATGTGTGTGATGTCTTTAGGTTAGTTAGGTTTAAGTAGTTCTAAGTTCTAGGGCACTGATGACCTCAGATGTTAAGTCCCATAGTGCTCAGAGCCATTTGAAACATTTCATAACTTTCGTCTTTGTTCAGATTACTCTCAGTTCGTAATGTCTGCTGATTAGCCTCTTCATACAACTCGAGAGCTCCTGTGATTCTTCTTCACTTTCGTTTATGATAGGAATTTGATCAGCATTTACATCCTCTCCTCTCAAATTTTAATCCCACTCTTGAACATTTCCTTCATTGCTTTTCCCGTGTGCAGCTTGAACAGTAGCGGTGATACGCTACACCCTATCTTATACGCTTTCCAATTCAAGCACTTCGGTCTTGGTCTTTCATGCCTTTCTCTTTGTTTTTTTTTATTGCAGTTATACTTCAGGTTGCACCTTACAAGTCTTTCTATATACAAGATGTTACAAAACGATACTGGCGAACTTGTAGAAGGTGCCTTGAGGAACAAATTGTGGATACGAACCCGTGTCCAGAAACATCAACAATGATTCAAATGGCTCTGAGCACTACGGGACTTAACATCTGAGGTCATCAGTCCCCTGGCTTAGAACTACACTACTGGCCATTAAAATTGCTACACCACGAAGATGACGTGCTACAGACGCGCAATTTAACCAACAGGAAGAAGATGCTGTGATATGCAAATGATTAGCTTTTCAGAGCATTCACACAAGGTTGACGCCGGTGGCGACACCTACAACGTGCTAACATAAGGAAAGTTTCCAACCGATTTCTCATACACAAACAGCAGTTGACCGGCGTTGCCCGGTGAAACGTTGTTGCGATGCCTCGTGTAAGGAGGAGAAATGCGTACCATCACGTTTCCGACTTTGATAAAGGTCGGATTGTAGCCTATCGCGATTGCGGTTTATTGTATCGCGACATTGCTGCTCGCCTTGGTCGAGATCCAATAACTGTTACCAGAATATGGAATCGGTGGGTTCAGGAGGGTAATACGAAACGCCGTGCTGGATTCCAATGGCCTCGTGTCACTAGCAGTCGAGATGACAGGCATCTTATCCGCATGGCTGTAACGGATCGTGCAGCCACGTCTCGATCCCTGAGTCACCAGAGGGGGACGATTGCAAGACAACAACCATCTGCACGAACAGTTCGACGACGTTTGCAGCAGCACGGACTATCACCTCGGAGACCACGGCTGCGGTTACCCTTGACGCTGCGTCACAGACAGGAGCGGCTGCGGTGGTGTACTCGACGACGAACCAGGGTGCACGAATGGCAAAACGTCATTTTTTCGGATGAATCCAGGTTCTGTTTACAGCATCGTGATGGTCGCATCCGTATTTGCCAACATCGCGGTGAAAGCACATTGGCAGCGTGTATTCGTCATCACCATACTGGCCTATCACCCGACGTGATGGTACGGGATGCCATTGATTACACGTCTCGGTCACCTCTTGTTCGCATTGACGGCACTTTGAACAGTGGACGTTACATTTCAGATGTGTTACGACCCGTGGCTCTACCCTTCGTTCGATCCCTGCGAAACCCTACCCTGATAGTCCATGCTGCTGCAAACGTCGTCGAACTGTTCGTGCAGATGGTTGTTGTCCGCAAACGTCCCCATCTGTTGACTCAGGGATCGAGACGTGACTGCACGATCCGTTACAGCCGTGCGGATAAGATGCCTGTCATCTCGACTGCTAGTGATACGAGGCCGTTGGGATCCAGCACGGCGATCCGTATTATCCCCCTGAACCCACCGATTGCATATTCTGCTAAAAGTCATTGGATCTCTACCGATGCGAGCACCAATGTCGCGATACAATAAACCGCAATTGCGATAGGCTACAATCCGATCTTTATCAAAGTCGGAAACGTGATGGTACGCATTTCTCCTCCTTACATGAGGCATCACAACAACGTTTCACCAGGCAACGCCGGCTACTGCTGTTTGTGTATGAGACATTGGTTGGAAACTTTCCTTATGTTAGCACGTTGTAGGTGTCGCCACCGGCGCCAACCTTGTGTGAATGCTCTGAAAAGCTAATCATTTGTATATCACAGCATCTTCTTCCTGTTGGTTAAATTGCGCGTCTGTAGCACGTCATCTTCGTGGTGTAGCAATTTTAATGGCCAGTAGTGTATACATGAGAATAAGTATGGCAGTAGGGTTCAAGCAGGACAGCTAACATTCTTCAAGAGAGCGCAGGTGTCTAGGAGAGGGGATGTAATTTGAAAATAATAAGTTGGTGATGAGTTAGATGTAGTTGCTGTTGATGGACAAACTCTTGAACCAACTCCAAGCTTGTGGCTAAACCATTTATCCTGAAAATCTTTTCTTTCACAAATGCTAGTCCCATAAGGTATACACGAGAACTTCTGTTAAGTGCGGAAAAGTAGAGATCAGCCGTTGGCAGGAATAAAGCTGTGTAGGCGGTTCGTGATTCGTCCTTGGATAGCTTAATCAAAAGATCACTTTCTCGCGAGAGGCAAAGGTCCTGGGTTCGAATCCCGGTCCCACCACGGTTCTCATTTGGCAGGAAGTTTCTAAGTAGCAGTCACTTCGCTGCAGAGAGCAAATTCATGCTGGAATTACGGAATACCTAAATACGGGGAAAGCTGGAGTCACATATGAAGCGAACTGGAGATGGGAGTATTCATGTC
Source organism: Schistocerca cancellata (assembly GCF_023864275.1). Lineage (NCBI taxonomy): Eukaryota > Metazoa > Arthropoda > Insecta > Orthoptera > Acrididae > Schistocerca > Schistocerca cancellata. The sequence continues at coordinate 24,111,675 of NC_064637.1, read as the reverse complement.
CTGAAGTACACCATGAAAAATAGGAGAGATCTACTTAGATCAAGGAAAAGATCTTTGTGATGGGTAAACAGAAAAAAATCTCATCCAAATATGCAAGACGTGACGATGGCGACGCCTGCATCTTTTGCGAAAGGCAGACACTGACAAATCGTATGACGACTGGCCACCGTGATGTTGGATGGCGCCCGCTGGCATTGTGGGAGCGTGACGCGGTAACAAGAGTACGTAAGCGGAGCAGACACGGACGGGCGATCAGCCTAGCCAAGATATGGGCTGCTAATTGGTAAATCCATGAGGTAAGTCACTTTGACAAAGCGCAGATTATTAAACAAAGGTTTGCATCACCCCGGTTCCCAGAACTCCCGAAGATAGACGTTGACTGTGGATATTGTATCACAGACACAGTCCCTTTGACTGTTCAGAGATGTCACTAAACCCGCCAAATGGTGTAAAGAACCACGTATGAGAAGCGCCTATTAGACGGAGGGGGTCTGACAGCCAATCAGTTCAAATGGCTCTGAGCACTATGGGGCTTAACATCTTAGGTCATCAGTCCCCTAGAACTTAGAACTACTTAAACCTAACTAACCGAAGGACATCGCACACATCCATGACCGAGGCAGGATTCGAACCGTAGCAGTCCCGCGGTTCCGGACTGAAGCGCCTAGAACAGCAGCCAATCAGTTCCAGTCATTCCACCAGGAAGGAGGTACACGGCTCGGGTTGTCTGTAGTTCAATATGGCGGTCAATACCGCGGTTATCGCGCCCGCATTTTTACTTTGTGCCAGGAAGGGCTCTCAATAAGGGATGTGTCCAGGCGTCTCGGAGTGAAGCAAAGCGATGTTGTTTGGACATGGAGGAGATACAGAGAGACAGGAACTGTCGATGACATGCCTCGCGCAGGCCGCTCAAGGACTACTACTATGGTGGATGACCGCTACCCACGAATTATGGCTCGGAGGAACCCTGACAGCAACGCCACCATGTTGAATAATGCTCTTCGTGCAGCCACAGGACGTCGTGTTATGACTCAAACCGTGCGCAATATGCTGCATGATGCGCAACTTCACTCCCGACGCACATGGCGAGGTCCATCTTTGAAGCCAAGACACCATGCAGCGCGGTACAGATGGGCCCAACAACATGCCGAATGGACTGCTCAGGATCGGCATCACGTTCTCTTCACCGATGAATGTCCCATATTCCTTCAACCAGACATTCGTCGGAAACATGTTTGGAGGCAACCCGGTCAGACTGAACGCCTTAGACAGCAAGAGGGTGCAGCAAGGTGGAGGTTCCGCGCTGTTTTGGGGTGGCATTATGTGGAGCCGACGTACGCCGCTGGTGGTCATGGAAGGCGCCGTAACGGCTGTACGTTACTAGAATGCATTCCTCTGACCGATAGTGCAACCATATCGGCAGCATATTGGCGAGGCATTCGTGTTCATGGACGAAATTTCGCACCCCCATCGTGCACATCTTGTGAATGCCTTTCTTCAGGATAACGACATCGCTCGACTAGAATCGCCAGCATGTTCTCCAGACATGAACCCTATCGAACACACCTCGGATGGATTGAATAGGGATGTTTATGGACGATGTGACCCACTAACGACTTCGCCGAATCGCCGTTGCGAAGTGGGACAATCAGGCCCAACAGTGCCTGGATGAAGTTGTGGATAGCATGCCACGACGAATTCAGGCATGCATCAATGCAAGAGGACGTGGTAATGGGGATTAGAGGTACCAGTGTGTACAGCAATCTCGACCACCAATTCTGAAGGTATCGTTGTACGGTGATACCACACGCAGTGTGTGGTTTTCATGAGCAATAAAAAGGGCGGAAATGATGTTTATGTTGATTTCTATTCCATTTTCTGTAGAGGCTCTGGAACTCTCGGAACCGAGGTGACGCAAAACTTGTTCTGATGTGTGTATTACGCATAACCTGTGCACGAGTATCTCGAAAACGGCGAAGCCTGTCGAACGTCCACGGGCTACTGTCGTGGGCATCTACGGAGAGAGGTACAGCGACAGCGAAACTACCACTAGACGCTAAGTGGATGGACGCCCACCACTTCACAGAAAGTGAAGCTCGGAGGCTCGTTTGCTGTGTAAAGTAGAATAGATGGTGATCTGAGGTCTCTCTGGCGAAAGACCACAGTGCTGGCCCACGCAGAAGTGTTTTGGATCAAATCGTTTATCGTACATCGTTGAGCACAGACCTCGGCAGCAGATCACCGCTACGTGTTCACATGTTGACCCAACCACATCATCAATTACGACTGCAATGGGCATAAGACCATCGGCATTCAACACTAGATCAATGGAATAGTGTCGGCTCTTCAGGTGAATCACATCTCTGCTACATCAGGCCGATGGTGGACTCCAGAGACGCCGCCATCGAGGTGAACGGCGGCTCTAGCCGTGCAGCGCGCCACGGACGCAGGCTGGTGGGATTTGTACGAGGTGCATTCAAGTTCTAAGGCCTCCGATTTTTTTTTCTAATTAACTACTCACCCGAAATCGATGAAACTGGCGTTACTTCTCGACGTAATCGCCCTGCAGACGTACACATTTTTCACAACGCTGACGCCATGATTCCCTGGCAGCGGCGAAGGCTTCTCTAGGAGTCTGTATTGACCACTGGAAAATCGCTGAGGCAATAGCAGCACGGCTGGTGAATGTGCGGCCACGGAGAGAGTCTTTCATTGTTGGAAAAAGCCAAAAGCCACTAGGAGCCAGGTCAGGTGAATAGGGAGCACGAGGAATCACTTCAAAGTTGTTATCACGAAGAAACTGTTGCGTAACGTTAGCTCGATGTGCGGGTACGTTGTCTCGGTGAAACAGCACACGCGCAGTCCTTCCCGGACGTTTTTGTTGCAGTGCAGGAAGGAATTTGTTCAAAACATTTTCGTAGGATGCACCTGTTACCGTAGTGCCCTTTGGAACGCAATGGGTAAGGATTACGCCCTCACTGTCCCAGAACATGGACACCATCATTTTTTCAGCACTGGCAGTTACCCGCAATTTTTTTGGTGGCGGTGAATCTGTGTGCTTCCATTGAGCTGAATGGCGCTTTGTTTCTGGATTGAAAAATGGCATCCACGTCTCATCCATTGTCACAACCGACTAAAAGAAAGTCCCATTCACGCTGTCGTTGCGCGTCAACATTGCTCGGCAACATGCCACATGGGCAGCCGTGTGGTCGTCCGTCAGCATTCGTGCCACCAACCTGGATGCCACTTTTCGCATTTTCAGGTGGTCATGCACGATTGTGTGCACAGAACCCACAGAAATGCCAACTCTGGAGGCGATCTGTTCAACAGTCATTCGGCGATCCCCCAAAACAATTCTCTCCACTTTCTCGATCATGTCGTCAGACCGACTTGTGCGAGCCTGAGATTGTTTCAGTTTGTTGTCACACGATGTTCTCCCTTCATTGAACTGTCGCACCTACGAACGCACTTTTGACACATCCGTAACTCCATCACCACATATCTCCTTCAACTGTCGATGAATTTCAATAGGTTTCACACCACGCAAATTCAAAAAACGAATGATTGCACGCTGTTCAAGTAAGGAAAATGTCGCCATTTTAAGTATTTAAAACAGTTCTCATTCTCGCCGCTGGCGGTAAAATTCCATCTGCCATACGGTGCTGCCATCTCTGGGACGTTGACAATGAACGCGGCCTCATTTTAAAACAATGTGCATGTTTCTATCTCTTTCCAGTCCGGAGAAAAAAAAATCGGAGGCCTTAGAAATTGAATGCACCTCGTATTATGCTATGGGAGAAATTTCTCCTGCGCTTCATGGGACCTGTGTTAGTAACCGAAGACACGCTGACAGCTGCAAAGCACGTGCATCCCTTCACACTTGATGTCCTCCCCGATAGCGATGGCATCTTTCAGCAGCACAGTTGCCGGTGTCTCAGAATCAGAATCGTGCTACAGTGATTTGAGGAGCATTATAGTCAATATATGTAAATTGTATGGAAGCCATTTGGGTTGCTATCGGGCGCAGTCACCGTACGCAGATCGGCAGCCCGTTATTTACGCTAATTCCGATGGTTGCAACTTTAATAGTGGCAACTATATACAGGACTATTACAAATGATTGAAGCGATTTCATAAATTCACTGTAGCTCCAGTCATTGACATATGGTCACGACACACTACAGGTACGTAGAAAAACTCATAAAGTTTTGTTCGGCTGAAGCCGCACTTCAGGTTTCTGCCGCCAGAGCGCTCGAGAGCGCAGTGAGACAAAATGGCGACAGGAGCCGAGAAAGCGTATGTCGTGCTTGAAATGCACTCACATCAGTCAGTCATAACAGTGCAACGACACTTCAGGGCGAAGTTCAACAAAGATCCACCAACTGCTGACTCCATTCGGCGATGGTATGCGCAGTTTGAAGCTTCTGGATGCCTCTGTAAGGGGAAATCGACGGGTCGGCCTGCAGTGAGCGAAGAAACGGTTGAACGCGTGCGGGCAAGTTTCACGCGTAGCCCGCGGAAGTCGACGAATAAAGCAAGCAGGGAGCTAAACGTACCACAGCCGACGGTTTGGAAAATCTTACGGAAAAGGCTAAAGCAGAAGCCTTACCGTTTCGAACTCATTGGTGGGGACATGCTGCGCCGAGTGTGGGAGGAACTTGATTATCGGCTTGATGTCTGCCGAATGACTAAAGGGGCACATATCGAACATTTGTGAATGCCTAAAAAACTTTTTGAGTTTTTGTATGTGTGTGCAAAGCATTGTGAAAATATCTCAAATAATGAAGTTATTGTAGAGCTGTGAAATCACTTCAATCATTAGTAATAACCCTGTATTTACAACTCGTACTAAATAACTACTTGATTCGAAGTTTTACTGACCATCAGAGTAGTCACCAGCATTGTGAATGCCCCTTGCCAGCGATGTGGAAGTCTTAGCAGTGCCAGTTGTGTTAACAGTTCGAGCGGCGCGGTCTATTTGTAGCAGTTCTGAAGTGAATGCCGTGAAGCGTTTCCTTCAGTTTAGAAACAGAGTTGAACTCACGAGAGCATAAGTCAGGGGAGTCCAGTAGGTGATATGGCACTTAGCAGCTCCATCAGTCAAACAAATCAGTTCTTGCACTGTACGTGCTTGAGCATTGTCCTGCAAAATGATGGTCAGGTCCTGCAGACAGTGTCATCACTTCTGTCTCTAGGCTGGTCGTAGTTTGTGTTGCAAAAATGAACAGCATACAGAAAGAAGTGATGACACTTTCTGCAAGATCTAACCATCATTTTGCAGGACAATGCTCAAGCACGTACAGTGCAAGCTGTTTCTGATTTGTTTGACTGATGGGGATGCTAAGTGCTATATCACCCACTGCACTCCCCTGATTTAAGCCCTCGTGAGTTCAATTCGAATTCTAAACTGAAGGAAACACTTCACGGCATTCGCTTCAGAACTGCTACAAATTCGTCGGGCAATAGACCGCGCCGCTCCATCTGTCAACACGACTTCCACATCGCTGCCAACGCATTATACACAATGCTGGTAACTAGTCTGAAGGTCAGTGAAACTTTGAAACACGTATCTGTTTTGTACGAGCTGTAAATAAATAGTTGCGACTATTAAAGTTCCAGCCCTCGTACATGACCTGTACGTCGGTATGTAAGGCCACATACCTCCAAAAACCTACCAGCAAACTGTCGGATCCCCGATACGCACTATCAGTGATGTATTTCGTTCCAAAGACGGACGTACAAGCCATTCAGCAGGTGGTAATAATGTTGTCGCTCATCAGTGTAAGTAAAGCATTGTTCTCCATTATTTTCGAAGCAAAAATCTGCTTCCGTCCCGGTAGATAATGAAGTATTTGTTCTGGAAACAAAGTTCTGCAGGTACACTTTGCTTTTGTTTTATTGCAAATAACCGGGATTCGAACCACCACCCACAACAGAAGCGGGGTGTTATCAAGACGTTAGCGGACAGAGCTAGAAATATTTGTGAACCTGAGTTGCTCGACGCTGAGATGGAACATCTCAACAATGCACTAATGAAGAACGGATATTCGTCTGCCGAAATAAAACGTGCGTTGAGGCAGCCACGCAGAAATCATACTGACGTACAGGCTACTGCAAAATCTAAGGTTTTCCTGCCGTTTGTTAAAAATGTAACAGAAGGAATAGGGAGGATCTTGACGAAGCGGAATATTACCGTAATTTACAAGCCCACCGGGAAGATACAGGAATACCTTAAGCCTGCCAAGGACGCTCGCAAACCATTGGAAATATCTGGAGTGTATAGTATCTCATGCAGCTGTGGTGATGTTTATGCGCGTACCACTAAAAGAACTGTTTCTAAACGTTTGGAAGAGTACAAGGGAAATTGTAGAAGAGGAGAAACGGAACGATCAGCTGTTGCGGAGCATGCTTTCCAGCCAGGGAACCACAATATTCGTTTCGAGGAGACGCAAGTACTAGCGGCCACGAGCGGATATTACGAAAGGCTCTACAGGGAGGAAATCGAAATCGCTAAACACCCAAATAATTTCAACCGAAAGGAGGAGGGCGTCAAATTAAACGGTATATGGATGCCGGTGTTAAAGAAGATGTGTACCACCCGTCCACTACTGGGTGATGGCAACGGCGATCAACGGCGACGGACAGCGGCCAATTGCACTGACGTTTTCAAAACACGTGACGTCACGCTGCGGCGCGGGGGCGCGCGGACACGGAATTTAGCGGCAGTCAGTGGCGAGGCAGTGGGTGTGTTGGACCTTCCATTGAGCTACGGACCCCCTTGAAGATGTCTTCCGCAGTCGGAGACGAAACGTTGGGAATCGCCACAGAATACATCAACCGACCACGGCATAACAGCCCGGATAATTATAATGGACATGATATTTCCGGCCGTGATAGTCTACATTTTAGTATATGACATGTGATTACAATTTCACGCAATTTGGGTGTATAGATCCTTAGAAATCAGTAACCAGAACAACCACCTCTGGTCGTAATAACGGCCTTGATACGCCTGGGCATTGAGTCAAACAGAGATTGGATTATGTGTACAGGTACAGCTGCCCATGCAGCTTCAACACGATACCACACTTCATCAAGAGTAGTGACTGGCGTATTATGACTGGCCAGGTGCTCGGCCACCATTGACCAGACGTTTTCAGTTGGTGAGGGATCTGGAGAATGTCCTGGCCAGGGCAGCATTCGAACATTTTCTGTAACCAGAAAGGCCCGTACAGGACCTGCAACATGCGGTCGTGCATTATCCTGCTGAAATGGAGGGTTTCGCAGGGATCGAATGAAGGGTAGAGCCACGGGTCGTAAAACATCTGAAATGTAACGTCCACTGTTCAAAGTGCCGTCAACGCGAACACGAGGTGACCGAGACGTGTAACCAATGGCACCCCATACCATCACGCCGGGTGATGACGAATACACGCTTCCAATGTGCGTTGACAGCGATGGCGCCAAACACGGATGTGACCATCGCGATGCTGTAAACAGAACCTGGATTCATCCGGAAAAATGACGTTTTGCCATTCGTGCACCCAGATTCTTCGTCGAGTACACCATCGCAGGCGCTCCTGTCTGTGATGCAGCGTCAAGGGTAACCGCAGCCACGGTCTCCGAGCTGATAGTCCATGCTGCTGCAAACGTCGTCGAACTGTTAGTACAGATGGTTGTTGTCTTGCAAACGTCCCCATCTGTTCCCTCGAGGATCGAGACGTGGCTGCACGATCCGTTACAGCCGTGCGGATAAGTTGCCTGTCATCTCGACTGCTAGTGATACTAGGCCGTTGGGATCCAGCACGGCGTTCCGTATTACCCTCCTGAACCCACCGATTCCATATTCTGCTTACAGTCATTGGATCTCGACCAACGCGAGAACCAATGTTGCGATACCATAAACTGCAATCGCGACAGGCTACAATACGACGTTTATCAAGGTCGGTAACGTGATAGTACGCATTTCTCCTTCTTACACGAGGCAGCACAACAACATTTCACCAGGCAACGCTGGTCAATTGCTGTTTGTGTATGAGAAATCGGTTGGAAACATTCCTCATGTCAGCACGTTGTAGGTGTCGCCACCGGCGCCAACCTTGTGTGAATGCTCTGAAAAGCTAATAATTTGCATATCACAGCATATTCTTGCTGTCGGTTAAATTTCGCGTCTGTAGCACGTCATCTTCGTGGTGTAGCAATTTTAATGGCCAGCAGTGTAATACAGTGTATATAAGCGGGACCCTAAGCCTCAGTTACAAAAGGGATCTCCACAACATCAAAAAAGTTGAAAGGAAAATCTTTCACAAAATTCTGGGCCCATAGGGCACAGACGCAGGATGTCGGCTACATTCAAACACGACAATAGAAAAATACTCCAACATGGAAACAGGCTTCCGCAAACGACGACTGAAGTTCTATGGACACATCATGAGACCCGATGACAACAGATTAAGAAAGAAAAATCTAATGTCCTCACAGAAACTAAAAACGACAAGAGTCTGTCTCGTATCCCGCCTGGAAGGCGGCAGGTGGGTCTGCTCCTGTAACCTGAATGGGTAGGCCGAATGTAGGAAGCTAGGGGGAGCAGGTGAGGCAGAGCACTGGGTACTGCAATTAACTTAGCAGAACCTTTAATAGAGAATATTAGTCACCGATATACGTAACTTTGCACGGAAGAGCACGTACATCTACATCTACATCTACATTTATACTCCGGAAGCCACCCAACGGTGTGTGGCGGAGGGCACTTTACGTGCCACTGTCATTACCTCCCTTTCCTGTTCCAGTCGCGTATGGTTCGCGGGAAGAACGACTGTCTGAAAGCCTCCGTGCGCGCTCTAATCTCTCTAATTTTACATTCGTGATCTCCTCGGGAGGTGTAAGTAGGGGGAAGCAATATATTCGATACCTCATCCAGAAACGCACCCTCTCGAAACCTGGACTGCAAGCTACACCGCGATGCAGAGCGCCTCTCTTGCAGAGTCTGCCACTTGAGTTTGCTAAACTTCTCCGTAACGCTATCACGGTTACCAAATAACCAAATAACCAAATCTACATTGGCCAGGAGTTACAAAGGCAAAATCTGTAGTAGCGCTCGCCCACTATGAAATACAAACAATGTTACTTGGTCGTCTACTCGGAATCAAATGGGCTGAATCTGGAGCGGCGCTCGTAGAGCTGCACAGCACCTGCTAGGGGGCGCTGTCGTCGGTGTCGGTCTCATAGTGCCAAGCTACGAACTACGAACTACACCTACACCGTGACATCGTAGCTATCGATACCACAGTCTGGATCAAATAAATCTAAAAAATGCCAACATTACATCCGCAGATATCGCAGATCGAAAAATCTTCAGAAAGTAGATTCTCTGCCGAGAAGTTGCACCAGAAGAAAAATCCAAAAGATCTACGATAAAACGGACGGAAGAACACCGAGCTAAACATGTTGTTCTTGTGCTCTTCAGTCCAGGGACTGCTTTGATTGAGCTCTCCATGCCGCTCTATCATGTGCAAGCTTCTTCATCTCCCAGTACCTACTGCAGCTTACATCCTTCTCAATCTGCTTAGTGTATTTATCTCTTGGTCTCCCTCTAAGATTTTTACCCTCCACGCTGCCCTCCAATACTAAATTTGTTATCCCTTGATGCCTCAGAATATGCCCTACCAACCGGTCCCTTCTACTAGTCAACTTGTGCCACAATTTTCTCTTCTCCCCAATTCTATTCAATACCTCCTCATTAGTTATGTGATCTACCCATTTAATCTTCAGCATTCTTCTGTAGCATCAGAATTCGAAAGCTTCTATTCTCTTCTTGTCCGAAATATTTATCTTCCACGTTTCACTTCTATACACGGCTACACTCCATACAAATACTTTCAGAAACGACTTCGTAACACTCAAATCTATACTCGATCTTAACAAATTTCTCCTCTTCAGAAACGCTTTCGTTGCCATTGCCAGTCTATATTGTATATCCTCTCTATTTCGACCATCATCAGTTATTTTGCTCCCCAACTAGCAAAACTCCTTTACTACTTTAAGTGTCTCATTTCCTAATCTAATTCCCTCAGCATCACCCGACTTAACTCGACCACATTCCATTATCCTTGTCTTGCTTTTGTGATGTTCATCTTACATCCTCCTATCAAGACATTGTCCTTTCCGTTCAACTGCTCTTAAGGTCCTTTGCTGTCTCTGACAGAATTACGATGTCATCGGCGAACCTCAAAGTTTTTATTTCTTCTCCACGGATTTTAATTCCTACTCACAATGATCTTTTTGTGTCCTTTACTGCTTGCTCAGTATACAGATTGAATAACATCGGGGATAGGCTACAACCCTGTCTCACTCCCTTCCCAACCACTGTTTCCCTTTCATGCCCCTCGACTCTTATAACTGCCATCTGGTTTCTGTACAAACTGTAAATAGCCTTTCGCTCCCTGTATTTTACCTCTGCCACCTTCAGAATTTGAGAGTATTGCAGTCAACATTGTCAAAACCTTGCTCTAAGTCTAGAAATGCTAGAAACATAGGTTTGCCTTTCCTTAATCTCTTTTCTAAGATAAGTCGTAGGGTCAGTATTGCTTCGCGTGTTCCAATATTTCTACAGAATGCAAACTGATGTTCCCCGAGGTTGGCTTCTACCAGTTTTTCCATTCGTCTGTAAAGAATTCGCGTTAGTATTTTGCAGCCGTGGCTTCTTAAACTGATAGTTCGGTAATTTTCAGATGGTTCAGATGGCTCTGAGCACTATGGGACTCAACATCTTAGGTCATAAGTCCCCTAGAACTTAGAACTACTTAAACCTAACTAACCTAAGGACATCACACACACCCATGCCCGAGGCAGGATTCGAACCTGCGACCGTAGCAGTCCCGCGGTTCCGGACTGCAGCGCCAGAACCGCTAGACCACCGCGGCCGGCGGTAATTTTCACATCTGTGAACACCTGCTTTCTTTGGCATTGGAATTATTATATTCTTCTTGACGTCTGAGGGAATTTCGCCTGTCTCATACATCTTGTTCACCAGAAGGTAGACTTTTGTCAGGACTGGCTCTCCCAAGGCTGTCAGAAGTTCCAATGGAATGTTGTCTACTCCCGGGGCCTTGTTTCGACTCAGGTCCTTCAGTGCTCTGTCAAACTCTTCACGCAGTATCATATCTCCCATTTCATCTTCATCTACCTCCTCTTCCATTTCCATAATATTGTCCTCAAGAACATCGCCCCTGTATAGACCCTCTATACACTCCTTCCACCTTTCTGCTTTCCCTTCTTTGCTTAGAACTGACTTTCCATCTGAGCTCTTGTTATTCATGCAAGTGGTTCTTTTTTCTCCAAACAGAACATAGAGAGGTTGAAACTATTCTGGATGGACAAGAAAAATAGCACTGATGGATCGTGGTTCACTTTGTGTAATCCTCCATGGGTCTAAACAATTTAAATAAACAAATAATAGAACAAAAACAAACTGTGACTATGAAACTTCTGTTTCCAAAACAAAAAGAGCAAGCGTTGCTATCACAGGGCCTGTGATGACCTTGTAATGGTACTTGAATTACGTACCCATTACGGCAGCTCACCTGAACCTCTCGATACCAGCAATATTCTACTGTGTTTCTGTAAAGTAGTTGACATATTTCTGAGACAACGTTCAGATTTGATTTCATTAATGTAGAAGTACTTTGATTCATCGATATGTTTATATTGCAATGATATTATTCTTGTGTGTATTCTTTCTTTTGTCACTATGATCTTTGTCGTACTTGTAACTCTGATTTTTGGGCGCGTAAGCGGTTATTAGTTTGTTAGAGAGTCGGACCTTTAGAGAGTCAAGTCATGGACGTCATGTTGGAAAGACGTATATTGTAGTCAGCTTTTAAAATGTGAACTTTAACAGTGAGGAACATGTTTTCAAGTATGTTTTGTATTGTGAAGTGATGTTTTGTGTGTTACGTGATATTGCAACAAAAGCAATTAAAAGGAAGTGTAACTTAAATTCGGAATGCTGATTACTTTTTTTACATCACCATTGTCCTGCAAAAGTGTAATTGTTGTGTACATAGTACCGTGTAGTCAGCGCGTACACAACTTTCCCACTAGAGCGCGCCCCGCTAAGCACAACAGCACAGGCGCAGCGATCGTCCATCTCCGCACTACGAGATGGCGCTGCCTTAGAGACGGACCAAATTCTGCTTCCGCCAATCCGCGTATTGATATGTAATGCAGCCAATGAGTTTGCTGCTAACGTAGAACCTTTTCTCCTCACGGATCACACTCGCGCAGTGATACCTGAACGCTCGAGGTATTATAACGAGTGTACAGACCTCCGATTAGTCAGTCTGTATTAGTCTGTACCAGTCTGCGTTTGTCTGTACCAGTCTATAGTCAAGTTTCAGTGTGCACCTAATAAGATTACCATATTCCTCTACATAGCCATGAAGATAAATGACTAGACACTTTGTCAAGTATCAGAGATACGTGAGAATAAGATTAACGTACCAATACCAAAGGAACTTCAGATTGTCAGTTGTAAACAACATCCAGACTCAAGTTACATAACGTCTCTGCTTTTTATTATTTTAATAAATGTTTGTGAAAATTAATCAAGTTCTGTTTAAAGTTGGTCACCGTCAGTCTGTTACTCTAAGCGTGAAAGTGGCATTTCTATCGTCTGACCTAACGGCAGAAGATAAACACGCCATGATAAGACCACGAGACATATTGCTGACACTCGCCTACTTCGTTAGAGCAACAACTCAAATAATCTGATGGTGTGTGCACCAAAGGTCTTGCAGTATGCACACCACAGTAATCTTCAAGAATGGTTTGTGAAACACGTCTATAAAACTTTTGAATATAGCAGATTTCGACGATGGAGCCTAGATTTTACAACAAGACCAGCGTGGGAAACACGAAAAGATGAGTTTTTAGTTTATTCATTATTACATGAAATGAGTTTATTAACTGTGCTCTAACGACACCTGCCACATAATAACTTCGTTGTTGCCCGAAAATGCAGCGTGAGCAACACCACAATCATTAATAAATTTTGACCTTTGTTGTGGTAGAGTTGTTAGAACCTGTAATTACCCTAAATGTGGACAGGACGCTGACAAAAACCTCCTCTTTTCGTTCGTCACCAGCACAGTCGAAGCGAGTTAGCAGTAATCGCGACATATTATTCTTATATAAATTAGGAGTAGTAATGGTCCCAGAACGCGACCCTGAGGAACACCTCAACGAGTCACGTTTTCCGTAGCCGCGGTCGGCGTGGCGCTGATATCGGTTCAGCCGGCGACCGCCCACGTGCAATCCGCCGCCGCCACTGCTGCTTTGCGTAATGGGAGAGTTGCGTCACGCATCCTGTGCAGAACAGAGGCACGCCTACGCCACGCTGCCCTGATTCGCGACCCCGGCCACCAGAGCGGAGGTGGCCGGTCGTAAAGGCTGCCCCTCTGCGATTACCGCCGCACGGGCAGCCAATAGCTCGGTGCGTTTCCCCGCGAGCAAGTGGGTTAGTCCTAGCTAGGAAGTCTAGAATCACTCACTTACGTGTTTCTTATATCAACTGGAAGATTACGATCGAAATTATGAACTCGGCAGATGACAGACCGTGTAGTATTACTTGTTTGCGCGTTTTACTCCATAGTGCCTAGTAAGAGATTACTAAACAGTACAGTGGCGTAAGTGAGGTAGGACGACAAACGGGCCGACTTGGAGCAGGAGAGGCACCACAGGACATTTCAATCACCATTGTATATATATTTTACAAAGAAATTCCTAAGATTATGACAGTGAACCGATAGTTCTGTACTGACAAGTTACTCTGTATCTGCAATATATGGTCTGAAAATGGGCAGCCGCGGGGGATTAGCCGAGCGGTCTAGGGCGCTGCACTCATGGACTGCGGCTGGTCCCGGCGGAGGTTCGAGTCCTCCCGCGGGCATGGATGTGTGTGATGTCCTTAGGTTAGTTACGTTTAAGTAGTTCTAAGTTATAGAGGACTAATGACCTCAGAAGTTAAGTCCCATAGTGCTCAGAGCCATCTGAACCATCATTGCCGCCCCATTCTACTTCAAATGCCTATTACACACGAACAGAAGCACATTAGCTGTTGTGGTCTTCAGTCCTGAGACTGGTTTGATGCAGCTCTCCATGCTTCTCTATCCTGTGCAAGCTTCTTCATCTCCCAGTTCCTACTGCAGCCTACATCCTTCTGAATCTGCTTTGTGTAGTCATCTCTTGGTCTCCCTCTACGATTTTTAGCCTCCACGCTGCCCTCCAATACTAAATTGGTTATCCCTTGATGCCTCAGAATATGCTCTACCAACCGATCCCCTCTTCTAGTCAAGTTCTGCCACAAACTCCTCTTCTCCCCAATTCTATTCAATACCTCCTCATTAGTTATGTGATCTACCCATCCAATCTTCACCATTCTTCTGTAGCACCACATTTCGAAAGCTTCTATCCTCTTCTTCTGTAAACTATTTATCGTCCATGTTTCACTTTCATACATGGCTACACTCCATACAATTTCAGAAACGACTTCCTGACACTTAAATCAATACTCGATGTTAACAAATTCCTCTTCTTCAGCAACGCTTTCCTTGCCATTGCCAGTCTACATTTAATATGCTCTCTATTTCGACCATCATGAGTTATTTTGCTCCCCAAATAGCAAAACTTCTTTACTACTTTAAGTGTCTCATTTCCTAATCTAATTGCCTCAGCATCACCCGACTTAATTCGACTACATTCCATTAATCCTCGCTTTGCTTTTCTTGATGAGGCACATTAGTATGGAATGTAATTAGGGGACCCAGCCTGAAATCAAGGTGCAGGTACTTATACAAATGAAATGTAAGGAGTGAAAGGGGGGGGAGGGAGGCAGTGAGAATTTGGATAGAGGAAGGAGGCGGGCCAAGATAATCCGTGTAGTTGAGTGAGCCACTGTGCCCACGTGGCTTATTTGCTAACGCACCTGTCTAATGAAGAAGAGATCCGGGTTAAAAAAAATGGTTCTGAGCACTATGGGACTTAACTTGTGAGGTCGTTAGTCCCCTAGAACTTAGAACTACATAAACCTAACTAACCTAAGAACATCACACACATCCGTGCCCGAGGCAGGATTCGAACCTGCGACTGTAGCGGTCGCGCGGTTCCAGACTGTAGCGCCTAGAACCGCTCGGCTACTCTGGCTGGCGATCTGGGTTCGATTCAAGGCATTGGTACAAATTGTCTCTCGCCAATTCTGTCTGTATACATAAAATCATATCTGTATGAGACCAGTAACGTCTCTGAAATTGTGTCATTTCATTTGTATCGTCGGGAAAACTGTCAGACTGAAGGGTGAGTATGCAAAGAAGGATCTGAAGCCATCACCAAGTTTGATGGTATCACCTTGATTTTTTCGACGTGGTAATTGAAACTTTACGACTACCCATCTTATATGCCGCTACTCACCGCTAGCTGCTCCCCATTACTCGTGCGAACGACCCCTGCCGACACGCCGGCAACCGGTCGCAATTAATCTGGGGCCATCGGCCTCGGAGCAGAACGGGTTCCGCCGGGAGTGCCGTATGAGGTGTCCCGCCGTCATAACCTGGACACGGTCCGCAGCACGCCACCTGCGTGCCGCACACCACCTGCCCGGCGCTACACGGTCCACTGGCTACCGAAACACGCAGCGAGGATCTCATTCGCCGCGGTAAACACACACTCGAAATATACAGGGTGTTACAAAAAGGTACGGCCAAACTTTCAGGAAACATTCCTCACACACAAATAAAGAAAAGATGTTATGTGGACATGTGTCCGGAAACGCTTACTCTCCATGTCAGAGCTCATTTTGTTACTTCTCTTCAAATCACATTAATCATGGAATGGAAACACACAGCAACAGAACGTACGAGCGTGAAAACACTTTGTTACAGGAAATGTTCAAAATATCTTCCGTTAGGAGGATACATGCATCCACCCTCCGTCGCATGGAATCCCTGATGCGCTGATGCAGCCCCGGAGAATGGTGTATTGTATCACAGCCGTCCACAATACGAGCACGAAGAGTATCTACGTTTGGTACAGGGGTTGCGTAGACAAGAGCTTTCAAATGCTCCCATAAATGAAAGTCGGGAGGGTTGAGGTCAAGAGAGCGTGGAGGCCACGGAATTGGTCCGCCTCTACCAATCCATCGGTCACCGCATCTGTTGTTGAGAAGCGTGCGAACACTTCGACTGAAATGTGCAGGAGCTTCATCGTGCATGAACCAGACGTTGTGTTGTAAAGGCACATGTTCTAGCATCACAGGCAGATTATCCCGAATGAAATCGTGATAACGTGCTCCATTGAGCGTAGGTGGAAGAACATGGGGCCCAATCGAGACATCACCAACAATGCCTGCCGAAACGTTCACAGAAAATCTGTGTTGATGACATGATTGCACAATTGCTTGCGGATTCTCGTCAGCCCACACATGTTGCATGTTGATTGTGAAATTTTACAATTTGATCACGTTGGATTCAAATGGTTCAAATGGCTCTGAGCACTATGGGACTTAACATCTTAGGTCATCAGTCCCCTAGAACTTAGAACTACTTAAACCTAACTAACCTAAGGACATCACACACATCCATGCCCGAGGTAGGATTCGAACCTCCGACCGTAGCAGTCCCGTGGTTCCGGACTGCAGCGCCTAGAACCGCAAGACCACCGCGGTCGGTGATCACGTTGGAATGAAGCCTCATCCGTAAAGAGAACATTTGCACTGAAATGAGGATTGGCACATTGTTGGATGAACCATCCTCATAAGTGTACCCTGGAGGCCAATCAGCTGCTGATAGTGTCTGCACACGCTGTACATGGCACGGAAACAACTGGTTCTCCCGTAGCACTCTCCATACAGTGACGTGGTCAACGTTACCTTGTGCAGCAGCAACTTCTCTGACGCTGATATTAGGGTTATCGTCAACTGCACGAAGAATTGCCTCGTCCATTGCAGGTGTCCTCGTCGTTCTAGGTCTTCCCCAGTCGCGAGTCACAGGCTGGAATGTTCCGTGCTCCCTAAGTCGCCGATCAATTGCTTCGAATGTCTTCCTACCGCGACACCTTCGTTTTGGAAATCTGTCTCGATACAAACGTACCGCGCCACGGCTATTGCCCCGTGCTAATCCGTACACCAAATTGGCATCTGCCAACTCCGCATTTGTAAACATTGCACTGACTGAAAAACCACGTTCGTGATGAACACTAACCTGTTGATGCTACGTACTGATGTGCTTGATGCTAGTACTGTAGAGCAATGAGTCGCATGTCAACACAAGCACCGAAGTCAACATTACCTTCCTTCAATTGGGTCAACTGGCGGTGAATCGAGGAAATACAGTACATACTGACGAAACTAAAATGAGCTTTAACATGGAAAGTAAGCGTTTCCGGACACATGTCCACATAACATCTTTTCTTTATTTGTGTGTGAGGAATGTTTCCTGAAAGTTTGGCAGTATCTTTTTGTAAAACCCTGTATATAGAGGGTGAGTCACCTAACGTTACCGCTGGATATATTTCGTAAACCACATCAAATACTGACGAACCGATTCCACAGACCGAACGTGAGGAGAGGGGCTAATGTAATTGGTTAATACAAACCATACAAAAATGCACGGAAGTATGTTTTTTAACACAAACCTACGTTTTTTTAAAATGGAACCACGTTAGTTCTGTTAGCACATCTGAACATATAAACAAATACGTTATCAGTGCCGTTTGTTGCATTGTAAAATGTTAATTACATCCGGAGGTATTGTAACCTAAAGTTGACGCTTGAAACCTCCGACGTTCAGTTGTGTGTTGTAACAAACACGGGCCACGGTCGGCGAGCAGCATCTGCAGGGACATGTTTACGATGACGACCGTGTTTACGAGTGTGGCTGTAGTGCACTGTTGTGGTTTGGTCTAGCTGTCGCAGTGTCCGCATGTAGCGCTTGCTGCATTCTGCATTCGTCTCCGCACGCAGACCAACTGCAGTACACCGTGTTACCAGACGTCTGTGATAGTGTAGTGTTGTAGGAACTGTGACCATGGTGTATTCGAACTCTGAAAAGGCGGAGATGATACTCATCCATGGCGAGTGTCGACGAAATGCAGCTGAAGCCTGCAGGGTGTATGCAGAACGGTACCCGGACAGAGAGCATCCAACGTGCCGCACATTGCAAAACATCTACCGCCAACTGTATGCAACAGGTATGGTCGTAGCACGCAAACGGGTCCGTAACAGGCCCGTCACAGGAGAAGCGGGTGCAGTTGGTGTGTTAGCTGCTGTTGCCATGAACCCACACATGAGTACACGGGACATTGCGAGAGCCGGTGGACTGAGTCAAAGTAGTGTCCTGCGCATACTGCATCGTCACCGCTTTCACCCGTTTCATGTGTCGCTACATCAGCAATTACATGGTGATGACTTTAATCATCGAGTGCAATTCTGTCAATGGGCATTAACAGAGAATGCGTTGCAGTTCTACCTGTTTACCGATGAAGCGGGTTTCACAAACCACGGGGCAGTGAATCTACGGAACATGCATTACTGGTCCGTGGACAATCCTCGCTGGCTCAGACAGGTAGAGCGACAGCGACCGTGGACTGTAAATGTATGGTGCGGAATCATTGGCCACCACCTCATTGGTCCTCACTTCATTGCAGGGGCCCAAACAGCTGCAACATACATCGCGTTTCTACAGAATGATCTGCCAACGTTGCTCGAAAATGTCCCACTGGAAACGCGTTGACGTATGTGGTATCAGCATGATGGTGCACCTGCACATTCCGCGATTAACACTAGGCTGACCCTTGACAGGATGTTCGACGGGCGTTTCATAGGACGTGGAGGACACATAAATTGGCCAGCCCGTTCTCCCGATCTTACACCTCTGGACTTCTTTCTGTGGGGTGTACCGTGAAGTGCCTACAACCCCAGAGGATATGAAAGAACGTATTGTGGCAGCGTGCGGCGACATTACACCAGATGTACTGCGGCGTGTACGACATTCATTACGCCAGAGATTGCAATTGTGTGCAGCAAATGATGGCCACCACATTGAACATCTATTGGCCTGACATGTCGGGACACACTATATTCCACTCCGTAATTGAAGACGGAAACCACGTGTGTACGTGTACCTGACCCCTCACGGTAATATACATGTGCGTCAGTGAAAAAGACCAATAAAAAGGTGTTAGCATGTGGACGTAACGTGCTGTTCCAGTCTCTTCTGTACCTAAGGTCCATCACCGTTCCCTTTGGATCCCTACGTAATTCAGTGCTCTCCGATACACACGATCGAACAGTGGAGGAGTGGTACTCCAGCGTCAACTTTAGGTTAGAATATCTCCGGATGTAATTAACATTTTACAATGCAACAAACGGCACTGATTCCGTATTTGTTTATATGTTCAGATGTGCTAACGAAACTAACGGGGTTCCATTTAAAAAAACGTAGGTTTGTGTTAAAAAACATACTTCCGTGCATTTTTGTATGGTTTGTATTAACCAATTACACTAGCCCCTCTCCTCACGTTCAGTCTGTATTTGATGTGGTTTACGAAATATATCCAGCGGTAATGTTAGGTGACTCACCCTGTATATATTGGCCACGACATCTTGGTAGATGATTGTTGCAGTGTCCGTGTGTTTATGGGTTGCATCTTTTCATATGACTTGTGAAGCCAGTGGCAGCAGGGCTCTCTTGTTGCAATTGTCACGGGTGTATCTGGCTGCTGAGGCAGGAGCAGTGGTAGCATTGCGAAGCTTTTTCTGCCTTAATAAGTCTAACAAGCCTACATCATGCTTCGACATTCCAGATGATATATCATCACGCCACTCTGGTCTCATACTAGCCCGTGCCTCCCATCTGTTTGTGTCGATTCCAAAGCTCTACGTATCTCTTTTACAGGAGTCCTTGAACCTCAATAGAGGACGACCTACAGGTGTTTTGGCTATAGAGATCTCTCCGAGCATCACCTCACGTGGTAATCTGTCAGGATCCATACGGTGGACGTGTCCCAGCCAGCGGAGTCGTCTCTGATTCGAGATAGCTGAGATACTGTTGCACTTAGTTTTAGATAGCACTGCTTCGTTGGTCACTCGGTCCTTCCACGTTACTCCGAGGATGGATCTCAGGCACCGCATGTGGAAAGCATTCAGGCGACGTTCTAGTTTGGCATAGGTAGTCCATGTTTCCGATGCATACAGGGTTATTACAAATGATTGAAGCGATTTCACAGCTCTACAATAACTTTATTATTTGAGATATTTTCACAATGCTTTGCACACGCGTACAAAAACTCAAAAAGTTTTTTAGGCATTCACAAATGTTCGATATGTGCCCCTTTAGTGATTCGGCAGACATCAAGCCGATAATCAAGTTCCTCCCACACTTGGCGCAGCATGTCCCAATCAATGAGTTCGAAAACATCGTTGATGCGAGCTCGCAGTTCTGGCACGTTTCTTGGTAGAGGAGGTTTAAACACTGAATCTTTCACATAACCCCACAGAAAGAAATCGCATGGGGTTAAGTCGGGAGAGCGTGGAGGCCATGGCATGAATTGCTGATCATGATCTCCACCACGACCGATCCATCGGTTTTCCAATCTCCTGTTTAAGAAATGCCGAACATCGTGATGGAAGTGCGGTGGAGCACCATCCTGTTGAAAGATGAAGTCGGCGCTGTCGGTCTCCAGTTGTGGCATGAGCCAATTTTCCAGCATGTCCAGATACACGTGTCCTGTAACGTTTTTTTCCCAGAAGAAAAAGGGGCCGTAAACTTTAAACCGTGAGATTGCACAAAACACGTTAACTTTTGGTGAATTGTGAATTTGCTGCACGAATGCGTGGGGATTCTCTACCGCCCAGATTCGCACATTGTGTCTGTTCACTTCACCATTAAGAAAAAATGTTGCTTCATCACTGAAAACAAGTTTCGCACTGAACGCATCCTCTTCCATGAGCTGTTGCAACCGTGCCGAAAATTGAAAGCGTTTGACTTTGTCATCGGGTGTCAGGGCTTGTAGCAATTGTAAACGGTAAGGCTTCTGCTTTAGCCTTTTCCGTTAGATTTTCCAAACCGTCGGCTGTTGTACGTTTAGCTCCCTGCTTGCTTTATTCGTCGACTTCCGCGGGCTACGCGTGAAACTTGCCCGCACGCGTTGACCCGTTTCTTCGCTCACTGCAGGCCGACCCGTTGATTTCCCTTTACAGAGGCATCCAGAAGCTTTAAACTCCGCATACCATCGCCGAATGGAGTTAGCAGTTAGTGGATCTTTGTTGAACTTCGCCCTGAAGTGTCGTTGCACTGTTATGACTGACTGATGTGAGTGCATTTCAAGCATGGCATACGCTTTCTCGGCTCCTGTCGCCATTTTGTCTCACTGCGCTCTCGAGCGCTCTGGCGGCAGAAACCTGAAGTGCGGCTTCAGCCGAACAAAACTTTATGAGTTTTTCTACGTATCTGTAGTGTGTCGTGACCATATGTCAATGAACGGAGCTACAGTGAATTTATGAAATCGCTTCTATCATTTGTAATAGCCCTGTACAAAAGGATGCTGAGGTCGCAAGTTTGATATGCAAGAATTCTGGTGGTCAAAGAGAGTTTGTTGTTTTTCCAAACACGTGTAGAGAGTTTGCGAAAAGTTGTCACAGCTCTTCCAATACGAGCATCAATTTCCTTGTCAACAGACATGTTTGATTCTATAGTAGATCCAAGATAGCAGAAGTTATCTACGACTTGCAAGCCAGACGGAGTGGCAGAGCGGTTCTAGGCGCTACAGTCTGGAATCGAGCGACCGCTACGGTCGCAGGTTCGAATCCTGCCTCGGGCATGGATGTGTGTGATGTCCTTAGGTTAGTTAGGTTTAAGTAGTTCTAAGTTCTAGGGGACTGATGACCACAGCAGTTAAGTCCCATAGTGTTCAAATCCATTTGAACCATTTTGTAGTATCCGTGAGGGTGCTATTCGCGTGTAGAATGGGGAATGCGCGCGGTCTGAGTTTGACCGACGGCAGGTTGTAATGACGAAGAGAATGGGAAAAACCTTTTCAGAAGCTGCGCGACTTGGCGGGTGTTCGAGCAGTGCTGTGGTGGGTGTCTTCAACACCTGGCAGAAGGAGGTGAATCCACGTCCCGAGGTCGTAGCGTTGAGTAGCCATCCGTCATTACAGATGTCGTACGTCGTAGACTGGGCAGACTGGCGTTGTTTTATTGGTCAAGTAACTTAACGGGGATGCAGCCGGGTGACGTAGTCGGCAACCACCGATATTTCTACAGGTGCACGCCACGCCATTTTCAGACAAAAGTGCCGTCTTCGTGTGAGTCACTTTTTCGTGCCTGTTACTGGTAATTTACCAGCAAATTCCTCATCCCCGATTCCTTAAATAACTGAGCTACTGTAAATAAAACTGCTTCAAACGACGGATTACTTCACAAAAGAGTTAATGTCTTAAACATTTGTCATTAATCATGCCAGAGAAAGGAAATTTAAAAAACATTTAATTATGTTCAAATGTTGTAAGAAGTTGTTAAGTGCTAGAAGAAGAAGATGGAGTTGATGTGAAAGAGATAGACTCACAGATAGACTCAGAATTGAGGCGGGGTAGGACGTGAAACGGGCCGACTTGGGCAGGAGAGTCACCACAGGACATTTTAATTTCTACTGTCTATACTTTTACAAAGAAATTCATAAAACTTTGTCACCATGACCAGGAAGGATTGAGGACTCACAGTCATCGCAGTGTAAGTTCAAAAACGTAGCAAAATACCTTTTTTTACATGTGAAATTTCATCATTTTTTCACTTATTACTGGCTGCATTTGTTGCTATAGGTACACTTTTTTCCCTAAGTAAGAGAGATTCTTCGATGAATTTTTCATAGCATACAAACAGTAGTTACAGGTGTATGAATCTCCAGGATTTTCCAAATCTACTGTGGAAAAAATTGAGATAATTAACTATAAAAGTTGAGTTTTTTTCTAAACATGAAGTTTAAAATGTAACAGTTCATTCATTTTTTCATAAATTAAATAACTTCAAGAGTTTTAAACACCTGTAACTATGGTTTGTATGCTGTGCAAAAGTCGGTTAAGAATTTCTCTTACTTAGGAAGAAAAGTGTACCTATAGCAACAAATGCAGCCAGTAACAAGTGAAAAAATGATGAAATTTCACATGTAAAAAAATGTGTTTTGTTACGTTCTTGAGCTTCCACTGCTATGAGTATGAATCCTGAATCCTTCCTGGTCATGATGTTACAGTTTTATGAATTTATTTGTAAAAGTATAGACAGTGGAAATTAAAATGTCCTGCTCCAAGTCGGCTCCTTTGACGTCCTACGCCTCTTAAAAGAGCTTCCCAATACCTGAGACCGAATACGAAAGAGTATTAGTTAACATTCCGTCGGAATTTCTAGAATCACTAGGCAGCCAAACGACTATTCAACTTAGTGTGTAGAAACTATGACATTAGCGACACATACCGTCAGACTTTCGGAAATACACTCCTGGAAATGGAAAAAAGAGCACATTGACACCGGTGTGTCAGACCCACCATACTTGCTCCGGACACTGCGAGAGGGCTGTACAAGCAATGATCACACGCACGGCACAGCGGACACACCAGGAACCGCGGTGTTGGCCGTCGAATGGCGCTAGCTGCGCAGCATTTGTGCACCGCCGCCGTCAGTGTCAGCCAGTTTGCCGTGGCATACGGAGCTCCATCGCAGTCTTTAACACTGGTAGCATGCCGCGACAGCGTGGACGTGAACCGTATGTGCAGTTGACGGACTTTGAGCGAGCGCGTATAGTGGGCATGCGGGAGGCCGGGTGGACGTACCGCCGAATTGCTCAACACGTGGGGCGTGAGGTCTCCACAGTACATCGATGTTGTCGCCAGTGGTCGGCGGAAGGTGCACGTGCCCGTCGACCTGGGACCGGACCGCAGCGACGCACGGATGCACGCCAAGACCGTAGGATCCTACGCAGTGCCGTAGGGGACCGCACCGCCACTTCCCAGCAAATTAGGGACACTGTTGCTCCTGGGGTATCGGCGAGGACCATCCGCAACCGTCTCCATGAAGCTGGGCTACGGTCCCGCACACCGTTAGGCCGTCTTCCGCTCACGCCCCAACATCGTGCAGCCCGCCTCCAGTGGTGTCGCGACAGGCGTGAATGGAGGGACGAATGGAGACGTGTCGTCTTCAGCGATGAGAGTTGCTTCTGCCTTGGTGCCAATGATGGTCGTATGCGTGTTTGGCGCCGTGCAGGTGAGCGCCACAATCAGGACTGCATACGACCGAGGCACACAGGGCCAACACCCGGCATCATGGTGTGGGGAGCGATCTCCTACACTGGCCGTACACCACTGGTGATCGTCGAGGGGACACTGAATAGTGCACGGTACATCCAAACCGTCATCGAACCCATCGTTCTATCATTCCTAGACCGGCAAGGGAACTTGCTGTTCCAACAGGACAATGCACGTCCGCATGTATCCCGTGCCACCCAACGTGCTCTAGAAGGTGTAAGTCAACTACCCTGGCCAGCGAGATCTCCGGATCTGTCCCCCATTGAGCATGTTTGGGACTGGATGAAGCGTCGTCTCACGCGGTCTGCACGTCCAGCACGAACGCTGGTCCAACTGAGGCGCCAGGTGGAAATGGCATGGCAAGCCGTTCCACAGGACTACATCCAGCATCTCTACGATCGTCTCCATGGGAGAATAGCAGCCTGCATTGCTGCGAAAGGTGGATATACACTGTACTAGTGCCGGCATTGTGCATGCTCTGTTGCCTGTGTCTATGTGCCTGTGGTTCTGTCAGTGTGATCATGTGATGTATCTGACCCCAGGAATGTGTCAATAAAGTTTCCCCTTCCTGGGACAATGAATTCACGGTGTTCTTATTTCAATTTCCAGGAGTGTACATCCGTTCAGTTCCGAAAACAGCAAGAGCAGACTAGTGCGTGAAGCTATCGTAACATCAGCTTAATTACTCGTCCGTCTAAATTGCTGACAAGAATTATGTACAGAAGACCGAAAAGGAAAATTGAGGATTTGTTAGGTGACGGACAGTCTGTTTTCAGGAAAGGTAAAAGGCACCAGAGGGGCAGCCTTCACGTTGCAACCGATAAGGCAGGCAACAATTATGGAAAATCAAGACACGTTGATGGGATTTTTCGACCTGGGAAAAGCGTTCAGCAACATGTTCGAATTTCGGAGAAAATTGCGAGTAAGTTGCAGAGGAAGACGGGTAAAAGTTAAAGCGCAACAAATATGTCTGAAAAGGTCGAGTGCAGAATCGCGGTTTGGTGGAGAGGGTCTTAGTGGTAGGTTACTATTCCAGCTGAGAACATGGGGTAAAAAGTTTTCGATTTAACCCGGACCAGCGACCGTTTATATAGCCATTCGAACATCTATCTTATTGTAGTTATGTTACAGTATATTAAGAAAGGTATGAACGACGAAGCGGAGCTGATGCACAGGCAAATTAAGTGAACCAATTAATTACCTTTGTAAAATATTTTAACTGGGCTGAAATCAATGCTGCCGGCCGGAGTGCCGTGCGGTTCTAGGCGCTACAGTTTGGAGCCGAGCGAACGCTACGGTCGCAGGTTCGAATCCTGCCTCGGGCATGGATGTGTGTGATGTCCTTAGGTTAGTTAGGTTTAATTAGTTCTAAGTTCTAGGCGACTGATGACCTCAGAAGTTAAGTCACATAGTGCTCAGAGCCATTTGAACCAAATTAATGCTCAGATAATGGCGCCATTTATATGTGTTCCGTTCGGATTTAAAACTCCACATTTGTGCGTGACTGGTCTTCAAATTTGGTCTACCGGTGCATTGTACTTTTGTCTAAGATAAATTTTAGCAGTTTTTTTAAAAATCTTGCTTCATTTGGATTTTACATGCAAAAAACGTTTTTCTAGGAGATTTTTTGATGCACCGCACTTCTGTGCTTTAAACTTGGATGACGTGGATCTAACTTTGAATGACGGTAGATAAATGGATATAGGCGGAAAAAAATCTTTTATGCAGTAATTATTATCCGCCGCCGAGGTACGATGGTTTAAACTGGAGCTAAATGTAGCACGTAAAATTTGTTCCTACATGAATTAAATGCGCAGAAACGGATTAAAGTGAATAAAACAAATACAAATGCATTATTACAATAAAATTGAAAACTCTCTTTCAAAAATCTAGCTTCATACGGATTTTATGCGCAAAAACCACGTATTTTGTGAATTTATTTTCACGCATGTGAGTTCTATATTTCAAGCTTGTGTGAATAGCTTGAAATTTTGGAAGACTGAGGCAAATACATATAATTTATGATGGTTCTGTTGTTTTGTGAAAGCTTTATACGTTGCCATGATATAGCAGTCTAAAGTTGCACACAAAGTGCACGTAAAAATCTTCTAAAACTACTATGCTATCTTGCAGAAAATTTATTTCCGAACAAGATAAGCTTAAGGACGTCGAATTTAGAGCAACATTGAAAAGTTGATAGTATTTTGACGTGAATACATCGTTTCACAGTTGTTATGCTTATTTCAGGAAATCGTATTCATCCATAATTCGGACTGGTTGTTGCAACATGTCGCGGCGGAGCAAAAATTGGGAACCAGAATGAAAAATGCAGGGGGCCCTGTATCATCGTTCGGTAAGTGGGAACCTCGAATGTTACCGCTGTTTTCTCGTAGTTCGACATAGCAGGTTTAAAGCTGATATGCTATTTGCAGCAGAGGTTCATTATATAGTTTAAGTTTGGTGTAGTATGTGACTTCCATCTAATGTGCTATGAAGACTTTATTTTTGTAGACTGCATGCATCCTCGGAGGCAATTTTCCCATGCTGAGGTTGAAAGCTGTTTTTTTTTTTTTTCAGCCACAATTTGAGACGCTGTTATCACAGTGCAGCTACGATAGATCTTTCCGCACTTGCTTTTATGGGCGTTGACATGGCGTCCTGCAACTGCTAGTTAGCCTTTTATCGTCATTTCCTCTGGCTTTTTTGTTTGTAAGATCTTTTTTTTAAATTTCGTAATTGTTTAAAGGAAGAATTGCTTCATTTTAGATTTAACCTATAGCTAATAATGGGGGTAGCAGCGACCTTGCCGCAGTGGTAACACCGGTTGCCGTCAGATCACCGAAGTTAAGCGCTGTCGGGCTTGGCCAGCACTTGGATGGGTCACCATCCGGTCTGCCGACGAGTGCTGTTGGTAAGCAGGGTTCACTCAGCCCTTGTGAGGCTAACTGAGTAGCTGCTTGGTTGAGAAGTAGCCGCTCAGTGCAGAGCATGTGCTGACCACATGGCTCTCCATATCCGGATCTGCTGAGGATGACACGGCGGTCGGTCGGTACCGTTGGGCCTTAGGCTGCGTTCACAGTGGCACCGACAACGGTCGTCAGACACCGTCGCCAGAGGTCGCCCGAATACATCGGCCGACAGCGTGGCCATAGAGCGTCCGATCTCCTCCGTTAGTTTTTGGCATGGTGAAAGAAAGTTAAGTAACGTCAGAATCTATTCTATGTATGAAGTAGGTTAGATTTTAACCTCTTAGCATGGGTGTATACCACGACGCCTCTGTGCTTGGATACGAGTGCCGCATAGCGGCTTCTGGTGTTAAAGAGTTGAGGAATGCGTGTAAACGAGCTTTCCTGTCAAGTAAAGAACGTGGCGACTACTATACAGGGCTATTACAAATGATTGAAGCGATTTCATAAATTCGCTGTAGCTCCATTCATTGACATATGGTCACGACACACTACAGATACGTAGAAAAACTCATAAAGTTTTGTTCGGCTGAAGCCGCACTTCAGGTTTCTGCCGCCAGAGCGCTCGAGAGCGCAGTGAGACAAAATGGCGACAGGAGCCGAGAAAGCGTATGTCGTGCTTGAAATGCACTCACATCAGTCAGTCATAACAGTGCAACGACACTTCAGGACGAAGTTCAACAAAGATCCACCAACTGCTAACTCCATTCGGCGATGGTATGCGCAGTTAAAAGCTTCTGGATGCCTCTGTAAGGGGAAATCAACGGGTCGGCCTTGCAGTGAGCGAAGAAACGGTTGAACGCGTGCGGGCAAGTTTCACGCGTAGCCTGCGGAAGTCGATGAATAAAGCAAGCAGGGAGCTAAACATACCACAGCCGACGGTCAACAGGATGGTGCTCCACCGCACTTCCATCATGATGTTCGGCATTTCTTAAACAGGAGATTGGAAAACCGATAGATCGGTCGTGGTGGAGATCAGGATCAGCAATTCATGTCATGGCCTCCACGCTCTCCCGACTTAACCCCATGCGATTTCTTTCTGTGGGGTTATGTGAAAGATTCATTGTTTAAACCTCCTCTACCAAGAAACGTGCCAGAACTGCGAGCTCACAACAACGATGCTTTCGAACTCATTGATGGGGACATGCTGCGCCGAGTGTGGGAGGAACTCGATTATCGGCTTGATGTCTGCCGGATCACTAAAGGTGCACATATCGAACATTTGTGAATGCCTAAAAAAACTTTTTGAGTTTTTGTACGTGTGTGCAAAGCATTGTGAAAATATCTCAAATAATAAAGTTATCGTAGAGCTGTAAAATCGCTTCAATCATTTGTAATAACCCTGTACACTGTCCTCAATTATCGCAATAACCAGCCAAGTTTTATGAATATATGGGATGACGGGAGAAACGTCCTGTTACATACTCGTGGTAATTCGCGGTGACCTTGAAAAGCCAGTTATAAAGACGGTTTCGCTGCATTTATTTAAAGCTGTGCTGACGTACGTCAGTTAACCGTCAGTGACTGTCGTTTAGCACACAAGTGAAAGACAAACATAACGTGGAGCGAAAGGTACTCTGAAAACCTAAAGCACTTAAAAGTGCGAATACGAGGGTAGGTGATTTATTATCCGCAATTTAGTTATATTTCTGTTTATTTTGGTAGTAGTGTTGGTTTACGTTGATGACGGATGGGGCCGGCCGAAGTGGCCGAGCGGTTAAAGGCGCTACAGTCTGGAACCGCCCGACCGCTACGGTCGCAGGTTCGAATCCTGCCTCGGGCATGGATGTGTGTGATGTCCTTAGGTTAGTTAGGTTTAATTAGTTCTAAGTTCTAGGCGACTGATGACCTCAGAAGCTAAGTCGCATAGTGCTCAGAGCCATTTGAACCATTTGATGACGCATGCCTTGTTTACTTATTGTTATATCTTCGCAATTTTCAAACTGCTAGGTTATTTTCGTTATCGCTGCCGTGTTGATAATCGTGGCTGCTCCGCTGTCTGTTTGCACCGAAGAAGAGCAACGTTCAGTGATCCGTGTTTTGTGGTCGGAAGGCGTATCAGGGGCCGAAATTCATCGAAGACATCCGGTACAGTAGGGGAAAAGTGTTTTGCCACAACGGAGTCTCTGGGAATGGATTGAACCATTCTGAAATTGTCGCACAAGCGTTACGCACGATGAACAAGCCGGACGGCCGTTTACTGCGACAAATGAAGAAACAATTGAGCGTCCACGTGAAATGATTCTGTGAGACAGACGATTAACTATTGACGAAGTGGCACATCGTCCGCAAATTAGTCACGGTTCTGCCTACAAAATCATCCACAACAGACCTGCGTTTCATAAACTTTGTGCAAGATGGGTCCCAAAACAACTCACACAGTTGCATAAACAAAGGCGCTTGGGCGTCTGCAAGAAACGTTTGGATGTAAAGATAATTAATATTTAAAATAATAGTGTATCTAATCCTAGTTTCTTCTTCTTCTGCTTTTACGGCCTCATTGGACCACTTCAGTCAATCATTTCTGGTCCTCTTCTTTGGTATTTTCCCCTTCCGAGTGGCCCAGTATCTCTTCATTCGTTCCGATGCTTTTCGTCGTTCCTCATCTGTAAATACCCTTTTCATTGTATGTCGTTTGTCAATTTTTGGTTTAAATCTTATTTCTGTGTCCCTCAACTTCTTTAAATTTGGCGTTTTGTTCTGCAAATCATCCAGAGTTATTTCTAGTTCTTCCATATCCTCTCTTATTTCCTTAAGCCATCCTCCTTGTTGTTTCAAATTCCAGAGTTTCTCAATAATTTTCCTTGATAATCTAGTTTCTGGTGTCCTCAGAATGTGACCACAAAAAGAGATCCTTTTCTTTCGTATAGTATCGGTGATGGGCTCCAGTTCTCTGTATACCACTTCATTTGGAACTATCCGCCATTGCCCAGCTTTTTGATATTTCTTATTTATGCTATTATTTAAATTTCACAGATTCATAAAAAGAGCTACAAATAAATTTTAACACATAGCTATGGTAACGGATGGGACAGCTTCTTAGACAGGATCATTACTGGTTACCAAACATGTATCCATCATTACGAGCCGGAGAGTAGACGGCAGAGTATGGAATGGAAACACGCAAATTCGCAGTGCAAGAAAAAGTTCAAGAGGCAATCGTCCGCAGGAAAACTGATGTTTACGGTTTTTTGGGATGCACAAGGTCCAGTACTGGAACATTATGGGGAAAGGGGCACAACGAGAAACAGTGTACGTTACAGTGAGATGCTTACTGGCAGGCTAAAAAAGCCTGAAATTCGAACCAAACGCCGAGGACTGCGGTCAAAAAGTTTTGTGTTGTTGCACGACAATGCCTGTCCGCATACTGCCGCCCACACTGCTGGAGCGCTCCAGGAACTCAAATTCGAAGTACTGGATCATCCTTCAAACAGTCTCGAACTCGCCCCCTTCTGACTATCGCTTGTTTGGTCCACTCAAACAGGCATTAAGGGGCCGTCGATTTGCCTGGGACGAAGCAGTGAAAGAAGCGGTGCATTCCTGGCTCGCAGCTCAACCGAGAACCTTCTTTTATGATGACATCAGGAAGCTTGTACAACGATGGACCAAGTGCGTTGAAACGCAAGGAGACTATGTCGAAAAGTGATGTCATTTTAAGTTACCTACTTGATTACAATAAAATTTCATAACTATTTTTCGGATAATAATTGGCTTACCCTCGTACATACCGTACACCCTACTGGCAGTAAGCAGTAATAATCATTTGTAGACAAGTAATGACAGTCTACCACAAAAAAGAATCAGTACTGTAGCTCTTCATTTGAACAAATTAATTTTTCACGTTATAATCTATGCCTAAAATCACCAATAAAGATTTTGCCTATTTGATGTTGGGAATTAGCCTGCGGCTCCAGTCCATAGATTCCCAACTATATCCCGCTTACGATATTTTCATCCTCAGGATGCCACAAACTCACTCTTTCTCCTCCTAAAGGTTTAGTATTCGACAACGTCGGTAGATTTAACCGAAGGAAAAGAACTAATCTGAATTTCACCGATTGTCGCCCGAAGTCTGTATGTTCGGGAGATATAATGGGCTGTAGTGTGATGGCGCAGGTAGTGGCGTACTGATTTGAAAAGATCGGCCGTCCCCGACCGATGTCGGTCTTCGGCGGAATCCACCGATATCGCAGCGTCTGTGGCCGCAGCATTACGAGGCCTGTTCGCACGGAGTAGTTTTGATGATGGGGCTCGAAACCGTGATAGTGAGTAGCAAGTTCTGTCATGTAAGACCTCAGTTAAGGAAAGCATTTCACAACTGTAGCGGATTTGTTTACCATGAAGAAGACGCAAAAGTACTGTGATGTGGTTAGCGTCGTTGTCCTACTTCGCTGTATTCAGCGAACTCACATGCGAGATGCATATCGACCGCTTCTTGGTGCGTAAACCTGTCCGTACTGCTGTGTATCACTACGACACTAAATTCGTCATCTTCTCGCAGATCGCAGTTCCGTTTGTTTATCATATAGCTGAGATCTTAAGACCTATCGTTATGAAAATGCCACTTCTGTACAAACCTAAATCAGGTGACCTGAAAAAATATAGCCTGGAATTTTAAAACTGGCTCTCAGAAATGTAAAGTTGAAGAATAAGCAATAACAAGACTAGCTGAGGTTGTAAAATTCCCAAAGGAATTCTCATTAAAAATCATTCATAGACGTCGTAATAAAACACATGGTCGTCAATCAGTTTAAGTACTAAAAAGGCGAGTGTATGTGTCTTCGAAATTTCATGAGACAAATTTGTTATCTCCTCTTTTTGTCCTTAAGCTTTATTAGTAGTCAACTTTAGTACTTACTTGAAAATTAAATTATTAGTCTATATTTATTTTCAGTTACTGTTAAAGTTATCTATTAAAGTCACCCTAGAGTCATAAACAATGGCCGGCCGGATTGGCCGAGCGGTTCTACGCGCTACAGTCTGGAACCGCACTAACGGTACGGTCGCAGGTTCGAATCCTGCCTCGGGCATGGATGTGTGTGATGTCCTTAGGGTAGTTAAGTTTAAGTAGTTCTAAGTTCTAGGGGACTGATGACCTCAGATGTTAAGTCCCATAGTGCTCAGAGCCATTTGAACCATTTGAACCATAAACAATGCACAACTCTCATATAACAATTGGGGTGAAGTAGACTGACGCACATTTTTATAAATTTTTCTATGTGTTAGATGCTCAATACTCATGTTCTGAGAGAATAATCAATATTTTAATTTTATTAGTTAAATAACTATTTAAGTTTTAAGTCCGAAATCGGTCAACTTCGTCCAATCTGACGGTACCGTCAACATCTGCACAGTTGTGCAGATATTGTCAGTAGAATACTTAGCTATATGAGGATAACAAATCCAACGAAATGCAAAGATACACTGAAGCGCCAAAGAAACTGGTACCGGCATGCATATTCAAAGACAGAGATATGTAAACAGGCAGAATACGGCGCTGCGGTCGGCAACGCCTATGTAAGACAACAAGTGTGTGGCGCAGCTGTTAGATCGGTTACTGCTGCTACAATGGCAGGTTATCAAGATTTGAGTGAGTTTGAACGTCGTGTTATAGTCGGCACACGAGCGATGGGACACAGCTTTTCCGAGGTATCGATGAAACGGGAATTTTCCCTTACGACCATTTCACGAGTGTACCGTGAATATCAGGAATCCTGTGAAACATCAAGTCTCCGACATCGCTGCGGCCGGAAAAACATTCTGCAAGAGCGGGAACATCGACGACTGAAGAGATTCGTTGAGCGTGACAGAAGTACAGGGTTATTACAAATGATTGAAGCGATTTCACAGCTCTACAATTACTTTATTATTTGAGATATTTTCACAGTGCTTTGCACACACATACAAAAACTCAAAAAGTTTTTTTAGTCATTCAAAAATGTTCGATATGTGCCCCTTTAGTGATTCGGCAGACATCAAGCCGATTATCAAGTTCCTCTCACACTAGGCGCAGCATGTCCCCATCAATGAGTTCGAAAGCATTGCTGATGCGAGCTCGCAGTTCTGGCACGTTTCTTGGTAGAGGAGGTTTAAACACTGAATCTTTCACATCACTATGCGTGAAACTTGCCCGCACGCGTTCAACGGTTTCTCCGTTCACTGCAGGCCGACCCGTTGATTTCCCCTTACAGAGGCATCCAGAAGCTTTAAACTGCGCATACCATCGCCGAATGGAGTTAGCAGTTGGTGGATCTTTGTTGAACTTCGCCCTGAAGTGTCGTTGCATTGTTATGACTGACTGATGTGAGTGCATTTCAAGCACAACATACGCATTCTCGGCTCCTGTCGCCATTTTGTCTCACTGCGCTCTCGAGCGCTCTGGCGGCAGAAACCTGAAGTGCGGCTTCAGCCGAACAAAACTTTATGAGTTTTTATACGTATCTGTAGTGTGTCGTGACCATATGTCAATGAATGGAGCTACAGTGAATTTATGAAATCGCTTCAGTCATTTGTAATAGCCCTGTATAACGCTTCCGCAAACAGCTGTAGACTTGAATGCTGGGCCATCAACAAGTATCAGTGTGCGAACCATTCAACGAAACATCATCGATATGGGCTTTCGGTGCTGAAGGCCCACTCGTGTACCCCTGATGGCTGCACGACACAAAGCTTTACGCCTCACCTGGGCCCGTCAGCACCGACATTGGGCTGTTGATGACCGGGAAACATGTTGCCTGGTCGGATGAGTTTCGTTTCCAGTTGTATCGAGCGGATCGACATGTACGGGTTTGGAGACAATCTCATGAATCCATGGACCCTGCATATCAGCAGGGGACTCTTCGAGCTGGTGGATGTTTTGTAAAGCTATGTAATGTGTGCAGTTGGAGTGATATGGACCGTCGATAGTTATAGATACGAGTGACTGGTGCCAAGTACGTAAGCATCCTCTCTGATCACCTGCATCCATTCGTGTCCATTGTTCATTCCGACGGACTTGAGCGATTCCAGCAGGACAATGCGACACCCCACACGTCCAGAATTGCTACAGACTGGCTCCAGGAACTCTCTTCTGAGTTTGAACACTTCCGTCAGCCACCAAACCCCCAGAATATTATTGAGCATATCTGAAATGCCGTGCAGCTTGCTGTTCAGAAGAGTTCTCCACCCTCTCGTACTCTTACGGGCTGCCCTGCAGGATTCCAGATTTCGATTCCCTCCAGTACTACTTCAGACATCAGTCGGGTCCGTGCCACGTCGTGTTGCGGCACTTCTGCGTGCTCGCGGGGGCCCTACACGATATTAGGTGTACCAGTTTCTTTCGCTCTTCATTGTACTTTTCACAATATATGCGGAGTGTTATGGGTGTAACTGCAGATATTGTGATCATAGGTACCTTACTACCTACCCCTTTCAGTGTGTTAGCTGTTTTTTCTCTGCATTTGGCTCTTCAGTGTATATGAGGATGAGAAATCAATCGAAATGCAAGTTTAAACATCCACAAAATTGTGTGGTTTACTGGAACTGCGACCTGGAACCTTTGCTGTCTTGTGGCATGCGATCCTCCAACTGAGCTATCTGAGCACAACTGATGTCCCCTCCTCACACCTTTGCTTCGACCAGTACCTCAACCTCTAAATTCATTTTAAAAGGAAGTGCAGTTACTCTATAACCAGCCAACGGAGGTCACAGGTCTCTGAAACCAATATACTGGACAAATATCTTTGAACAACCTCGGAAGTTCTGTCGAAGGTGGCCAGGTCTATCCTGTACAAAATAGCTGATTTCAGCCCGATTATCTTCATATTGGCCACACAGTTGTGTTCGGGTGTCACACTGCGAGTCTTGCCTAATCGCATGCAACTTGTCTGAAACTGTGACTGAATGAATAGGCTTGTGGGCCAGCTCCCTTTAGTCATACGGAGATCGATCTCACTCGTCTCTGTTGAGTCACTTAACCATGAAAACAGTGTCTATTGGCCAGCCATAACACATGGCTATTTTGCTAAATGGAGACAGGTTACAGGAAATAGCCTCTGGGAGTATAAGTAAGAAAGAAAGTAACATGGACGAACGGTCGAAGATTCACCTTTCGTATTAATCTATCATTTATGTGGGTTACAATGTAGAGCACTACATGCTGTGATGAGGCTAACCTTAGGGCTCCACAGACTTCTAAGCATGAGCGAACACGACACAACACTGACGCACTCATTCAGATCTGCCATTATGCTACCGAATGGCGACACTGTTCTAGTGTCTGAAAATCCGGTTTGGGCTCCTCATACTCGTCTACTTTCAGGTACAAATCTAGGAGGTTGAGTCCCAGCTTCCGAGTGGACCATCTGACGGGACCACCTTGTCCAATTCCTCAGCTGGAGTGGATGTTGTCGAGATGGCTACACACGGAAATGTGGAGGTGATCTTGAGCACCATCCTGCAGTAGCCACTCGTCTTCCAGCAGATGAGGCAGTAAGTGCAGATATGACTCACCTGTGTGTGATTGTGGAAGGAGGACTGGTCGCACGAGGTGGTCACCAGTGATCCCTTGTCCACACACCAACGTTGAACCGTTGCTGATGGTTTGAAGCTACTATATCGTGAGGATTCTCCATAGCCCACAGATGGGTGTTGTGAAAGTTGACAATACTGCCCCTTGTGAAGACAGCTCCCTCTGTGGAGAGAATGGCTAACAGAAATCCCAGCACCATGGTGGCCTGTCCAATGAACCAGCGAGAGAACCGTAGCCGCACTGGCAGCTCCATAAATAATGAGGCCTGCACGTATTATAAGTGATATGGCTGTAGTCGTGAAGAATGTTCCGTACGGTTTTCTGACTTACCCGATGGTGTTTGGCCAACTGTATGGTACTGATATATGGATCACTGAGGTGTTTTATCTCTACCCTCAAGTGGGTGTACCTCCCTTGGATAACATTTCCAGCCATATGTCCACATCACTTATTTGGCTCCTTATCCTTTCAGGGTTGGTTTCCTTCAATTTTTCCCCATTTAGCAAAATCGCCCTGCATACACCTAGCTGAATTGAGAAGCCGCACTGACTGTATTCAGTAAGATGGCTGGAATATTTTTTTACCACATAGAATGGAAGACCGTTTCTACCTTACAGTTCTTTTTCTTATAATCGACGATATGAATTGATTTTACAACAGATACTAGTCCTGTCCTAGGAGGTCGAAGGAGAAATCACTGGGGACCAAGTCGAGTAATGCATTTATGCAAATCGCGTTGGCACACCGAAAAGATGAAAAGATAAATCTGTCACGGCTGTCAGCGATGACGGCGGAGGAACTGGAAAAACCGCTATCCTCTCATCCTCTCCCTACACCACATCCTCACCGCGCCAACACTTTCCCTGTATTACACCGCGAGATACACCCAGCAGTGGACTTATTCCCGTTTGCCTAGTAACGCTAGAAACGTATTGCGAAATGCAGGAAGACATGGAGATGTGAAGCTGCCCCTCAATATAGACAAATTTAACATATACACTCCTGGAAATTGAAATAAGAACACCGTGAATTCATTGTCCCAGGAAGGGGAAACTTTATTGACACATTCCTGGGGTCAGATACATCACATGATCACACTGACAGAACCACAGGCACATAGACACAGGCAACAGAGCATGCACAATGTCGGCACTAGTACAGTGTATATCCACCTTTCGCAGCAATGCAGGCTGCTATTCTCCCATGGAGACGATCGTAGAAATGCTGGATGTAGTCCTGTGGACGTGCAGACCGCGTGAGACGACGCTTCATCCAGCCCCAAACATGCTCAATGGGGGACAGATCCGGAGATCTTGCTGGCCAGGGTAGTTGACTTACACCTTCTAGAGCACGTTGGGTGGCACGGGATACATGCGGACGTGTATTGTCCTGTTGGAACAGCAAGTTCCCTTGCCGGTCTAGGAATGGTAGAACGATGGGTTCGATGACGGTTTGGATGTACCGTGCACTATTCAGTGTCCCCTCGACGATCACCAGTGGTGTACGGCCAGTGTAGAAGATCGCTCCCCACACCATGATGCCGGGTGTTGGCCCTGTGTGCCTCGGTCGTATGCAGTCCTGATTGTGGCGCTCACCTGCACGGCGCCAAACACGCATACGACCATCATTGGCACCAAGGCAGAAGCGACTCTCATCGCTGAAGACGACACATCTCCATTCGTCCCTCCATTCACGCCTGTCGCGACACCACTGGAGGCGGGCTGCACGATGTTGGGGCGTGAGCGGAAGACGGCCTAACGGTGTGCGGGACCGTAGCCCAGCTTCATGGAGACGGTTGCGAATGGTCCTCGCCGATACCCCAGGAGCAACAGTGTCCCTAATTTGCTGGGAAGTGGCGGTGCGGTCCCCTACGGCACTGCGTAGGATCCTACGGTCTTGGCGTGCATCCGTGCGTCGCTGCGGTCCGGTCCCAGGTCGACGGGCACGTGCACCTTCCGCCGACCACTGGCGACAACATCGATGTACTGTGGAGACCTCACGCCCCACGTGTTGAGCAATTCGGCGGTACGTCCACCCGGCCTCCCGCATGCCCACTATACGCCCTCGCTCAAAGTCCGTCAACTGCACATACGGTTCACGTCCACGCTGTCGCGGCATGCTACCAGTGTTAAAGACTGCGATGGAACTCCGTATGCCACGGCAAACTGGCTGACACTGACGGCGGCGGTGCACAAATGCTGCGCAGCTAGCGCCATTCGACGGCCAACACCGCGGTTCCTGGTGTGTCCGCTGTGCCGTGCGTGTGATCATTGCTTGTACAGCACTCTCGCAGTGTCCGGAGCAAGTATGGTGGGTCTGACACACCGGTGTCAATGTGTTCTTTTTTCCATTTCCAGGAGTGTATAAATTCTGTATATGATGGTGCAAGAAAAAGGGTGTTGGTAGATCTCCTAAATTGATATGATCTGATGCAGACTGTGTTTTTTCCAACTAGAGTGCAGGGGATGAGTATCACAACCATAGACAATATTTTTATTCATTCTTCATTACTACATAGGCATTCTGTTAGTAAAATTGTGAATGGCCTTTCAGACAATGCTGCAAAAATGTCACTTATAATTTCAAACTATGTAGGAAACTTGAGCCAACAACAACAGATGAGTTTTTTAAACTTCATCAAGGAACAAGAGTGGCAGGATGTTTATAGTGGTGGTAACATAGATGCCAAATGTAATGTTTTTCTTCACATATTTCTCATGCTCTGAGAGTTGCTTTCCAGTAGAAGATTCTAAACGGGGTACCAGCTGTAAAAGGCAGCCTGGGTGGCTCATTTGTGTGATAAGGATATCATGTAGGACAAAGCGGGAATTATATCAAAATGTTAGAAGTAGTCACAATCGTGCTACAGTAGCTCATTACAAACAGTACCATAAGGTGCTTAAAAGTCAAAGGGTATGTGGTATGCAAATAGAATATCTAATTCACAGGATGAAATTAAAACCATATGGTCAGTTGTGAAGGAAGCGTCTGGTTAGCAGCACAAAATAGACGATATAAAATCAATTCGTAGCAAAAACATTTTTGTTACTGATAAACCAGACATACGTAAAGTATTTAACAATCATTTTCTGAACATTGCTGGTGAATTAAACAAAAATTTAGTTTCTACAGGGAATCATACAACTCTCTTGGCAAATGCCTTTCCGAGATTGAAATCTGGAAAACTCCTCTATGAGAGAGACAAGAGGGAGATTGAGTCAATAATCAAATCACTGAAGACCAAGGACTCCAATGGATATGATGGAGTGCCTAGTAGAATATTCAAGTACTGTGCTGCAGATGTTAGCCATGTATCTAGCCATATTTGTAACTTTTCCTTTAGGAATGGTCAGTTTCCTGAACGATTTAAGTACTCCGTAGTACATCCACTCTATGAAAAGGGAGAAGGGGATAATGTAGATAATTTTAGACCTATTTCTATGCCATCAGTGTTTGCTAAAGTTATTGAAAAGGCTGTGTGTGTAAGAATAATTGATCATTTTATATCACATGATTTGCTATCAAATGTACAATTCGCCTTTAGAAGTTGTTTAACAACTGAAAATGCTGTATTCTCTTTTCTCTGTGAGGTAGGATGGGTTAATCAAAAGGCTGCAAACGCCAGGCGTATTTTTTGATTTAACTAAGGCGTTTGATTGTGCCGATCACAAAATATTACTCCAGAAGTTGGACCATTATGGAATACGGGGAGTAGCTCACAATTTGCTCACCTCTTACTTTAGCAAAGATCATTATTCACAGCATTGAGAACGGCTGTGATGTGGGGTACAATCAAGTGGGGGATGCCCCGGGATCAGTGTTTGGGCCACTGCTGTTCCTTATTTATATAAATGATATGCCCTCTAATATTACAGGTAACTCTAAAATATTTCTGGTTGCTGATGACACTAGCTTGTAGTAAAGGATTTTGTGTGCAACACTGGCTCTGTTTCAAATAGTGCAGTTCATAGCTTGTAGTAAATAAACTAACGCTAAATCACAGTAAGACTCAGTTTTTACAGATCCTAACACAGAATTCAACAAAATCTGACGTTTTAATTTCACGGAATGGGCATATGATTAGTTAAACTTAACAGTTCAAATTTCTAGATGTTCAGATAGATAGTAAACTGTAGTGGAAAGCCCACATTTAGGATCTTAAAGACTTCATGGTGTCATTTTTACTATTCAAACGGTATCTGAAGCGAGTGATTGTTCGACACGAAAATTAGTCTATTTTGCTTATTTTCATTCGCTTATGTCGTATGGTATTACATTTTCGGGTATCTCTTCCCAGTCTAAAAGGATATTTTTGGCTCAGAAACGGGCGGTTCCGGCAATAAGTGATGTAAGTTCACGAACCTCTTCTCGACTCCTGTTCACGAGTCTGGGTATTGTGACACTGGCCTTGTTAACAATATCGACTTATTCCCAAGAATAAGCTACTTTCACTATGTTAATACTCGGCAGAAATGAAACCTGCATTTGGATCGAACTTCCTTAACTCTTATGCAGAAAGGCGTGCAGTATACTGCTGCATCCATTTTCTATAAGCTACCATAATAATTCAAAAATCTTAGGAATGATCCGCGCGCTTTCAAATCGAAACTGAAGAGTTTCCTCGCGGGTTACTCGTTTTATTCTGTCGAGGAGTTCATTGAAAAATTAAGCTGAATTTTGTTGTGTTGTTCACTGCCTTTACTGAAACTTATGGCTTGACATTTTCGAGTTCATAAACATTTTCTGATTATCTGTTATTAGTTT
Source organism: Schistocerca cancellata (assembly GCF_023864275.1). Classification (NCBI taxonomy): domain Eukaryota; kingdom Metazoa; phylum Arthropoda; class Insecta; order Orthoptera; family Acrididae; genus Schistocerca; species Schistocerca cancellata. The sequence goes on along the minus strand of NC_064637.1, from coordinate 24,071,091 downwards.
TATGTTGTAATTTCATGTACTGACACGTTCCATGACCTTGGAGCTTTGCTCCTCAATTTGGTTCTACGGAACTTGACGCGCAAATAAAAACAGAAAAAATAAAAACATTGCACATAAAAAAGACCTGTTACTGTATGGATTACACGACTGCAGAACAATCACTGAAAGCAGCCTCATCCATTAATTGTGTAGGAGTATGTGTACAAGGGGAGTTAAAGTGGAAAGACCGCATAAAACTAATTTCAGGTACGGCAGGTGCCAGACTGAGAATCGCTGGAAGGCAACCGATATATTTCTTTCTCCTACATACACTATCTGATAATAACAGGGTATGTCCACCCTTGCCGGCCGGTGTGGCCGAGCGGTTCTGGGCGCTTCAGTCCGGAACCGCGTGACCGCTGCGGTCGCAGGTTCGAATCCTGCCTCTGGCTTGGATGTGTCTGATGTCCTTAGGTTGGTTAGGTTTAAGTAGTTCTAAGTTCTAGGGGACTGATGACCTCAGAAGTTAAGTCCCACAGTGCTCAGAGTCATTTGAACCACTTGTCCACCCTTGGCGTTTGTGAGTGCTTGAACCCTGCTGAGGACACTTTCAATGAGGATCTGAATGTCTGTGGAAGAATGGCAACCCATTATTCCTCAAGAGTCGAAACCGATGAAGGTAGTGATTTCGGACACCGACGTTCTAACTCATGCCAAATGTATTCCTCTGGGCTGAAGTCGGGACAGAGGGCACGCCAGTCCATATCAGGAATGTCGTTGTCCACAAGCCATTGCCTCACAGATGCTGCTTTACGACAGGGTGCATTGTCATGCTGAAACAATCAGTCACAGTATCCCAACAGTTCCTCTACTGTACGCAGTATGCAACGCTATAAATTGTGTTCACATCCTTCCACCATTTAGCGTTTCCTGAAACGCAGTAAGGGGCTCACAAGCTAGCCATGGAAATCATCGGCATACCTTAATACCACCACGTCTGTGTACTTCACTGTTGGCACCACACGTGATACCAGGTAACGTTCTCCAGGAATTCGCCAAATCTAAACCTTTTCATCGGATTGACACATCATATGCTGTGATTCATCGCTCCAAATTACTTGTTTTCAGTCAACTACTATGTCTCTGTTTACCCCACCTCAAGCTTCGCTTCGCATTGACGACAGAAATGTGTGGCTTATGACGAATTGCTCGACTGTCGAACCTATTTTCTTAACCCCTTGCACACAAGCATTGTGCTGTATAGGGCTGTGAAATGAAAATGAGATAGATGGAAGAAAAGGAAGTAAACTGTTTATTATTTCAAAAGTAATTTTCATAGGCCAACGGCCTTGCTGCAGTGGTAACGTCGGTTCCTGTCAGATCACCGAAGTTAAGTGCTGTTGGTCTGGGCCAGCACTTGGATGGGTGACCATCAAGTATGCCGAGCGCTATTGGTCAGCGTGGTGCACTCAGCCCTTGTGAGGCAAACTGAGGAGCTACTTGATTGAGAAGTAGCGGCTCCGGTCTCGTAAACTGACATACGGCTCGGAGAGCGGTGTGCTGTCCACATTCCCCTCCGTATCCGCATCCAGTGACGCCTGTGGGCTGAGGATGACACGGCGGCCGGTCGGTACCATTGGGCCTTCATGGCCTGTTCGGGCGGAGTTTTTAGTCTGAGTAATCGTCAGAACTGTTGACAGATTAATCCCACTGTGAGACAACGTGGTCAATGCTTTCATGGAGATATGTCTCCAGTTGCCTATGGAACCATAATTGTACCCAGGCTTGCAACTCTTCGTGCGAAGGAAATCGACGCCCACGGATGTGTTTCTTCACGACTGCGAAAGTATGGAAATCGCATGGGGGGGGAGGGGGGGGTACTGAGATTGCATGCAGGATGGGTAAGGGCTTCCCAGCGAAACTTGTGCAGCATACTCGAACAAACCTTGCAAGACTAACTGAAACCCTCAGCTGCCGACAGGTGCTGTTGATATACCTCGATGTGGACAGCTGAAAATGTGTGCCCCGACCGGGACTCGAACCCGGGATCTCCTGCTTACATGGCAGACGCTCTATCCATCCGAGCCACCGCGGGCACAGATGAATAGCGCGACTGCAGGGACTTATCCCATGCACGCTTCCCGTGAGACTCACATTCCCAACTGTCCACAATTCTACCTTATAGACATTTGCCCACCCCCTCATTACTCGCGCACGCTTTGGCGATTGCCGTAAGAGTTTGGGCAACCTGTGCGCATTCGCACAGGTCGGCAGCTGAGGGTTTCAGTTATCATTTATTCGAGGGAAAAGCTGCACGGTCATCAACAATATTCTGTTCTTTCGGGAACAGTTACTGTCTTCATATATATAGTTAATGGCTACCCAGCCATTGACCTTCGTCTGTGCGAATCCGCACAGGTTGCCCAAACTCTTACGTGCTTCAACGACCAATCCACCTGAGATATGCTATTCAATACCGCTTCAACCACACACGAGCTATATGCCGGACATCCATCATGTTGGAAGTACATCGCCATTCTGTCATGCAGTGAAATATCTTGTAGTAACAGCGGTAGAACATTACGTAGGAAATCAGCATTCATTGCACCGTTTAGATTGCCAGCGATAAAATGGAGGCCAATTATTCTTTCTCCCATAATGCCGCACCATACATTAACCCGCCTAGGTCGCTGATGTTCCACTTGTCGCAGCCACCGTGGTATCTCCGTTGCCCAATAGTGCATATTATGCCGGTTTACGTTACCGCTGTTGGTGAATGACGCTTCGTCGCTAAACAGAACGCGTGCAAAAAATCTGTCATCGTCCCGTAATTTCTCTTGTGCCCAGTGGCAGAACTGTACAGGTCGTTCAAACTCGTCGCCATGCAATGCCTAGTGCATAGAAATAAGGTACGGGTGCAATCGATGTTGATGTAGCATTCTCAACACCGACGTTTTTGAGATTCCCGATTCTCGCGCAGTTTATCTGTTACTGACGTGCGGATTAGCCGCGGACAGCAGCTAAAACACCTACTTGGGCATCATCATTTGTTGCAGGTCGTGGTTGACGTTTCCTTAAATAACGTAACTATCCGGCGAATGGTCCGGACACTTGGATGATGTCGTCCAGGATACCGAGCAGCATACATAGCACACGCCCTTTGGGCATTTTGATCACAATAGCCAAACATCAACACGATAGCGACCTTTTCTGCAATTGGTAAACCATACATTTTAACACGAGTAATGTACCACGAAGCAAATACCATCCGCACTGGCGGAATGTTACGTGATACCACGTACTTATACGTTTGTGAATATTACAGCGCCATCTATCACAAATCGAAAAAAGTGGTCCAACTAACTCATGTTTCTTTACGTACTACACGAACATGTATTAAAAATGGGGGTTCCTATTTAAAAAACCGCAGTTGATATCCGTTTGACCTATGATAGCGCCATCTAGCGGGTCAACCATAGCGCCATCTGGTTTCCCCCTTCAAGCTAGAAAAGTTTCGTTGTTTGAAGTTTTTTCGTTTGACGCTTATTTCGTGAGATATTTGCCACGGTCACTATCAATGGACCACCCTATATACTGTAGAAGGTCAGTTACGGATTTCCTGCTTTTGGGAAGCTGTCCAGGTTTGAGTCAGACCACACTGGTGGGTTGACACAGTAAAATTGAGTATACCTAAAAGATGCTTATCGGAATTTACAAGGCATGACTGTTTAATAATAATTTGAATGGTTATTCAGTGATGAGTATTGTTGTTCATAATGTCTCTGAGCTGTGGTTGCCCTCCCCAAAAGTTGATGACGACATTGGTCCCAGCTGCCACCATCTGCAGATGCAGCTGCAGCTGCGCCCACTACACACGCCTCACAGCGTGCAGCCGTTGCTATGCAGTTCCTCGGAACACTCTCCTTGGCGACCTCCAAGTTTTTATTCCTACCCTTGACCTCTCTGCTCTCCGCTCTCATTTTGACCTCACTCCCACAATCTCCTCTCAAGACCCCATTCCCTCCTCTCACTCCCCTTCTAGACTGTCGCTTCTATTTCGTTCTTTTACCAAGCACACTGCTCTACTATCTCGATTTGTAAATCTCACTCTCACATCACCTTGCTCACCATTTCCGTATTACTGCTCTCGCTGTAGGCTACAAGCTACACTACTGGCCATTACAATTACTACACCAAGAGCAAATGCAGATGATAAACGGGTACTCATTGGACAAATATATTATACTAGAACTGACTTCTGATTACATTTTCAAGCAGTTTGGGTGCATAGATCCTGAGAAATCAGTACCCCGAACAACCGCCTCTGGCCGTAATAGCAGCCTTTATACGCCTGGCCATTGAGTCAAACAGAGCTTGGATGGCGAGTACAGGTACAGCTGCCCATGCAGCTTCAACAGGATACCACAGTTCATCAAGAGTAGTGACTGGAATATTGCGACGAGCCACTTGCTCGGCTACCATTGACCAGACGTTTTCAATTGGTGAGAGATCTGGAGAATGTGCTGCTCAGGGCGGCAGTCGAACATTTTCTGTATCCAGAAAGGACCGTACAGGACCTGCAGCATGCGGTCGTGCATTATCCTGCCGAAATGTAGGGTTCCGCAGGGATCGAATGAAGGGTAGAGCCACGAGTCGTAACACATCTGAAATGTAACGTCCAGTGTTCAAAGTGCCGCCAATGAGACGTGTAACCAATGGCACCCCATAACATCACGCCGTGTGATACGCCAGTATGGCGATGACGAATACACGCTTCCAATGTGCGTTCATCGCGATGTCACCAAACACGGATTATGATGCTGTAAACAGAACCTGGATTCATCCGAAAAAATGATGTTTTGCCATCCGTGCACCCAGCTTCGTCGTCGAGTACACCATCACAGGCGCTCCTGTCTGTGATGCAGCGTCAAGGGTAACCGCAGTCACGGCCTCCGAGCTGATAGTCCATGCTGCTTCAAACGTCGTCGAACTGTTCGTGCAGATGGTTGTCGTCTTTCAAACGTCCCCATCTGTTGACTCACGGATCGAGACGTGGCTGCATCATCCGTTCCAGCCGTGTGGATAAGATGCCTCTCATCTCGACTGCTAGTGATACGAGGCCGTTGGGATCCAGCACGGCGTTCCGTATTACCCTCCTGAACCCACCGATTCCATATTCTGCTAACAGTCATTGGATCTCGACCAGCGCGAGCAGCAATGTCGCGATACGATAAACCGCAATCGCGATAGGCTACAATCCGACCTGTATCAAAGTCGGAAACGTGATGGTACGCATTTCTCCTCCTTACACGAGGCATCACAACAACGTCTCGCCGGGCAACGCCGGTCAACTGCTGTTTGTGTATGAGAAATGGGTTGGAAACTTTCCTCATGTCAGCACGTTATAAGTGTCGCCACCGGCGCCAACCTCGTGTGAATGCTTTGAAAAGCTAATCATTTGCATATCACAGTATCTTCTTCCTGTCGGTTAAATTTCGCGTCTGTAGCACGTCATCTTCGTGGTGTAGCAATTGTAATGGCCAGTAGTGTATTTATAATGCGCCGATGATCCGAGACATTAAGACCGCTGCCCACCGTGTGGCTGATGGCCGTCTGCTGACGTAGTCGCCTTGTGACTCTCTGCAAAGCACATCTAACGACGGAGCAACAATGCTGGTGCGGAGACAAGTGTTTCGGAGCTTACCGTTCAGCCCACATTGTTGAAATGGGGTTCTGCAGCAGATGGCCCCGACGTGTCCCCAAGTCGACTCAACGCCATCGTCAGTTACGATTCCAGTGTGCACGGGGTCATCGAGATTGGATCGTGGATCAATAAAAAAGTGTGGCCGGGTCACATACAGCATGTCGCTTGTTACACCAGATCGATGATCGTTTACGGATAAGCAGTCGTCCAGGAGAACGGCATTTCGAAATGCGTACTGCGCCACGAACATAGGTCACTATGGATAATATTATGTTGTAGAGGAAATTCACATGGCAGCTGTGGCAATAACTGAGATATAATGACAGGCATAGGCTACTTGACTTACCTTAGAAGCTAGATTAAGGAAGGCCAAACCTACGTTTCTAGCATTTGTAGACTTAGAGAAAGCTTTTGACAATGTTGACTGGAACACTCTCAAATTCTGCATGGGTAAAATACAGCGAGCGAAAGGCTATTTACAATTTGTACAGAAACCAGATGGCAGTTATAAGAGTCGAGGGACATGAAAGGGAAGCAGTGGTTGGGAAGGGAGTGAGACAGGGTTGTAGCCTATCCCCGAAGTTACTCAATCTGTATATTGAGCAAGCAGTGAAGGAAACAAAAGAAAAATTCGGAGTAGGTATGAAAATCCATGGAGAAGAAATAAAAACTTTGAGGTTCGCCGATGACATTGTAATTCTGTCAGAGACAGCAAAGGACTTGCAAGAGCAGTTGAACGGAATGGACAGTGTCTTGAAAAGAGGATATAAGATGAACATCAACAAAAGCAAAACGAGGATAATGGAATGTAGTCGAATTAAGTCGGGTGATGCTGAAGGAATTAGATTAGGAAATGAAACACTTAAAGTAGTAAAGGAGTTTTGCTATTTAGGGAGTAAAATAACCGATGATGGTCGAAGTAGAGAGGATATAAAATGTAGACTGGCAATCGCAAGGAAAGCGTATCTGAAGAAGAGAAATTTGTTAACATCGAGTATAGATTTAAGTGTCAGGAAGTCGTTTCTGAAAGTATTTGTATGGAGTGTAGCCATGTATGGAAGTGAAACATGAACGATAAATAGTTTGGACAAGAAGAGGACAGAAGCTTTCGAAATGTGGTGCTACAGAAGAATGCAGAAGATTAGATGGGTAGATCACATAACTAATGAGGAAGTATTGAATAGGATTGGGGAGAAGAGAAGTTTGTGGCACAACTTGACCAGAAGAAGGGATCGGTTGGTAGGACATGTTCTGAGGCATTAAGGGATCACCAATTTAGTATTGGTGGGCAGTGTGGAGGGTAAAAATCGTAGAGGGAGACCAAGGGATGACTACACAAAGCAGATTCAGAAGGATGTAGGTTGCAGTAGGTACTGGGAGATGAAGAAGCTTGCATAGGATAGAGTAGCATGGAGAGCTGCATCAAACCAGTCTCAGGACTGAAGACCACAACAACAACAACAGGCTACTTGAGCATTATTGCGAACCATCTTTAATTGCTTTATGTCCTCCCCGAGGCCGATGGTATCTTCCAGCGCAACAACTCTCACATAGTCGGAATAACGCCACGACGGTTTCAAGAGCGTTATAGTGAACAGAAAATTGAGGATATGTAACGTGACGATCAGTGTGCTTTAGGGAGGGTAAAGGCACCACAGAAGCAGTTCTAACGTTGCAGTTTATAATGCAACCAAGACTAAAGAAAAATCAAGACACGTTCATTGGATTCGTCGACCTGGAAAAAGCGTTCGACAATGAAAAATGGTGCAAGATGTTGGAAATTTTGAGAAAAATAGTTGTCAGTTATAGGGAGAGACGGGTAATATACCATATCTACAAGTCAAGAGGGAAAAATAAGAGTGGACGAACAAGAACGAAGTCCTCGGATCAAAAATGGGGAAGGCAGGGATGTAGTCTTTCACCCCTACTGTCCAATCTGTGCATCGAAGAAACAATGACGCAAATAAAGGAAAGGTTCAGGAGTGAAATTAATATTCAAGATGAAAGAACATGAATGATACGATTCGCTGATAACATAGCTATCTGAGTGAAAGTGAAAAAGAATTACATGATCTGCTGAATGAAATGAACAGTTTAATGAGTACAGAATATGGAGTGAGAGTAAAACGAAGGAAGACGAAAGTAATGAGAAGTAGCAGAAATGAGAACAGCGAGATACTGAATACCAGGATTGATGGTCACAAAGTAGATGAAGTTAAGGAATTCTGCTACCTAGGCAGCAAAATAACCAATGACGGACGGAGAAAGGAGAACCTCGAAAGAAATCTAGCACTGACAAAAAGGGCACTTCTGGTCATGAGAAGTCTACTAGTATTAAACATAGGCGTTAATTTGTCGAAGAAATTTCTGAGAATATACCTTCGGAGTACAGCATTGTATGGTAGTGAAACATGAACTGTGGGAAACCCGGAACAGAAGATAATCGAAGCGTTTGTGATGTGAATTTTGAAAATTAGGTGGATTGATAATGTAAGGAATGGGGAGGTTCTGCGCAGAATCGGAGAGGAAAGGAATATGTGGAAAACACTGACAAGGAGAAGGAACAGGATGACAGCACTAGGGTCGGTGTCCGTTTGGGTCTGCCTATCGCTGTTAGCAAGTCGTGTGCATTCATCCCCTGTGTGGCCATTAGAGGAGCTACTTGACTGAGAAGTAGGTAACGGAAACTGAAAACGGCCGAGAGAGCGGTGAGCTGACCACGTGCCCCTCCATCCAGTGACGCATTTGCACTGAGGATGACACGGCGATCGTCGGCTGGGCGTTAAAGGTTTGTTCAGATGAAGTTCTTGCAGTCTCCAACATCATTACATGCCTATACCACTGTTGTTTGGAGTTGCTGCTTAGGTCTAAACGAGGTGACTTGATTCTGGCTTTCGTCCTTAGCTCCTCATTCCTTAACTCGTGAGTGATGGATCTAAGGAATTTGATTCCTGATGCCTGGAGTCTCCGTGACTCTTCTCTTTGTGACGGTGCATGCTTCGATAGCGTAGGTCACTATTGGCACTAAGTACCTACTGAACGTCACTAATTTTGCTTATGCTGGAATGCTGTCATTCCATAAAATGTTCCTCGCCTGATGAAAGACATCAGGGAATGACTTCCGTGGTACTAGAGGGAGCTGTAGAGGAATACTATCAGCAAATAATTGAGGACGTAAGTTGCGAGTGCTGCTGTGAGATGAAGGGGTTGGCACAGGAGAGGAATTCGTCGAGGGTCACATCAAACCAGTCAGATGACTGACGACACACAAAAGAAAAGTGAACTCAGGTTGATGTTTTGTCCACCAAATTCGTCTGATTTGAATGTGACGGAATACATCTTGGACGCTACCGGGCGCCAGCTCTGTGTCAACTACAGGTCCGTGATTTTCTGAAATTACAGGGAATGGGCACAAATACCGGTAAAAAACAAGAATACAACAGATTAAAACTGTGTGCCGGACCGAGACTCGAACTCGGGACCTTTCCCTGTCGCGGGCAAGTGCTCTACCAACTGAGCTACCCAAGCACGACTCACGCCCCGTCCTCACAGCTTTACTTCTGCCAGTAACTCTTCTCCTACCTTCCAAACTTTACAGAAGCTCTCCTGCGAACCTTGCAGAACTAGCACTCCTGAAAGAAAGGATATTGCGGAGACATGGCTTAGCTTCAGCCTAGCGGATGTTTCCAGAATGAGATTTTCACTCTGCAGCGGAGGGTGCGCTGATATGAAACTTCCTCGTAGATTAAAACTGTGTGCCGGACCGAGACTCGAACTCGGGACCTTTGCCTTTCGCGGGCAAGTGCTCTGCCAACTGAGCTACCCAAGCACGACTCACGCCCCGTCCTCACACCCTACTTCTGTCAGTACTTCTGCTGTGGCTAAACCACGTCTCCGCAATATCCTTTCTTTTAGGAGTGCTAGTCCTGCAAGTTTTGCAGGAGAGCTTTTGTAAAGTTTAGAAGGTAGGAGACGAGGTACTAGCAGAAGTAAAGCTGTGAGGACGGGGCGTGAGTCGTGCTTGGGTAGCTCAGTTGGTAGAGCAATTGCCCGCGAAAGACAACGGTCCCGAGTTCGAGTCTCGGTCCGGCACACAGTTTTAATCTGCCAGGAAGTTTAAAATAAGCGCACACTACGCTGCAGAGTGAAAAATCTCATTCTAAGAATATAACACATTACCATATCTAATACGGTATAGGAAAGGCGATGCAATTCAAAACAACTTCCAGTCTTCTAACAATGGACAAATACAGGTCCTTGTTGTCAAGCCAATCTTACAACTTCTTTTACGTTGAATAAGAAGCACACAGTTTTTTTTTATAGATTTTTGTTTGGTTCTAATTAGTTCTCACTTGATTGGACCATCTTCAGGAAACAACTGACAAGCGTCTGCGAGGGACATCAGTTCTTAAGCAACGAAACATTATAAGCTAAGATACAATCCACGTGTACAGAATGTTGTACACCAAACGTGACTTTTAACGTCGAAGTTACATTTTATACAGTTTACAATATTAACCGCAATAAATAGATATTAATATTGTCCAATGGACAATATTAAGGGCAGTAAATAAATAATGATATTGTCCATTGCGTAAAGTGTAGCTTGAACGTTAAAAAAGAAGTTTGGTGCTCAACATTCTGTGTCAATGGACTGTATATTTGCTTAAGAACTAGTGTCCCTTCCAGACACAAACCAGTTGCTTCCTGAAGATGGCCCAGTTAGGAGAAAACTAGTTAGAAATAAACGAAAATCAGTAGAACAGAAACAATTCACTTATTTTTAAACCTTAAACATGGGACTGTCCTACCAAGAAGTTGCGGGTGAATCTATAAATAACTATCTTAATCATTACTACCGCAAAACAGTGGCCCCTTCAGGTACCAACGACGGAGGTGCAAAGCCAGGTCGCAACCTTGACTCCAAAGTAGTGCAGAAAGCGCCAGTAGTACTGACATCTGGTCCTTGTAGTGGCGAGGGGAGGTGGGTCAATTAATCCTCATAAGCGCAAAACCAGTCACGCAGGATGGGCCCTGTCGCCTTGGAACACAGCATCATCGTTGGGGAACAAATATTGTACCATGCCATGGATGTGGTAAGCTGAAATGGTCACATAATACTTGGCAGTAATCCGAACATGCACAGTAACCTTGTACCCGTGGAATACCACGAATTTCGGACTTGTGTACGCCAACTCAGCTACAAATTAATTTTATCTGCTCCTGCTCCACTACCTGGCGTTGCTCTGGTACGTATTTATTCCAGTCTTCTTTCAGTCCATGTCATCTTTCTCTCTGTCTTCCTCCTTCCCTCTCTCTCTGTCCATCTCTTCACCTCCCTCTCTCTGTCCATCTCTTCACCACCCTCTCTCTGTCTATATGCTCCTCTCCTCTACACATTTCCTCCTTCCCCTATCTCTGTCCGTTTCCTACACTTCTTCTCTGCACCTAATTCCTCCTTCCTCATCGGTGTCTGTCCCGTCCCCTACCCCTCCTTCTCTCTCCATGTTATCACACTCAGCACAGTAGCAGGCAGATATTTCTTATTCCCCACAGTATTTCTGTCTAGTTTGTAACTAATATATGTACCGTACCAAATTCGTTGGAATCGTTTCGAGGGTTTACAATGAGCTTTTTACCAGTGGTTTTCCCCTCATACGGGCATGTCAAATACATTTCACATATACTTAGCACGCTGCACTCGTATTGTACGTAAATTTCACCTGCATGTCAGCAGGGGACTGTTCAAGCTGGCTGGTCGGAGTGGCCGAGCGGTTCTAGGCGCTAGAGTCTGGAACCGCGCGACCGCTACGGTCGCAGGTTCGAATCCTGCCTCGGGCATGGATGTGTGTGATGTCCTTAGGTTAGTTAGGTTTAAGTAGTTCTAAGTTCTATGGGACTGATGACCTCATCTATTGCTGCATAGCTAAGGGCCATTTGAACCATTTTGTTCAAGCTGGTGGAGGCTCTGTAATGGTGTGGGGCGTGTGCAGTTGGAGTGATACGAGGCCCCTGACACGTCTAGATACGACTCTGACATGTAACACGTAAGAAAGATTCCTGCATGGTCACCTGCATCCATTCACGTCTATTGTGCATTCCGACGGATAATTCCAGCAGGACAATGCGACGCACCACACGTAATTCCAGCAGGAACCCACACGTCCACAATTGCTACAGAGTGGGTCCAGGAACACTATTCTGAGTTTGAACATTTCCGCTGGCCACCAAACTCCCCGGACATGAGCATTATTGGGATGAAACTTCCTGGCAGATTAAAACTGTGTGCCCGACCGAGACTCGAACTCGGTCGGGCACACAGTTTTAATCTGCCAGGAAGTTTCATATCAGCGCACACTCCGCTGCAGAGTGAAAATCTCATTCTGGATTATTGGGATGCCTTGCAACACGCTGTTCAGAAGAAATCTCCACCCCGTCGTGCTCGTACGGATTTGTGGTCAGTCCCCTCCAGCACAACTTCAGACATTAGTCAACTCCATGCCACGTCGTGTTGCGGCCCTTTTGCGTGCTCGCAGGGTCCCTATACGTTATTAGGCAGGTGTACCAGTTTCTTTGGCACTTTGACTGCATTTGTCGGTATGCTATTTCATACTATTGCATATACGTTATCCACGACTATTCCAACCGATAATGTTAATTTTTCTGCAAAACTCCATCCCTTTCTACTGATTTCCACTACTGTATGAATTTATGGACTAGCACTAAGTGTGTGTGGCTGGATACCTATTTACAGTATATAGTGATATACAGAAACCTTTGTCGTCAATCAATTATGGAAAACCGTATCCAAATCCTTACAGTAGTCTTCACGTTGTAATGGTTGTTTATCTACCTGACCATTACGGCACTCCAACCCCAGTTCTCGATACCAGTAATATCTTCCTTTTTTTCTGCGAAGTAACAGACATATTTTTGTGACAATATTCACATTTGGTTTTATTAATGTATAGATACTCCGATGTATCGACATATTACGGTGATATGGTTCTTGTGTGTATTCATTTCTGTGAGACTGTCATAATCTTTGACTTACTTGCAACCGTTTTGGCGCGAATGCGCACAGACCAGTCTCTGTTTCACTTTGCAGAAGTTAAATTGTTAATTCGCTTTGTAATAGAACAGTCAAGTCTTGTGTTTTGTTAAAATGGAAATTAAATATATGAAGATTTATACAAAACTGTTTTCTTGATCATGTGACAATTAAGAAGAACTATATGTGAATTTACAAGAAGTTTAATAAAAATGTGGATCGTGAACACCAAGTCAAAAATTATTTCTACCATACCATTGTTCTGATCTGGGATTGTTTGATCATTAAGAATTTCCTGAAAAACGCATTTGTTAGGTCTTCAAATATTGCTAAAATACAGATCTGGACCTTCTAGCAGTCAAAGTGGAATCACCCTAGAATCAACAAGATGAGCCATAACAACTTCGACGAAATCTACGTGGGAATCCATTCAAGATAAGTGCCAAAATTAATGACTTTTTTTACAGTGACTTCATTATTTCCATTCTGACGATACCATCCACAGTCAATAACTTTGTTGTTGCCCGATAAAGCGAACATATGCTGCGTGAGCAACATTATTAATCTGCCAGAATGAGATTTTCACTCTGCAGCGGAGTGTACGCTGATATGAAACTTTCTGGCAGATTAAAACTGTGTGCTGGACCGAGACTCGAACTCGGGACCTTTGCCTTTCACGGGCAAGGTTGGCAGGAGAGCTTCTGTATAACTTCCTTTCAGATTAAAATCGTGTTCCGGACCGAGATCGAACTCGGGACCTTTGCCTTTCGCGGGCAAGTGCTCTACGATCTGAGCTACCGAAGCACGACTCACGCTCGGTACTCACAGCTTTTCTTCTGCCAGTACCTCGTCTTCTACCTTCCAAACTTTACAGAAGCTCTCCTGCGAACCTTGCAGAACTAGCACTCCTGAAAGAAAGGATATAGCGGAGACATGGCTTAGCCACAGCCTAGGGGATGTTTCCAGAATGAGAATTTCACACTGCAGCGGCTTGTGCGCTGATAGGAAACTTTCTGGCAGATTAAAACTGTGTGCCGGACCGAGACTCTAACTCGGGACCTTTGCCTTTCGCGGGCAAGTGCTCTACCAACTGAGCTACCCAAGCACGACTCACGCCCCGTCCTCACAGCTTTACTTCCGTCAGTACCTCGTGTCCTACCCTCGAAACTCCACACAGAACCTCATTCTAGAAACATCCCCGACGCTGTGGCTAAGCTATGTCTGCGCAATATCCTTTCTTTCAGGACTGCTAGTTCTGCAAGGTTCGTTGGAGAGCTTCTGTAAAGTTTGGAAGGTAGGAGACGAGGCACTGGCAGAAGTAAAGCTGAGAGGACGGGGCGTGAGTCGTGCTTGGGTAGCTCAGTTGGTAGAGCTCTTGCCCGCGAAAGGCGAAGGTCCCGATTTCGAGTCTCGGTCCGGTACTCAATTTTAATCTGCCAGGAAGTTTCATTATTAATCTGATTTCTAACCTACTTTGCAAGTGGTGGTATTGTTAGAACGTGCGGGCACAAAAACAAATTAACTTTAGTTAATAATTTATATCGATACTGAACACAAACAATACGTGAAATTTTGTTATTAGAAATCGTTCTTGGTGCTGCAATTTTGATGCCACGCCACGTATGTAAAAACGTCCCGTGCAAAGCCAGGGTGCACACGAAGCTATTACCTCTGCAACGACCGTGACGCCAGCTGTTACCGCACGCTGTGTAATTGAATTATCGTATCGGCGCTCTGCCATCACGGCTACCCTGTTGATCCGGGGGTTCCCGGTTCGACGCGAATAGCCGCTAAGGAGCGGTCCGCCGGGATTTCCGATACTCTGCTATGACGCTACCGCAGCACGCGGGATTCTTAGAACCGATCGATCGATAGCGCGCTGAGATAAAAGTCTTCTAATTGGGCTACCTATTTCCATTTGCTGAACGGTTCTCTCTTACGTCACAGGCGGAACTCTTTGAGATCTGCTCTTACGCAGAGGGAAAGGGAGACTTTGTTAGCGAGGTCAGAAAACCAATTACGGCAGTCGCTCGCTCCTGATAGCGGTCTAGATTCACGCCTCGCGAATCACTCTGCAAGGATTTCATCCATTCCCTCACGTTCTTACGTCGGTTCTGTCAGTCAGTTGCGATTGGAAATGTGATCTCTTCTTTTACAGGTGGCTTCCGTTTATACGTAGACTGCTGGTCATTAAAATTGCTACAGACGCAAAATTTAAGCGACAGGAAGAAGATGCTTTTCAGACCATTCACACAAGGTTGACGCCGGTGGCGACACCTACAACGTGCTGACATGAGGAATGGTTCCAACCGATTTTTCATACACATAACAGCAGTTGACCGGCGTTGGCTGGTGAAACGTTGTTGTGATGCCTCGTGTAAGGAGGAGAAATGCGTATCATCACGTTTTCGACTTTGATAATGGTCGGATTGTAGCCTATCGCGATTGCGGTTTATCGCATCGCGACATTGCTGCTCGCGTTGGTCGAGATCCGATGACTGTTAGTAGAATATGGAATCGGTGGGTTCAGGAGGGTAATACGGAACACCGTGCTGCATCCTAACGGCCTCGTATCACTAGCAGTCGAGATGACAGGCATCTTATCCGCACGGCTGTAACGGATCGTGCAGCCACGTTTCGATCCCTGAGTCAACAGATGGGGACGTTTGCAAGACAACAACCGTCTGCACGAACAGTTCGACGACGTTTGCAGCTGCATGGACTACCAGATCGGAGACCATGGCTGCGGTTACCCTTGATGCTGCATCACAGACAGGAGCGCCTGCAATGGTGTACTCGAAGACGAACCTGGCTGCGAGACTAGCAAAACGTCAATTTTTCGGATGAATCCAGGTTCTGTTTACAGCATCATGATGGTAGCATCCGTGTTTGGCGACATCGCGGTGAACGCACATTGGAAGCGTGTATTCGTCATCGGCATACTGGCGTATCACCCGGCGTGATGGTATGGGGTGCCATTGGTTACACGTCTCGGTCACCTATTGTTCGCATTGACGGCACTTTGAACAATGGACGTTACATTTCAGATGTGTTACGACCCGTGGCCCTACCCTTGATTCGATCCCTGAGAAACCCTACATTTCAGCAGGATAATGCACGACCGCATGTTGCAGGTCCTGTACGGGCCTTTCTGGATACAGAAAATGTTCGACTGCTGCCCTGGCCAGCACATTGTCCAGATCTCTGACCAACTGAGAACGTCTGGTCAATGGTGGCCGAGCAACTGGTTCGTCACAATACGTCAGTCACTACTCTTGATCAACTGTGGTATCGTGTTGAAGCTGCGTGGACAGCTGTACCTGTACTCGCCATCCAAGCTCTGTTTGACTCAATGCCCAGGCGTATCAATGCCATTAATACGGCCAGAGGTGGTTGTTCTGGGTACTGATTTCTCAGTATCTATGCAGCCAAATTGCGTGAAAATGTAATCACATGTCAGGTCTAGTATAATATATTTGTCCAATGAATACCCGTTTATCATCTGCATTTCTTCTTGGTGTAACAATTTTAATGGCCAGTAGTGTACATTGCAAGACATAAACCAGAAATACAGGCAGTCCGTAATCAAAATACTGACATTCCGAAAGTAATCCCCGATGAGATGTCCTATGAAGTCATGATAGGCATCTGGAGATGATGCCACAATACAAATGGCCACAGCTGCAGGAAGAGTAACACAAAATAAACTTGAAAAATTATTTTCACAATGACATATTTTTCCCAAGTTTTTACTTCTTTTTTATTGACTCTTTACTAATTCTCTACATGTCTATCACGACGAGCTCGTTTCGCCATTTTTGCCGTCGTCAAGTGAATATGCCATTATTGAACAATTTTTCGTAAAAATGTACGATGCAAGTATGCCGCTTACGTCTATAGTATAATATAGAATTGCATGCCTCATGTATATATGTCAGCATTTACTTCTTTGACATCTGAGTTCTTATGACCTGTACTACATATTATATTCTGGAGTGTCTTTTCGATTATCTCTCGGTGGTATTGGTAACATTCATAAATTTACGCAACACTGATGTATCTTTGAGTGTTTTCTCAAGTGATTCTTGTACGTTTACAAAAATTTTATTCGCTGAAAATCAGCGATAGTAAGTTCGTTCAAAAATAATGTAACTATACTATACTTTTCCGTTCCTCGTCTAAGGATATCTCTTTAAGAGTATTCGATTGTCTTTCACAATTCGTGAAATGTCGGAAAAGTTATCCTTTTTCTTTTAGGATGCCAATAAAGTTTGCTATTTATTTTTTATGCTTCAGTTCTGTTTATTCGTTTAGTAGTCCGTTTGGTTAGCCTTCTGTGGGTTTTGATTTCCAGTTCCTGTAGGATATTCATATATGCCGAGCGGTTCTAGGCGCTACAGTCTGGAACCACGCGAAGGCTACGGTCTCAGGTTCGAATCCTGCCTCGGGCATGGGTGTGTGTGATGTCCTTAGGTTAGTTAGGCTTAAGTAGTTGTAAGATCTAGGGAACTGATGACCTCAGAAGCTAAGTCCCATAGTGCTCAGAGCCATTTGACCCATTTGCTGCAGATGGCCGTGTGGATCAGCCGCTGGTACACTAGCCTCTGCACAGTGGTCGCTATGTGCTGCTCGATGTCCCCAGTGCAAAAGCAGCAAGTGATGAAACCTGTGCTTTGGGCTGTGTAGAGTGTCTCGTCTCGGGCGTAATGCGACGGCGGCCGTGACACACAAAATTCCTTAGGCGCGCCTTCTTGGCACCTCTATGCAGGGTAATAGCCGATCGGCTTATAGTAGGCCAACGCCTGGCTGCGGCGTCATTTGCACACTAATTGATGGGTCACCAGCTCTCGTCACACAACCGGTGCCATTTACCGGCCTACTTGGCAAAACACACACACGCACACACACACGCACACACACACACACACACACACACAAATACATGCGCGCGCGCGTGCACACGGTGATTTTGCTAACAAGGACAAACTGCAGCAAACGATTCCTGGGAAACATAGCAGCTGAAGTAATGAATTAAAATTTGTGCTAAGGCCAGGAGTTGAACCCAGGTCTTCTGCTTACAGGGATCCACTGAACCACTCTGAGACTGCGTTCTACAGATGGAAGGATTACCCAAGTCCAGTACCCTCCTAGATACAAACTTCAGTTCACACCTCATCCCATCATGTAAGCCACAATGACAGGATGGTCTAGTGGACAACACATCTGCCAAGGGAGACCCGGGTTCACGTTCCGACCTTGGCACAAATTTTATTCATTACTTCACTTTTCACTTGCGACGAAATATGTCTGTAGGAAAATATACACTGCTGGCCATCAAAATTGCTACACCACGAAGATGATCTGCTGCAGACGCGAAATTTAACCGACAGGAAGAAGATGCTGTGATATCAAATGATTACCTTTCTAGAGCATTCACACAAG
Source organism: Schistocerca cancellata (assembly GCF_023864275.1). NCBI lineage: Eukaryota > Metazoa > Arthropoda > Insecta > Orthoptera > Acrididae > Schistocerca > Schistocerca cancellata. Next base: position 24,052,915 of record NC_064637.1, on the reverse strand, counting down.
GTTGGCGCCGGTGGCGACACCTACAACGTGCTGACAAGAGGAAAGTTTCCAACCGATTTCTCATACACAAACAGCAATTTACCGGCATTGCCTGATGAAACGTTGTTGTAATGCCTTGTGTAAGGAGGAGAAATGCGTACCATCACGCTTCCCACTTTGATAAATACCATCACGTTTCCCACTTTCATAAAAGTCGGATTGTAGCCTGTTGCGATTGTGGTTTATCGTATGGCGACATTGCTGCTCGCGTTGGTCGAGATCCAATGACAGTTAGCAGAATATGGAATCGGTGGGTTCAGGAGGGTAATACGGAACGCCGTGCTGGATCCCAACGGCCTCGTATCACTAGCAGTCGGGATGACAGGCATCTTATCCGCACGGCTGTAACGGATCGTGCAGCCACGTCTCGATCCCTTAGTCAACGGATGGGGACGTTTGCAAGACAACAACCATCTGCACGAACAGTTCGACGACGTTTGCAGCAGCACGGACTATCAGCTGGGATACCGTGGCTGCGGTTACCCTTGACGCTGCATCACAGACAGGAGCGCCTACGATGGTGTACTCCACGACAAATGCACGAATGGCAAAACGTCATTTTTTCGGATCAATCCAGGTTCTGTTTACAACATCACGATGGTCGCATCCGTGTTTGGCGACATCGCTGTGAACTCACATTGGAAGCGTGTATTCGTCATCGCCATACTGGCGTATCATCCGGCGTGATGGTATGCGGTGCCATTGGTTACACCTCTTCTTCGCATTGATGGCACTTTGAACAGTGGACGTTAAATTTCAGATGTGTTGCGACCCGTGGCTCTACCATTCATTCGATCTCTGCGAAAGCCTACATTTCAACAGGATAATGCACGACCGTATGTTGCAGGTTCAGTACAGGCCTTTCTGGATACAGAAAATGTGCGACTGCTGCCCTGGTCAGCACATTCTCCAGATCTCTCACCAACTGAAAACGTCTGGTCAATGGTGCCCGAGCAACTGGCTCGTCACAATACGCCAGTCACTACTCTTCATGAACTGTGGTATTGTGTTGAAGCTGCTTGGGCAGCTGTACCTATACACGCCATCCAAGCTCTGTTTGACTCAATGTCCAGGTGTATCGAGGCCGTTATTACGGCCTGAGGTGGTTGTTCTGAGTACTGATTTCTCAGGACCTATACACCCAAATTGCGTGAAAATGTAATGACATGTCAGTTCTAGTATAATATATTTGTCCAATGAATACCCATTTATCATCTGCATTTCTTCTTGGTGTAGCAATTTTAATGGCCAGTAGTGTAATTTCATCAGGTTAATAGGTCCCTAAGAAGATAGGTAGGATAAAAGGTAATTCCGACATACAGGAGATAGGCAACATAATGTGCACACCTGTACTTACTCGGGAATGGTTTATTAATAAGGGGTTGGACCTCCTTTTGCCCGTGATACAGGTGCGATTCTTCTTGGAATACTGGCATGTAATGATTGTACAGTCTCCAGTGGAATGTTATGCCACTCTTCGATAAGAACCTCTTTTAAGTCTTGTAGTAAGGAGGGAGGCGGGAATCTGCTCCGCAGTCGGTGCTCCAATACCGCCCACAAGCGTTCCATAATGTTCACGTCTGAGGACTGTGGTGGCTGGAGAAGACGCTGCAGTTCAGTTGCATGCTCCTCATACCACGACTGTACTGTCATGACTGTCTGAAGGGGTGCATTATCGTCCTGAAATATTTGATCATTATTGGGGAACAACATTTTAATCATGGAGTGCACCCGATCACCTAAAATGTTCACCTAATCGTTGGCTGTAACACGGCCTTTGAGACTATTGATGGGACAAGCAGAGTACCATGATATGGCTGCCTACGCCACTACACTTGCACCTCCATGATTAACCTTTGGAATCAGGCAAGCAAAACTGTAGGTTTCTTTTGGCTTTCTCCACACCTTAACCTGGCTCGATGTTGGAAAATTAGGAAGACTTTGACTTGTCGGACCTTATGACTTGTTTCCACAGATCAGCCGTCCAGGATTTATGCTCTTGACAACATGTTTTACGCTTGTTTGCGTTGGTTGTCGTCACTAATGGTTTCGGTATAGCAGCTTGTCCACGAATATTCGCTTTATGGAGTCCTCAGCGGACAATGCCGATAGATACAGGGTCTCGTAGGTGGCTACTGAGCTCTGCAATGACTTTAGCCGCCGCTAGGTTTGTGTTCTTTTGATTTACACGATGATGTCTTTCTATTATTTGTGTGATTGTTGAAACAGTTGCTCTTGAATCATTGCTTACTGATGCTCCAGATAATGGGTCCTCACAATGTGCCCTCTTTGGAACCCTGTCAGGTCCTTTATTGCACGTCCACTTCGGCCTCTGAATACATATACGAGGTGTGCACTGCTCGTAAACAACCTGCACTGGTGCCTAGTCCGTAATGAACACGCACAGCCCAGTGCGACGCGTGCCTCACCTGGGTTGTTGACCGTCAAACCCTACCATCCCATTACTACCTCTGTTCACATGATTTTGCCTCACGCCTATATGACTGGAAATGCATCGTGTTTGTTAACTCCACCCACAGGCTCTGGGGAGCCCATAAGTAGCGACCGACCGCCATGTCATCCTCTGCCAGTGGCATCATTGGATGCAGTTAGAACGGCATGGGGTCAGCACAAAGGCCTCTGGTCTGTTTCAGTTTTTGTGATCTGGCGCTGCTACCACTCGACCAAGTAGGTGCTCAGTTACCCTAAGCAGGCTGAGTGCAGCCTGTTCCAATCGTCCCAGCGAGTAATAATTCCTTGCAGTACCGGGAATAGACCCTGGTTCCTCCGCATGGCAGTCAGCCGTGCTGGCCACTCAGCTAGAGAGGAGGATGCATGGTGTCAGTGCTGCATGTGTTTCATAATTTATCGTGCTTGTACAATACAGTGCAGTGCGTGGCATACTGTGTTGAGAAGGTCCTCGAAGTGGCCCAAGCCGGCCGGAGTGGTCGAGGGGTTCTAGGCGCTACAGTCAGAAACCGCGCGACTGCTACGGTCGGAGGTTCGAATCCTGCTTCGGGCATGTATGTGTGTGATGTCCTTAGGTTAGTTAGGTTTAAATAGTTCTAAGTTCTAGGGGACTGATGACCTAAGAAGTTAAGTCCCATAGTGCTCAGAGCCATTTGAAGTCGCCCATTGGGCCTCCAGACATGCGTGAACATCGCTGATGCACACTTTCAAATGTGCCATCCTGCAACTGAATGGCGCCACTGGCATCACGAATGTGTTTTTCTAGTGCCAGCACATCTGGAGTGGGCTTCACACACTCACTTCTTTCATGTCAGAGTTGAGGTCTGGTGGCTGAGTGGATCGTGTTGTAAGGTGTCAGGCAAATGCAACACCTTCCATGAAAACCCTGACATGATAAGCAAATCCAGTAGTATGTCACATAGCTCCGAATAAATCGTGACATTAAATTAACCAAAGTAATACGAGGAACGAGTGAGCAAATGAAATACCACAGACTAACACAAGAATGTCTAAATGCATGTCATACCTTCTACATCTACATCTACATCTATACTCCGCGAGCCACCTTACGGTGTGTGGCGGAGGGTACTTATTGTACCACTATCTGATCCCCCCTTCCCTGTTCCATTCACGAATTGTGCGTGGGAAGAACGACTGCTTGTAAGTCTCCGTATTTGCTCTAATTTCTCGGATCTTTTCGTTGTGATCATTCCGCGAGATATATGTGGGCGGTAGTAATATGTTGCCCATCTCTTCCCGGAATGTGCTCTCTCGTAATTTCGATAATAAACCTCTCCGTATTGCGTAACGCCTTTCTTGAAGTGTCCGCCACTGGAGCTTGTTCAGCATCTCCGTAACGCTCTCGCGCTGACTAAATGTCCCCATGACGAATCGCGCTGCTTTTCGCTGGATCATGTCTATCTCTTCTATTAATCCAACCTGGTAAGGGTCCCATACTGATGAGCAATACTCAAGAATCGGACGAACAAGCGTTTTGTAAGCTACTTCTTTCGTCGATGAGTCACATTTTCTTAGAATTCTTCCTATGAATCTCAACCTGGCGCCTGCTTTTCCCACTATTTGTTTTATGTGATCATTCCACTTCAGATCGCTCCGGATAGTAACTCCTAAGTATTTTACGGTCGTTACCGCTTCCAATGATTTACCACCTATGGCATAATCGTACTGGAATGGATTTCTGCCCCTATGTATGCGCATTATATTACATTTATCTACGTTTAGGGAAAGCTGCCATCTGTCGCACCATGCATTAATCCTCTGCAGGTCTTCCTGGAGTACGTACTTATGATGTTGCTACTTTCTTGTAGACAACCGTGTCATCTGCAAATAGCCTCAGGGAGCTACCGATGTTGTCAACTAAGTCATTTATGTATATTGTAAACAATAAAGGTCCTATCACGCTTCCTTGCGGTACTCCCGAAATTACCTCTACATCTGCAGATTTTGAACCGTTAAGAATGACATGTTGTGTTCTTTCTTCTAGGAAATCCTGAATCCAATCACAAACCTGGTCCGATATTCCGTAAGCTCGTATTTTTTTCCTTCCCACCGTGAGACAGACGCAGTTCCGAGGGGAGAAACGAGAACAGAAGCCGAGAGCAGAACCGTGTTAAGCTGGAAGGCCCTAAGATAAGGGACGGACGGACACCCACGTCGCCAGCTAACTGCTAGGACCACTCCACCCGCAAGTTTTTAGCATGAAACTTTTTCGCGTCTCTGTTACATTAGGACCACCCCCCAGCCCATGTTAAAACCTGGAGCCCTCCAGAAGAACGGTATAGATCTTACGATAACACAAAAAGGGCCACACCACCCGCAAGTTTTAGCGTGAGACTTTTTCGCGTCTCTGTTACATCAGGATCACCCCCCAGCCCATGTCAAAAGATAGAGCCCTCCAGAAGAACAGTACAGATCTTACAATAACGCGTCTCTGTTACATCAGGATCACCCCCCAGCCCATGTCAAAAGATAGAGCCCTCCAGAAGAACAGTACAGATCTTACAATAACGCTAAAAGGACCACACCAGCTGCAAGTTTTAGCGTGAGACTTTTTCGCGTGTCTGTTACATTGCAAACTCTAAAAACATTGCCCCACCACGAAAAGTATAACGTTTCTCATTGGATAGACAGAATTTTTGTAGGCGGAGCTTAAGGTTAACATCGAGACCCTGATTGGTCAGATGAAAACACAGCCAGATAGTTTTTTTTTAAACCAACTTCGGTAAATTGTAGTAAGGAGAAGTTAAGAGAGAGTTGCTTCCGAGTGGGCGAGCTGGACGGAGCTGCGCCGGCCGCCGCCCCCTGACGAACACCGACAAGGTAATGAACGCACGCGATGCCGCATTTTTGAGCGCATAAGGCTTCACTCAGAACTGCAGAAGTCTCATCTGTTACATCCCCTTTTTGCGTAATACTAGTGTTGATCGTCAATTAAAGCTCATGGTGTTCACATTTGCTACTTGAATTAAAAATCTGAAACGCGATGATTTTTCTGTTATATAATTATTGAGAAGCCACATCAGCCACTGTAATTTACGACAAGTTAGATAAGTAATTAAAGATAATTGAGGGTCACTGTAGACCATTTTGATAGTTTTCTCTTTTGTGAAACTTAATTTAAACCTAGATTATCGATGTGATATGGCATAGGTCATCCTTCGATCCATTGTAGAACTTGGAAACCGATTCAGGGAATATTCGTTCACATTTTTGTTGAACGCAGTTGGTTTTTACCATCCTGTATTAAAACATTTCCTTTTATCGATAGTGCAATTTATAAACGATCTTTTGTGAGTAGAATAAAATTTCCAATGGTAAACTTAACTGCTTTTTCGACGTTATTTTACCAGCTAACTAAAAATAGGAAAGCCTTGAACCCCTTCCACTATATTTAATTAGTATTAAGATTCTTTTACAGGGAGTGCAGTGGAGCTGACGCTGAAATCATTAAGTATTTGGTTATATCATCGCTAGTCTCACTGAACTCTTCTGAATTCTACATGTCATGTGTGGTCTGGCAACAGGTCCCAGGTTCAAACTAGTCAATTCCCTAAAAAACACGCTCAGAGCGTCGTTGCGCGAAAGTGGTAGGGAGACACGATATAGAACAAACAGACACCACGCAGAATGTTTAGAGTGTGACCACCTGATCCATCCCATGGGCTGGGTTAGATCTTGTCGAGATGCCTCTGCACACTTATGCGGAAGTGGTCTGTAGCTCCATGATCTGGTGTAGCACCATTACCCTTCACATCACCAAAGGCACATCTTCCAAAAGGGGAGGCTGAGTTACAGACATGCCTTGCTTTTGAGGCATTGTGGAAGGATGATTGGTCACATATGCTTGCTATCAATAATACCTGCCCACACAATGTGGCCGGACTGGTGCTGATGGTTCACTGCCAAAATACGATGCAGATTGTCTGTTGTCTACAGGTGATTTTTGCAAAGATTGACGATATCGTATGTCATAAGGTAGCCTTGTGTCTCTACAGGGTAGTCCATTGATAGTGACCGGGCCAAATATCTCACGAAATAAGCGTCAAACGAAAAAACTACAAAGAACGAAACTCATCTAGCTTGAAGGGGGAAACCACATGGCGCTGTGGTTGGCCCGCTAGATGGCGCTGCCATAGGTCAAACGGATATCAATTGCGTTTTTTTCAAATAGGAACCCCCATTTTATTACATATTCGTGTACTGTGTAAAGAAATATGAATGTTTTAGTTGGACAACTTTTTTCGCTTTGTGATGGATGGCTCTGTAATAGTCACAAACGTATAAGTACGTGGTATCACGTAACATTCCGCCAGTGCGGACGGTATTTGCTTCGTGATACATTACCCGTGTTAAAATGGACGTTTTACCAATTGCAGAAAAGGTCGATATCGTGTTGATGTATGGCTATTGTGATCAAAATGCCCAATGGGCGTGTGCTATGTATGCTGCTCAGTATCCTGGACGACATCATACAAGTGTCCGGACCGTTCGCCGGATAGTTTACATGTGAAACGTCAACCACGGCCCGCTACAAATGATGATGCCAAAGTGGATGTTTTAGCTGCTGTCGCAGCTAACCCGCACATCAGCAGCAGACAAATTGCGCGAGAATCCGGAATCTCAAAAACGTCGGTGTTGAGAATGCTACATCACATCCATTGCGCCCGTACCATATTTCTATTCACCAGCAATTCCATGGTGACGTCTTTGAACGTCGTGCACAGTTCTGCCACTGGGCACAAGACAAATTACGGGACTTTTTGATTCTGGCTCTTAATAGTGAACTCAAGTTTCGTCACAAGATAAAATTTTGTTGAGGAAGTGCTCACCTTCTCTATCATAAAGTTCATTTAGCTCTGTGCACGCTCTCAATCTTGTTTCCTTGTGTAGCCGCGTCAACTACTTTGGGACCCATCTTGCCCATGTTTTCCGGTACTTCAGATTGTTACAGATAATGTTATGAACTGTACCAGTACTAACTTGAACCTTATCAACTATCATTTCCACCGTCACACGGCGGTCAGCACGAATAATGTGCCGTCCGCTGTGGCCGAGCGGTTCTAGGCGCTTCAGTCCGGAACCGCGCTGCTGCTATGGTCGCAGGTTCGAATCCTGCCTCTGGCATGGATGTGTGTGATGTCTTCAGGTTAGTTAGGTTAAAGTAGTTCTAAGTCTAGGGGACTGATGACCTCAAATATTAAGTCCCATAGCGCTTAGAGCCATTTGAAAGAATAATGTCATCAATTCGACTTTCAAGTGAGGGAGTTGAAACTGCAACTGATCGGCCAGAGCGGTGTCCGTCAGTCACTGAGTCGCGACCATTTTTGAACTCCCCTACGCACTTGTAAAAATTTGCACGATTCATGCAACCTTCACCAGCAACTTTAGACGTTCTATAGTATACATTCACTGGTTTCTCGCCTTCTGCAAGTAAAAAACGAATAATAGAACGTTGTTCAACTAATGTGGACATTTCAAGCGGACTCACCATCTTGAAATGTACTTTTGAGGTTACAAAGAAAACAATGTTGATACATCAGCTGATCGGGGCTTATCGCAGTGATGCCAACTTAAAGTCATAAAAGTACCGAACTCGTCTTACGAACGGTTTTTCTTCCCGGACTAATTTGTCTCTTTAATTATTAAATGACCCTCCTATATAAGGGGCGATGAAACAAGTTTGCGTTTGAGGGCGTTGCTGCAGTTTATATGCAGCTCAGCGCGATTCCGATGGTGATATATAACCACCGACCTGTAGGCACGGGATTAGTGTATATTTGTGTCTTTCCTACGTGTCTGCAGTAAATATGGAAACTTGAACTACGGCGACGTCAATACCAAATGCGCCCAAATAGGACAAACTAGCTGTTGTTCTGTTCTTGTCTACCGAAGGACAACGATAGACCGCCTTTGGAGAACTAAGAATGCGAATGGGGCAGCATGTCTGTCGTAAAGCACCGTCTGGCAGAACTGCGACAAGGTGTACCGCTGCTTAATGATGACGCACGTCCCCATATCACAAACGTCGTAACTCAGGAGAAGTTGAGACAACTCAAGCGGGATACAGTCGAGCACCCGCCCTAGAGTTCTGATCTCTCCCCATACCCCTATCACGCCTTCGGGCCCTTAAAAAAGACCTTGAAGGGTCGACGATTCCTGTTGTGCGAGGATGTCCAGCAGGAAGTTACGGGTTTCCTTCATGCAGGAATACACGGTGTTCCACCTAACGGGTAGAGGGAGAGAGACAGAGAAATAGATAGATAGATAGATAGATAGATAGATAGAGAGAGAGAGAGAGAGAGAGAGAGAGAGAGAGAGAGAGAGAGCGCTAGGGAATCGCTTAAGATAATGAATTTCTTTAGTTACCCAGGCGAATTGTGACGAACTGGTCACTAAAAGACATGTAGTCTCTTTTCTCAGCTGCATTAATTGCAATATCGGTACAAATTTTGCTTTTTCAAATCGAACTATAGAGGGTGATCCACGAAGATGTGCAAATATTTTAATATGTTATTCTACAAGTAAAACTAAAGAAAAATGTTCATATAAACATAGGTCCGCAAATGTTTAGTTACGGAGTGATGGCTAATAAAAGATTTTTTTCTGAAATTTAGCAACTTCGTTAATATGAAACGATCGCAAAACTGTACGAGGTGAAAGTAAAGCACGATTTCCAATTTATTTTGTTGTTATTGGTCTGCTGAATCAAATAAAACATGTCCCAGTCGTGTATCTGCAGTAATTTTCCACAACATCCAGAGAAACAAAGAAGTAATTTCGTAAAATTTTTAATTTATGAACTACTTGCCCTAATTTGTTTTTTAAATCCCAGACAAATGTACAAACTTTTCAACAGAAGTTATAGAGCTTTTAATTTTGGAAAAATGATTGTAATAACGTTAACTTAAACTGTATGAATGTGTCAAATAATTTGCTTTTATTAATACCGTACCACATATTACACGAACTACAACAGTTGCTACGTGGTTTTACGTAAATACACTGTTGTTATTATGTTCTTTCACTGAAAAATAAAGAAAACTAACTCGTTTCAAGATTAGGAAACGACTGAAACAAGTCACTAACGGTTGTCAACAATGACATAAACGTTTCTACATTCTTAATGGAAAGCAATCAAATTTATTTTTAGAATAATCTTTGCTTCTCTGGATGTTGTGGAAAATTACTGCAGATACCCGTGTGGGACATGTTTTATTAGATTCAGCAGACCAACAACAACAAAATAAATGGAAATCGTGCTTTACTTTAACCTCGTACAGTTTTGCGATCGCTTCGTGTTAGGGAAGTTGCTAAATTTCAGGCAAAATCATTTATTAGCCGTAACACCCTAACTAAACATTAGCGTACGTATGTTTCTATCATTTTTTTCTTTAGTTTCACTTGTAGAATAGTATATTAAAATATTTCCATATCTTTGTGAATTACCCTGCAGTTATTTCTCGTGCCACTGTTGTCGTTCTGAAAGAGACGAATTCTCTTTAGAATTCGATTAGAATTTTATGAGTAACTGCAGAGTATAGAACATAGGGTTTATCTGTTTACAACACGGTACCGACTGGTGTGTTATGAGGAAGTTCACGATTTCTTATTCAAATATCAAAAAAAGGTCTTGTCGGGTAAAGAGGAAACAGACTGTTACAACTGCCGCCATATCGGTACAAAAAGAGCAGAGAGTAAATTTAACTTCCATTCTGTCTGAATCGTTTAGATGTGTCAGTGCTGGTTTGTTGCAAACAATAAACGACTTTCACAAATCTTGAGAAACTAGATATGCTAACTTCTTATGGAGAATGCGGAAGGAAAGCGAATGGAACGGTAGGTACGTACAAATGTACACAGACAGGCAGTGTCCTACAAGAATAACAATTCAGCGAACCTGCAAAAAGTTGTTATCGGAATGGCATTGGAATGCTAAACAGAGAGAAGGAAGTCAGTCTGCAAAGACCTTCCAGTGTTATTGGAAGAGGTTCATTTAGCTACAAGGATGGGTGTATTCCGCCAGCAACATTGTCCTCCTACACAGTCTTATCGCCAGGTGGCACTCAATCTGCACCCGACAATTTCCGGAAAATGCATCACCAGAAATTGTCATATTTCGTATTCAGCAAGGTCCCTGACTGAAACGTGGAATCTGCAAAGAAAGCCGGCCGTTGTGGCCGAGCGGTTCTGGGCGCTTCAGTCTGGAACCGCGCGACCGCTACGGTCGCACGTTCGAATCCTGCCTCGGGCATGGATGTGTGTGATGTCCTTAGGTTAGGTAGGTTTAAGTAGTTCTAAGTTCTAGGGGACTGATGACCTCAGATGTTAAGTCCCATAGTGCTGACAGCCATTTGAACCATTTTTTCTGCAAAGAAAAGTAGGCACAGTAGACCAATTGATCTCGTTACAGAACGTCGACATCAGAAGAACTGCATTTGGTGTCAGGAGAATTCGAAAGGGCATTAAAGTAGAGGGTGGAACTCATAAACGTAAACTTTGAGCTAAGTAATTTGCCTTTGTTTAGCACCTTCTGAAAGTAGTTTTTTTTTTGTTTCACTCTAATATCCGTGCCTCTGTAACCAATAAAATCTGCACACATGTCATAAGGAATTCCTTACTGCAATTAGTCTATACTGCCACCTACAACAATATTTCCCGTACCTGCTGAAGTAAGCGGTATAACTCACAATTAGGCAGGCAAGGATTGCCATTCCAATGCATTTTTTGCTGACATCGTGTCTTGATAAGACAAAGCGGGGAGACATTATATGAGACATTCACACAGCTAGTGATGTGCTAGAGTAGATTTAATTCCAAAGTAAAACACAACACCCTATTCCGAAGAGAAAAGTAACTTGTACTTGCCGGCCGGGGTGGCCGAGCGGTTCTAGACGTTACAGTCTGGAACCGTGCGACCGCTATGGTCGCAGGATCGAATCCTGCTTCGGGCAGGGATGTGGGTGATGTCCTTAGGTTAGCTAGGTTTAAATAGTTCTAAGTTCTAGGGGACTGATGACCTCAGAAGTTAAGTCTCACAGTGCTCAGAGCCATTTAACCATAACTTGTACTTTACTGAATGACGCAACAACGAAACCGAGTGCCTTCAGCAGTTGTTTCTGTGACGGTAAGTAGTGCTCAGACATGCAAGAACGGAAATTATTCGACGATGGGTCACTGTGCTGCTTCGGTAGGTACGTTACACCATGTTCGATAAAGGAGATCGATACAGCCCCAGACAGCTAAGTAATGCACAAAATACGAGCGTATGAAATATCAGACCAATTGTGTTATTTGATTCTAGCAAACACAACATACCATTCTCAACGGAGAGAAGTCTTCGGGTGTAAAAGTAAATTCGGGCGTACCCCAAAGGATTGTAATAGGACTATTACACTGAAGCGCCAAAGAAACAGATGTAAACATGCGTGTTCAAATACAGCGATACGTAAACAGGCAGAATACGGCGCTGCGGTCGGCAACGCCTACACTCCTGGAAATTGAAATAAGAACACCGTGAATTCATTGTCCCAGGAAGGGGAAACTTTATTGACACATTCCTGGGGTCAGATACATCACATGATCACACTGACAGAACCACAGGCACATAGACACAGGCAACAGAGCATGCACAATGTCGGCACTAGTACAGTGTATATCCACCTTTCGCAGCAATGCAGGCTGCTATTCTCCCATGGAGACGATCGTAGAGATGCTGGATGTAGTCCTGTGGAACGGCTTGCCATGCCATTTCCACCTGGCGCCTCAGTTGGACCAGTGTTCGTGCTGGACGTGCAGACCGCGTGAAACGACGCTTCATCCAGTCCCAAACATGCTCAATGGGGGACAGATCCAGAGATCTTGCTGGCCAGAGTAGTTGACTTACACCTTCTAGAGCACGTTGGGTGGCACGGGATACATGCGGACGTGCATTGTCCTGTTGGAACAGCAAGTTCCCTTGCCGGTCTACGAATGGTAGAACGATGGGTTCGATGACGGTTTGGATGTACCTTGCACTATTCAGTGTCCCCTCGACGATCACCAGTGGTGTACGGCCAGTGTAGGAGATCGCTCCCCACACCATGATGCCGGGTGTTGGCCCTGTGTGCCTCGGTCGTATGCAGTCCTGATTGTGGCGCTCACCTGCACGGCGCCAAACACGCATACGACCATCATTGGCACCAAGGCAGAAGCGACTCTCATCGCTGAAGACGACACGTCTCCATTCGTCCCTCCATTCACGCCTGTCGCGACACCACTGGAGGCGGGCTGCACGATGTTGGGGCGTGAGCGGAAGACGGCCTGACGGTGTGCGGGACCGTAGCCCAGCTTCATGGAGACGGTTGCGAATGGTCCTCGCCGATACCCCAGGAGCAACAGTGTCCCTAATTTGCTAGGAAGTGGCGGTGCGGTCCCCTACGGCACTGCGTAGGATCCTACGGTCTTGGCGTGCATCCGTGCGTCGCTGCGGTCCGGTCCCAGGTCGACGGGCACGTGCACCTTCCGCCGACCACTGGCGACAACATCGATGTACTGTGGAGACCTCACGCCCCACGTGTTGAGCAATTCGGCGGTACGTCCACCCGGCCTCCCGCATGCCCACTATACGCCCTCGCTCAAAGTCCGTCAACTGCACATACGGTTCACGTCCACGCTGTCGCGGCATGCTACCAGTGTTAAAGACTGCGATGGAGCTCCGTATGCCACGGCAAACTGGCTGACACTGACGGCAGCGGTGCACAAATGCTGCGCAGCTAGCGCCATTCGACGGCCAACACCGCGGTTCCTGGTGTGTACGCTGTGCCGTGCGTGTGATCATTGCTTGTACAGCCCTCTCGCAGTGTCCGGAGCAAGTATGGTGGGTCTGACACACCGATGTCCATGTGTTCTTTTTTCCATTTCCAGGAGTGTATATAAGACAACAAGCGTCGGACGCGGCTGTTAGGTCGGCTACTGATGCTACAATCGCAGGTTACCAACATTTAAGTGGTGTTGTAGTCAGCGCACGAGGGATGGGATGGGACACAGCATCTCCGAGGTAGCGATGAAGTAGGGATTTTCCGTACGACCACTCCGAGAGTGTACCGAGAATATCAGGAATCCGGTAAAAACATTAAATCTCCGACATCGCTGCGGAAGGAAAAAGACCCAGAAAGAACGGGACCTACGACGACTGAGAATTGTTTAATGTGACAGAAGTGCAACCTTTCCGCAAATTGCTGCAGATTTCAATGCTGGGCCATCAAAAATTGTCAGCGTGCGAACCATTCGACGAAACATCGAGATGTGGGCTTTCGGAGCCAAAGGCACACTCTTGTAGCCTTGATGACTGCTTGCCCGGGCCCGTCAACACCGACATTGAACTCTCATGACTGGAAACATGTTGCCTCGTCAGACAAGTCTCGTATCGAATTTTTTTTTTTAAATGGCTCTGAGTACTATGGGACAAATTCTATCAGTCCCCTAGAACTTAGAACTATTTAAACCTAACTAACCCAAGGACATCGCACACATCCATGCCCGAGGCGGGATTCGAACCTGCGACCGTAGCGGTAGCGCGGTTCCAGACTGTAGCGCCTAGAAGCGCTCGGCTACCCCGAGGCATTAGGACAGTGATAGGTGGTAGTGACTATGAAAGGTGAGATGTGACCCATAGACAAATCTCCGTATGTCTTCCGCAGGTTATATGGTGATAAGTGAATTGTATCGAGTGGGTGGATGTGTACGGGTATGGTGACAAACTCATGAATCCATGGACTTTGCATGTCACTAAGGGACTGTTCAAGCTGGTGGAGGCTCTGTAATGGTGTGGGGCGTGTGTAGTTGGAGAGATGTCAGACCCGTGACACGTCTAGATAAGACTCTGACAGGTGACAGATACGTAAGCATCCTGTCTGATCATCTGCATCCATTCATGTCCATTGCGCATTCCGACAGACTTTGGTAATTCGAGCACGACAATGCGACACCTTACACGTTAAGAATTGCTACAGGGTGGCTCCAGGAACGCGCTCCTGAGTTTACTTCCGCTGGCCACCAAACTCCCCAGACATGAAATTTATTGAACGTATTTAGGATGCCTTTGAAGTGCTGTTCCGAAGAGTCGTCCACCCACTCGTAGTATTACTGATTTATGGACACCCCTGCAGGATTCATGGCTTGAGTTCCCTTTCATGGCTCCACTTCGCTCCAGCACTACTTCGAACATTAGTCGAGTCCATGTATGTCGTGTTGCGACCCTTCTGCGAGCTCACGGGGGCCCTACACGACGTTAGGCAGATGTACCAGTTTCTTTCGCTCTTCAGTGTACTTTTCACAACACGAGGTGCATTCAAGTTCTAAGGCCTCCGATTTTTTTTTCCCAATTAACTAATCACCCGAAATCGATGAAACTGGCGTTACTTCTCGACGTAATCGCCCTGCAGACGTACACGTTTTTCACAACGCTGACGCCATGATTCCATGGCAGCGGCGAAGGCTTCTTTAGGAGTCTGTTTTGACCACTGGAAAATCGCTGAGGCAATAGCAGCACGGCTGGTGAATGTGCGGCCACGGAGAGTGTCTTTCATTGTTAGAAAAAGCCAAAAGCCACTAGGAGCCAGGTCAGGTGAGTAGGGAGCGTGAGGAACCACTTCAAAGTTGTTATCACGAAGAAACTGTTGCGTAACGTTAGCTCGATATGCGGATGCGTTGCCTTGGTGAAACAGCACACGCGCAGCCCTTCCCGGACGTTTTTGTTGCAGTGCAGGAAGGAATTTGTTCTTCAAAACATTTTCGTAGAATGCACCTGTTACCGTAGTGCCCTTTGGAACGCAATGGGTAAGGATTACGCCCTCGCTGTCCCAGAACATGGACACCATCATTTTTTCAGCACTGGCAGTTACCCGAAATTTTTTTGGTGGCGGTGAATCTGCGTGCTTCCATTGAGCTGACTGGCGCTTTGTTTCTGGATTGAAAAATGGCATCCACGTCTCATCCATTGTCACAACCGACGAAAAGAAAGTCCCATTTGTGCTGTCATTGCGCGTCAAAATTGCTCGGCAACATGCCACACGGGCAGCCGTGTGGTCGTCTGTCAGCATTCGTGGCACCCACCTGGATGACACTTTTCGCATTTTCAGGTCGTCATGCAGGATTGTGTGCACAGAACCCACAGAAATGCCAACTCTGGAGGCGATCTCTTCAACAGTCATTCGGCGATCCGCCAAAACAATTCTCTCCACTTTCTCGATCGTGTCGTCAGACCGGCTTGTGCGAGCCCCAGGTTGTTTCGGTTTGTTGTCACACGATGTTCTGCCTTCGTTAAACTGTCGCACCCACAAACGCACTTTCGACACAACCATAACTCCATCACCACGTCTCCTTCAACTGTCGATGAATTTCAGTTGGTTTCACACCACGCAAATTCAGAAAACGAATGATTGCACGCTGTTCAAGTAAGGAAAACGTCGCCATTTTAAGTATTTAAAACAGTTCTCATTCTCGCCGCTGGCGGTAAAATTCCATCTGCCGTACGGTGCTGCCATCTCTGGGACGTATTGACAATGAACGCGGCCTCATTTTAAAACAATGCGCATGTTTCTATCTCTTTCTAGTCCGGAGAAAAAAAATCGGAGGCCTTAGAACTTGAATGCACCTCGTATATACGGAGTGTTACGGGTGTAATTGCAGATATTGTTATCATAGGTACCTTAATACCTACCAACTTCAGTGTGTTAGCTGTTTTTTCTTTGCATGTAACAGTCTTCCGGCAAAAATGTCACGTACTTTATTACCTGATGTTTCCTGCACGATCATAATTGCACCACTGCGTGGAGTATACTGGAAGTTGTTTTGAATGCCAACGTCTTTCCTGCACCTTATTAGGTATGCTAATGTCTTGCGTTTGTGATGTTGCCGTGCTTTTTCTACAACTCGTATTCGAGCTGTGCTAAGCCTGCATAGCCACTAATGTACGTGTACTTGCATTGTCAAGTACTCTAAAGGAGCGTGGCGAAGTGTGTTTGCGAGTGTCGCCATCGATATGCCGTACATCGAGATAATAAGGACGTTCTGTTAAAATTAAACAGATGGAAAGATAAATTTTGGTCAGTGTACAATGCTGAAACTAGAATGGAAGAGAATCTCACAGTTCACACCTTGTACAGTCGTGGACAAAACGAGCGAGACTCCGCGCCTTTTTGTTTTGCTGATCCGCACGGCTTTAAAGTCTGCTACACAGCATGACAGGCAAGGCGACGAATTGCTACCAACATACTACGCACAGGCGTGAAACTGAAAAACAATGGGCTGAACTTTGTCAGACTGTTAGCAATCATGTGTAAGACTATATTAATGCTGATTAGTGTGTTAAACACAACCATAAATGTAAGATATAAATGAAAGAAGAAACGCTAATTAGTATGAACTGTACTAATAAAAATGAATTTCTTTCACCACCAAGGGACCGTATACCGCAGGAAGTGCGATACATTTCCGCTTATTAGGTCTACCTGTACTCGAGGTAAATGGGTTTTAAGGGTTGGGTAGACAGATAACGGTCAAGAAAGTGCGACTAGTAGGGTTCCATTTTAACCGATTTAGGTGACGAAATCCTAACAACGAAAATAGCTACGACCGTTACTGAAGATGAGGGCCGCATAAATAATTCCCCCTACTCTTTATTCGAAATGTTGTAGTTGCAGTCGATACATCAGCATATTGATCGTAGCTACGCTTTCGATCCAAATCACGTTTACACGAATGCGAATAAAATACATTTGTGTATACACGTGGTAATTCAGATCCCAGTATTAATGCCACCGCGTTTTAGAAGTGCGAGCATTCCCATTGCTAGCTAGCTTAAGAAACACTTCGGCTAATGAACGTTTTCTGGCTGTGGCGAGTCTAATGGAGAATTCGAAACATTGTAGAAAACGTTTGGAGCTATGTAGCCGTTTATTTCCCGGGGTGGTGCAGAATTATTCTACTAAATTTACTCGCTAATAACAGTAATTTTTTATTTCGACAAACATCCCGAATGATTGTCACATAAGCGGTGACATAAAGGTAGAAAATTCATGTTTTTGATTCCAGAAAGCTCTATGCAACAGAAACTGCAGATCATTTTGCCATTTTCAGTGCGGAATTGCCGGATTATTCATGTGTGGGGTAATAATAGAGAGCTGTTTGCCTGGGTTGTCTGCTAGAGTAGTGAAAGGTGTTTTCGGTTCTAATCTCGATGGAGGCAGATAGACTATCAGTAAAGCAATTGTAAGAAATTCTCGTGCCCTACCCCCCTCCCCCCAATACGTTTTATTGCTACCTTTATTATGTACCGGCGCACTGTGGATGTAAATATGAACATCTTGTAGAATTTCATACTTGTTACTGCCTACTTTTTCCTCTTCTGTCAATAAATGAATTGACTTAACTGTGGCAATGAATGGTTTTTAACTGAATTTCGTTATGAATCTTCACGCATTGCTAAATTTACAAACTTTCATGGTAGGTCAGCAACAGTAATCCAGTATGACTGGTCTGAACGTTGTCACAGACCGTTTTGCGGCCGAATGCGCATAATATTTTGCTAATTCGTAACCATCTTGGGTACTTTGTCTTACTAAAATAGTTATGTTATCTCGATAAGCGGAAATTCATTTTTATTAGTACAGTTCATACTAATTAGCGTTTCTTCTTTCATTTATATCTTACATTTACGTGTTGTGTTTAACACACTAATCAGCATTGATATAGTCTTACACATGATTGCTAACAGTCTGACAAAGTTCAGCCCATAGTTTTTCAGTTTCACGCCTGTGCATAGATAGTATGTTGGTAGGACTTCGTCGCCTTGCCTGTTATGCTGTGTAGCAGACTTTAAAGCTATGCGGATCAGCATAACGAAAAGGCGAGGGGTCTCGCTAGTTTTGTCCACGACTGTACATACACATTTTGTTCAGCGTTGCATATCATTGTACTACTTTTTTCTTGTATTCCAGCAGAGGGCATTGTTTTTTTGTGTCTCTGAACACAACAAGTGCTCAATGCAGTTCAGTTCTGTTGTATTCTTATTTTATTTTTACACACCGATTTTAATTTCATTATTCTCTTTGCAGCTGTTCTGTATTAACATTATGTCTTTCTTATCTTGATGTACTGCATATGTAAGGCAGCACCTAATCTGCTTGCCCACACTCGCTTATACAAGGTATCTTGGGTATTGGTGAAGATGTTTGTATGGTTCAAATGGCTCTGAGCACAATGGGACTTAACATCTGAGGTCATCAGTCCCCTAGAACTTAGAACTACTTAAACCTAACTAACCTAAGGACAACACACACATCCATGCCCGAGGCAGGATTCGAACCCGCGACCGTAGCGGTAGCGCGGTTCCAGAATGCAGCGCCTAGAACCGTTGTTTGATGTTTGTATGTATGGTACTTTTTAATACATACAAAAATCACTGTGTCGGCTGTTTTTTCTCTGTGCCAGTCTTCCCACAGACTACTACGTGAAGTTTTTTGCATGGTCATAACTTCACACTTAAATGGATTACGCCTTTTAGTATTGACTAACCGTTTCGCGTTCACGCGACCACACTTCGTATACCTGACCTCCTGCGCATGGGAAGATAAGCATTAATGGCTCGCACTGGTTACATGTTCTTGGAGATACTAACCAACCTAAAAACATACGACTCCTAATAGGTATGATTACTGTCCTACAAATGAAGTAAGTACTGTTCAGTACACAGTCCTTAGTCACTAAATATATCTGCATATCTGGACTTGCAGCCCTAACAGCCTCCAGATATGTGACCGAGTACATAATATCGGAAGTTCCATGGGGCTGTCCGATGATGATGCTGTTATATACAGGAAAGTCACAATGATAGAAAACTGTAGCGAAATGCAGGAGACGTGCACAGCATCGACGCTTGGTGCAGGCAGTAGCAATTGACCCTCAGCATAAACAAATATAATATATTGCATATACAGAGATAGAAATACCCATTATTGTATGATTACACGACTGCAGAACAATCACTTGAAGCAGTTACTTCAATAAAATATCTAGGAGTATGCGTATGGTGCAATAAAAAGTGGAGCGACCGCACAAAATTAATCGCCGGTAAAGCAGACGTCAGACACGGCTTCGTTTGTACAATCGTCAGGGAATGTAACCCATCAACAAAGGAAGAGGCTTACAAAACATTCGTTCGTCCATTACATGAATACTGCTCGTGAGTAAAGGATCTGTACCAGATAGGACTGATGGAGGGAATAGAAAAGATCCAAAGAAGAGCTGCACGTTTCGTTACAAGTTCATTGAATAATTGCGAAAGCATCACGGAGATGCTCGGTCAATTCCAGCGGCAGACGCTGTAAGAGAGGCTTTCTGCATCGCTGTGTAGTTTACCGTTAAAGTTCCCGGATCGTTTGATTCTAGGAGAGTCACGCTCATCTCACGAAAAGGCCAAGAAGATAAAATTAGACCTTCGAGGCCATACGGAGAAGCTCAACAGCAACCATTCTCCACACGAATCTTTCCCAACTGTAACGGAAAAGGAGGGAAGTGACAGCGGTGTACGAACTACTCTCCACCACACCGTACGTTGGCTTGTGGAGTTCAGATGTAGAGGTAATAACAGAGGTGCCTCAATCATTAGTAGTATTCACATAGAATACAGATTTTTAAATCTTGTAGGACAGTGATAGGAGCTAGTGACTATGTAAGGTGAGACGTGATACACAGACGAATCTCCATACGTCGTCCGCAGGTGATATGGTTATTTGTGAGTGCGGACGTCACGCCCAGTAACGTCTCAGATTCTGTCCTTGATTCATGGACTGTTATCCTGTTGGAAGATGTCACCACAATACAGTAAGACATCAAGTATGAAAGGACACTGGTGGTCTGCAATAACGTTCACACAGCAGAAAGCAGCCATGAAACCCTCTGTTACTATCCGTATAAGCCCAGGATACTGTCCACAATAGCATTATAGTACTGCCCCCGTCCAACACTGGTCCATGGCTTGGTGCATCTTTTGAACAGACCTGTGTAATTGCTTCCCAATTACACCTACATATAGAGATTAGTTTTAGTGCTTCCATCTTGTTTTGACTGCTCCTAAAACAAGTGGTGCTACAGAAGAATGTTGAATATTATATGGAAAGACCGAGTACCTAATGAGGAGGTACTGAATGTAATTGGGGAGGCAAAAAATTTACTTCAGAGATGGCACCTATTGAGACCCACATGTGATATGTCCATTGACGGCAGATCAACTGAACCTACTGACACCAGATATCAGCTTTCACATTTGTGTGATGAGCACAAACTAAAAGTGCCCCACAACGTTCCACATTAGGACCACTTCTCTTTTTCCTTGGTACGTACCTCCTACTGAGAACTTAGAGTGATACATATTTTGGTAGCAGGTCAAATGTACCTACTGACACTAGAACCGAAACATACGACACGGTATATGATGTCATACTTGCGTAAACAAAAAGAGAACAGAACACTGACAAAATCTGTTCATATCTACATTCATCATCATCCTCATGAAGATTATCATCTGCATGCTTCCCCATTACACCTATATCTAGAGATTAGTTTAAGTACTTCCATCTGGCTTTGACTGCCCTTAAAAACTGTGGTGCTACAGAAGAATGTTGAAGATTATATGGAAAGATCGAGTACCTAATGAGGAGGTACTGAATATAATTGGGGAGACAAAATTTGTTGCACAATGTGACTAAAAGAAGAAATCGGTCGATAGGACACATTGAGACATCAAGGGATCAACAGTTTAGTACAAAAGGGTGAGCAGAGGAGATAAAATCGTAAAGGGAGAACACAAGATGAATAAAGTAAGGAGATACTGGAGGATGTGGGCTGTGGTAGTTATTAAGAGATGAAGGAGCTTGCACAAGACTAGCACCGAGATCTGAATCATACCAGTCCACACCAGTCTAGAATCTATTTAATTTATGAAAAAATGAATGAGCTGTTACGTTTTAAACTTTATGTTTAGAAAAAATCAAAGTTTGTAGTTAATTATCTCAATTTTTACCACAGTTTTAATAGATTTGGAAAATTCTAGAATTTCATACACCTGTAAGTATGGTTTGTATGCTGTGCAAAATTCATCGAACAGTCTCTCTTACTTATGAAGAAAAGTGTACCTATAGCAACAAATGCAGCCAATAGTAAGTGAAAAAATGATGAAATTACACATGTAAAAAAATTATTTTTTTATGTTTTTGAACTTCCGCTGCTACGAGTGTGAATCCTGAATCCTTCCTGGTCGTATTGACAAAGTTTTATGAATTTATTTGTAAAAGTATAGACTGTGCAAATTAAAATGTCCTGTGGTGCCTCTCCTGCTCCAAGTTTGACGTCCTACACCCCTTAAATATTAAACGTCTCTGCAGTACCCCATGAAGTGAGGGCGGGTCCCTTGGTGTTATTTATGAGGAGTAGGGTATATGCTGACCTTGAGTTTCATTCTTCTACCACGATCATCATACAAGACAAAAATTTCACTACACCACTCACTATACATATATGTAGTATTACAAATATTGTAATGGAGCATGTTGCAAATAGCGAAACAAATAATCAAAACATACTCACTGTCTGAAGGGATCGGTAGTAGGTTATATGCAACAAGTAATAATATAAGTGGTCCAAATGTAAAGCCCTATGTGATATGGATTGGTGAAAATCAGTATCTGGTATTGGAAGGCTCAGTAGATGCACTACCTAAAGTAGTCGGCAGTAGCTGATCTGCACAAAGTAACAAGACAAGTGATCCAAATGTCGAAGCTTGTGGGACGCTGTTAAGCGTTACTCACCTTGGATTGGTCAAAACTGACGTCCAGTTTGGGTAGTGTTGTGTACATAGTTCCGTGTAGTCACTGTGTACACAACTTTCCCACTAGAGCGCGCCCCGCTAATCACAACAGCGCAGGCGCAGGCGTCTCTGCACTACGAGATGGCGCTGCCTTAGAGACGGACCAAACTCTGCTTCCGCCGATCTGCGTATTAATATGTAACGCAGCCAGTGAGATTGCTGCTTACGTAAGAACCTTTTCTCCTCGCAGATCACACTAGCGCAGTGATACCTGAACGCACGAGGTATTGTAACGAGTGTACAGACCTCCGATTAGTCAGTCTGCACCAGCCTGCACCAGTCTGCGTTAGTCTGCACTAGTCTGTACGAGTTCTACATTTGTCTGTACCAGTCTATAGTCAAGTTTCAGTCTGTGCCTAATAAGATTACCATATTCCTGTACATAGCCATGAAGATAAATGTATAGACACTTTTGTCAAGTATCAGAGATATATGTGAGAATAAGATTAACGTACCAATACCAAAGGAACTTCAGATTGTCAATTGTAAACAGCATCCAGAACCAAGTTAAGTAATTTTTATGCTTGTTATTATTTTAATAAATGTGTGTGAAAATTAATCAAGTTCTGTTTAAAGTGGGTCACCATCAATCTGCTACTCTAAGCGTGCAAGTGGCATTTTTTATCGTCTGACCTAATGGCAGAAGATAAACACGCCACGATAAGACCATGAGACATATTGCTGACACTCGCCTACTTCGTTAGAGCGACAATCCAAATAATCTGATGGTGTGTGTACCGAAGGTCTTACAGTACGCACACCACAGGTAGGTTCAATAGAGTCCAAAGAAGAGGAGGAGATTCGTATTTAACGTCCTTTCAGCAAGGAGATCGTTAGAGATGGAGCACAATCTCAGATTAGGGAAGGGCAGGAAAGGGGATCGGCTGTGAACTTTCAGCATTTGGCTGACGCTATTTAAGGAAATTACGGAGAACCCAAAGCAGGATGGCTGGATACTGGTTTGAACCATTGTCCTCGCGTGCTAAGCGCTGTGCTACGTCGGTTGGTCGCTGTCTGGAGGTATCTGTGAGTCATCAGTAGGCGGTATACGCCAAATCATAATAGAAGAGGTCCAAATGTATAGCCATGGCGGACAATGTTAAGCAGTACTCACTGAGGACTGGTTAAAGCCGACATCCAGTGTTGGTGGATTCAACAGACTTGGTGTCGGATGTGGTACACTGTACACCGAGAAGCTACAAGCGGTCTGGGTACGGGAGCCTGCGGGCTCGACTCACCGTGCATGGGCCCGATGATGACGCAGCAGCAGAGCATGAGCATGGCGACGCGCATGCGCCGCTCCTTGTTGCCGTGCCGGAAGGCGACGCGGAACGTCCGCGCGACGTGTCGCACGTCCAGCAGGTCGCTGATGCCGGCCATGCACCGCCGCAGCGGGGGGCTCTTCTGCGGCGCCGTCTGCTGCTGCTGCTGTTTCTCCGGCTTCTCGTCGGCGGCCGCTGGTGTGTCGCGGGGCTGTGGGGGCGGAAGCAGGCATTCTTAGGCTACACGCGCATCAGCGATTTTTCGGTCAGCCGGTCGGTCCCGAGGGGACCTGCCCGGTATTCGTATAGCGGGATGTGGAAAACCGCCTAAAAACCACAGCCAGGCTGGCTGGCACATCAGCACTCGACTGATAGCGATCAGCGTCCGCCCCCGGTAGCCAAGTGGTACCGGCACGGCACGAACAAAAACGAACAAAATAAGATTAAAATAAAAAGTCAATGCACGTCGGCAAGGCAGCTCAGCTTGTTCGGTCAGAGAGCTGCTCGCCCTCTGTAATAAAAAAAACTGAGTAAAGGGATCAACGATCTACTTGAACGCATGTGACGTCCGCCCAGACCAAATTAAAAAAAAAAAAAAAAAGTGTGGTCAGCGCGACAGAATGCCAATCCTACGGGCCCGGGTTCGATACCCGGCTGGGTCGGAGATTTTCTTCGCTGAGGCACTGGGTGTTGTGTTGTCCTAATCATCATCATTTCATCCCCATCGACGCGCAAGTAGCTGAAGTGGCGTCAAATCGAAAGACCTGCACGTGGCGAACGGTCTACCCGACGGGAGGCCCTAGTCACACGACGATTTTTATAGCGAGCAGCGCGCTTTTGTACACCGGTCGACACATCTGCGTCCATATTACTGATTTATTAATCAGTCGGCAGAACTCTCGCAAGTAAGTGGAGAATATCACGCCGGTACCTCAACAGAAAGCTCGATTTTTCTAACAGCATTATAACACACACACACACACACACACACACACACACACACACACACTCACATACACACACACATGCACTGGACCAGGATTGGAACACATGTTTCCCACTTATGTGAGTGGTCACCTTGACTGCCTCGGACATCTGTGCACATTTCCCCCTCCAATCCGAATTCCGAGCCTGTTACTCAATACTTCTTGCCTGTGTGCATCCATACTGAAACAATGGATCATTAGTAACACACACACACACACACACACACACACACACACACACACACACACAGACACTAGGTACTGCGACTGAGAGGTTCGTGGGAGGGTTTTACATATACAGGGTGAGTCACCTAACATTACAGCTGCATATATTTCGTAAACCACATCAAATACTGACGAACCGATTCCACAGACCGAAGGTGAGGAGAGGGGCTAGTGTAATTGGTTAATACAAACCATAAAAAAATACACGGAAGTATGTTTTTAAACACAAACCTACGTTTTTTAAATGGAACCCCGTTACTTTTGTTAGCACATCTGAACATATAAACAAATACGTAATCTGTGCCGTTGGTTGCATTGTAAAATGTTAATTACATCCGGAGATATTGTAACCTAAAGTTGACGCTTGAAACCTCCGACGTTCAGTTGCGTGGTGTAACAAACAGCTGCAACATACATCGCGTTTCTACAGAATGATCTGCCAACGTTGCTCGAATATGTCCCACTGGAAACGCGTCGACGTATGTGGTATCAGCATGATGGTGCACCTGCACATTCCGCAATTAACACTAGGCTGACCCTTGACAGGATGTTCGACGGGCGTTTCATAGGACGTGGAGGACGCATAAATTGGCCAGCCCGTTCTCCTGATCTTACACCTCTGGACTTCTTTCTCTGGGGTACGTTAAAGGAGAATGTGTACCGTGATGTGCCTACAACCCCAGAGTATATGAAACAACGTATTGCGGCAGCCTGCGGCGACATTACACCAGATGTACTGCGGCGTGTAAGACATTCATTACGCCAGAGATTGCAATTGTGTGCAGCAAATGATGGCCACCACATTGAACATCTATTGGCCTGACACGTCGGGACACTGTTCTACTCCGTAATTGAAAACGGAAACCACGTGTGTACGTGTACCTCACCCCTCATGGTAATGTACATGTGCGTCAGTGAAGAAGAACAATAAAAAGGTGTTAGCATGTGGACGTAATGTGCTGTTCCAGTCTCTTCTGTACCTAAGGTCCATCACCGTTCCCTTTGGATCCCTACGTAATTCGGTGCTCTCCGATACACACGATCGAACAGCGGAGGAGTGGTACTCAAGCGTCAACTTTACGTTATAATATCTCCGGATGTAATTAACATTTTACATTGCAACGAACGCCACTGACTACGTATTTGTTTATATGATCAGATGTGCTACCAAAACTAACAGGGTTCCATTTAAAAAAAAAGGTAAGTTTGTGTTAAAAAACATACTTCCGTGCATTTTTATGGTTTGTATTAACCAATTACACTAGCCCCTCTCCTCACGTTCAGTCTGTGTAATCGATTCGTCATTATTTGATGTGGTTTACGAAATATATCCAGCGGTAATGTTAGGTGACTCACCCTGTATATAATACTGTGCTGTATATACAGGGTGTTACAAAAAGGTACGGCCAAAGCTTCAGGAAACATTCCTCATACACAAAGAAAGAAAATATGTTTTGTGGACATGTGTCTGGAAACGCTTCATTTCCATGCTAGAGCTCATTTTAGTTTCGTCAGTATGTACTGTACTTCCTCGATTCACCGCAGGTTGGCGCAATTGAAAGAAGGTAATGTTGACTTCGGTGCTTGTGTTGACATGCGACTCATTGCTCTACAGTACTGGCATCAAGCACATCAGTACGTAGCATCAACAGGTTAGTGTTCATCACGAACGTGGTTTTGCAGTCAGTGCAATGTTTACAAATGCGGAGTTGGCAGATGCCCATTTGATGTATGGATTAGCACGGGGCAATAGCCGTGGCGCGGTACGTTTGTATCGAGACAGATTTCCAGAACGAAGGTGTCCCGGTAGGAAGACGTTCGAAGCAATTGATCGGCGTCTTAGGGAGCACGGAACATTCCAGCCTATGACTCGCGACTGGGGAAGACCTAAGACACCTGCAATGGACGAGGCAATTCTTCGTGCAGTTGACGATAACTCTAATGTCAGCGTCAGAGAAGTTGCTGATGTACAAGGTAACGTTGACCACGTCACTGTATGGAGAGTGCTACGGGAGAACCAGTTGTTTCCGTACCGTCTACAGCGTGTGCAGGCACTATCAGCAGCTGATTGGCCTCCACGAGTACACTTCTGCGAATGGTTCATCCAACAATGTATCAATCCTCATTTCAGTGCAAATGTTCTCTTTACGAATAAGGCTTCATTCCAACGTGATCAAATTGTAAATTTTCACAATCAATATATGTGGGCTGACGAGAATCCGCACGCAATTGTGCAATCACGTCATCAACACAGATTTTCTGTGAACGTTTGTGCAGGCATTGTTGGTGATGTCTTGATTGGGCCCCATGTTCTTCCAGCTACGCTCAATGGAGCACGTTACCATGATTTCATACGGGATACTCTACCTGTGCTGCTAGAAGATGTGCCTTTACAAGTACGACACAACATGTGGTTCATGCACGATGGAGCTCCTGCACATTTCAGTCGAAGTGTTCTTACGCTTCTCAACAACAGATTCGGTGACCGATGGATTGGTAAAGACGGACCAATTCCATGGCCTCCACGCTCTCCTGACCTCAACCCTCTTGACTTTCATTTACGGGGGCTCTTGTCTACGCAACCCCGGCACCAAATGTAGAGACTCTTCGTGCTCGTACTGTGGACGGCTGTGATACAATACGCCATTCTCCAGGGCTGCATCAGCGCATCAGGGATTCCATGCGACGGGGGGTATCCTCGCTAACGGAGGACATTTTGAACATTTCCTGTAACAAAGTGTTTGAAGTCACGCTGGTACGTTCTGTTGCTGTGTGTTTCCATTCCATGATTAATGTGATTTGAAGAGAAGTCATAAAATGAGCTCTAACATGGGAAGTAAGCGATTCCAGTCACATGCCCACATAACATATTTTCTTTCTTTGTGTATGGGGAATGTTTCCTGAAAGTGTGGCCGTACCTTTTTGTAACACCCTGTATATTCTATCGCTTATGCCTTTATCCTGCGTAGCGCAAGGTCGGCATTGTTAGAATCGGATTTGGCAAGGTTAAGATTAAGGGGTGCCCGGATGCCCCACCTGCCGCCATCCCCGCAGCCCCCGGGATGGAATAAGGGCATCCCAGCTGCCTGCGTCTAGTGTAATCCATGGAATAGTGCGAATGTGTACAGATGTCTGTGAGTGATGTAACTGCTGTGGGACGAGGGGACCAGGCCGGTATTCACCTAGCGGGATGTGGAAAACCGCCTGAGAACCATATCCAGGCTGGCCGGCAGACCTGCCCTCGTCGTTAATCCGCCGGACTGCTTCGATCCGAGGCCGACGCGCCTGCCCAAGTGCAGGAAGCAGCGCAGTAGCACTGCCCACTCACCCTGCGGGATATGTAATTCGTGCTCCAATTGATGTAATTATTAAACCGGGCTACTACACTATTTCCTGAATGCCAAACTCTTCATAAGTGCTTTCAATAAAATGCTGTTCATGTCTGTATAATGACGTCACTTCCCATGTAATTTTCGTAAGCTTAGTTGTCCTATCGTAACAATTTTTTATGCTTTCTGTCACTCACTCTCCTCAAAATGTATATGATAAAAATGTTTGGATTTTAGCAAAAATGGTTCAAATGGCTCTGAGCACTATGGGACTTAACATCTGTGGTCATCAGTCCCTTAGAACTTAGAACTACTTAAACCTAACTAACCTAAGGACATCACACACAACCATGCCCGAGGCAGGATTCGAACCTGCGACCGGAGCGGTCACGCGGTTCCAGACTGAAGCGCCTAGACCACACGGCCACACCGGCCGGCTGATTTTAACACGTGGTACAGTTACATCAGCTGTTTCTATGGCTATAGACTGCACGGTGTATCACTGCCATCAGGGGGTAGTTTTCTCAATTTGAATTCAAACATGAATTTTGCTCTGTCAGTTGCATGTTTATCCTTTACTGGTCACACAAGTCACATATAGTATGCATACTATTTTATATATGACAACAACAAATGGCTGTTTTTACGATAGTCAAAAAATGTTCAGATGTGTGTGAAATCTTATGGGACTTAACTGCTAAGGTCATCAGTCCCTAAGCTTACACACTACTTAACCTAAATTATCCTAAGGACAAACACACACACACCCATGCCCGAGGGAGAACTCGAACCTCCGCCGGGATCAGCCGCACAGTCCTTGATTGCAGCGCCTTACACCGCTCGGCTAATCCCGAGCGGCTTACGATAGTCAGTTTCAATTATGACTAAGCCTATTGGCGGCACATCATGATCAGCATGTAAAAGGGAAGTTTGGCTTATTTTAGTAATTGATAACTTTCGGGCTCTTCGAAATGTATCATTGCCCATGTTAGGCACTTGGCCAGTTTCCCACTCTGCTATGTTTTGCATGTGGCCCTTCAGCTTGAATTTATGATAACGAGTGGAAGTAATTTTATTGCGTATTGAGCGTTTGACTTCTACCTTCCGCAATTGCTGACTATTTTATTTGCGTGCGCGCGCGCGCGCGCGCACACACACACACACACACACACACACACACACACACACATACACACACACACACCACACACAGGTGTCGCTAGAGAAGTAATGACTAACGGGCTCGGAAGCTGCAGCATTAGAAAACTGCAGAGAAATGGAGGAAGATCTGCAGCGGATAGGCACTTGATGCAGGGCGTGGCAACTGACCCTTAACATAGACAAATGTAATGTATTGCGAATACATAGAAAGAAGGATCCTTTACTGTATGATTATATGATAGCAGTTACTTGTGTAAAATATCTGGGAGTATGCGTACGGAACGATTTGAAGTGGAATGATCATATAAAATTAATTGTTGGTAAGGCGGGTGCCAGGTTGAGATTCATTGGGAGGGTCCTTAGAAAACATAGTCCATCAACAAAGGAGGTGGCTTACAGAACACTCGTTCGGTATATACTTGAGTATTGCTCATCAGTGTGGGATCCGTACCAGGTCGGGTTGACAGAGGAGATAGAGAAGATCCAAAGAAGAGCGGCGCGTTTCGTCACAGGGTTATTTGGTAAGCGTGATAGCGTTACGGAGATGTTTAGCAAACTCAAGTGGGAGAGACTGAAAGAGAGGCGCTCTGCATCGCGGTGTAGCTTGCTGTCCAGGTTTCGATAGGGTGCGTTTCTGGATGAGGTATCGAATATATTGCTTCCCCCTACTTATACCTCCCGAGGAGATCACGAATGTAAAATTGGAGAGATTAGAGCGCGCACGGAGGCTTTCAGACAGTCGTTCTTCCCGCGAACCGTACGCGACTGGAACAGGAAAGGGAGGTAATGACAGTGGCACGTAAAGTGCCCTCCGCCACACACCATTGGGTGGCTTGCGGAGTATAAATGTAGATGTAGAATTTGGGTTGGAGGGGAAGTGTGCTCGGATGGCCGAGGCGCTCAAGGAAAGTGCTCTCGTAATTGGTGAATCTGGGCTCGAGATCTGGTCTTATACAAATTTTCATCTGTTACCTCTGATACGTTAGAATGTACAAATGTGGCTATTTTCATTAAAACATTTGGATGGTAAGCTCTATAATAACCTTTGGTGTGTTTCATGGTTTTATGAGAGAAGATTGGTTCAAGTGACTCTGAGGACTATGGAGTTAACATCTGAGGTCATCAGTCCCCTAGAAGTACTGAAACCTAACTAACCTAAGGACGTCACACACATTCATGCCCGAAGCAGTATTCGAACCTGCGACAGTAGTAGTCGCGCGGTTCCAGACTGAAGCGCCTAGAACCGCTCGGCCACACTAGCCGGCTATGAGAGAAGACAATGGTAAAAAAATACGAAATAAGGGCAATATTTTTGCAGGAAACTATTTCTTGGATATTCCTGCAACTGATGGACTTGCTTCACAAGTGACTCAGAGTAATTGTAAATAGTTATCTGATCACTTTACTTCGCCAGAAGTATCTGTTCCTTGGCAGTATGACCATACATAGAAACTTTGTCAGTAACGTTTTTCTTAATATAAATGGGTAGCTCAGGCGGTGGAGCACTTGCCTGCATAGGGCAAAGGTCGCGAGTTCGAATCTCTGCGTGGCGCGCAGTTTTAATCTGCCAGGAAGTTTCATATCAGCGCACACTCCGCTGCAGAGTGAAAATTATATTTTGGCTATGTTTTTTACAACTTGCGTTTTGAAATTTTTAGTGTAAATACACATATTTCAGTACTGTGTGAACATGTACAACAAAATAATTTTTCTAACAGTTTGGTATATAATTTTAATTCACATACACTGTTGCTATGCTTAGTATAAATGTTTACATTTTTTCGCCAGACGTTGGTCTGGTGCATCTTGGCGGCAAAACGTTACACATTTCCAGCCATAATCTCCCTTCTATTTGGCGATCACTGTAACATTCCAATTTTTTTCGTACGGCGCGGGTCGTCATTCTACCAAAGAAATTAGTTTCTCGCCGGCCGGTGTGGCCGAGCGGTTGTGGGCGCTTCAGTCTGGAACTGCACGACTGCTACGGTCGCAGGTTCGAATCCTGCTTCGGACATGGGTGTGTGTGATGTCCTTAGTTTAGTTAGGTTTACGTTCTAGGGGACTGATGACCTCAGATGTTAAGGGCGGTAGGACGTCAAACGGGCCGACTTGGAGCAGGAGAGGCACCACAGGACATTTCAATTTCCACTGTCTATACTTTTACAAGTAAATTCATAAAACTTTGTCAGCGTGACCAGGAAGGATTCAGGATTCACATTCATAGCAGCGGAAGTTCAAAAACGTAACAAAATAATTTTTTGTACATGTGAAATTTCATCATTTTTTCACTTACTATTGGCTGCATTTGTTGCTATAGGTACACTTTTCTTCATAAGTAAGAGAGACTGTTCGATGAATTTTGCACAGCATACAAACCATACTTACAGGTGTATGAAACTCTAACCATACTTACAGGTGTATGAAACTCTAGAATCTATTTAATTTGTGAAAAAATCAATGAGCTGTTACGTTTTAAACTTTATGTTTCGAAAAAATTCAAATGTTGTAATTAATTATCTGAATTTTTACCACAGTTTTTAATAGATTTGGAAAATTCTAGAGTTCATACACCTGTAAGTATGGTTTGTATGCTGTGCAAAATTCATCAAAGAATCTCTCTTACTTGTGAAGAAAAATGTACCTATAGCAACAAATGCATCCAACAGTAAGTAAAAAAATGGTGAAATTTCATATCTAAAAAAAATTTATTTTGTTATGTTTTTGCACTTCCACTGCTATGAATGTGAATTCTGAATCCTTCCTGGTCATGCTGACAAAGTTTTATGAATTTATTTGTAAAAGTATAGACAGTGGAAATTAAAATGTCCTGTGGTGCCTCTCCTGCTCCAAGTCGGCCCGTTTGACGTCCTACCCTCCTTCAGGCCCACAGTGCTCAGAGCCATTTCAGCCAATTAGTTTCTCGCTATTAATACTCGTATTATACATTTTCAGAAACCTTTACAACGTGCAATAATAGGCCGAGTAAAAACAGAAAATGCGCGTAGCGGCAGGCAGGAGGCAATACTGTACGTGTCATCACCTCGGGCGAGAACTTTCTCTTGCTACTTTGTAGCGATTATGCGCCTACTTCCATATACCGTCATCGTCGTAACAAAACGGTTCTGTGGTCGGCCGTATAGAACGGTCGTTCATGCGAGCCTAGCTTTATTTACTGTGAAACTGGGTGAGTAACACGAGTAATGGTGTGAATGGAAAGAAAACGTCCACAAATGTTCCATGCCGCCGGTTCGGATGACAAATGAGGACAACATTCAAAGGTTTGTTTGTCTAGTTTGGCAGCGAACCAGTCTAAGAGTGATATTAGGAATTTCATAATTAGTGAAACTGTCACTTGATAATTTGTTTACTCTATGACAAACGTGAGAAGTAGTGCTGAATTTGCTTGGTTCGAACTTTATGTGTGCTACCCAATCTAAGTTGTGCTGTTTTAATTTAACTACCTGGAAACTCAACTTGCAATTCTGTTTCAATAACCAAAAGTTGGTTTTAATGTATGTTTTAATCTGCCTTGCCTTTCGGCTAACTGAAAACGCAAGGTTACGTTTTCCGTAATTTATAGGGTTAACAGAAAAAGTTATCAGTGTTTCTTTAGAAGAAGACTAAGAATCTGACGAGGAACCACATGGCGTTGTTCTCAAACCAGAATGTAGGGAAAGAGTAAGCAATCGACCAGATGGCAATATGCAAAATATTTTATATAGAAAGCAAAGGTTATGTTGGTTTTCTTCTGAAAATAATCAAAGGCGTTAGTTTAAAAGATCAGGTGTAATTTTTTTTAATGAAGAAGATGTTGATCCAAAGCTTTAAGCTACTTCTAGGCGTATCTACGACTTGATGCCTGTGACTGAAAGTGGTACAAAAGTATATTGATTTCATAACCCTCAATTAAATAACCTCCTCTGCAGAGTGAATAAAAACACCAAGTTCTTACCTTTTTTTTAATCACATGAAATCATGAACTAGGACCCGAAACTGTAAAGTCAGGAACGAGACCCATCATGCAATATGATTTTGATTTCCATTTTTCTTTTTAAAATTATCAGTTTCTTTTTTTTTTCTATAGGTGAAATCTGTTTCTGTTCACCTCATATCACGGTACTGTTTCTTCCGTACAGACGCTCACTGTAAAACATCCTCATCCTCATTGTGAAGATGCATCTCTCTGGTTCCCCAGTTGGAGGTATGTACCAAGTAGAAACAGAAATGGTCCAAATGTGGAACCCTGTGGAACGCTTTTGGGTGATTGATCGTAGAGCGGCTCCTTTCGATTGAGAGTCACTGACTGAACGTTTGTGTGTATGTGTGTGTGTGTGTGTGTGTGTGTGTGTGTGTGTGTGTGTAGGTGTGTATGTGAGAGAGAGAACTAGGACGCTAACGGCGTTACTGTGGCACCGCCCGTGCGCAGTGTGTTGTTGGCCCATGAATTAATGTGCAAATGATACCCCTGCCTGCCGATGGCCTTCTACAAAGCGATACGCCATCGCCCTCATTCCCTCCCCCCACCCCTTCCCCACTACTACCATTTATACATAATGTACATAAACGCGCCAAGGAAGCATGTCTCACTAAAACAAAAACGACATATCGAAATAAATGACAGGTGACAGAAAATGAAGGAAAATCGCTCATTGGAGCGACGGGGTGATATTTCCAGTATGCGAAACAACTTACTACTCTTCTGTCAGTTTTGTAACTTCGGTCCCCTGAAGGGACAAAGCGTGCTGAGTGACTGGAAAACTGCACAATTCATTCCTATTTTCACGAAGGCTCATCAAACACAAACAAACGGACACAACTATATGTCTACATCTCTGACGTCCGTTCGTTGTAGTAAAAATGGTTCAAATGGCTCTGAGCACTATGGGACTCAACATCTTAGGTCATAAGTCCCCTAGAACTTAGAACTACTTAAACCTAACTAACCTAAGGACATCACACACACCCATGCCCGAGGCAGGATTCGAACCTGCGACCGTAGCAGTCCCGCGGTTCCGAACTGCAGCGCCAGAACCGCTAGACCACCGCGGCCGGACGTTGTAGTATTTTAGTAAACATTTTTATTACATTTCTGGAGACCGAGGATATCTTCTCTAGGAATCAACATGGATTACGCAAACATCTGACAAGTGAAACATAGATCGTTATGTTCGTCCACGTGAACCTGAAGATGATAGATACCATCACCCAGGTTCATGCGGTATTCCTTGACTTCCAGAAGAATCTGGACATAGTTCGCCACAGTCGCATTATGAACAAAATATGAGCTTTCGCATTATTAGACCAATTTTTTGGTTTGAATGAAGAGTTACTTGCAATTAGAGCACAATACGTTCTACTTAATGGAAAGAAACCTTCATACGTAAAACTAATTCGGGCACACATTGATGAATAAAATGTTCTCGGATTTCCAACCGCGTCAATTAAAGACGCAGTAGGTCTCAGAACACCTTGAGTCTACGAAATACCTTGTGAGTGTGGCCAGAAGTATATCGGACAAACAGTGCGCACTGTGGAACAACGCAGGAAATAACATGAGAGGTATTACCTCCTACGCTATCCAGAGAAATCTGCGTTAGCTGAGCATGCGTTAGAAAACGGCCACCACATAAAATTTGGCGATACCTCTGTCGTGGCTCGCTCTAACGGCTTCTGGGACAGTTTAATGAAGGAAGCTATTGAAATAAAAATTGCCGCAAAAATCCTGTATAGAGGCGGTGGCTTGCAGCTCAGCGCTGCGTGGGATCCAGCGATTACGCGGTTGAAGAGGGCACATCGAACGCCGACTCAAAACATGCCCGTATATGGCAATGTCACGGGCACCAGTGACGTCACAGCCGGCAGCTAGCGTATATAAGGGCGCACCAACAGCCCACCGGCAGTCATACCACTTGACAATGGCCAAAGTGTGCTTGGACGAAAGCTCGTGTAGTTTTAAGCAATTGACGCGGTTGGAAGCCCGAGAACATTTTATTCAATGTTATCGCCGCGAGACTCTGCATTCATACACACATCGATGAAGTGTTGTAGGACTTTTATAATGCAATATACAGGGTGTAACAAAAATGTACGGCACAAATTGCACTATACCTTCCTCGGAAGTAGACGAAGAAATTATGTTAAATGACAATGGGTCTGGAAAAGCTTTGTTTCCATGTTACAACTCATTTTCTCCAACTCATTAATCATGGGAAAGAAGCACAAACAGAATGCACGAGCATACTGTGGTGTCACCGCCAGACACCACACTTGCT
Source organism: Schistocerca cancellata (assembly GCF_023864275.1). Lineage (NCBI taxonomy): Eukaryota > Metazoa > Arthropoda > Insecta > Orthoptera > Acrididae > Schistocerca > Schistocerca cancellata. The sequence continues at coordinate 24,017,248 of NC_064637.1, read as the reverse complement.
AGGTGGTAGCTTTAAATCGGCCGCGGTCCATTAGTACATGTCGGACCCGCGCGTCGCCACTGTCAGTAATTGCAGACCGAGCGCCACCACACGGCAGGTCTAGAGAGACGTACTAGCACTCGTCCCCAGTTGTACGACGACTTTGCTAGCGACTGCACTGACGAAGCCTTTCTCTCATTTGCCGAGAGATAGTTAGAATAGCCTTCAGCTAAGTCCATAGCTACGACCTAGCAAGGCGCCATTAACCAATTCTAGAGAGAGTCTCACTTGTATCATCAAGAATGCTGTATACAAATGATGGATTAAAGTTAAGTATTCCAGCAGCTACGTACTTTTCTTTATAGCATTCATTACGTATCCTGTTTCAGACTTAAGCAAGCCTGTGTGAATTAAACGCGTGCCTTTCGGTTACCCGTCACTGTGGACTGGCTGTCTTGTCAGTCCACAACACATACCACATGTAACTCTTCCTCACGAGAGATGTTCAATATACTCCCCGTGAGCATTGGTACAAGCTTCAACCCGCCTTCTTAGTGAATCTGGGATGCGTTGATGTATCCCTGGAATGCTGCCGTATGCTTTCGCAGCCTTCCATAAGACAGACATGGAGATTCTGAACATCTTGTACTGGGGTTCCGCACACAGGAGTTTTCAAATACAACCACAAATAAAAGTCCAGTGAGTTTAGATCCGGAGACCCTGAAGGTCAGGTAACTGGTCCATCTCTATCTCTCCATCTGTCACCGAACCTGTTTTTTTAGAAGCCGACGGACATTAATCTTCCACCTGAGCTGTTAGCAGATGAGCCTTTAGCTGTGCGACAAAACAAGGACTTGATGCACGATTGAGCACCTCCTTATTTTAATGTTGATGGCCGTCGGCCTCTAAATAACACATTCGGTGACAGATGGATAGGTAGAGATGGACCAATCACCTAGCCTCCACGCTCTCCTGACCTAAACCTACCTGATTTTTATTTTTGGAGGCATTTGAAAGCTCTTGTGTATGGAACTCCAGTACAAGATGTTAAGAGTCTTCGTGTCCATATTCTGGAAGGCTGCGAAATGATACGCAATACTCCAGAGATACATCAAAGGATCAGCGATCAGCGATCCACAACGCCAGCGAGTTGATGCATATGTTAATGCTCACGGAGGGCGTACTGAACATCGAATGTTTTTTATTCTTTAGACAATGACTGGTCTCAGTCCGTAATGATCGTCCTCAGATATTTTTTACAGATTTGGATTGAAATCGGTCATCGTCTAAAGAACTGATATTGTGATAAAAGACTGGAATAAAAAACATTTGACAGCATTGGATCACTGTTTGTATACGCGACCATGTCGCAGTTGGTGGTACTGAACATCTCCTGTAAGAAACAGTTGCATGCGGTATGCTGGAGCGTTCTCTACGTGCCTACATCCCTTATCTATATAAACGATTTGGGAGACAATCTGAGCAGCCGTCTTAGGCTATTTGCAGACGACGCTGTCTTTTATCGACTAAGAAAGTCATCAGAAGATTAAAACAAATTGCAAAACAAGTTAGGAAAGATACCTGTTGGTGCGAAAATTGGCAACTGACCCTAAATAACGAAAAGATTTAAACTTCGGTTACACGATAAATCAGTCAAATCTAAAAGCCGTAAATTCAACCAAATATCTAGGAATTACAACTACGAACAACTTAAATTGGAAGGAACACATAGATAATGTTGTGGGGAAGGCAAACCAAAGACTGCGTTTTATTGGCAGGACACTTACAAAATGTAACAGACCTACTAAGGAGACTGTCTACACTACGCTTGTCCGTCCTCTTTTAGAATACTGCTGCGCGGTGTGGGATCCTTACCAGATAGGACTGACGGAGTACATCGAAAAAGTTCAAAGAAGGGCAGCACGTTTTGAATTATAGCGAAATAGAGCAGAGAGTGTCACTAAAATAATATAGGATTTGGGGTGGACATCATTAGAACAAAGGCTTTTTCGTTGCGGCGGAATCTTCTCATGAAATTTCTCCTCCGAATGTGAAAATATTCTGGCCTACATAGCGAGAAACGGTCAGCATGATAAAATAAGGGAAATCTGAGCTCCTACGGAAATACACAGGTGTTAGTTTTTTCCGCGCGCTATACGAGATTGGAATGAGGGAGAATTGCGACGGTGGTCAGATGAACTCTCTGCCAGGCACTTAAATGTGATTTGCAGAGTAACGCTGTAGATGTAGATGTAGATTATTAATGAGTTGGAGAAAATGAGTTGTAACATGGAAACAAAGCGTTTCCACATCCATGTTCATACAACATAATTTCTTCGACTACGTGTGAAGAATTTGTCCTGCAATTTCTGCCGCACATTTTATTTTTTTAGGTCCTGTTTACAGACAGTGTTTGATTTGTGTCAGAACGCACCGGTAGTTCGTACCGAAACCTCTGACGAAGAAAACAAATTAGAACCGCAGGTTCTGAGACGTGGTACGTCAGATGTTTTGGGGGAAAAGACGTTGAGACACTTGCAGTTCGTTTTCAGTTGAACCAACAAGACACGATTAAAGCACTTCGTGACAATGTCTTTGAGAGTTGAGGGAATTTTTTGTGGAAATCGTGAAAACTAAGCAAAGTTCAAATGGTTCAAGTGGGTCTAAGCACTGTGGGACTTAACATCTGAGGTCATCAGTCCCCTAGACTTAGAACTACTTAAACCTAACTAACCTAAGGACATGACACACATCCATGCCCGAGGCAGGATTCGAACCTGCGACCGAAGCAGCAGCGCGGTTCCGGATGAAAGCGCCTAGAACCGCTCGGCCATAGCGGCCGGCCAAAGCAAAGTATGCCAACGATTAGCTTCTGCTGACAACTGCCATACAGACAGTTCCAGTGCCTTCAAGCGAATGATAACCTGATCATTGCTGACAACAGAGCCTCTTTGATGACAAAAACTGTTTCTTCACTACTATTTGTGAAGTGGAATGGCCCACCACTGACTCGATTTGACCTTTCAAAGTACGTGGAATCTTGGCTGCTTCTTGAACGACTCTCCCTTATGGACACCAGCACCAGCGAAAGCTAGAGAGAGAGATACGTTATGTACAACGAAATCCTTTCAAAGCTTTGGGCAGATATATGAATTGTAAGTTTTTTCCCTCATTTTCAAGATCTCGTATTTCAAATTTACATGTTCATCTTACTGTAATTTATTTTTTAACAATCTTTAGTTGAAAAATAATTAATAAAACATGCAATAAAAGATCGTTGGTGCACATAAAAGCTTTATTTTTTTTACCAGTACAAATGTTGTATCCACACTTTAAAATACTCAGAAAAGCGTTAGAACAGCGTTTTAAGAAGTCTAGTTTTCAAAAAACAACTCCCGAGAGGTCACAGTACAGGATTTATATATATTTTTTTTTTATTTTTATTTTTTTTATTTTTTTTATTTTTTTTTTTTTTTTTTGCAAATCAAGCTCTGTACATAAATGCCATACTGGATAATGTCTGATATTCCATGAGACTTTTCTCGGATGACGCTGTTGTGTACAGAAAAGTCATACTGCTACAAAACTGTACTGAGTTGCAGTACCTACAGAGCATCAACGCATGGTGCAGTGATTAGCAGGTAACTCTCAACATGAATGCACTGAAGCGCGAAAGGAATTGATATCGGCATGCATATTCAAATACAGAGATATGTAAACAGGCAGAATATGGCGCTGCGATCGGCAACGCCTATATAAGGCAACAAGTGTCTGGCGCAGTTGTTAGCTCGGTTACTGCTGCTACAATGACAGGTAATCAAGATTTAAGTGAGTTTGAACGTAGTGTTATAGTCGGCGCACGAACTATGGAACACAGCATCTCTGACATAGCGATGAAGTGGGGATTTTCCCGTATGACCATTTCACCAGTGTACCGTAAATATCAGGAATCAGGTAAAACATTAAAGCTACGACATCTCTGCGGCTGGAAAGAGATCCTGCAAGGACGGGGCCAACGCTGACTGAAGAAAGTCGCTCAACGTGACAGAAGTGCAACCCTTCCTGAAATTGCTGCAGATTTCAATGCCAGATCGTCAGCAAGTGTCAGTGTGCGAACCATTCAACCAGACATCATCGATATGGGCTTTCGGAGCCGGAGGTCCACTCGTGTAGCCTTACTGACTGCACGACAGAAAGCTTTATGCCTTGCCTGGGCCAATCAACACCAACATTGGACTGTCGATGACTGGAAACATGTTGCCTGGTCGGAATAGTCTCGTTTCAAATTGTATCGAGTGGATGGACGTGTACGGGTATGGAGACAACCTCACGAATCCGTGGACCCTGCATGTCTGCAGGGGACTGTTCAAGCTGGTGGAGAACCTGTTATGGATACTCTACTAATCACATTTAGGTGCCTGGCAGAGGGTTCATCGAACCACCTTCACAATTCTCTATTATTCCAATCTCGTATAGCGAGCGGTAGGATGAATAATAGAGAGCTCTTTATCTTTGTGATCGTTCCTCCCCATGTAAGTCGGTGTCAACAAAATATTTACGCATTCGGAGGAGAATGTTGGTGATTGGAATTTCGTGAGAAGATTCCATCGTAACGAAAAACGCCTTTCTTTGAATGATGTCCATCCCAAATCCTGTATCATTTCTGTGACTCTCCCATATTTCGCGATAATACAAAACGTGCTGCCTTTCTTACAACTTTTCCGATGTACTCCGTCAGTCCTATCTGGTAAGGATCCCACACCGCGCAATAGTATTCTAAAAGAGGACGGACAAGCGTAGTGTAGGCAGTCTCCTTAGTAGGTCTGTTACATTTTCTAAGTGTCCTGCCAATGAAACGCAGTCTTTGGTTAGCCTTCCCCACAACATTTTCTGTGTGTTCCTTACAATTTCAATTGTTTGTAATTGTAATTCCTAGGTATTTAGGTGAATTTACGGCTTTTAGATTAGACTCATTTGTCGTGTAACCGAAGTTTAACGCGTTCTTTTTAGCACTCATGTGAATGACCTCACACTTTTCGTTATTTAAAGTCATCTGCCACTTTACGCACCATTTCGATATTTCTTCTAAATCGTTTTGCAGTTTGTTTTGATCTTCTGATGACTTTATTAGTCGATAAACGACAGCGTCATCTGCAAACAACCGAAGACGGCTGCTCAGATTGTCTCCCAAATCGTTTATATAGATAAGGAACAGCAAACGGCCAATAACACTATCTTGGGGAACGCTAGAAATCACTCCTGTTTTACTCGATAACTTTCCGTCAATTACTACGAACTGTGACCTTTCTGACAGGAAATCACAGATCCAGTCACATAAGTGAGACGATATTCCATAAGCACGCAATTTCACTATGAGCCGCTTGTGTGGTACAGTGTCAAAAGCCTTCCGGAAATCCAGAAATACGGAATCGATCTGAAATCCCTTGTCAATAGCACTCAGCACTTCATGTGAATAAGGAGCTAGTTGTGTTATGGTGGGGGGCGCGCGCAATTGGAGTGATATGGGATCCCTGACACGTCTAGATACGATTGTGAGAGGTTACACGTACGTAACCATCTAGTCTCATCACCTGCATCCATTCATGTCCATTGTGCATTCTGACGGACTTGGGCAATTCCAGCAGGGCAATGCGAGTCCCTACACGTCCAGAATTGCTACAGAGCGGCTTCAGGAATACTCTTCTGAGTTTAAACACTTCCGCTGGCCACCAAACTCCCCAGACATCAACATTATTGAGCGTATTTGGGATGCCTAGAAACTTGCTGTTCAGAAAAGATCTCCATCCTCTCGTACTCTTGTAGATGTATGGACAGCCCTGCAGGATTCATGGTGTCAGTTCCCTTCAGCACTATTAAGAAATCTGTCGAGTTCATGGCACGTAGTGTTGCGGCATTTCTGCGTGCTCGCGGGAGCCCTAGGCGATATTCTTCAGTGTAAATGTAAAGTACTGCGTATAACTACACAGAATGACCCAGTACTGTATCATTATACGATTTTAAAATAATCGCTGAACGCAGCGACGTAGATTAAATATCTAGGTGTATGTGCAGTGGAAGCACCACGTAAGTCTAATCGCAGGTACGGCAGACGCCAGACTGAAATTCATTGGAAGAACCCTTAGGATCGTAAGGAAATAAAATACCTGCAGCCGACCTTGTGATGTCAATTCGGCGCTTTAATGCACCGTCTTCAGGCCTTCAGCTGTCAACTGATAGTTCGAGAGACGACATCCCAACTGCAGGTAGTCTGCGTAAACCAGTTATGTTGGCCACTGATGCATCGTGTGTGCGGGTGGCCCTTCACCATCAACTAAGGCCTGAAGATGGCGCACTGAAGCGCCGACACTGGTAGCCATGAAATTGACGACATCATGTAGAAGCTCCAGGCAAGTGGCCCGCCAGCATGGTGTGAGCCAAAGTACGATTATGTCTAGCCTGCATGACACACGCTACTAAACCCATCACCTGCAATCCCACGCAGGCACACTTTGAACATCTGTTGTGGCATGGGAGCGATGCATCTCTGTACTGTGTTCTGTGTCGATTTCTTGTCGTTCCACGCACACCTTCCATTTCCGTCAGTATCATGACCCTGGTAAAACATCAAATCTCCGACATCGCTGCGGCTGGAAAAAGATCCTGCAAAGACGGGGCCAACGATCGCTGAAGAAAATCGCTCAACGTGACAGAAGTTCAACCCTTCCTGAAATTGCTGCAGATTTCAATGATCGATCGTCAGCAAGTGTCAGTGTGCGAACCATTGAACGAGACACCATCGATATGGGCTTTCGGAGCCGAAGGTCCACTCGTGTAGCCTTACTGACTGCACGGCACACTCATTCAAAGGACCTTTTTTCCTCCATTTCCAATCAGGAATCCACCCGTGACCGTCCACTGTGGCCGAGCGGTTCTAGGCGCTTCAGTCCGGAACCGCGCAACTGCTGCGTCGCAGGTTCGAATCCTGCCTCGGGCATGGATGTGTGTGATTTCCTTAGGTTAGTTAGGTTTAAGTAGTTCTAAGTTAGGGAACTGATGACCTCAGATGTTAAGTCCCATAGTGCTTAGAGTCACCTTCAAAGGTCCGGCACACAGTTTTAATGTGCCAAGAAGTTTCATATCAGCGCACACTCCGCTGCAAAGTGAAAATCTCATCCTGGAATTTTCAACCTGTTCAAATTGGTTCAAGTGGCTCTAAGCACTATGGGAATTAATTTCTGAGGTCATCAGTTCCGTAGACTTAGAACTACTTAAACCTAACTAACCTAAGGACATCACACACATCCGTACCCGAGGCAGGATTCGATCCTGCGACCGTAGCGGTCGCGCGGTTCCGCACTGAAGCGCCTAGATCCGCTTGCTCACTCCGTATACAGGGGCTGCTCAGGAAGTTCGCGGGGGTTTGTACCACTCCGATATCACACGGTTTGTTTATTCACACGTCCAGACAAATGCCTCGTCGCTGGAGAACACAAGGGTACCACGAGGCAGGGTTTCGATCAAGGGCTCACACGAACTTTTTCACGAAACGAAATCGCGTGGATTAAGTGCCACTGGCAGTTTGTATGCATGACAACTCAGGTCTTCATGGAGAATTCGTCTCACTGTTCGATCAGAAATTGCAAGAGCAACTGCATGTTTGCGTGCGGATCGCTTCGGTGAATTCAAAATCGCAAGCTTCAATTTCTTAACGTTTTCTGCTGACTTTGTGGCTCTTGACGGTCCTGGCTTCTTTTCTGCACACTACCAGTATCCACAGACGTGTCCATCAACACAATAATAGATTTTTTCTAAGAAAGATGACTTGCAGCCGCGATATTAAATTGTTCCCCGAACACAGGTTCTTTCTCTTTTTCTTAGGACTACATGTCAGATTTATGAAAAGAGCCGTGAGTCCAGCAGAATTGTATCACGACGTCTTAGCTCGTTACTGGACGATTCTGTATGGTCGTCCTCTGATTTCTATAACTTCCCCATTCGAACAAAATAGTGATGCTTTGTGAGCCGTGGTAAAAATTGCTGTTTTGAAGAGCGCGCCGCAGCGCGTAGTGTGAAGCAGTCCCCTCCGTTTCTGGCGGTGGCGCCGCTGTGGCAGTCGCAGCTTTGGTGTCTCCCTCTGGTGGGAAAGGGGAAAGGTTCCCTGTTCACCGGCATTTAATGGGCGCTATGAGCTCGCCAGTCGGTGAGTCTGGGTCAGTCTCTGGTCCCCAGCTTGCAAGTCTGTCTCTCGTCCGCATTTGTTAGGCAGTTAGTGTCTGTCTGTCGTTCGGAGTGCTAGTATGTCTGTCGTTCGGATCAACTTTCAAAGCCGGCAAAATGAGAGTCTTTCCACTCCGCCAGTAAGAGAACTCAGCGAGTGGTCACCCGGTCGGGGCTGAGTTCCTGCATCTGAGGCTGCGCGTTAGGCCGCCAGTCTGCTCGAGTTGCTCAGGCAATGGTCATTGGCGGTTGGATCGATCATTTGGTCGGTCGCGCACTGAGACACGAGATGACTTGTCCGCCTTGAGCGTCGGCGCATGTGAGGTCGCCACGTGAGTCCAGTGGGCCGCGCCGTATAGCGAGGGGTGGTGGCTTCGCGGCCGACACGAGAGCAACAGGAGTCAACCCACGACGTCGGTCTGGCCGGTGCGAGCTGCGACGGCGTGAGACGGGAGATCGGCGCGCCTTCCTGCGTCCGTTGAAGCGGCTGGCAGCGGACGGTTCGGGAGAGCGTTTTGGGGGTGCTGCGCCAGGTCTTTGCCAGAAATCGCAGTTTATTGGAAGTTACGTGATTGGTTATATCTTCTTTGATTTACTCTTGTTAAATTCTACTTGTTTTCTTGGTGAGGTCACCAGCCATTTTGTTTTGGAGTCGTCCCTCCATTCTTCTCCGTTTGCCCACCCGCGGGAAGGTGGTTGTTTATAAATTGGGTGGTCCGTTTTTCCCTTGTGGAGTAGCGGCGGGTTAGAGCAAGCTGCGGTTCGGGTTGTTCGGTAATCTCCCTATCAGTCTACCGTACGTTAGTAGCTGCCTCTAACATGTTTGTCGGATTTGGTGTGTTAACGAATTTATTGCTTAGAGTGTAACGGCCTAATACCTGAAATATGTTTTGATCCTTGGAAACTTTGATATTATTGCCTATGGTCTTGAGAGGCGGTATCTGTGTACTGTAAAGCATCTTAACTATTGTTTCGCCAACTTTGTAGAATTTTATACAGGGTGTTACAAAAAAGTACGGCCAAACTTTCAGGAAACATTCCTCACACACAAATAAAGAAAAGATGTTATGTGGACATGTGTCCGGAAACGCTTAATTTCCATGTTAGAGCTCATTTTAGTTTCGTCCACCTACGCTCAATGGAGCACGTGACCATGATTTCATACGGGATACTCTACCTGTGCTGCTAGAACATGTGCCTTTACAAGTACGACACAACATGTGGTTCGTGCACGATGGAGCTCCTGCACATTTCAGTCGGTGTTCGTATGCTTCTCAACAACAGATTCCATGACCGATGGATTGGTAGAGGCGGAGCAATTCTATGGCCTGCACGCTCTCCTGACCTCAACCCTCTTGACTTTCATTTATGGGGGCATTTGAAAGCTCTTGTCTACGCAACCCCGGTACCAAATGTAGAGACTCTTCGTGCTCGTATTTTGGACGGCTGTGATAAAATACGCCATTCTCCAGGGCTGCATCAGCGCATCAGGGATTCCATGCGACGGAATGTGGATGCATGTATCCTCGCTAACGGAGGATATTTTGAACATTTCCTGTAACAAAGTGTTTTCACGCTCGTACGTTCTGTTGCTGTGTGTTTCCATTCCATGATTAATGTGATTTGAAGAGAAGTAATAAAATTAGCTCTAACATGGAAAGTAAGCGTTTCCGGACACATGTCCACATAACATATTTTCTTTCTTTGTCTGTGAGGAATGTTTCTTGAATGTTTGGCCGTACCTTTTTGTAACAGCCTGTATAAGATTATTCACGGGCTTTTATTTAAATGTTCATTTTGGTATATAAAGTTGCCACCCTTTCACCGTAAGACTTTTCTTAGAAGTTGAAATCAAGTTGCTCCTTCGGTGGCAAGGTTAATATTTTAATTGTTAGTGTTTGGTACCATTCCCATCCCTCCTACGGGGGGGCGGGGGGGGGGGGGTGCACAGTTTGTGTGCTTGTGTAAATTGTTAAAACTTTTAGTTTAAAGTTATCTGGTGTGTTGCAGATTTGGACCAGTGTAGTCTTTCAGAGGTTGTTGTTGAGCGGTCGTAACTACGGCCGTGTCAAAAGGGAGCGGGAAAGTTCTCTGCCCGAAAGCTCATACAGTCAACACTTCTTTCTGCCTCTGAATAAATTTTTTGATATTTAGAGGGTGCTTTCTGATTATAATTTTACATCTGTTTCTTTTAAAAAATGCTTTTAGGAACTGGTACAGTGAATAAAATCCCCATTTGTTAAAAGTAATTTGGTTATAATTTCATCAGTTACTCCCTGGCAACTACTTCCTTTCTTACGTAGTGTGATTAAATGTGTTTATGTTCTTGATGAATCGCCAGTAAATAAAATAAATTCTTAAGAATATTCTTTGAAAATAAATCACGGTTCACAGCTCGTGGTCTCGCGGTAGTATTCTCGCTTCCCGCGTACGGGGTCCCGGGTTCGATTGCCGGCGGGGTCAGGGATTTTCTCTGCCTCGTGATGACTGGGTGTTGTGTGTTCTTCATCATCATTTCGTCATAATTGACTCGCAAGTCGCCGAAGTGGCGTCAACTAAGGAGGACTTGCAATACGGCGGCCGAACTTCCCGCATGGGGCCTCCCGGCCGACAATGCCATACGATCATTTCATTTCATTCTTACGTCGCGTCATTCCGCAGGCGGCCGGTCACGTGAAGACGTGGCCTTCAGCGTGCAAAACCTCTGTCCAGTGTCCGGCAACAACGCGTCGCATAAGCAGAAGCGGCGCGCGACCTCCGCCGCGTAGTCACGCGTTGACATAACTCAGGCTTTTGCAGTGTAATACACGTAACCTGCGACGGCGTAATACGTAGGCGGATGTTTGGCGTCCCGCGAGTCGTCCTTTTGCGTGGAACCGAGCGGCGTACACGTACGGCACTGACCTTCGCCACTGAGGAGCGAGGCTGGCGCGTCTTCCAGTGGAGGAGGACTCGCCAGCTCCTCCTCGGCGACGTTTCTCGCAAGAGTCACCTCCATTATAGTCGCGGCCTCAATAGCGGCTGCGATCGTGAATAAAATATGTGACTCTGCTCGATGTGAGTTGCGTGCGCATCACATGCTAGGTCTAGCAGAGGAAAGTCTTTCAACACACACAGAAATTTTTGCCCGCAGAGTAATACTGTTTGCCGGCCGCGGTGGTCTAGCGGTTCTGGCGCTGCAGTCTGGAACCGCGGGACTGCTGCGGTCGCAGGTTCGAATCCTGCCTCGGGCATGGGTGTGTGTGATGTCCTTAGGTTAGTTAGGTTTAAGTAGTTCTAAGTTCTAGGGGACTTATGACCTAAAATGTTGAGTCCCATAGTGCTCAGAGCCATTTGAACCATTTAGTAATACTGTTTGGCTATGGTATGTGTTGTGTACATAGTTCCGCGTAGTCAGCGCGTACACAACTTTCCCACTAGAGCGCGCCCCGCTAAGCACAACAGCGCAGGCGCAGCGTTCGTCCGTCTCCGCGCTACGAGATGGCGCTGCCTTAGAGACGGACCAAATTCTGCTTCCGCCGATCCGCGTATTAATATGTAACGCAGCCAATGAGATCGCTGCTAACATAGAACCTTTTCTCCTCGCGGTTCACACTCGCGCAGTGATACCTGAACGCTCGAGGTATTGTAACGAGTGTACAGACCTCCGATTAGTCAGCCTGCATTTGTCTGCATTAGTCTGTACCAGTCTGTACGAGTTCTACATTTGTCTGTACCAGTCTATAGTCAAGATTCAGTCTGCACCTAATAAGATTATCATATTCCTGTACGTAGCCATGAAGAGAAATGTATAGACACTTGGTCATGTATCAGACATATATGTGAGAATAAGATTAACGTACCAAGACCAAAGGAACTTCAGATGGTCAATTGTAAATAGCATCCAGAAACAAGTTAAGTAATTTTTATACTTGTTATTATTTTAATAAATGTGTGTGAAAACTGATCAAGTTTCGTTTAAAATTGGTCACCGTCAATCTGCTGCTCTAAGCGTGCAAGTGGCATTTCTATCATCTGACCTAACGGCAGAAGATAAACACGCCACCATAAGACCATGAGACATATTGCTGACACTCGCCTACTTCGTTAGAGCGACAAGTCAAATAATCTGATGGTGTGTGTACTGAAGGTCTTACAGTACGCACACCACAGTATGTGGAACAGGAGTGGGAGATTATAAATAATTTTACTGTGGGTTGGTCAGGAAGTCACATTTCTGTATTCTCTTATTTTACACTGAAGCGCCAAAGAAACTGGTATCAGCACGTGTATTCAAATACAGAGATTTGTAAACACGCAGAAAAATAGGATAAGCAACATTATTTCTCTACTAATAACCATTTGTGTGTGTGTGTGTGTGTGTGTGTGTGTGTGTGTGTGTGTGACTAGCGGTCAACGCCTCGGAGAAACCATTCCGAGGTATTCATCGTCAGTCACATTCGGCGATGGTACTAACAAGTCTCTCCTCCATGCCATCTTCTTTATATATTCTTGTTAAAAAGAATAACAACATCTTATTTATATGTCAACCTTACATTATTCTTATTTTGAAAAGTATCAAATGGTTCAAAGGGCTCTGAGCACTATGGGACTTAACATCTGAGGTCATCAGTCCCCTAGAACTTAGAACAACTTAAACCTAACTAACCTAAGGACATCACACACATCCAGGCCCGACGCAGGATTCGAACCTGCGACCGTAGCGGTCTCGCGCTTCCAGATTGCAGCGCCTAGAACCGCACGGCCACTAGGGCCGGCCTGAAAAGTATCATTCTTTGTAAACGTTGTAGATAAAAGAAAAGTGAAAAACGAAAATTGTAAGATGTACGATCTGTTTTAAACATCAGGTAACAGCTCTATAATTTGACAATAAATAAATAAAACACGCAGAATACGGCACTGCGGTCGGCAAGGCCTGTACAAGACAAGTGTCTGGCGCAGTTGTTAGATCGGTTACTGCTGCTGCAATGGCAGGTTATCAAGATTTAAGTGAGTTTGAACGTGGTGTTATAGTCGGCACACGAGCAATGGGACACAGCATCTCCGAGGTAGCGATGAAATGGCGATTTACCAGTACGACCATCTCACGAGCGTACCGTGAATATCAGGAATCTGGTGAAACATAAAATCTACGATGTCCATGCTGCCGGGAAAAGACCCTGCACGAACGGGAAAACGATGACTGAAGAGAATTGTTCAGCTTGGCAGAAGTTCAAATGGTTCAAATGGCTCTGAGCACTATGGGACTTAACTTCTAAGGTCATCAGTCCCATAGAACTTAGAACTACTTAAACCTAACTAACCTAAGGACATCATACGCATCCATGCCCGAGGCAGGATTCGAACCTGCGACCATAGCGGTCGCGCGGTTCCAGACTGGAGCGCCTAGAACCGCTCGGCCACGCCGGCCGGCGATTGAGTGTGATTTTGCAGGTTTAGTCCTCGAAGTGTGTCAACATTTTTAGCGCGTTTGTTACATTAGTTTCTTTCAGTCCCTGTAAGGGTCTGATAACCTCACCGTTGAGCGCCCGTAAACTCTAAACACACACACACACACACACACACACACACACACACACTCACACACAGATACTGATTCGTAGAAATCGACGATGGGCATAATATCAATCAAGTTGCATTGAAGTGTAATGATGATATCAAAAACAATGCAGAAATGTTGAAATCGACAAAGTGATCGATACGTCGTAACAAACGGAACTTTATAAATAAAAACAGCAGTACTGCGTATGTGCTGCAGTATTCATTTACTTTGTTAACAGGTTTTAGGCTTACAATGTCATCATCAGACTATCTAATTGTCGTCGACAAAGAGGATACAAAACTCATCAGGTGTGGTTCAAATGGCTCTGAGCTCTATGGGATTTAGCATCTGCGGTCATCAGTCTACATCTACATCGATACTCCGCAAACCACCTGACGGTGTGTGGCGGAGGTTACCTTGAGTACCTCTATCGGTTCTCACTTCTATTCCAGCCTCGCCTTGTTCGTGGAAAGAAGGATTGTCGGTATGCCTCTGTGTGGGCTCTAATCTCTCTGATTTTATCCTCACAGTCTCTTCGCGAGATGTACGTAGGAGGGAGCAATATACTGATTGACTCCTCGGTAAAGATATATCTCGAAACTTCAACAAAAGCCCGTACCGAGCTACTGAGCGTCTCTCCTGCAGAGTCTTCCACTGGAGTTTATCTATTATCTCCGTAACGCTTTCGCGATTACTAAATTATCCTGTAACGAAGCGCGCTGCTCTCCGTTGGATCTTCTCTATCTCTTCTATCAACCCTATCTGGTACGGATCCCACACTGCTGAGCAGTATTCAAGCAGTGAGCGAACAAGCGTACTGTAACCTACTTCCTTTCTTTTCGGATGGCATTTCCTTAGGACTCTTCCAATGAATCTCAGTCTGGCATCTGCTTTACCGACTATCAACTTTATATGATCATTCCATTTTAAATCACTCATAATGCGTACTCCCAGATAATTTATCGAATTAACTGCTTCCAGTTGCTGACCTGCTATATTGTAGCTAAATGATAAGGGATCTTTCTTTCTATGTATTCGCAGCACATTACACTTGTCTACACTGAGATTCATTTGCCATTCCCTGCACCATGCGTCAATTCGCTGCAGATCCTCCTGCATTTCAGTACAATTTTCCAATGTTACAACGTCTCGATATACCACAGCATCATCCGCAAAAAGCCTCAGTGAACTTCCGATGTTAGCCACAAGGTCATTTATGTATATTGTGAATAGCAACGGTCCTACGACACTCCCCTGCGGCACACCTGAAATCACTCTCACTTCGGAAGACTTCTCTCCATTGAGAATGAAATGCTGCATTCTGTTATCTAGGAACTCTTCAATCCAATCATACAATTGGTCTGATAGTCCATATGCTCTTACTTTGTTTATTAAACGACTGTGGGAAACTGTATCGAACGCCTCGCGGAAGTCAAGGAACACGGCATCTACCTGGGAACCCGTGTCTATGGCCCTCTGAGTCTCGTGGACGAATAGCGCGAGCTGTGTTTCACACGACCGTCTTTTTCGAAACCCATGCTGATTCCTACAGAGTAGATTTCTAGTGTCAAGAAAAGTCATTATACTCGAACATAATACGTGTTCCAAAATTCTACAACTGATCGACGTTAGAGATCTAGGTCCGTTCGACGTCCCTTCTTGAAAACGGGGATGACCTGTGCCCTTTTCCAATCTTTTGGAACGCTACGGTCTTCTAGAGACCTACGGTACACCGCTGCAGGAAGGGGGGAAAGTTCCTTCGCGTACTCTGTGTAAAATCGAACTGGTATCCCATCAGGTCCAGCGGCCTTTTCTGTTTTGAGCGATTTTAATTGTTTCTCTATCCCGCTGTCGTCTATTTCGATATCTACCATTTTGTCATCTGTGCGACAATCTAGATAAGGAACTACAATGCATCTTCCTCTGTGAAACAGCTTTGGAAGAAGACATTTAGTATTTCGGCCATTAGTCTGTCATCCTCTGTTTCTGTACCATTTTGGTCACAGAGTGTCTGTTTTGATCCACCTGCCGCTTTGGCATAAGACCAAAATTTCTTAGGATTTTCTGCCAAGTCAGTACATAGAACTTTACTTTCGAATTCATTGAACGCCTTTCGCGTAGCCCTCCTCACACTACATTTCGCTTCACGTAATTTTTGTTTGTCTGCAAGGCTTTGGCTATGTTTATGTTTGCTGTGAAGTTCCCTTTGCTTCCGCAGCAGTTTTCTAACTCGGTTGTTGTACCACGGTGGCTCTTTTCCATCTCTTACGATCTTGCTTGGCACCTACTCATCTAACGCATATTGTGCGATGGTTTTGAACTTTGTCCACTGATCCTCAACACTAATTGTACTCGAGACAAAACTAGAACTTAGAACTACTTAAACCTAACTAACCTAAGGACATCACACACATCCACGACAGAGGCAGGATTCGAACCTCCGACTGTAGCAGTCGCGCGGTTCCGGACTGAAGCACCTAGAACCGCTCGGCCACAGCGGCCGGCTCGTCAGGTATATTGAAAAAGATGGTACACATCGAGAGTGAAGGTGGCTGAAATGAATGCAACTGGAAGTTACAGAACTCCGACTCCACATATGCTGAGTGTGTGCTGAGTGAGGGTCGCAGCTACCGGCCACAGCCCCATGTCTACATCTACATCTGCATCTACATTTACATCTGTATCTACATCCATACTTTACAATCCACCACAGAGGCGGCGGGTACCTTGTACCACTGGAAGTCATTCCCTTTCCCGTTCCAGTGGCAAATAGAGCGAGAGCAACTGTCTGTCTATATGACTCTGTAGGAGCCCTTTTACATTTGTGGCCCTTATGCAGAATGAAAGTTGGCGGCAGCAGAATCATTCTGCAGTCAGATGCAAATGACGGTTGTCTAAAACTTCGCAATAGTGTGCCCTGAAAAGAACGTCGCCTTCTCTCCAGGGATTTCTATTTCAGTTCCCAAAGCGTCTCCACAATATTTGCCTGTTGATCGAATCCACCAGATACAAATCTAGCAGACCCCTCTGTATTACTTCGATGTTGTTCTTAATCTGACCAAGTGAGGGTCCAAAACACTCAGGCAGAGCTCAAGAATGTCTTGCACTAGTCTTCTCTATGCAGTCTCCTTTATACACAACCCACACTTTCCTAAAATCTGTCATGTATATAATGCAGAGAGTATGTGTATATATCTGGGATATCCTCCTAAACCACTGGATCAATGTCAAACAGATTTTGCACAGAAACAGTGGGGCTCATGAGTATCAGCACTGTGGGATTTATAACTTTCTGCCTCCAATAGGAGTGGAGAAACAGACAAAAACATTTTTTCCAGCTCCTGATGTATAGGTTGCCCTGTATGACAGGTGTGTTGTGTGGAAACAGCATTGCCCTGTCTTATCAACTTGCTTTGCAGGGTAGCCTACACTGCTGCAAGGAACTCTTTTCCAGGCATCGACATACAGTCTACTCTGCATGACAGGTCTGCTCTGTTAGAGTAGTATGGCCCAGCTTTAGCGACCTGCTTTGCCTGGCAGGCTATATGTCATAGTCAAAAACATTTTCAAGTCCCTGATGTGTGGGCTGCCATGCACAATAGGGGTATGTTGTGGCGTAGTATTGACCCGATTTTGTGAGGACTGGGCATGGCAGAGACAAAGCTGAGACACAGTGGACAGGGAGAGGGGGTGAGTGGACAGAGACAGAATGTGCAGCAGGGGATGGGAGAAAGATGGGCACAGTGAGAGAGAAGGAAAGGATAGGCATGACAGAGAAATGTGAACAATGGTATGGACATAGGGACGGTTTAGGAAGAAGAGATTACAGAGAGTGGGTAGAGGAGGTGGACTGATGAGGGGGAGGAGGAGATGAAAAAGAGTTAGGAGGAGGAGATGAACTGGTAGGGGTGGGAGGATAAGGCAGACAGAGACGGTGGGAAGAAGAGATGGACACACACAGGGAGGACAGAAAGATGTGTGCAGTATATGTGTTGAATGTGTACGTGGACAAAGCTGCAGAGATAAGGCTACTTCTCTCAATAAACGAAAGAGGACTGTTCATCTTCACTACTACAGTACTTACATACACTATGTGATCAAAAGTATCCGGACATCCCCAAAAACATACGTTTTTCATATTAGGTGCATTGTGCTGCCACCTACTGCCAATTACTCCGTATCAGCGACCTCGGTAGTCATTAGATATTGCGAGAGAGCAGAATGGGGCGCACTGCAGAACTCACAGACTTCGAACGTGGTCAAGTGATTGGGTGTCACTTGTGCCATACGTCTGTACGCTAGATTTCCACACTCCTGAACATCCCTAGGTCCACTGTTTCCCATCTGACAGTGAAGTTGACACGTGAAGGGACTCATACTGCACAAAGGCGTACAGGCTGATCACGTCTGTTGGCTGACAGTGGTCACCGACAGTTGAAGAGGGTTGTAATGTGTAATAGGCAGACATCTATCCAGACCATCACACAGGAATTCGAATCTGTATCGGGATCCACTGCAAGTACTATGACAGTTAGACAGGAGGTGACAAAACTTGGATTTCATAGTCGATTGGCTGCTCATAAGCCACACATCACGCTGGTAAATACCAAACGATACCTCCCTTGGTGAAAGGAGCGTAAATATTCGACGACTGAACAGTGGAAAAACCTTGTGTGGAGTGGCCTACCACGGTACACATTGTGGCGATCCGATGGCAGGGTGTGGGTATGATGTATGCCCGATGAACGTCACCAGCCAGCGTGTATAGTGCCAAAAGAAAAATTCGGAGGTTGGTTGGTTGGTTGTTTTGGGGAAGGAGACCAGACAGCGAGGTCATCGGTCTCATCGGATTAGGGAAGGACGGGAAAGGAAGTCGGCCGTGCCCTTTGAAAGGAACCATCCCGGCATTTGCTTGGAGCGATTTAGGGAAATCGCGGAAAACCTAAATCAAGATGGCCGGACGAGGGATTGAACCGTCGTCCTCCCGAATGCGAGTCCACTGTCTAACCACTGCGCCACCTCGCTCGGTGAAAAATTCGGAGGCGGTGGTGTTATGGTGTGGTCGTGTTTTTCATGGAGGTGGCTTGCACCCCTTGTTGTTTTGCGTGGCACTGTCACAGCACAGGCCTACATTGATGTTTTAAGCACCTTCTTGCTTCCCACTATTGAAGAGCAATTCGGAGATTGCGATTGCATCTTTCAACACGATCGAGCACCTGTTCATAATGTACGGCATGTGGTGGAGTAGTTACACTGTAACATCACCCCTGTAATGGACTGGTCTGCACAGGATCCTCACCTGAATCCTATAGAACACCTCTGGGATGTTTTGGAACGCCGATTTCGTGGCAGGTCTAACTGACCGACATCGATAACTCTCCTCAGTGCACCAATCCGTGAAGAATGGGCCATTGCCTAAGAAACCTTCCAGCACCTGATTGAACGTGTACCTGCGACAGTAGAATATGTCATAAACGCTAACGGTGGGCCAACACCATACTGAATTCCACCATTACCGATGAAGGGCGCCACGAACTTGAAAGTCATTTTCAGACAGGTCTCCAGATACTTTTGATGACATAATGTATCCCTTCTGTTTCATACCGCTTTGCAACGCTCAGTCTTTATTTAATATTGAATGACCAATCACAGGTCTATACTTCTGAATTTCACTTAATCCTGACAGTTTTCTAATGCTCCTCACTTTGAATTCCATTCTATTCTACAGTTTTTCTTTTATTATATTATTTTACTGCTAATGTCTGTATACTTCACACATTCTGTTGTTACAACTGTCAATTGCCTGTTTACTCTGCTTCTGTGTTACCTTCCATATGGAACATCTCTTCAATCTATTCTTTGGTACTCGTGCCATTAATTTTATTTTATTCAGATTGATAATTTAACTGAAATTCTTAAATAGGGACTGGTTGTTCCAATTTAGTGCTAATGTTTTTCTGGTTTGCTCCCTTTATATTTAGTTGCTGTTTAACATTTTTAACTGCACAGTCATTGCACTGTCAAGGATGACGTTTCTCAATGTTTGTATCTTTCACTTGATGTGTAACTTCTTTTCCATTGTTGTTCACAAATGTTGTATCCTATTTGACGACGCTAGTTAAAGTCAGAAGATCGCCTTGCAAACCGAAAACCAGTTAATCAAATAAATTAATACTGTAGAACACCGACGATACTGTGCTTCTCATATACACTACTGGCCATTACACTACTGGCCATTAAAATTGCTACGCCACGAAGATGACGTGCTACAGACGCGAAATTTAACCGACAGGAAGAATATGCTCTGATATCCAAATGATTAGCTTCTCAGAGCATTCACACAAGGTTGGCGCCGGTGGCGACACCTACAACGTGATGACATGAGGAAAGTTTCCAACCGATTTCTCATACACAAACAGCAGTTCACCGGCGTTGCCTGGTGAAACGTTGTTGTGATGCCTCGTGTAAGGAGGAGAAATGCGTTCCATCGCGTTTCCGACTTTGGTAAAGGTCGGATTGTAGCCTATCGCGATTGCGGTTTATCTTACCGCTACATTTCTGCTCGCGTCGGTCGAGATCCAATGACTGTTAGCAGAATACGGAATCGGTGGGTTCAGGAGGGTAATACGAAACGCCGTGCTGGATCCCAATGGCCTCGTATCACTAGCAGTCGAGATGACAGGCATCTTATCCGTATGGCTGTAACGAATCGTGCAGCCACGTCTCGATCCCTGAGTCAACAGAGGGGGACGTTTGCGAGACAACAACAATCTGCACGTACAGTTCGACGACGTTTGAAGCAGCATGGACTATCAGCTCGGAGACCGTGGCTGCGGTTACCCTTGACGCAGCATCACAGACAGGAGCGCCTGCGATGGTGTACTCGACGACGAACCTGGGTGCACAAATGGGAAAACGTCATTTTTTCCGATGAATCCAGGTTCTGTTTACAGCATCATCATGGTCGCATCCGTGTTTGACGACATCGCGGTGAACGCACATCGGAAGTGTGTATTCGTTGTCGCCATACTCGCGTGTCACTCGGCGTCATATTATGGGGTGCCATTAGTTACAAGTCTCGGTCACCTCTTGTTCGCATTGACGGCACTTTGAACAGTGGACGTTACATTTCAGATGTGTTACAACCCGTGGCTCTACCCTTAATTCGATCCCTGCAAAACCGTACATTTAAGCAGGGTAATGCGCGACCGCATGTTGTAGGTCGTGTACGGGCCTTTCTGGATACAGAAAATGTTCGACTGCTGCCCTGGCCAGCACATTCTTCAGATCTCTCACCAACTGAAATCGTGGCCGAGCAACTGGCTCATTACAAATCGCCAGTCACTACTCTTGATAAACTGTGGTATCGTGTTGAAGCTGCGTGGGCAGCTGTACCTGCACACGCCATCCAAGCTCTGTTTGACTCAATGCCCAGGTGTATCAAGGCCGTTTTACGGACAGAGGTGGTTGTTCTGGGTACTGATTTCTCAGGATCTATGCACCCAAATTGCGTGAAAATGTAATGACATGTCAGTTCTAGTGTAATATATTTGTCCAACGAATAACCATTTGTCATCTGCATTTCTTCTTGGTGTAGCAATTTTAATGGCCAGTAGTGTATAATGATGAAGTTGTTCTACCATGGAGTGACGAGAGAATCAGTTAAAATGAAATAAGAAGTCGAACCCGAAGGACCTATTACTGCTCAGGAGGTGTCTTAACCATTTCTCCTATTGGGCGTCACGTCTTCCCTTATAGTCCATCCCGTTTCTTTCCAAAAATGCCTACTCTGGCTAGCCTCACACGCTATAGTCTATAAAGTCTTCTTAAAGCAGAGCATTTTTTGCTCCTCTTCGGTGTTACGCGATAATCGTGAGTCCTCTCCAAAACATCAACAAGACCCATTTCAAGACACAAACAAGATACAAGATTTTCTGAAAAACAACGGTACGACTCCTCATCCCAAAACAAGCAGAGTTCCCAAAGGAGACAAGACTCGTCTCCTCTCCTGAAAGAAATTTCTTCTGAAATGTACACTACTCCTATTCTAAAACAAAGGCTCTCTTTAAGATGCAGTTAGGCTTCTATAACAGGTAGGGATTAAAAAATTAACAAGGCTCTTCGTCTACAACAAGCAAGTCTCATGTATTAAAGCAAACAAAACACCCCTTGTAGAAAAATCTTGACACCTATCCTACAACCTTCAAGGCTCCATCTCCAGATCAGCCCAGACTTCTGTTTTAATATACATTGGCTCCCTTAAACAAAAAACATTCAGAGAACTTTTTAGCTCGAAGAACATAGTCATTGTTCATTTCCTCTCCTACTTCAAATCAGAGATTCAAGTCAACATCACTACCATACACATTTAGCTCCTTTTCGTCAGAGAAATTTACTGTGGTCCAGTTTTCCAAGGTCCAGTCTACACACATGTGAGTAACCGAACACTGTATGCGACGTATTTCTTTGTCAGCTTAAGTTTCTTATGGGAGATGTAGGTAGTGTTTGATGCGAAATATTAGTTTTAAAATCTTATTCAATTTTGGATTCAATCTCATGCCAACTCATGTTTCTTTTTCTCTTTACTAGCAATTTTATTGATAAGCACAGTCGGCGTCTTGCGTCCTTCGTACGGCACCATGTCTGAGGCCTGATATTACAGTATCACTTCAGCGTTTCGAAGTGTTTCCCACTGTTTTGTGTTCAATGAACAGCTTCCTTGGAATTTGCATATCTGAACCTCCCGCATTTTTTAGCGCTGCACCATTGCTCGTTTCCTTGGTCAAATAACCTCCTTTCTTCCCATAACCTAATACGAAACTTTTAGCTTACGTATAGTGCAATGACCTTTTACAAATACTTAAATATCATAAAAATGTCATAAAATGTCTTTATCAGCAATGACTATTCGCAATAAAAGTGAAAGTTACTGTGACTTGCTTTTACTTCAGTCCAAGGAAAAAAGACTTTATCACACTACAGCAACGTCAATAGGCACAAAATATTAGAAGAGGTACTGTTACGCCATCTAACCGTATAACGATGAGTTATTGGCACATGTCCTCCGGTCAAATTATTTACAAACTAATAAACACGGAATAGTTCAGCCACAAGGTTTTCCAATTACATGATTTCACTGAGTTTTTAAATTCTGCAATTAAAAATGTTTTTATTTTAAATCAGTTGATAAATTAACTGATTTTTTTGTCGGTACTTGACAGATCATGATGC
Organism: Schistocerca cancellata; assembly: GCF_023864275.1. Lineage (NCBI taxonomy): Eukaryota > Metazoa > Arthropoda > Insecta > Orthoptera > Acrididae > Schistocerca > Schistocerca cancellata. The sequence continues at coordinate 23,994,279 of NC_064637.1, read as the reverse complement.
TAATATTAAAGGAAAAACGCTTCCTAAAGCTCTGCAAAATTATATTCATTTGGTGACCAATCGGCTATCGGCTTTCGGCTTCTCAGGCCATCTGTATGTGACAGCTGAATGTCGCAAACACAGATAAGCGTGATGTGAGGCTTGCACAGATATTATTTGTACACAGGATCTTCGACCATAGATATTAGTAGACTGGCCTTGCTGTGCAGAAGCTAAGGGGCTGGTGTGGCTCCAACATAAACCACGTGACTGTTGGCAAAACGTGGCGGGATTTCAAATCAGTGGTGTGCCATCCTATGTTTGTATCGGGATTTCCCCACATTTCTCAATTGACCGCCAAACGCTTCCAACAAAAGTTACTTTTTTATTTGTGAAAAATTATGCCAGAACTACATTTGACCTGGATTTGTTCACAGTACCACTTATAAAATGTAACAAATACATCGATCGTCACTCTGGTGGGCAGCGGGACGAAATTACTATAAACTATCCATTAAATTAAAATGTCGTTAAAATTCTTTTAAACAGTAAGAGTGGGCTCGTGTCAAAGCTTTAAACATTGGATTCGCCGCGTTTTGAGCTCTAGTTACTTATAAAAGAAAATGGGCTGTGGGAATTGTCAACTATAGGTGTCAAAATTGTTGACTTTAGGAGCAGGTCCATTTTAGAGTATCAATTTTAGGTGCACGTCAAAGGTTCAGTTCCCACTATTTTTACAAAAGTTTAAACTATCAGTTTAAAAAAAAGTGATATTTTAGATGAAAGGTGAGACTTTGAAGTTTCAGAAAATAATTTTGGAGCCTAGTTTTAAAAATGACAGACACTGTAAATACAAATTATAGATATACATTGTAAATAATAACTAACCTATCAAAACACTTCTCCGCGAAGTGCTTCAAGCAAAGGCGCATATGTGCAGATGGCTTAAAGTTTTTCTGTTTCAGGGCCTGTATCCAAAGCTGCCTTCGGCTTTCATCCTTAGAGAACCTATGAGTAGGAACGAGAAACAGTTACACTTACTTCTGTAACCGACTTATCACAGATACTTTCGAAAATGTAATATGAGTCTCACTTTACAGGCATCACTTTCAACACTTTAATTTACGTGATACTGTACTTCAAGTGCAAAAAACATATAAAAGTCACTTCAGCAGATTTCAATAAACGCATCTGCACTATCATAGAAACACTTACACGTGAAATATAATGCTATATCCCCCGACAAAACGCTGAGTACAGCCATAAGCGCAACACGGAACAACCATGTTTTGCCAACATTCACGTGATTTCAGCCCAGAGATGTTGGAGCCACGAAAATGACGTCAGGGCCAGTCTATTATATTTATGGTCGAAGCAGAGGATACAAAACTGACAGACTGTTTACCACAGTCTATCACTAATAGTCGCGACATTCCGTCTCTTTTTTGTTACCTACTGCGATTTCAGCGCTCCAAGCAGCCAGGAAGTTACACTACTGAGTTCGGCGAAATCTTGTGAAAGCTTACATTGGTCTGTAGAATGGTTTTTACAAACTAGAGCGTCTGTAGAGCAATAAATTGAAGCTACGACAACACGAAGTAGCCACATCTGTTGTTTTAGGTTTCCTAATGAGTCTAGGAGGTGTCAACCGCTGCAATACACAACAGTTTATTTACGATTCTCTTGTAATATACAGATATTTACCGGAGAATGTCGTGTTCTTTAAAAATAAAAAAAAAGTTGCTAGTAAACTGCAGAAGACTTGACCTTTAGCAGAAATGCGTCGTATACCTTCTCTAACACGTTTTCTTCAGAACATAGAAAACGTGTGTGGAATGAAATACCTATGTTATTTAACGCAGTACATAAAGTACTACAACTGTAGCTGAACCGGAAAGCCACACAGACACGATGATAAAAGAATAACAGCAATAAAACTGTTTCCCAACAGAGAAAAAACCAATTCCACTTTTGTTGCTTCATCTGTGTCACAGACAGCGATAATCTTCAACACATTCGCTTTTGAAGCAATAGTAATAACAATCACGATAATATTTGTGTATTAGAAAGCAGAGGGAAGTGTAAGACCTCGCGAAACATTACGTTCCCTACAAAATTGGCCGGCCGGAGTGGCCGTGCGGTTCTAGGCGCTACAGTCTGGAGCCGAGCGACCGCTACGGTCGCAGGTTCGAATCCTGCCTCGGGCATGGATGTGTATGATGTCCTTAGGTTGGTTAGGTTTAATTAGTTCTAAGTTCTAGGCGACTGATGACCTCAGAAGTCGCATAGTGCTCAGAGCCATTTGAACCATTTTTGAACCTACAAAATCGTCAAGGAAAGTGCTAGTCATAATAAGAACAGACAAAAAAAGAAATATATTCGTCTGATGCTTGAAATATATGTTTATATATTTGTATATGTATGGAATGAGTTGCAGTTACATACATTTTCGCAAGTATTTCTTCATCATTAAATTGTAGCTTATGTCATTTAACCAGGGAGTTTCGTCTGTTAGAATGTAATTCATAATCACTCGTATCTTGATAATTTGCTAATGCTTGGAAAGCAGGAATGTAATAACTATTTCTCTAATTGACTAGAAAATTATTAAGTACAAAGTTTGATTTTACGCCTGCTTTCTCGCCGCTTGGGGCGCTAGTGTCAAACCAACTGCCAGGCAGTAAAAGTTTTCGCAGGAGTGAGTGTCGCGACTGTATATTTTAGACGCTGGTGTTTACACTGGAAACTATTACAATAATTACATTAACTAAAAAAGAGGATAAACACAGATTTTATGTGGAGATATACTTAAGAAATGATGAGAAATAAGAAGCATTTAGAGTTTGAATCTAGTATTTCTAACGAAAACTGAATTTAACAAAGGGTAAACTGGAAACTGAGTCTGTCATGTATTTGTTGATTTTCAGTAGGCTCATATTTCTGTTTTTCTTGACGGAATGTAAAAACTTCACATTTTAAATCACATGGATGGCTTTCTGCTAAAAGCTGGTCAGCAAAGATCGAATTTTCTTCCACAATTGCTAGCTTCTCTCGCGTTTGCGTAGCCTAATTGCCACAAGTCTGCCTGACTGGCCAGTATACACTTGTTTACTCCGCTTGCGAGCGATGTTGTATGTAACACTCTGTGACAATGGTTGCAATTTGTCTTAACTACTGAATAAAATTTTTGATATGCAATTGTCATTATAAATGCAGGTCTTTAGTTGCGAGACTTTGACTTTTTTGCAGGATTGATGATGATGATGATGATGTTTGGTTTGTGGGGCGTTCAACAGCGTGGTCATCAGCGCCCGTACAAGGTCCCAGTTTTTTCACAGTCCAATTTTATGCGCAATCAGATCCAGCCACTGTTACAAAAGACGATGATGATGAGGAAGTGATGAAGATAACACAAACACGCAGTCCACAGGCAGAGAAAATCTCCAACTCGGCCGGGAATCGAACCCGGGACCCCATGTTGCAAGAAAGACGACGATGATGAGGAAATGATGAGGATAACACAAACACCTAGTCGGCAGGCAGAGAAAATCTCTCAACACGGCCGGGAATCGAACCCGGGACCCCATGTTGCAGGATTTTCTGAAATGTTTCCAGTATATGGAATCTTGCACGAGGCTTGGAACTACTGAGTAATTGCTAATGGGAGGTGTATAGAAATGGTGTAATTTTATTCATTTTCTTTTTTCATAGAATACTAGCAATCAGGGCAGAGCTATAGCCGTTGCTAAAAGCTATTTGTTTGAAGGATTTGTAGTTCTGTTTCAAAAGCTGATTTGGGTGGTGGAACAGATATGAGGCGATGCATCACTGAATGGTAAGCTGAATGTTTGTGGCTGTGTGAATGCTGGGAGCTTGCAGGGATTACTCGATCAGTAACCACTTTTTTCTGTAAATGATAAATACACTCCTGGAAATTGAAATAAGAACACCGTGAATTCATTGTCCCAGGAAGGGGAAACTTTATTGACACATTCCTGGGGTCAGATACATCACATGATCACACTGACAGAACCACAGGCACATAGACACAGGCAACAGAGCACGCACAATGTCGGCACTAGTACAGTGTATATCCACCTTTCGCAGCAATGCAGGCTGCTATTCTCCCATGGAGACGATCGTAGAGATGCTGGATGTAGTCCTGTGGAACGGCTTGCCGTGCCATTTCCACCTGGCGCCTCAGTTGGACCAGCGTTCGTGCTGGACGTGCAGACCGCGTGAGACGACGCTTCATCCAGTCCCAAACATGCTCAATGGGGGAGATCTTGCTGGCCAGGGTAGTTGACTTACACCTTCTAGAGCACGTTGGGTGGCACGGGATACATGCGGACGTGCATTGTCCTGTTGAAACAGCAAGTTCCCTTGCCGGTCTAGGAATGGTAGAACGATGGGTTCGATGACGGTTTGGATGTACCGTGCACTATTCAGTGTCCCCTCGACGATCACCAGTGGTGTACGGCCAGTGTAGGAGATCGCTCCCCACACCATGATGCCGGGTGTTGGCCCTGTGTGCCTCGGTCGTATGCAGTCCTGATTGTGGCGCTCACCTGCACGGCGCCAAACACGCATACGACCATCATTGGCACCAAGGCAGAAGCGACTCTAATCGCTGAAGACGACACGTCTCCATTCGTCCCTCCATTCACGCCTGTCGCGACACCACTGGAGGCGGGCTGCGCGATGTTGGGGCGTGAGCGGAAGACGGCCTAACGGTGTGCGGGACCGTAGCCCAGCTTCATGGAGACGGTTGCGAATGGTCCTCGCCGATACCCCAGGAGCAACAGTGTCCCTAATTTGCTGGGAAGTGGCGGTGCGGTCCCCTACGGCACTGCGTAGGATCCTACGGTCTTGGCGTGCATCCGTGCGTCGCTGCGGTCCGGTCCCAGGTCGACGGGCACGTGCACCTTCCGCCGACCACTGGCGACAACATCGATGTACTGTGGAGACCTCACGCCCCACGTGTTGAGCAATTCGGCGGTACGTCCACCCGGCCTCCCGCATGCCCACTATACGCCCTCGCTCAAAGTCCGTCAACTGCACATACGGTTCACGTCCACGCTGTCGCGGCATGCTACCAGTGTTAAAGACTGCGATGGAGCTCCGTATGCCACGGCAAACTGGCTGACACTGACGGCGGCGGTGCACAAATGCTGCGCAGCTAGCGCCATTCGACGGCCAACACCGCGGTTCCTGGCGTGTTCGCTGTGCCGTGCGTGTGATCATTGCTTGTACAGCCCTCTCGCAGTGTCCGGAGCAAGTATGGTGGGTCTGACACACCGGTGTCAATGTGTTCTTTTTTCCATTTCCAGGAGTGTATGTGTGTTCTTGTACTAATGTCTACACTAAGATCAATAAATTTAAATAATTTGTTGGTAATAAGACTAAAAACAGCCGACCAGTTGCAATAGATAAAGAAATCTTTACCTAGGTTTCGGCAGATTTAAATCTGTCTTCCTCAGAAGGCGGCAATTTTACATAAATATGGAATGATGTATCATCGTCGTTTTTACAAATATCTGCAAATTAAAATGTAGCCCTGAAAATAGGGTTTGTCATGTAAATAAAATTAGTACATGGATGTAGCAGAGCTCACAAGTATGTGAGTCGCTTGTGAGCTCTGCTACATCCATGTACTAATTTTATTTACATGACAAACCCTATTTTCAGGGCTATATTTTAATTTGGACTAATGGATCTATGCAGATATTTGTAAAAACGACGATGATACATCATTCCATATTTATGAAAAATTGCCGCCTTCTGAGGATGACAGATTTAAATCTGCCGAAACCTAGGTAAAGATTTCTTTATCCATTCCAACTGGTCGGCTGTTTTTAGTCTTATTACGTGGAACCGTTGCTGTTGCGCAGCTATGTTTAAAATACTAATTTGATGGTGGTTGTAACTGATCTACGATTAGAAAAATACCAAGATTCAAGCAAAACATTGAATAAAGTGGACTGTAACTAGAAAATATTGCGATTCAATGAAGTGAGGATGTTTTTCTGGACCGCAGTGTACACGAGAAGACTGAAAACCTGATACAGAAATCAGAACAGAAAAAAAGGTACAGAAGGAAATGGAAAGAGAACGGAAAAAATGGAGGATGACAGACTATCAAAAAAATGCTGTACGGATACAGACCAATAGAAGGCAGAAAAATAGGGAGAAACAATACAAGAAGGGTAGAAGGACGGATCCCCAAAATTACAGACCAATATCGTTAACATCCGTTTGTTGCAGGATTCTCGAACATATTCTCCGTTCGAATATAATGAATTTCCTTGAGACAGAGAAGTTGCTGTCCATGCATCAGCACGGCTTTAGAAAGCATCGCTCCTGCGAAACGCAACTCGCCCTTTTTTCACATGATATCTTGCGAACCATGGATGAAGGGTATCAGATGGATGCCATATTCCTTGACTTCCGGAAAGCGTTTGACTCGGTGCCCCACTGCAGAATCCTAAGGTACGAGCATACGGGATCGGTTCCCAAGTATGTGAATGGCTCGAAGACTTCTTAAGTAATAGAACCCAGTACGTTGTCCTCGATGGTGAGTGTTCATCGGAGGTGAGGGTATCATCTGGAGTGCCCCAGGGAAGTGTGGTAGGTCCGCTGTTGTTTTCTATCTACATAAATGATCTTTTGGATGGGGTGGATAGCAACGTGCGGCTGTTTGCTGATGATGCTGTGGTGTACGGGGAGGTGTCGTCGTTGAGTGACTGTAGGAGGATACAAGATGACTTGGACAGGATTTGTGATTGATGTAAAGAATGGTAGCTAACTCTAAATATAGATAAATGTAAATTAATGCAGATGAATAGGAAAAAGAATCCCGTAATGTTTGAATACTCCATTAGTAGTGTAGCGCTTGACACAGTCATGTCGATTAAATATTTGGGCGTAACATTGCAGAGCGATATGAAGTGGGACAAGCATGTAATGGCAGTTGTGGGGAAGGCGGATAGCCGTCTTCGGTTCATTGGTAGAATTTTGGGAAGATGTGGTTTATCTGTAAATGAGACCGCTTATAAAACACTAATACGACCTATTCTTGAGTACTGCTCGAGCGTTTGGGATCCCTATCAGGTCGGATTGAGTGAGGACATAGAAGCAATTCAGAAGCGGGCTGCTAGATTTGTTACTGGTAGGTTTGATCATCACGCGAGTGTTACGCAAATGCTTCAGGAACTCGGGTGGGAGTCTCTGGAGGAAAGGAGGCGTTCTTTTCGTGAATCGCTTCTGAGGAGAATTAGAGAACCAGCATTTGAGGCTGACTGCAGTACAATTTTACTGCCGCCAACTTATATTTCGCGGAAAGACCACAAAGATAAGAGAGATCAGGGCTCATACAGAGGCATATAGGCAGTCATTTTTCCCTCGTTCTGTTTGGGAGTGGAATAGGGAGAGAAGATGCTAGTTGTGGTACGAGGTACCCTCTGCCACGCACCGTATGGTGGATTGCGGAGTATGTACGTATATGTAGATGTAACCAATACAAGGTGTAATAGGCAAACATTAGTACGCTCAGATATTGATGATGTTGATTTCTGTATGGCTAGGCAGTACTGTTGTTCGGGTTATATTGCTAGCTAATGGTTTTTTTGTACGTGATTTTACCTGACCTGCTATGAGGTTCCAAGGGAACCTTTTGAAACCGCAGGTGGCGAGAATCCTTTGTCGCTACTGTTATTTTATTCTGTGCCCTTTTTTTGCCTGTGGTGCAATCTGCGTCGCTGTTTGTAAAACCGGGGTTCGCCGTACCCGGTCAAGGTCTGGGCAAGATTGCTAATGACGCAACATAAACGCGTTGAAAAGCCGGACGAAAGGCGTGCAATAGAAGTCGCTCCACAATAAAACTGTTGGAGGCACAGCCTGGAGCCACGCCCAGAACTAGGTCAACGACCTATGCAGTCGGAAGCTCAGCAGAAAAAGTCTGCATTTGCGTCTACACCTGCGTCTACATGGTTACGCTGCAGTTTAAGTGACTGGCTGAGGGTTCACCGAACCACCTTTCAGCTAATTCTCTACAGTGACCAGTGACCCGTGCGTCGGCTCTCAACATACATCGCGCTGTAAAGATTGTTCTGAGTCCTTCCATTACATCGTTAATTGATTCTTTCATATTTATCATTATGCTGCGTACGATTCTGGTGAGATTCCCCTCTGGCGGCGTGACTGGTCTTCTCGATCTTCGAGTCGTTGCTTCCTGTTAGCCTTGTGCATGTAGGTAAGAATAGAGGGAGACGCCGTGACGTCACAGCTGCGAAGCTATGTGAAGCCGAGGGTAGCCATCTCAATCCGACCAAAACATTGCTGCTGTAAGCTTCTGTGCATAGGCTTGTCGCTCGCTTTTGGAAGGATTTTGCGCTATTATGGTGACTTGTGTGGTGTTCGGATGTACGAATCGTTCTGATTTTGATGCGAAATCGAAGGGAATAACATTTCATGTGTAAGTTGTCTCGTTAAGTGTGATTTTACAACTTCATTGTGAACGAACGTGTGCTACATCGGTACTTGTACTATAGCGTATTTTTCTCCTGTATGATTTTAGATTTCCTAAAAATGAAAGTCGGAAAGCTCTGTGGGAGAATGCCGTGAGAAGGAAGAATTGGCGTGCATCTAAATGGAGCTCTGTATGTTCTCAGCATTTTCGAGAAGAGGACATAGACCGAACTTCCCTTTCAACAGTAAGGCTGCGTGAAAATGCTGTACCATCAGTTTTGCCTACACACCCAAAACATTTGCAAAATGTATGTTAATTCAAAGTATTAAATTCTTAGTTTTCAAGTTCACATTTCAGTATAATACGTACGTATCGTCGATAATCGAAGTGTTGAGTAACTCACTTTGTCTTCATCATGTACCAAATTAAAAGCTAACACTACATTAACTGGCGTAAAGTATAGGCCTAAACAGGACACTGTGTAGATTTGCCATTCTCTGTACCGTATTTCAGTAAATATTGGTGGTAATGAACAGTGTTTCCCAGTAGTGTAACGTAACTGAAATGTTCCAGTACGTATTACAAACAAGATGTATTTATGGGGCTTTGGAGGGAGGGTATAGCTAACTTAGTTTTCAGTTACTATTATTTAGTTTGTGATACACGTTTATTACTGAATTAACAAAATTGTATCGTTTACATTGAAGACTAGCTATTCGTAATGTTACATTAAAAACTATTTTTAATCAGAAGAAACGCGGAATTTCGCCTTTACGAGATTTTATTTTAAACAAAAACTTTGAAACAACCAATCTGATGACGTTACATGCGTGTATGGTGCAATGAGCGACTGTAATACACGCAGCGCTATAGCACACTGGCAATGTTTTGGTCAGAGTGTCATGGCAGCGAGCCACGCCCCCATGGCTACAAAACGTAGTACGGCTGGGATACGTAGCGCCATCTCGCCTTATTCTTACCTCCATGGCCTTGCGTAAGGGAATAAGATCTTTGGTGGGATGGCCGGTTGGTTGCCTATCGGTGGCGAGTCGGTCGGTCGGTTTTTAAAATCGGGATTTAAAGATTGTCGTCCGAGGGGACCGCGGCGTGGCGTGGCGGTGGAGAGTTGGCTGTTGTTCCACGAAGCCGCGTGGTCTGTCCTGGCGGTGCGAGACGAGTGGGACGAGTTGACGGGACGAGGCTGTACGCTCTCGCTGTGAACACCCGGGGGCCACGGCTGTGGTTCCGAGTCACCACTTGGTGGGGTCGGCAACGGATGTCTTTAAATTGTCCGTCTGGAGGCGGGAATGATGGACTAGTAACTCGCCTAACCTGAGGAGTGGTATTTCGCTGCCGTGGGTGCAGAGAAGACGAGGGCTCCGGTGACAGAGCGCGTGGCTGCGTGACTGTGCCCAGTTGGGTACGCTGGCGACGTGGACACGGTCGGGTGTGAGGAACTTTTACATCGGAGTTCACCTGCTGTTTCTCTGATAAATTGCAAGTTAAGTTGGTTAAAGGTTTAAATGTCAACTGAAGGATTTTGGCCGGCCAGAGTGGCCGTGCGGTTCTAGGCGCTACAGTCTGGAGCCGAGTGACCGCTACGGTCGCCGGTTCGAATCCTGCCTCGGGCATCGATGTGTGTGATGTCCTTAGGGCAGTTAAGTTTAAGTAGTTCTAAGATCTAGGGGACTGATGACCTCTGAAGTTAAGTCGCATAGCGCTCGGAGCCATTTGAAGTATTTTGGTTTGTACAACCAACGTCTTTTCTGCCTTGTGGCCTCCCGCGTTCGGGTTTCCTATCCCTGTCGTCGGCGTATTTTTAGACAGCGATCTTTTCCGCTTCTTATTCTACATCTACATTTATACTCCGCAAGCCACCCAACGGTGTGTGGCGGAGGGCACTTTACGTGCCACTGTCATTACCTCCCTTTCCTGTTCCAGTCGCGTATGCCTCGCGGGAAGAACGACTGCCGGAAAGCCTCCGTGCGCGCTCGAATCTCTCTAATTTTACATTCGTGATCCCCTCGGGAGGTATAAGTAGGGGGTAGCAATATATTCATTACCTCATCCAGAAACGCACCCTCTCGAAACCTGGCGAGCAAGCTACACCGCGATGCAGAGCGCCTCTCTTGCAGAGTCTGCCACTTGAGTTTGTTAAACATCTCCGTAACGCTATCACGGTTACCAAATAACCCTGTGACGAAACGCGCCGCTCTTCTTTGGATCTTCTCTATCTCCTCCGTCAACCCGATCTGGTGCGGATCCCACACTGATGAGCAATACTCAAGTATAGGTCGAACGAGTGTTTTGTAAGCCACGTCCTTTGTTGATGGACTACATTTTCTAAGGACTCTTCCAATGAATCTCAACCTGGTACCCGCCTTACGAACAATTAATGTTATACGATCATTCCACTTCAAATCGTTCCGCACGCATACTCCCAGATATTTTACAGAAGTAACTGCTACCAGTGTCCGTTCCGCTATCATATAATCATACAATAAAGGATCCTTCTTTCTATGTATTCGCAATACATTACATTTGTCTATGTTAAGGGTCAGTTGCCACTCCCTGCACCAAGTGCCTATCCGCTGCAGATCTTCCTGCATTTCGCTACAATTTTCTAATGCTGCAACTTCTCTGTATACTACAGCACCATCCGCGAAAAGCCGCATGGAACTTCCGACACTATCTACTAGGTCATTTATATATATTGTGAAAAGCAATGGTCCCATAACACTCCCCTGTGGCACGCCAGAGGTAACTTTAACGTCTGTAGACGTCTCTCCGTTGATAACAACATGCTGTGTTCTGTTTGCTAAAAACTCTTCAATCCAACCACACAGCTGGTCTGATATTCCGTAGGCTCTTACTTTGTTTATCAGGCGACAGTGCAGAACTGTATCGAACGCCTTCCGGAAGTCAAGAAAAATAGCATCTACCTGGGAGCCTGTATCTAATATTTTCTGGGTCTCATGAACAAATAGAGCGAGTTGGGTCTCACACGATCGCTGTTTCCGGAATCCATGTTGATTCCTACATAGTAGATTCTGAGTTTCCAAAAACGACATGATACTCGAGCAAAAAACATGTTCTAAAATTCTACAACAGATCGACGTCAGAGATATAGGTCTATAGTTTTGCGCACCTGCTCGACGACCCTTCTTGAAGACTGGGACTACCTGTGCTCTTTTCCAATCATTTGGAACCTTCCGTTCCTCTAGAGACTTGCGGTACACGGCTGTTAGAAGGGGGGCAAGTTCTTTCGCGTACTCTGTGTAGAATCGAACTGGTATCCCGTCAGGTCCAGTGGACTTTCCTCTGTTGAGTGATTCCAGTTGCTTTTCTATTCCTTGGACACTTATTTCGATGTCAGCCATTTTTTCGTTTGTGCGAGGATTTAGAGAAGGGACTGCAGTGCGGTCTTCCTCTGTGAAACAGCTTTGGAAAAAGGTGTTTAGTATTTCAGCTTTACGTTTGTCATCCTCTGTTTCAATGCCATCATCATCCCGGAGTGTCTGGACATGCTGTTTCGAGCCACTTACTGATTTAACGTAAGACCAGAACTTCCTAGGATTTTCTGTCTAGTCGGTACCTAGTATTTTACTTTCGAATTCACTAAACGCTTCACGCATAGCCCTCCTTACGCTAACTTTGACATCGTTTAGCTTCTGTTTGTCTGAGAGGTTTTGGCTGCGTTTAAATTTGGAGTGAAGCTCTCTTTGCTTTCGCAGTAATTTCCTAACTTTGTTGTTGTACCACGGTGGGTTTTTCCCGTCCCTCACAGTTTTACTCGGCACGTACCTGTCTAAAACGCATTTTACGATTGCCTTGAACTTTTTCCATAAACACTCAACATTGTCAGTGTCGGAACAGAAATTTTCGTTTTGATCTGTTAGGTAGTCTGAAATCTGCCTTCTATTACTCTTGCTAAACAGATAAACCTTCCTCCCTTTTTTTTATATTCCTATTAACTTCCATATTCAGGGATGCTGCAACGGGCTTATGATCACTGATTCCCTGTTCTGCGCTTACAGAGTCGAAAAGTTCGGGCTGTTTGTTATCAGTAGGTCCAAGATGTTATCTCCACGAGTCGGTTCTCTGTTTAATTGCTCGAGGTAATTTTCGGATAGTGCACTCAGTATAATGTCACTCGATGCTCTGTCCCTACCACCCGTCCTAAACATCTGAGTGTCCCAGTCTATATCTGGTAAATTGAAATCTCCACCTAAGACTATAACATGCTGAGAAAATTTATGTGAAATGTATTCCAAATTTTCTCTCAGCTGTTCTGCCACTAATGCTGCTGAGTCGGGGGGTCGGTAAAAGGAGCCAATTATTAACCTAGCTCGGTTGTTGAGTGTAACCTCCACCCATAATAATTCACAGGAACTATCCACTTCTACTTCACTACAGGATAAACTACTACTAACAGCGATGAACACTCCACCACCGGTTGCATGCAATCTATCCTTTCTAAACACCGTCTGTGCCTTTGTAAAAATTTCGGCAGAATTTATCTCTGGCTTCAGCCAGCTTTCTGTACCTATAACGATTTCAGCTTCGGTGCTTTCTATCAGCGCTTGAAGTTCCGGTACTTTACCAAAGCAGCTTCGACAGTTTACAATTACAATACCGATTGTTGCATGGTCCCCGCATGTCCTGACTTTGCCCCACACCCGTTGAGGCTGTTGCCCTTTCTGTACTTGCCCGAGGCCATCTAACCTAAAAAACCGCCCAGCCCACGCCACACAACCCCTGCTACCCGTGTAGCCGCTTGTTGCGTGTAGTGGACTCCTGACCTATCCAGCGGAACCCGAAACCCCACCACCCTATGGCGCAAGTCGAGGAATCTGCAGCCCACACGGTCGCAGAACCGTCTCAGCCTCTGATTCAGACCCTCCACTCGGCTCTGTACCAAAGGTCCGTAGTCAGTTCTGTCGACGATGCTGCAGATGGTGAGCTCTGCTTTCATCCCGCTAGCGAGACTGGCAGTCCTCACCAAATCAGATAGCCGCTGGAAGCCAGAGAGGATTTCCTCCGATCCATAGCGACACACACCACTGGTGCCGACATGAGCGACCACCTGCAGATGGGTGCACCCTGTACCCTTCATGGCATCCGGAAGGACCCTTTCCACATCTGGAATGACTCCCCCCGGTATGCACACGGAGTGCACTTTGGTTTTCTTCCCCTCCCTTGCTGCCATATCCCTAAGGGGCCCCATTACGCGCCTGACGTTGGAGCTCCCAACTACCAGTAAACCCACCCTCTGTGACCGCCCGGATCTTGCAGACTGAGGGGCAACCTCTGGAACAGGACAAGCAGCCATGTCAGGCCGAAGATCAGTATCAGCCTGAGACAGAGCCTGAAACCGGTTCGTCAGACAAACTGGAGAGGCCTTCCGCTCAGCCCTCCGGAATGTCTTTCGCCCCCTCCCACACCTTGAGACGACCTCCCACTCTACCACAGGTGAGGGATCAGCCTCAATGCGGGCAGTATCCCGGGCAACCACAGCCGTAGTCCGATCGGGGGATGCGTGGGACGAGCTGGCTGTCCCCGACAAACCCCCATCCGGACCCCCCAGTGATGACCATTGGCGACAGCCTAAAGCTGTGTGACCGAAGCCAACACTGCCTGAAGCTGGGAGCGAAGGGATGCCAACTCAGCCTGCATCCGAACACAGCAGTTGCAGTCCCTATCCATGCTAAAAACTGTTGTGCAAAGAACGTCTGAACTAATCTACAGAGAGCGCAAACAAATCGACACAAAATTTAAACGGTTATTAAAATACAAGATTGCCTAGTAAATGCAGTAATGCTGCCACTTGTGCACTGCTGACACACTGCTCGGCGGCGGAAGGAGACTACGCGATTTTACACTATTCAGGTACTAAAACGCGATGCTACTACTCTCAAATACTATAATACGCCCGAAATTTATGAATTAAACAATGCAAGTACCAAAAACATGCAAAGTGTGTACTGTCCGGTACGAAGTATATTTTTGGGCAGTGATTATTGTTTTAGATTACATTTTTTCTGCCTTGTGGCCTCCTGCGTTCGGATTTCCTGTCCCTGTCGCCAGTGTAATTACAGCTAGTGATCTTTTGGCTCCTTATTAGAACTGCCTGGGAACCGGCAGGGGACTGGGTGTTGCGTGTCTTTCATCATCATTGACCCGCAAGTCGCTGAAGTGGTGTGAACTAAGGAGGACTTGCAATACCACGGCCGAACTTCCCCCGCATGAGGCCTCCCGGCCAACAATGCCATACGATCATTTCATTTCAGTCATCGTCCAGTTTCGGAAACAACCAGTTTTGTAACATAGAAATATACTATTGACAACCGTGTTTATATCATAGAAAAGTGGGCCGCAAACTGATGTGTGGGATATAGGATGAAACACACTGACTTTAGGTGAATCTCGTACATGCACATTGTGTGCATGTGGGTGTTATAGGTCCCGGATTCGAATACTGTGTTTGCTTACTTTCCAGCTGAAGTGGAAAGTCGGTTCATCACTCAACACGACGCACTGTGCAAAAGTGTTATCACTGTCAGTAGCATTCTAAAGCTCGACAGAAACTGCTACATCTGGATTTGTAGAGCCCGTAACGGCTGTAAGTGGCACAGCTTGATAACCATCTGACGTCTCGAAACTAGCCGAATTCTCGTTGTGGCCAGTTGTAACCCCGACTGGCACATTTTGTGGGGCTGCGTTGGAAATCGGTTTGAATTCTTGCGAGACTTTCGTGGGAAACACGAGGGCGGCCAGGACTCTTTCCTTGTGGGTTGGGGAACGTCCTCCAAAAGACTGAATATTCGAAGCGTTAGATCAAGGAAGGGATTTGTCAGGGAAGCCGAGCTAAAAATTTGGGCTAAATCATCTAAAGGTGACTACCATGGTCAGATAAATTCAGGAAATTTTTAAAGGTGGTTTTCAAGCATGGTGTTCCCGAAACTTCGTCCGAAGTCGGTAATTGTGATGGACAACGCTCCATACCATAACAGACAGGTTGAGAAAACACCCACACGGTATGGCACGAAAGTGACGATGTTGGAATGGCTTCAGAATAGGCGTGTCACCTGTAATGAGAGCATGAGAAAGCAGGTTCTGTTCGCTTTAATACAAGAGCATAGATCTGCTAAAAAAAAACATATGTTATTGACGAAATGGCGAAAGAGAAAGGCCACACGGTTGTACGCTTGCCTCCCTACAATTGTGATTTGAGTGCGGTGGAACTGGCATGGACGAAATTAAAGCGGTTGTTTAGGGAGCGCAACATTTCAGGGTGGTGGTGATGATTAGTGTTTAACGTCCCGTCGACAACGAGGTCATTAGAGACGGAGCGCAAGCTCGGGTTAGGGAAGGATTGGGAAGGAAATCGGCCGTGCCCTTTCAAAGGAACCATCCCGGCATTTGCCTGAAACGATTTAGGGAAATCACGGAAAACCTAAATCAGGATGGCTGGAGACGGGATTGAACCGTCGTCCTCCCGAATGCACATTTCAGGGGACATGTCGAAAGTTAACCTTTTTGCGACAGCAAGTGAATCCCTTTTGTCTGTAACTGCCGATGACTGGGAAGGGTACTGCAGGAGGATCCAACAACTTACTAGAAGAAGAATACTGGAGGCGTGATGGTGGTGTTGAACTAGCAATAGACGATATCATTATTAGCACTGCCGAAACGGACAGTAGCGGCGAACATGAAGCACACACAGGAGTACAACGAAAGTGATTCTGAGTGATGTATTTGAGGGTACAATACAGCGTAACAATTGTCAATAAATTTTCCAAATTTATTCCTTCTCTTTTTATTGGTACAATGTAAGTTTTTCTACTAGTTCTGTGTCCGCAGCTCGTGGTCGTGCGGTAGCGTTCTCACTTCCCACGCCCGGGTTCCCGGGTTCGATTCCCGGCGGGGTCAGGGATTTTCTCTGCCTCGTGATGACTGGGTGTTGTGTGATGTCCTCAGGTTAGTTAGGTTTAAGTAGTTCTAAGTTCTAGGGGACTGATGACCATAGATGTTAAGTCCCATAGTGCTCACAAGGGAACCTCCCCATCACACCCCCCTCAGATTTAGTTATAAGTTGGCACAGTGGATAGGTCTTGAAAAACTGAACACAGATCAATCGAAAAAACAGGAAGAAGTTGTATGGAACTATGAAAAAAAAACCAAAATATTCAAACTGATTAGTCCATGCGCATGATAGGCAACATCAAGAAAGGTGTGAATTCAGGAGCGCCGTGGTCCCGTGGTTAGCATGAGCGACTGCGGAACGAGAGGTCCTTGGTTCAAGTGTTCTCTCGAGTGAGAAGTTTACTTTCTCTATTTTCGCAAAGTTATGATCTGTTCGTTCGTTCATTGACGTCTCTGTTCACTGTAATAAGTTTAGTGTCTGTGTTTTGCGACCGCGCCGAAAAACCGTGCGATTAGTAGACGGAAGGACGTGCCTCTCCAGTGGGAACCTCGTTATTGAACTCGCGAGCTGTATTTGCTGGATTCATATTGCCCACGGAATACATCTCACGTAATTAATGCACTCTCGTCCAAAGTAGCGAACAGTCAACTGCCAGCCAGGGAGCCTCGTTAGCAGGAATACTCTCTCTTCCGTGCGCTGTAGTCGACTGACGTCGTGTTTCGATGTTTGTTTAGGTGTGGCGTCCCCACACTACGGCGCAGTTACCTCGCATCGGACGGACGGACGGACAGATAATAATTGTCTGAAAATAAAATTTAAAAATTTCAAGATAATAATTGTCTGAAAATAAAAGAGTTAAACTTCTCACTCGAGGGAAGACTTGAACCAAGGACCTCTCATACCGCAGCTGCTCACGCTAACCACTGGAACACGGCGCTCCTGAGCTTACTCTATCCTTCATGTTTCCTATCTTGTGCATGGACTACTCATTTTGTATATTTTGCTTATTTTTTTCATAGTTCCACACAACTTCTTCCTGTTTTCTCGATTGATCTGTGTTCAATTTTTCAAGGCCTATCCACTGTGCCAACTTATAACTAAATCTGAGGGGGGTGCGATGGGGAGGTTCCCTTGTCAGAGCCATTTCAACCAATTCTACTAGTTCTGTATAATGCCAAACTGTGCAAGAGAATTGGTACGAAATTAGTAGCAATAGGCAGTAGCGTCCAATATGAAACTTTCGATTTCACTTCATAGCGGCCAACCGTCGAAATTGCAATAATGGGCTTTACGCATAAATAATTTCACATATCCGGCAACCATTTATTATGCCGCTGTCCGCTTTTGCGCTAGTTTATGCGCAACATTAACAGTTGCTGCTGCGGCTAATAGATGGCATTGTGTATACCTCTTGGAGCACAACTTTTATGTGGACGCCAGAGTGTTGCCAGCACTGTGTAACGTTAGCGCGACTTATTACCCCGCCATTGCTATGTGCCGCCCCCTCAGAGTTAGTAAGCAAGCAGTACATACGTATCTTCTTTCTAGAGTCTGTCGATACCATCTGCGAACGTTCTAACCATTCGGAGGATCAGTTTTGTACAACCTGAACTGCCTTTTTCAACTCGAGAACACAAAGTGGGTTTTACTGAGGAGTAGCCATTCGGAACATGTGACGCTAAACCTATACTCCGTTCATCGTAAGAACAAACCTGATATAAGCATTACGCCATATATTCTTTGCCGTTTGCTTGAATCTCTTTGGATTTCGTTTCATGCGGAACGGAAGCCAAGTTGTGGCCAGTACAGTCAAGTACGATCATAACCATAAGTTTTATGCTGCGTTACACGCAGCTAGACTGAGCGATAATAGCCGCCCGGGGTAGGCGTGCGGTTTAAGGCGCCTTGTCACGATTCGTGCGGCTGCCCCAGTCGGAGGTTCGATCCTCGCTCGGGCATGGGTGTGTGTGTTGTCCTTAGCGCGAGGTAAGTTGCGTGTAAGCATACGGACCGCAGACCTCAGCAGTTTGGTCCCATAGAACTTACCACTAATTTCCAAATTTTGAGCGATAATCTGCGGGACATCAGCTTTCCCGGCGCATTAAACTTGGACTGCACTGGCCAACCGGCGGTCTAGCCTGCAATGACGTGAGCAGTGGCAGTTCAGACGTAAAAAGAGACCGGCAAAGAAACAATATAGCCTCGAACGTTATTTAATGTTTAAAGAGAATGAAATAATATTCTGCAGAAATCCAGCACTACCGCGCGCTTCTTAGGTGATCAGACGGAAAGCATAAACTGTTCTCATTCTCACCTGACATAGTATTCTAATTACAAACAAGTGATAAAAAAATGGTTCAAATGGCTCTGAGCACTATGGGACTTAACTTCTGAGGTCATCAGTCCCCTAGAACTTAGAACTACTTAAACCTAACTAACCTAAGGACATCACACACATCCATGCCCGAGGCAGGAATCGAACCTGCGACCGTAGCGGTCGAGCGGTTCCAGACTGAAGTGCCTAGAACCGCTCGGCCACTTAGGCCGGCTCAAGTGATGAAAATTCTTAACTTAAGCACAGGGTAATTTTTCTCAGCGAGCTATGGGAGCTGCAAATGCAAAGCTATTGAAGGTATTGCAGTTAGTCGTCTTGTCATCTCTTAGCACCCGCCTTATTGGAATCCGAGAAATACATTTCAGTACTGCAACTGTCATCTGCTACGTTGATAACGAGCCGATAAACAACAGAACCCACGAAAGAAGGGTTATAAATAAAGTAACGGATCAGATTGGAAAGATTTTCAGTAAATATTATTAGACCTGTTTTTAGACCAACGAAGAAAATTTGTCATGTTCTCCGGTCTGTAAAAGATAAACGCGCTCCTCTATCAGCCAGTGGCGTATATAAAATTCCGTGTACATGTGGAAAATTTTATATTGGAACAACAAAAAGAAGCGTAAATACACGGTTAAAAGAACACAGAAGTCTTTGCCGCTTAGGAAAAGCAAATAAATCGTCTGTAGCAGAACACGCTTTTCAGTCAGGAAATCATCAAGTGAAGTTTTCCGAAACAAAAATTTTATCTACAACGACGAACTATTACCCACGGCTTTGTAGAGAAGCAATTGAAATATATAAACATAGGGATAATTTTAATCGGAAAGAAGAGACCATGAAACTTAGTGATATTTGGACAGTACCACTACAGAATTGCTAGACAGTTTTATCCGTGACGAGATCACGATCGATAGTTAAGTTTTATCTCTGACAAAGATTATCTGTGCATATCACGTGTAACTCTGGCCACGCCCACTTTCTACGATATATAAGTCGCTCTCAGACGTCCGACCCGTCAGTCGGCAAGACTCCCCGGAGGAGAAACACCCCTCTGAAGATGTCCAGCGCAGCTCTGGACGAAACGTTAGGAGCTGAAGAGTTTCATGGACCACGACCTTACATCCTGGAAGGTTTACCAGAAGATATAGAACCCACGAAGCCACCCAGTCGCGGCGTTTTCTCTTCTTCTTTTACGACGTGTCCTTCTATATCCCGCCAGCGTTCGGCAGTGCCGTGTGAGAAAGTTGTGTGCGTTAGTTCCAGTACGTGTGGCAGCTTAACAGTCTTGTTATTTCTCGGGCCAGATCCCGTAACTTGGCTCCAGATCAGTTCTGTTGGGTTCATACTGTAATGTCACAGTGGCAATTGTAAAAATGCAGCATTTATATGGTGTGCTCGATGCTGTGAAAGTAGCCGGCCGCTGTGACCGAGCGGTTCCAGACGCTTCAGTCTGGAACCGCGCGACCGCTACGGTCGCAGGTTCGAATCCTGCCTCGAGCATGGATGTGTGTGATGTCCCTAGGTTAGTTAGGTTTAAGTAGTTCTAAGTTCTAGAGGACTGATGACCTCTTATGTTAAGTCCCATAGCGCTCAGAGCAATTTTTTTGTGAAAATGATTGTTTTTCATGTTTCTACGACACATATCTACATCTGTGGTATAAAACAATGGACACAGTCCAAAAAAGAGCATTTAGTTCTTCATTTTTGCCTTAAAAATTAAAGTACTATGTTTTCTTAATTTAAACAACCTTTATTAAGAGTCTTTCATAAAATACCGATAGCTGAGAATTTATATTTGAAACGAAAAAAGGAATTTCGCATGCAATATGTAATTAAAAACAAGATCACGTGCATTATTCATAAGAAATGGTAATGAATTTTACAATTACGAAATGTAAGTATTTCAAATTGAACAATAAAAAAACTGACGCCAGCTAGGTTTGAACCAGTGAACCATTTCCTGGAGAGAGTTCTCAGGCTATTATGTTACCAACTCCGCTATGCACGAACGATTATTTCTGTTTTCAGTGTGTTTAATGGAGCAGCTTTGAAAACTTCAAAGCGGATTATTTCTGTAAATTTATGACAAAAATTAAGAACAACCTATTTCTCGGCATTCATTAACCGTGTTCCACATGCGTATTTCACTACGGAACAGGAAGCAGCCTCAGGAATTTCCATACTGCGTATTGATAGCACGACAATCACACACAACAGTGCAGAGGCTGTGACAATACATTTTGAAATAAAAACTACGTTGCAAAAATGTTATTCAGAAAAACGTTGATGGCTGTTAATTCATTTGAATATCTTAACCTTTTATTTAACGTAACTTAGCAATGATATATCTAATACGTGAGTAGGACCTACTTCCAAGAGTGCAACCGCACCAATGTACGTTTGCCACAGCTTCCGACCAATCATCGCGTATGTGTTTGTTTGCATCAAGTTTATTCTTACGATCAACAGAGTATAGCAAACAGAAGAGAACCGACATCTAGTGGCAATGGATATAAACTAAACGATGTTTTCGTTCCTCAATAAACCGAGCCGTGGCGCAGCGATCAATTGTTTCGGCAACATAATACTCTGTAAACCTATAGTCTTTTTGAAAGACTGTAAATACGTGTAACCGGATGAACTTTTATTAAGTTTACAATGTTATTTGGCAGTCTACAAATTTTATTATTACAAATAACGTAATTTACTATCGACTAATAACTGATAATAAAGTGATACTGAAAATGTATGCTTGTCCGAGATTCGAGAAATCCCTCATACCTGGAAGGAGCACGTAGCGACTTGTTACCTCCACGTTTATGAGTGGCACAGACGGATTTCGAAAGATGTACAATTAATCGTCACTTTCCACGTTACAAGTTACGGGATGGTATTTTTCGTAAAAACATGGAAACCGTAAAGTTAAATGGCACCAGCTGCACTGCATAAATACTATGTTTCTGCATACGCAAGGTCTTTTGAGGTTTGCCGTGGGGAAACAAACCTCGTTAACATTTTCAAAAACCTCGCTTTCAGACGATAATCTGGAAGCAAACCATGCAGAACGCACCATTTCCTAAAAATATCGGCGCTACTAATTGGTCATGCAGTATCGACTGTATTTTAATAGCGTCTTCACGAGAAACAATTTCTCGTTCTCTTTCGATTAAATACGAACGATTTTGAAGGCACGGACAAGCATACATTTTCCCTCGTATCACTTTACTCATTCGGTCGTTTACTAGTCGACAGTAAATTATATTATTTGTGATAATAAAATTTTCTAGACTGCCAAATAACATTGTAAATTTAATAAAAGTTCATCCGATTACACGTATTTTTCCCATTACATCAATTCTAATATAAATAGTAAAGAAAATTACAGTGTTGAAAATAAAAAAAAAAACTGACGAACGGGACTCGTTCCAGCGACCCAATCGTTACGGGGCTTGAACGCTAACCAGTTTTTTTTGTTTTTTTTGTTTTTTCTTCGGTATAGTTCGTTGCGTTTGGTCTGGGCGGACGTCACAAGACATCCGTTCAAGTTGCTCGTTCATTCCTCGACTCAGTTTTATTATTATTATTATTATTATTATTATTATTATTACAGAGAGCACGCAGCCCTCTGACAGAACACGCTGAGCTACCGTGCCGGCATATAAATAGGAAAGAAAATGACTGTTGAAAATAAAAAAAAAACTGCCTAACGGGACTCGATCCAGTGACCCAATGGTTACGGAGCTTGAACGCTAACCAATCGGCTGCCGCCGGTAGATGATTAAAATGGCCACGCACAGGTATATATTGGACGACCGAAATTATCTTCCGATTTTCTCAATAATGCTTGAGAAGTAAGCGCTACTGCTTACGCCTTTTGTTGTCCTGATGGGGTACTACGAGTGTACGAAGTTTGAAGTAAATCCGCGTTCCAAACGCCGTGGCCTCAACTTGTAAGACTGAGGTGAATAAGCAACTGCGCCGAGCGTAGTTATCAGGTAGTGAAGAAGAAGGGTCATTAGTCTGCTAATTTACAACACGTCCCACTGTTCTGCATGATTTGGAGGTCAGTGCAGCGTGCAGCGTGCCCTTGCTGCAGATGGAAACGGTCGTACGTTATACACGCGTCTCTTTCTTAGTTTTCCATGCGTAGAGTAGAAATCGACTTATGTAAAGCCCGGCAGTAGCGAATGATCCGGTTGTCCTCAGCGCCTACGACCCACTAATCCCCTTACCCCTGCGAAAGTAGCGATTTTACAAACTCGCGATTGCGTAATGGTTTCCCTCTGTCAGCACAGTAATTTCGCCAGGGCATTATATCACCACATCAACATCTGCAGAACCGGTTGATGGATTACAGGTAACGAACTTTCTACTTATTTTAGTCATTTTCATGTAATAATTAGTGTTTCGAAAGCATTTCAGTTCTAGCTGCTGTGCTGAAATTTTTATCACTTCATTCTAGCATTTAGAAAGCAATTCAAACCTTATGCGCTGCCTTATTACCTGTAAGTATTCACAATGACGGAGCAGCTTAATTAGCATTCTTCCAAACACTTGTTTACTACGGATATCCAGCACAAGGAACTTCAAAGCGGTTGGAAAGAAGTTACTCCGGGTTTTATTCGCGCAAGCGGCTTTTATAGGACCATTTAATTTTATTACATCACCCTCTTTTATGCTGTATCTTTTACTTTGTTTTGTGTTGTAATTCGACTCCACCCTAATCTTTTAGGCTGGACGTTTTAACGTGTTGCAGAGTGGCTGGCTCGTCCTATTATTTTCGTGATCAGCCAGCCACAGTCCTCTGCTGTGCAGTTTTAATTCCTTCTGCCTTTGTCCTCTATGTAGTTTTTGTTGCTGTGCTCCGTTTTCCGTGTTGTCTTACCATTGCCCATGGGGCTTTTCTTCCCCAGGAATTTTTATTTTAGTGCTTCGCCTGACTGGTGGATGGCTTCACTGTGCTCTGTGTTTTTATGAAGCAAGGGACCGATGACCTTTGCAGTTTGGTCCCTGTAATCTTTAAACCAACCAACAGCTATTTTTGTTGTCCATCTACGATGTGCTTTCAATAAGTAATGCAATACGTTCTTGAAACTTCCTGGCATATTAAAACTGTGCTCCGGACCGAGACTCGAACTCGGGACCATTACCTTTCGCGGGCAAGTGCTCCACCAACTGAGCTGCCCAAGCACTACTCACGCCCCGTCCTCACAGCTTTACTTCTGCCAGTATCTCGTCTCCTACCTTCCAAACTTCCAACAGAAGCTCTCCTGCGACCCTTGCAGAACCAGCACTCCTGAAAGAAAGGATATTGCAGAGACATGGCTTAGCCACAGCTTGGGGGATGTTTCCAGAATGAGACTTTCACTCTGCAGCGGAGTGTGCGCTGATATGAAACTTCCTGGCAGATTAAAACTGTGTGCCGGACCGAGACTCGAACTCGGGACCTTTACCTTTCGCGGGCAAATGCTCTACCAACTGAGCCAGTTTTAATGTTCGAGTCTCAGTCCGGTACACAGTTTTAATCTGCCAGGAAGTTTCATATCAGCGAACACTCCGCTGCAGAGTGAAAATGTCATTCTGCAATACATTCTTTCTTAAGCATGTTGGTTTCATTCAGGATTCCCAGTGCCCCATTATTTCCCACTCTTTCCGCTGCAAAACCCTGTTTTTCAACGCAATCTCCGTGCAGTGCGACGTCCTTGATGATGATGATGATGATGATGATGATGATGATGAAATGATGAGGACAACACAAACACCCAGTTCCCTGGCAGACAAAATTCCCAATCCAGCCGGGAATCGAATCCAGGACCCCGCGATCCACAGGCATCAATGCTAGCGACTAGACCACGAGCTGCGGAGATTAGGTTATATTAGACTAGATTAGTTTTTCGTTCTATAGATCCGTGTTGAGGACATCCTCGTGGATGTGGAACATGTCCTCCTCCTTTTTTTTTTTTTTAAAGCTGAAATAACAATACTAATAGTATGAATATATACAGCATTTGTTTCTATTAAAAAATTCGTCAATGGAGTAGAAGGAGTTGGCCACTAGTAAGTCTTTCAGGCTCCTTTTAAACTGATCTTTATTTGTAACTAAATTTTTTATGTTTGCTGGCAAATTATTGAAGATGTCTGCTCCTGAGTAGTGGACCCCTTTTTCAACTAAAGTAAGTGCTTTTAAGTCCTTGTGCAGATCATTTTTGTTCCTGGTATTGTATTTATGAACTGAGCTGTTTGTTGGAAAAAGAGATATATTATTTAGGGCAAATTTCATTAAGGAGTAAATATACTGAGGCAGTTGTTAATATACCTAGTTCTTTGAAGAGGTTTCTACAGGACGTCCGTGAATTTACTCCAGAAATAATACGTATTACACGCTCTTGGACTCTGAAAACTTTCGTTTGACTTGAAGAGTTACTGCGACGGCAGAACGCCACCTTAGTGGGAGAGCCTGTATGCCCGCATAGTATCACTCTTCTGGTCGATGTCGGAGCCAGCGACTTGTTGCAGCGATAACCTCCCTATTATCTACGTACTGCTTCCCGCTGAATGCATCCTTCACTGGGCCAAACAGATGGAAGTCGGAAGGTGCGAGATCTGGGCTGTAGCATGGGTGAGAAACAACAGTACGCCGACTGGTGGACAAGTGTGCCAGCACTACCAACAGATACGACCAGTTGGGCAGCGACGTGTTTCGGGTTGTTATCCGTCGATCACCTCGAATGAGAGTGTCCACACGTTCCAACACTGTAGGTTTGCGCGACCTTTTTGCGGTGATGACAGACGTCTCGCCCAACGACTCACCGTGCTTTTGTTCACGTATTCCAAGCACCTGTGACTGTTTTTCGTCAAAGCAAACTCACTGACATCTCTCTGCTTGAGACGCAACTCCATTAGACAACATTTGAAGACCAAGTATAGCCTCAACAGGAATTGAAGCTTCATGTAATTGTAGGCGTGAAGCGGGAAGGTTCTGCGGTGTCACACATGAAATCGCCCATTTTTTCAACCGAAATTGGTCAAGAAAAAAAATGTTTTGCATTACTTACACATCGTTCCTTGTATATCGCATGTACGACATCGCCGATAGCAAAAAAAATGAAGCATCTCAAGATCGCATGTCAATGTAACTTTGTACACGTACACTCCCCTAACATTGGAATTCTCTGTGAAATGTGACTCTGCCACCAGACAGCATTAGTGTTCTGCGTGTTCATTTTTGCTACACGTCCTGATAGGATGTACACTACTGGCCATGGAAATTGCTACACCATGAAGATGACGTGCTACATACGAAAATTTAACCGACAGGAAGAAGATGCTGTGATATGCAAATGATTAGCTTTTCACAGCAGTCACACAAGGTTCGCGCCGGTGGCGACATTTACAACGTCATGGCATGAGGAAATTTTCCTACCGATTACTCACACACAAACAGCACCTGACCGGCGATGCCTGGTGAAACGTCGTTGTGATGCCTCGTGTAAAGAGAAGAAATCCGTATTATCACGTTTCCGACTTTGATAAAGGGTGGATTGTAGCCTATCGCGATTGCGGTTTATCGTATCGCGACATTGCTGCTCGCGTTGATCCAGATCCAATGACTGTTAGCAGAATATGGAATCGGTGGGTTCAGGAGGGTAATACGGAACGCCGTGCTGGATCCCAACGGCCTCGTATCACTAGCAGTAGAGATGACAGGCATCTTATCCGCATAGCTATAGCGGAGCGTGCAGCCACGTGTCGATCTATGAGTCAACAGATGGGAACGTTTGCAAGACAACAACCATCTGACGAAGACTTCGACGACGTTTGCAGCAGCATGGACTATCAGCTCGGAATCCGTGGCTGCGGTTACCCTTGACGCTGCATCACAGACAAGAGCGCCTGCGATGGTGTACTCAACGACGAACCTGGGAGCACGAATGGCAAAACGTCATTTTTTCGGATGAATCCACGTTCTGTTTACAGCATCCTGACGGTCGCATCCGTGTGTGGAGACATAGCGTCGAACGCACATTGGAAGCGTGTATTCGTCATCGCCATATTGGCGCATCACATGCGCGATGGTTTGGGGTGCCACTGGCTACACGTCTCGGTCACATCTCATTGACTGCACTTTGAACAGTGCACGTTACATTTCAGATGTGTTACGACCTGTGCCTCTATCCTTCATTCGATCCCTGCGAAACCCTACATTTCAGCAGGATAATGCACGACTGCATGTTGCAGATCCTGTACGGGCCCTTCTGGGTACAGAAAATGTTCGACTGCTGCCCTGGCCAGCACATCCTCCAGATCTCTCACCAACTGAAAACTTCTGGTCAATGGTGGCCGAGCAACTGGCTCGTCACAGTACGTCAGTGAGTACTCTTCATGAACTGTGGTATCGTGTTGGAGCTGCATGGTCAGCTGTACCTGTACACGCCATCCAAGCTCAGTTTGACTCAATGCCCAGGCGTATCAAGGCCGTTATTACGGCCAGAGGTGGTTGTTCTGGGTACTGATATCTCAGGATCTATGCACACAAATTGCGTGAAAATGTAATCACATGTCAGTTCTAGTATAATATGGTTCAAATGACTCTGAGCACTATGGGACTTAACATCTGTAGTCATCAGTCCCCTAGAACTTAGAACTACTTAAACCTAACTAACCTAAGGACATCACACACATCCATGCCCGAGGCAGGATTCGAACCTGCGACCGTAGCGGTCACGCGGTTCCAGACTGAAGCGCCTAGAACCGCACGGCCACACCGGACGGCTCTAGTATAATATATTTGCTCAATGAATACCCGTTGATCATCTGCATTTCTTCTTGGTGTAGCAATTTTAATGGGCAGTAATGTATTAGCGTCGTGAAGAACATCATATGTTGACTGATCGCTGTAAAGGACACGCAGGCGCCACGTACCCTTGTGAGACAGCGTTATCAGCACCTGACAAAGCTTCAAAGGAGCTCCATTTTGGGTCTACATTTGGAAAGTTAGTCGAATTTTTTCCAAATCTGTGGTGCATTCAGATGTGATAGCGGACCGATGTTGGACTGCATGGGAAGTTCGTGTACTCATACTCGTCGGCAAGGTTCCAGTCCGCCATGTTTGCCCACCAAAAGGGACGATCGCCGTATTGTGCACCAAGAACATCGTAACCCCTTCACACACCGATCTGGCAGAACATTATGACCAACTACATAATATCCGGTACGTCGTCCTTTGTGCATGGATAACAGCAGCGATGTATCGTGGCAGGGAAGCCATGAGGCCTTGGTAGATAGCTGGAGGGAGTTTGTAGCACGTCTGCACACACAAGTCGCCCAATACCCGCAAATTCCGGGGAGAGGGACGATGAGCTCTGACATCACGTTCAATCGCATCGTAGGAGAAAAACCAAAAGAATGCAATGCCTTTTAAACATTTGTAAATACTATCCGAATAAACACGTTGTCATACTTGTGATTGCGCAGCCAAGTTGAGTTAGTAAGGGCGATAAAAAGCTGTGTATTACACCGCCTACATATGGCAATGCGCAAACACTGATAATAAAGCGCGACATTTGCAGCCTCGCATGATGGTGCTTTTGTCGTATGTGTTTGCGGGGGAGGGGGGGGGGAAAGGTGATGCCCTCTCGCGTGTCAACAGCACCTGATGGCACATTCGACAGAGTTTTTTTTTTTTTCTGTGGTTGTGCTTACCGGCTAGGAGAATAGCGGATGGCAATGGCAGATGCCTTTTTGAGAAGAATTTTTTACCACACTTAGGTTTTTCTCGTGTGGATGGAACATTTACTGAATATTTTTAAACTGGCAAGATATTTTTTGCAACCAAAGTCCCAATTGTAATCCGTACGCTTCAATTTTTGAAGATCGTTCAAACGTTACTTCAAAAAACCTCAGATTGTTTGCTATTTCAGAGCAATCCCATTTATAGTAAAACTACTTGTAACTTCCATTTAAAGGTTATTTAGGAACCCCTCATTACCACGCTTCTTTAAAGAACCGGACTCCCATCATATCGCCTTAAGGGGAGGTTTACTTTCTTTTGGTTCAAAAAATCGATTTTTTTTTTTAAATTGCATTTTTGGATCAATGAAAGTGTTTAGAATCCACCCCTGAAACGCTTTTTCCGAATACGCAACGGAAATGTTTCTTACCCGCGGTTGAACAAAAAATTGCACCTGCCTCAAATCGGCCTTTTTCACGCACCAGTTTTTTTCTTTCGGAGGACGAGTTATTGTACCGGTGCTTGGGAGGAAACACACACAAAATTCGAATGAAAGTTTGAACGCGTGTGTTTGGAAGTTAGCCCCCAAGCATTTGCACTCTGGTGTGAAGACTGTGTAGATAGCGACTTTCCGGCAGTGAGCAGCTTCAACGAAGGGTATTCAGCAATTCTGAAGACCGTGACAACGGTGGACGTCACCCTTGGACTCTATTCGACGCAGTTCGCCAAGCATTCGGACGACCACCGGATTCGAGCGGCCGAAAACCGCTTGTCACCGGCCGTACGAGCGGCTCTGGAGCAGCGCAGGATGGCCCAGATCGAGCAGAACACCCTCTATGAGGAAGAGGAAGGACAAGTTTTGGACCCGGAATAGCAGATTGAACGTACGTTGCATAATAATTGCATTTATATGTAGTCAAAACTTCGAACGCGTTTTTCTCGAAATGACTTTTTTTTTTATCGCGTGATATCTTCTGTATCACCACATTTCAATAGCTTCTATTCTCTTCTTGTCCAAACTATTTACTGTACATGTTTCACTTCCATACATGGCTACACTCCATACAAATACTTTCAGAAATGACTTCCTGACACTTAAATCTATACTCGATGTTAACAAATTTCTCTTCTTCAGAAACGCTTTCCTTGCCATTGCCAGTCTACATTTTATATCCTCTCTACTTCGACCATCATCAGTTATTTTGCTCCCCAAATAGCAAAACTCCTTTACTACTTTAAGTGTCTCATTTCCTAATCTAATACCCTCAACATCACCCGACTTAATTCGACTAAATTCCATTATCCTCGTTTTGTTTTTGTTGATGTTCACGTTATATCCTCCCTTCAAGACACCATCCATTCCGTTCAACTGCTCTTCCAAGTCCTTTGCTGTCTCTGACAGAATTACAATGTCATCAGCGAACCTCAAAGTTTTTATTTCTTCTCCATGGATTTTAATACCTACTCCGAATTTTTCTTTTATTTCCTTTACTGCTTGCTAAATATACAGATTGAATAACATCGGGGAAAGGCTACAACCCTGTCTTACTCCCTTCCCAAAAACTGCTTCCCTTTCATGTCCCTCGGCTCTTATAACTGCCAACTGGTTTCTGTACAATTTTGTAAATAGCCTTTCGCTCCCTGTATTTTACCCCAGCCACCTTTAGAATTTGAAAGAGAGTATTCCAGTCAACATTTTTTCAAAAGCTTTCTCTAAGTCTACAAATGCTAGAAACGTAGGTTTGCCTTTCCTTAATCTTTCTTCTAAGATAAGTCGTAAGGTCAGTATTGCCTCACGTGTTCCAGTATTTCTACGGAATCCAAACTGATCTTCCCCGAGGTCGGCTTCTACTAGTTTTTCCATTCGTCTGTAAAGAATTCGTCTTAGTATTTTGCAGCTGTGGCTTATTAAACTGATAGTTCGGTAATTTTCACATCTGTCAACGCCTGCTTTCTTTGGGATTGGAAATATTATATTCTTCTTGAAGTCTGAGGGAATTTCGCCTGTTTCATACATCTTGCTCACCAGATGGTAGAGTTTTGTCTTGACCAGAAGAAGGGATCGGTTGGTAGGACATGTTCTGAGGCATCAAGGGATCACCAATTTAGTATTGGAGGGCAGCGTGGAGGGTAAAAATCGTAGGGGGAGACCAAGACATGAATACACTAAGCAGATTCAGAAGGATGTAGGTTGCAGTAGGTACTGGGAGATGAAGAAGCTCGCACAGTATAGAGTAGCATGGAGAGCTGCGTCAAACCAGTCTCAGGACTGAAGACCACAACAACAACAATGGTAACTTATAGCTAACTAAATTGTCTAGGTGTTGTACCACTTCTATTCTGATCCATCAACCATAAATATTTCTGCTTGGCCGACGAAGTTGAAAAATCGATGAAAAAACCCTATATTTTTTTAAATGGCGGCCATTTTGTGGAGGTCTACAGCGAAATTTTGTTTCGTTCCGACGCCACTTCAGCGTTTGCTCTTCGACATTTCCGGTCCAAAAAATTTCAGTTTGTAGAGGAAATATCGATAAACATTTTGACCAAATTTGGCATTGATATTGTAACACATCCCGATAAAATAATTCTCAAAGAACATGCTTTTTCGAGCCAAATATAGTAAACCAACCCTTAGCTCCTGTGCAATGATATAATAACTGTTGTAGGTACACTCTGTGATACATGTGGGTACCGCCTGCAAAGCGTGCTGCGAATAGAGTTAGTAGTAAAGAAATGATAAAGCGTCGTGTGTGATGATGAAATTTTACCACATGAACAGCGAAAATATAGTAAGCGATACACTTTTTTCCTTTCAGTATGTGGGTGGGGGGGGGGAGGGAGGCGGGGGGTATCAGCGAAAAAAAGTTTCATAAAGGTTTGAGATTAAGTGTGGAGTTGTCTTGGAAGTTGCTAAGAGCTTTCATTCTGAAATACAGGATAAATATAGTCTGCGTCTCCGAGAGTTGCAGTGCCTCAAGACACACACACGGTTTCTAACTATGATATTTGACTTACGTGTTAAACCGTTACCGTAATAAATAAATTAAGACCACATTTAAAATTTTTAGTATATCTATCTTGTCTACATGTTGCTTCCATTTCTGCTCATATGCCGATTCCTAATGTTATTGCCAATATTTTGAGGACATTTTTAACATCTTCGTTTCTTATTCTATCTTCTAGCTTACATCCTTTAACTGCTCTCAGAAATTTCATTTCTGATATCACTGTTAGACTGATATGTCTTCCTCGTTTCCTGTCCAAACATCAGATCTGTAAAGTAACACTGTAACAGTTAGAATTTCAGTTGCATTTCTTTAGTTGTCTTTTTGTGCCATGTTCTTTTCATTGTTCCACAGATATCCTGAAATTTTGCCGTTTTATACTTTATATCTTTATCATAATGAAAAGAAATGTCACAGCTCAGGTAGTTAAAATGACGTATTTGCTCTATGATTTTGTTTTCTGTCAGTGACTTTGAGCGCAGGTATTGTTTCCCTTGGAATGCCACTACTTTTGTCTTTTCTATAGATACCTTGAAATTGTTACTTTGGCCAGTTTGGTGTGATATAAAAACGTTTCTCTTGAGTTCTTTTTCTGGAATGGTTATTGTATTCTGGTCGTTAGCATATATTAATATTTTTTATAATGCTCCTTATTTAGCCTGTCCTTCGTTCTTTTCTGTTTCCTCGTTTCAATTTTTAATCAACTCATTTATATACAAATTGAATAAAATTGATTGACTGCAACCTTCTTTAACTCCTTGGTTTGTTAAAAATGCCATCCTTGCTTATTTCATTGCACATTCAGTTTAATTGCGTCAGCTCCTCATAGGCCGTATCAAGCATCATGCAATTCCATTTTTTGTAATATTAAACAGATTTTTGTCCTCCTGAACGTGTGAAACGTCTTGATATAGTCGATAAAAGCTATATTTATTTATTATTAAATTTTCTTTCGTTATTTATCAATATCTTCAAAGTAAATATGTTGTATGTCCAAACCTAAATCGACTCAGGTCTTCAATTAAAATTGTTTCGGCTGTTGATGTAATCTTCCCGCCCGCATCTCGTGGTCGTGCGGTAGCGTTCTCGCTTCCCACGCCCGGGTTCCCGGGTTCGATTCCCGACGGGGTCAGGGATTTTCTCTGCCTCGTGATGACTGGGTGTTGTGTGCTGTCCTTAGGTTAGTTAGGTTTAAGTAGTTCTAAGTTGTAGGGGACTGATGACCATAGCTGTTAAGTCCCATAGTGCTCAGAGCCATTTGAACCATTTTTTTAATCTTCCAGTTAAAGACTTTTCATGTACTTATACCCCTCTGATCAGTAGAGTCTCCATTTTCTTTTTTAAGAACGATGTATACGATAACTGTTGACGAGATATCCAGTATTCTCTATTTCTCTTGGCATAAGTTTAGAAAATATAAAACGCTTTCCTATAGGAGAATTCAGCATCACATTAATAAAAATACGACAAAATGGAATACGGTAATGGGTAAAGGAATGAATGGGGAAGTACTAGGGTAAGTCAATTATTATCCGTAAAGAAGTTGTAAAATTTTATTGTAATTAAATAGGAAACTTACAAGAATATCATCTTTTGACATACTCTCTTTACAGTGGCTCGGTATTCATGTCGGGAACAAGTCGAGATGGTGTTTCTGTCCGGCAAGGCAGATGGAAACAGTCGAGAGGCAGCAAAGCTAAACCAAAACAAGTACCTCCACAGACACCAACCATATCGTACAACATTTCAAGCGCCTTTTGGGCGTACGCGTGATCGTGGATACTTTTAGACAGTCAAACATGCAGGGAGGCAGCGGGCTGTGTGTACATCGAATCTGGAGGACTAGATCCTACAGGACATAGAGACGAACCCCAGTACAAGCTCCAGGCAAGTGGCCGGCCACCGTGGTACAAGCCAAAGTATGATTATGTGCATACAGCATGGGAGCCGCCACTACCCCTATCACCCGCAACGAGTGCAAGGATTATCAACTGCGGATTTCCCGCTAAGGCAAGGATTTTGTCGATGGTTTTTGCACCAGACTACCACAATTTTGGGATTTCTGTCATAAATCGTCTCTACTGATGAAGCAGCCTTTACCGGAACTCGCATCATCAGTCAGCATAACCGTCATCTGTGGTCCACGGACAACCCTCGGGGAGTGGCTGAAGCGTCTCATCAGCATCAGTGTGTGGGCAGGGATTCTTTTCGACCACACGCCTGGACCTGTTGTTATTCCACAACGCCTCAACGGAGGAATGTACCTGCACTTCCCGTGCATTACTCCGCCTAGACTGCCTAAGAAAGTGCCTTTGGCAATACGACTGGTTGTGTGATTTCTGGATGACGGAGCTCCGCCCTGCATCCGCATTACAGTTCGGCGACACCTCAACGACGTCTTCCTCAGGTGTTGGATAGGACGTGGAGACGCCGTAGCATAGCCCGCTAGATCACCGGACTTAAACCCCCTGGATTTCTGCCTCTGGGTGCATCTGAAAAACGTTGTCTATGCTGAATCAACTTCCTGATGTTAAGACCCTTCTCCAGCGTGTTCACAACGGCTGTGATGCTATTCGGAGAGAGGCCGGAACGTGCGAAAGATTTGTCGTCGTTGCATGCATTTTCGGACTATATTCAGAGATATTTTTTCATCAATTTCGGGTCAGGAAACCACCCCTGTAGTTTGTCGGTTTCATTAATGTTTACCCTGTGTACAGGGTGGTCCATTGATCGTGACCGGGCCAAATATCTCACGAAATAAGCGTCAAACGAAAAAACTACAAAGAAAGAAACTTGTCTAGCATGAAGGGGGAAATCAGATGCCGCTATGGTTGGCCCGCTAGAGGGCGCTGCCGTAAGTCAAACGGATATAAACTGCGGTTTTTTTTAAAATAGGAACCCCCATTTTTATTATATATTCGTGTAGTACGTAAAGAAATATGAATGTTTTAGTTTCACCACTTTTTCGCTACACGTTCACTGAGGGTATTGTACAACAGACACAGTCCGTTTGACTGTTGAGATGTCGCCAATCCGCCCCTCCCCCACCCCCACCGCTCCTCGCCCAAAGATGTGAAGAACCATGCCCGAGCAGCGGCTATTACACGGAGGGGGTCCGACAGCCGATCAGTTCCAGTCATTCCATCAGGAGGGAGGTACACCACGGCTCGTGTTGTCTGTAGTTCAACCATGCCTAGACAGTCAGTACCACGGTTCTATCGCATCCGCATTGTTACTTTATGCCAGGAAGGGAAGTGTTCAAACGTCTCAGAGTGAACCGAAGCGATGTTGTTCGGACGTGGAGGAGATACAGAGAGACAGGAACTGTCGATGTCATGCCTCGCTCACGACACCCAAGAGCTACTACTACAGTGGATGACCGCTACCTAACCATTATGGCTCGAACGAACCCTGTCAGCAAAGCCACCATGTTGAATAATGCTTTTCGTGCAGCCACAGGACGTCGTGTTACGACTCAAACTGCGCGCAATAGGCTGCGTGATGCGCAACTTCACTTCCGACGTCCATGGCGAGGTCCATCTTTGCAACCACGACACCGTGCAGCGCGGTACAGATGGGCCCAACAAAATGGCTAATGAACCGCTCAGGATTGGCATCATGTTCTGTTCACCGATGAGTGTCGCATATGTCTTCAACTAGACAATCGTCGGAGACGTGTCTGGAGGCAAACCGGTCAAGATGAACGCCTTAGACACACTGTCAGCAAGGTAGATGTTCCTTAAAGTTCTGGGGTGGCATTATGTGGGGCCAACGTACGCCGCTGGTGGTCATGGAAGCCGCCGTAGCGGCTGTACGATGCATGAAAGCCATCCTCCGACAGATAGTGCAACCATATAGGCAGCATGTGGCCAAGGCATTCCTCTTCATGGACGACAATTCGCGCCCCCATCGTGCACACCTTGTGAATGACTTCTTTCAGGATAACGGCATCGCTCGACTAGAGTGGCCAGCATGTTATCCAGACATGAACCCTATCCAACATGCCTGGAATAGATTGAAGACGGCTGTTTATGGACGATGTGACCCACCAACCACTCTGAGGGATCTAAGAAGAATCGCTGTTGAGCAGTGGGACAGTCTGGACCAACACTGCCTTGATGAACTTGTGGATAGTATGCCACGACAAATAGAAGCATGCATCAATGCAAGAGGACGTGCTACTGGGTATCAAAGGTACCGGTGTGTACAGCAATCTGGACCACCACCTCTGAAGGTCTTGCTGTATGGTGGTACAACATGCAATGTGCGGTTTTCATGAGCAATAAAAAGGGCGAAAAGGATGTTGATCTCTATTCCAATTTTCTGTGGAGATTCCGGAACTCTCGGATTCCAGGTGATGCAAAACTTTTTTTGGTGTGTGTAGTTCCCTCATATGTACCATTTACTGATGTTTAGAAAGTTAATTGTAGTGTGTTTATCTTTTTTAAGCTTTCCATCCTTTTAATCACATACCAATAAGAACATCTTGCACCTGAGGATGGCATTCTTTAAATACTTTTGTACCTTGCTGTTTTGCCATAATAAATAAAATTTCAAAAGCGGCAGAATTCAAACAACTCTTTCCTATACATTACAGTATGACGATGGTGATTATGGGTCTAAAGAGACTAAGCGTCTGTGATGAAGAGTCTCTTATCGACACCACCTCACCCCTCCCCCGAGGACGGAATGAATACATCTTTCTGCGTGTAGAGCAGGGATTCCCAAAATGTGTTCTGCGGAAAGTGAATAAGGCCCCCGCAAACAAGTATTCATATCAAAATCTTAAACAACTGTGTAAATCTGGAAGAGGTTGAAAAAATTAGCCAACGAGTCGCAAACGAAAGATTTATCAGTCCTTGATCTAGGTTTCTATATTCCTAAAAATATCTTCTTCAGAACGAGTGGGACTTGTTATAGCACATGAGACAAAAGCCTTTGTTTCGGGCATGATGTAAACTTAACTTATGCAAATCTTTTAACCTGTGACACCTGTAATAATTTTATGTTGACAAAAACCTCTACCACTGGGGATTTATCAGTCAGCATTCATTCTGAAGTACGCTAAACGCAATCCGGCTGCTATCTGAAGACACGGTTTGGATTAATTCTTGTTTTTGTCAATTTTATATGCGACAAGTGCCGTTCAGTTTCATCTAATCTGATGTACCATCATGTGATGCAACAAGGCCCACTCGTTCTGAAGAAGATATTTTTTTAAATATCGAAACCTAGGTCAAGGGCTTGTTTTGCAGCTGGTTGGCTGATTTTTCCGACATTTGACTCTACTAAGTATTTTTATTCTATTATGGTGTCTGTGTTATTAGTTGTGACCTAAATTTTAAGTAATCACTGAATAATACAGATTACTCCCACTTTTTAAAATAATTATTGACCTTCAAAATTAACCGAGGTGTTCCGCCAAAGTGCCAGGAGCGTCAAAGTGTTCCGGCAGAGGAGAAGTTTTGGAAGCTCCGGTCTAGAGTAAATTTCATGTGCATGGGTGAGAAAGCATTGTGTACCGGGTGATCAAAAAGTCAGTATAAATTTGAAAATTCAATAAATCACGGAATAATGTAGATAGAGACATACAAATTGACACAAATGCTTGGAATGACATGGGGTCTGTATTAGAACCAAAAAAAATACAAAAGTTCAAAAAATGTCCGACAGATGGCGCTTCATCTGGTCAGAATAGCATAACAAAGTAAGACAAAGCAAAGATGATGTTTTTTACAGGATATGCTCAAAATGTTCACCATCATTCCTCAACAATAGCTGTAGTCGGGGAATAATGTTGTGAAAAGCATTGTAAAGCACGTCCGGAGTTATGGTGACGCATTGGCGCCGGATGTTGTCTTTCAGCATCCCTAGAGATGTCGGTCGATCACGATACACTTGCGACTTCAGGTAACCCCAAAGCCAATAATCGCACGGACTGAGGTCTGGGGACCTGGGAGGCCAAGCATGACGAAAGTGGCGGCTGAGCACACGATCATCACCAAACGACGCGCCCAAGAGATTTTTCACGCGTCTAGCAATATGGAGTGGTTCTAATAAAACCCCGTGTCATTCCAAGCAAGTGTGTCAATTTTTACCTCTCTATCTACATTATTCCGTGGTTTATTCAGTTTTCAAATTTATACTGACTTTTTGATCACCCGGTATATCTGAGCGCCGGACGTGGGCTCCTGCCCGGTATTTACCTTTTGAGATGTGGAAAACAGCCTAAAAACCACATCCAAAATAGCGGATCCCGCAGCCCTTGCCGATAAACCGCGAGATGGACTCGATCAGGGTGAGGCTGACCCTCCCGTATCCCGGAAGCATGACGTTAGTGCGTTCGGGTATCCGGTCGTGTGCACTGGTGCAGTAAACACTGCATGTGTGGCGCTCAGAACCGCGTCCCCCTGTGCTCTAGTTACGTGGCGACAGGTGTGGCAGAGAACGTGGCAGCCCCGCAGCGGAACACTTTCCTGAGAGATTCCGCGGAGATTGGCGGCGCCGGGATGTGAAGCCGGATCCGGCTCGCAGAGGCTAACCCGACGCCTTTCACTGCCGCTGGGGCGATCGGTCGCTTTCACTCGGCACAGATCCACCAAGGCCTTGGGCGCGCGTAGGAGGAGACGAAGCCGTACACTCCTGCCGAGGCAGCGACCGAAGACAGTCTTAGGTTCGATTACCAATGGCCGCAGCCAAACAACAAGAAACTTTGTGGTGTAAGGCGCGCCGTACTGGGATGATTTGAGAAAAATGTACTGCTCCTAACAAATACACTACTGGCCATCAAAACTGCTACACCACGAAGATGACGTGCTACAGACGCGAAACTTAACCGACAGGAAGGAGATGCTGTGATATGCAAATGATTAGCTTTTCAAAGCATTCACACAAGGTTGGCGCCGGTGGCGACACCTACAACATGGTGTCGTGAGGAAAGTTTCCAACTGACTTCTCGTACACAAACGGCAGTTGACCGGCGTTGCCTGGTGAAACGTTGTTGTGATGCCTCGTGCAGGAGGAGAAATGCGTAACATCACGTTTCCGACTTTGATAAAGGTCGGATCGTAGCCTATCGCGACATTGCTGCTCGCGTTGGTCGACATCCAATCGTTAGCAGAATATGGAATCGGCGGGTTCCGGAGGGTAATATGGAACGCCGTGCTGGA